>NC_092877.1:297416949-298060949 GCF_028372415.1 Notamacropus eugenii | reverse complement strand
TTAGTAGCATTGTATTACCATATAAACAGCTCACATTTATTTATTCATCTTATCTCTTTCTGATAGATGTAGTAAATATGTACATAGATATATAATATCATTATAATATATGCAATATTAGGATAAATAATATTATGTCTATTATTATTGTTATAATACATTATAGAGGTAACTGGGATAGCTAGGTGGATAGAGCTAGACTCCGTGGATAGAGTTCTGGGCCTGGAGTCAGGAAGACTGAAGTCAAATCCAGTCTCAGACACTTACTAGCTATGTGACCCTGGGCAAGTCACTTCACCCTGTTAGCCTCAGTTTCCTCATCTGTAAAATGAGCTGGAGAAGGAAACAGAAATACTACTGCAGTATTTTTGCCACGAAAATTCCTTACAAAGAGTCAGACACGACTGAAATGACTGAATGACGAGGACAAATAGAGGTCATTGTGGCACAGCAGCTAGAGAGCTGGCCTTGGAGCCAGGAAGACATGAACTAACTCAGATCTAACCTTTGACACATGCTGGCTACTGGACCCTAGGAAAAATATTTCATCTCTTAGCAATCAGGTCAATTTTCCAAGAACTGAAATTGCAGAGAAGGTGCTACTGATCTGCTTTGGCAGAGAGAGTTACCTAGGTCAGTGAAATCATAGATAGTCTTCATTATATTTATTTTACCGTATATCTGGTAACACAGACTTTTAATAAGAGCTAAATGATGGCCTTTTCTGTCTGCCATAAAAAAGTTCATCACCTAATGAATGGCCCCAAGGGACAAAGGCTTTTCACTACAGAAACTAACGAAGATTGCCTTGTAAGGCATAGAGAGGTCAAGATACATCAGTGAAAGAGGTACTTGCACTCAGGAAATCATGGGTACTTTATCAACAAGGCAATGGTACAGTGGTTGGCATACTGGATTTGGAGACAAAAATCTGGCCAGGTTCAAAGCCCTCTTCAAATACCTATTAGATAAGTGACTTTGGGCAAGTCACTTAACTTCTCTTGGACACTATTTCTTCATCTTTAAAATGGAGGTGATAATGGCACCTGGACTGCCGCAAGGGTTGTTATGAGGGATATAACACTTTGGAGGACCACAAAAGCATGTGCTATTGTTATTTCTAATATAACTATTATGTATAATGTTATAAATATGCAATGTTTACATGTGATATAATGTATATATAACATACAACATGTAATATACATTATATATGTATATACACATTTGTGTATATATAAACATACAAATGGGGGCTCAGAGTTTGAAAATTTGATTTTGATTTTACCAATATCCTCAGCAAAACAACTTTCAGGCAGCTTCCATCTCTTATATATAAATGTATGTCAGGGCAGCTAGATGGTACA
Source organism: Notamacropus eugenii (assembly GCF_028372415.1). NCBI lineage: Eukaryota > Metazoa > Chordata > Mammalia > Diprotodontia > Macropodidae > Notamacropus > Notamacropus eugenii. Next base: position 298,059,582 of record NC_092877.1, on the reverse strand, counting down.
GTGGATAGAGCACCAGTGCAGGAGTCAGGAGGACTTGAGTTCAAATCTCACCTCAGACACTTGACACTCACTAGCTGTGTGAACTTGGGAAGTCACTTAACCCCAAATGCCTCATCTTCAGTCATCCTGATGAATATCTGGTCACTGAATTCAGATGGCTCTGGAGGAGAAGTGAGGCTGGTGACCTACACAGCCCTTACTCTCTCAAAACAAAGTCAAGTGCAAGTCATGTCATTGTTTCTCTGATGGCATGGTCTTCTTCGACAATGAAGGATGAACACACACATATAAATGTATGTATGAAATGTTCAGACTGTAATTGAAAGCATGTTGAATATTATGGTTCAAGAGGGTCTCGTTAGCCCCACTCCATCACTACTTTCAAATTTGATAGGATGTCATAAGGAAATCCAACAAGCTGTGGACCCTATCTTGGCTCTCCCAAGAAGGCTGATCTTAAAGGTCTTCTTTCCTGCAAACTCTATGATTCTTTAGCATTCAAAAATAGTTGGTGTGTTGGTGTACACACATACACACACATACACTTACATACCATCTGGAAGCTGGTGTAGTTCAGCTGGCAAGGTACTGAAATAATCATGGGCAAGAGCTGCTTGGGCAGAGACCCGATCTCGTGGGAAGCCTCTGAGCATTTGAGAGGCCAGATCTTCAGCTCCTGGAATCCTGCCCAACCTGGAAAAGTAGGAGAGAAAAATGAAAATTCTCTAGAGCCCTCCCTTACAAAAGAAACATCCCTTAGCAAAGGGGGAAAAAATCCCAATAAACCTAAAAGGCAAGAGGAGGCAAGATTTAGAAGTGCATGTGTTTCAAGCTGAGCTTTCCTGGGATTAGTTAATATGCAAGTGAGAAAATGTCCCTCATCCTTTCTCCTCTTCAGTCCCCAACCAAATCCTTACCTAATCTGTGAATGAGATGAAGGAAGAATTCCAGAAGCTTTATTCTTTTATTTCGTTTTGTTTCCCCATGTCTTTGGGCACTGAATTACACACAGGATTATAATTATAAAAACAGAAATCTATAATTAATAATTCCACTGTGATGGACACAGGAGCATGTACCAAGTCAGAAACCTGATTAAGAAAATAGTACTGGCACAGGCTCTAAGGATCAGCAGGTTCCATGTCTGCCTAGCTCAGGAAGGGGTGGAGGGAATTCCAAGGTATCAAATCCCAGGTAAAATCTACAGCACCTCCGAAATTCAAATCCCAGGAAAAATCAGCAATGAAGCCATCTTGATTTCCCCTATGATGGATTAGATGAATAGTAATGAAAACATAATAGTAGTACATGTTTCTATAGTACATTAAGGTTTACAAAACACATTCCTTACAGGAGGAATCACTAAAGTAAATAGTACTCTAATCATGATGATGCCATGATGGTACAGATCTACTATAACTCAGCCTTGCATGGAGTTAGGTATGCGTACGTAGTTACAACTTTTGGAAGAGTGCACTGATTCATGGATTACAATTACTTTTGTACACTTAACACTATTGTCTGCAGACAAATTTAGTCATTGAAAGCTCAGCAAGGAAAATTCTGCTGCCTCCCATAGTCAAGATCATCAAGCATTCGTTGACCTCTGAATCTCAGCCAAGGACTACCTAGAACTAATTTTCATCCTAATGAAGTACTCTAGCAACTACACAAGTAAACCAAGATAGAGGAGCTTTTTTTATTCTAGGATCTAAATTTCTATTTTATTTTGATATGGAAGACAAACTAAATAAATTTTTTTCTCCCTTTCCTGGGATTCCTGTTGCAATGATACCAGAAACCTCAGCTTAAAGAACTCAGGTTACATCCTTTCACATAAAATTACCTATGAAGCTAGAGAGTTTTAAATTCTTAGTATCTACCACTTAAAAAAATTGCTGAACATTATAAAAGACATATTCCAAAGTCACATCAAAAATGACCATTCTATATGTATGTAACAATTTACAAATTGACAAATCTTCTCTTTCATCATAGGCTGAGTCCATAGAGAAAGGCTCCCAATTTACAAATGCTAACTCTTTAGCTCTTGTTATAGGAAGTATGCTGGCCTGAAGAATGATTACCAGGACACTGCTCTTGGAGATCCTCCCACCATCCTTGTCTGCCGCTGCTGTTACATACAAGGTTCAGTTTAATAGAGAACAGGTACCTTAGGGAATTTGCAGCTGACAGTATAGAAATAGACCCATCTTATATACTTATTTGGCATTTTTGGTATCATATTTATTATCACATTAGGTGAAGGAGCACTGGAGATGATGGTATGTACTTGGCCCTCAAAGAAGCTATAGCAAAAAGTTCAAAGTCCTTTGTGGGTCCCCATCCACTCAAGACTCCCCTATCTAAAGAAGTATTTCTTTTACTCCTTAGCCAGAGGGCACAATTACTTCAAAGCCCAAAGCAAGGTCATTAAAAAAAAATAGTAAAAAAATATTTTTGGGATGTTGCCTCTACAAACTGGGGACACACATGCACACGGATACTTATACTATCCATAGATAGGAACTGTGAATGCACCTTGCAGACACACATGGAGGGGTAAACATAAAGGGAACACATGTGGCTGGATCCCATATGTGAGAGACAACCTTGCTTTAGATGCTGGAAGGCCACTAATGTCTTCTTGGAGTCACTTAGATTCCCAAAAGGTAAGTTAATGTCTACAGATGTTCTAAAAATTGTGTCAGAGTCTTAGCTTCCTTTTCAGTCGCCATCTGCTACTGTCATCAAAGAAGCAGATGAAGATCTCACAGAACAACTGGACATTTTGTAATTGATTTACTTAATCCTTTTATCTTCCCCACCGCTAATCACAGTGCTCTGCATAAGGGATGGGATAGCACTGGAACTGTGATTTCATAGGTGAGGGAGCTCCCCATATGGAATTTAACTTTCTATAACCTCTGGGTGAGAAAACTCCTTCTACTAATAATATTCTTAGAGCACTGAGAGGCTAAGTAACTTCCCCAAGGTCACGCAGTCAGTGTATGTTAGATTCAGAATTTGAACCCAGGTCTTTGTGACTTTGAGGTTGGTGCTCCATCCACTAGGCCTTAATACTTCTCTGCATATTAGCAAGGGTTTAATAAAAATTTGCTGAATTGAATTTCTGAAACTGGGTTCAAAGTTTTCTGGTTCCTTTATGTTTTTCCTGGGTAGATAAAAACAAAAAGTAATGCAACCTAGCCAATTATGTTGAGTCCCCATCGCTGAACTCTCTGGCTATTCCTGTTTAAGTGACATATTCAGATTCAGTTATTCACATTTCCATCACAGAGGGTTCAATGTTTGCAGGACTTCTGTAGGACACTTTGAGATGATGGAAGTTATCATAGAGTTCTGTGGATCCAGTCTTCAGTGAAGCTCAGATGTGAAGATTGGTTGCTAGGTTCATTCCCTATTTGGAACTACAATGACCACAACCATTCCACTGAGCATTAATTGAATTGGAAAGAGTTACTTCATGGATCCTCAGGTCTCTGGTTTTTTTTAGAACACAAATAAGAATGTTCTCCATACAACTAGAGTCCCAACTCAATTTCCCCTTGCTCAATAACATACTTCTCCTTTGACTCTACCCTTCAAGGTAAGCCATTGAATTCTTTGCCTTTTAAAGAAGAAGCAAAGTTCCACAAGAGGAGGCTGTTATTTTACCCCAAGGGGGGGGGGTCAGTACTAGTTTATGCTTTGTCAATACACAGTTTTGTTCAATATGATCTAAAAGAAATATGTCTGCCACTTTCTTATAGAGATTAATCCATAATTTGAATAAATTTGCTGAAAGGCAGTCCTAAAGTCTAAAGGGCCTTTCTTGGATTTCAGACCATTTTTTAGGTGATAGATCACTCCAACCTTTGTATCTTTCACTTATTTTGATACCATATTTCAATAAATTATTAAGGAATACTATCCCAATATCCTAGAGCCAGATGGTAAAATAGAAATAGAAAGAATCCACTCCTGAAAGAGATCCCAAAATGAAAACTCTCAGGAATATTATACTCAAATTCCAGAGGTCCAAGGTCAAAGATAAAATACTTTAAGCAGCTAGAAAGAAACCACTCAAATGCCTTGGAGCTATAGTCAAGATCACACAAAATTTAGAAGCTACCATGTTAAAGGAGCAGAGAACTTAGAACATGATATTCCAGATGATAAAGGAGCTAGGATTAAAATCAAGAAAAGCCTACCCAGTAAAACTGAATATAATCCTTGGGGGATGGAGTAAGGAATGGATATTTAATGAAATAGAAGACTTGCGAGCATTCTTGATAAAAAAAAAAACCTAAAGATGAATGGAAAATTTCACTTTTAAGTAACAAGACCCAAGAGAAGCATAGAAAGGTAAATATTAAAGAGGAAATATGAGACTCAGTAAGGTTGAATTGTTCACATTCCTACATGGAGAGATGATACATGTAGCTTCTAAGAACTTTATAATTATTAGGACAGTTAGAAGGACTTTACATAGATAGAGGGCAGAGCAGTAAGTCAATTATATTATAATGATCTCAAAAAAGAGATGGGTAAGAAAAAAGAATGCAGTAGGAGAAGGGAGAAGGGGAAAAATTAACTTACTTGTAAGAGGCATCCAAAGAAGAACTTTTGCAATGGAGGAGAAAATGATGGTAGAGGTAATGCCTGAACCTCCCCCTCATCTGAATTGGTTCAAGTATACACACACACACACACACACACACACACACACACACACACACATTCTCTCTGTCTCTCTCTCTGTCTCTCTGTCTCTGTCTCTCTCCCTCTCTCTCTCAATTGTGTATAGAAATCTATCTTCCTTACTCAGTAAGGAAGTAGAAGGGGAAAGCCATAAGAGAAAGTGGGGTGGAAAGAAGTGATAAAAGGGAAAGTGGATTAAAAGAGGCAGTGATCAGAAGCAAAGCAGAATTTTGAGAAGGGACAGGATAATGAGAGAGAGAGAGAGAGAGAGAGAGAGAGAGAGAGAGAGAGAGAGAGAGAGAAAAGAAATACACAGTAATCATAACTGGGAATGTGAATGGGATGAACTTAAAACAGAAGCAGATAGCAGAATGTATTAGAAACCAGAATCCAACAATATGCTATTTAAAAGAAACATGTTTTAAGCAAAATTATTGAAAACAAAATTATTGAAACAAAAAAGACAGGGTCGAAATAGGGGGCTGGAGCAAGATTTATTATGCTTTAGCAGAAGTAAAAAAAAAAGGGCAGAGGTAGCAATAATGATCTCAAAGAAAGCAAAAGCAAAATAGACCTAATTAAAAGAGATAAGCAGGGAAACTACATGTTGTTAAAAGGTATATACAATGAAATAATATAAATACTAAACACGTATGCACCAAATGCAATAGCATCCAAATCCTTAAAGGAAAAGTTAAATGAGTTAAAGGAGGAAATAGATACTAAAACTTTACTAGTAGGGGACCTCAATTTTCCCCTCTCAGAACTAGATAAATCTAGCCATAAAGTAAATAAGAAGTTAAGAAAATGAATAGAATTTCAGAAAAGTTAGATATGCTAGACCTCTAGAGAAAATTGAGTGGGGATATAAAGGACTATACCATTTTCTCAGCAATATATGACACCTATACAAAAACTGAGCATGTCTTAGGGTATAAAAACTTCACAAACAAATTCAGAAAAGCAGAAATATTAAATGTACCATTTTCCAATCATGTTCAACAAAAGATGTGGAAATGTAGATTAAAAATTAATTAGAAACTAAATTATTTAATCCTAATGAATGAGGGGGTCAAAGAGTAAATCATAGAAACAATCAATAATTTAATTAAAGATGATGACAACAATGAATATACTAAAATTTGTGGGATACAGCTAAAGTAGTACTTAGTGGAAAGTGTATATCTCTAAATATTTACATCAATAAAAAAGAGAAAGAGCAGATCAATAAGTTGGATATGCAGTTTTAAAAAGTTAGTAACAAAAATTAAAAATCCCCACTTAAATGCCAAAATAGAAATCCTGAACATCAAAGGAGATATTAATAAAACTGATAGTTTAAAAAGTTGAAGTAATAAATAAAACTAGGTGCTAATTTTATGAAAAAAAAACCAACATGCAGACAAATTATTAGTTAATCTGATTTTAAAAAAGAAGAAAATCAAATTACTAATCTCAAAAATTAAAAGTTATTGCACCACCATTGAAGATGAAATTAAAGTAATTATTAAGAGATATTTTCCCTAATGCCAGTAAAACTGACAATCTAAGTGAAATGGATGAATATTTGCAAAAATATAAATTGCCCACATTAACAGGAGAAAATGAAATGCTTAAATGATTCTATCTTGAAAAAATAAATTGAACAAGCCAATTTCCCTAATGAATATTGATACAAAATGGTTAAATAAAATACTAGCAAGGAGATTATAGCAATATATCACAAGAACCATACACTCTGACCAGATGGGATTTATATGAGGAATGCAGGGCTAGATCAGTATTAGGAAAACTATAAGCATAATTGACCATATCAATAAGAAAAGCAATAAAAATTATATGATTATATTAGTAGAGGCAGAAAAAAAGCTATTGTCAAAATTCCTACCTATTCCTACCAAAAACACTAGAAAGCATAGGAACAAGTGGAACTTTTCTTAAAATAAATAGTATCCATATGAAACCAAGAGTAGGCATTTTCTGTAATGGGGATAAACTTGAAGCCTTCCCAATAAAATCAAAGGTATTTAAATCAAGGGCATCCATTATCACCACTATTATTCAATATTGCATTAGAAATGCTAGCTATACCAATAAGATAAGAAAAATAAAATAAAGGAATACAAATAGGCAATGAAGAAACAAAAGTATCCTCTTTTGCAGATGATGTGATGGTATACTTAGAGAACCCTAGAGAATCAATCCTGGAGAAGGAAAACAGGAAACAGGGGGAGGGGAAGAGAATTTTACAACAAGTTTCTCTGATAAAGGCCTCATTTCTCAAATGTATAGGGGACTGTGCCCAATTTATCAAATTAAGAGCTATTCCCCAGCTGATAAATGGTCAAAAGACATGAACAGGCAGTTTTTAGGAGAGAAAAAAATCAAAGCTATCAATATCTACATGGAAAATTCTCTAAATCAATATTGATTAAAGAAATGTAAATTGAAACAGTTCTGAGATACCACCTCATATCCATCAGATTGGCTAACATGAGAGAAAAGAAAAATGACAAATGCTGGAGTGGATGTGGAAAAATTGGGACACTAATGAACTGTTGGTGGAGTTGTAAACTGGTCTAGCTATTCTGGAGAGCAATTTGGAACTATGCCCTTTGGGCATAATTTTAAAATGTGCATAATTTTAGACCCAGCAATACCACTACTAGGTCTGTATGTCAAAGAGGTGAAAGAAAAGGAAAAAAGACCTATAAGTACAAAATATTTATAACAGCTCTTTTTGTGGTGGCAAAGAATTGGAATTTGTGGGGATGTCCATTGATAAGGAAATGGCTGAACAAATTATGGTTTGTGAAGAAATACTATGACTGTGATAGAACACTACTGTGTTGAAAGAAATGTTGAGGGGTATAGTTTCAGAAAACACCTGAGAAGACTCAGATGAACTGATGCAATATGAAGTAAGCAGAATTAGGAGAACATTGTACATAGTACCAGCAATATCCTAATGATCAACTGTGAAAGACTTCGCTACTTTCATCAATACAGTGGCTACCCAAGACAGTTCCAAAGGACTCTCAATGAAAAATGCTATACACCTCCAGAGAGGGAACTGAATGCACATTAAAGCATATTTTTTCACTTTCTTTATGTTTCCTGCTATTTATTTATTCTTGGAAACATGGTTAATATAGAAATATGCTTTCATGACTTCACATATATAACTGACATCATATTGCTTGCCTTCTCAATAAGTAGCAGAAGGTTAGGAGGGAGTAAGAGAATTAGAAACTCAAAATTTTGAGAAATGAATCCTAAAAAATAAATAAAAGAAAGGGGTAGGGAAAGAAGTACTTATTAAGTGCTTCCTATGCACCAGGCACCATGGTAAGGGCCAGGGATACAAAGAAGAAAAATAAAGTACTTTCTCTCAAGGATTTATATCCTAATGAGGAAGACAACAGATAGGTAGGTAGGTAGGTATGTAGACAGAGGTAGATAGATAGATAGATAAATAGATAGATAGATTAGATAGACAGACAGACAGATAGATATGAAGAGTGATATGAAGACTTCTTTTTAATTCTGTCCATCTCACCTAGGGCTATGCCAAGTAAAGACTTTTTTGTACTCTTGACAGTAATTCCTAACTTACTCTTACAAACCATAGCTATATGCACTTGCCTCTCCTACCAGGTGACTGGCAATGAGGATGGGTAGAACGATAACTGTGGTGGGACAACAAAAGCCTTGTCCAAGGGTACCCAAATGTAGAGGGTATTGACAAAACTTATACTCTAGAAGTATAACAACATAGCTTAACACAAAGAATAAAAAATTAGTAAGTTAAGAGGTGGCATGCTTCCCACGACCATACCACGGCCTATCCAGCAATTGTACTTTAAATGAGTTCCTCTTCAACTTTGTGCCAGCCAGTTCTCTCCTCTCTCCAGTGGCCTCCCCAACAGCAAACTTGAGTTGAATCAGGATCTCTTTCTTCCTCCCTCCCTCATCCCATGAGACCTTAGGTCCTAAGGTCTTTCTTCTCCCATCTTCTTCCTTCCCCACAATGTTGGGGGGATGTTGAATGTTTCTTTAAGAGTTTTCCTAAGGATGTATTTTGTGACTCTTGTGCCAAAGGATCAATGTGTATTAATAATGCCAGTGATTTGTGGGGTTTTTTTTAATACTTTTCTTCCATGTTTCATGAGTTTACTAGACTGCAAGGGAAGCACTAATAGGAACTTCATGGGCTAATGTTTTAACCCCACTCTCCCCATCCAATGACTATATTTCCTCAAAATATGATTATCCATATGTATTATGGCTGCACTTGGAAAAAAGTAAATCCTATTATTCTAGGAATAAAACTTTGATCTTGCCTTCCCCATCACTTTACCTACTGACTTCTCCTCACCTCTTCTGACTGGCACCTTCTGAAATATTCCCTACAAAGAGTAGATATACCTACTATTTTAGGATTTAAATGGTATAAAAATACAGCTGTTATGAAATTATGCCTTAAATTATGATAGTCAGCTCTACGTCCTCAGATACATTTCCTGCTAGGCTACCTGATGAGATATAGAGAGTAGGATCTGGCCCTGCATCCCATAAGATTCATATCAAAGGTACTTCATGGGACAAGGAAGATCTGCCCTATTATTAAGACTTCATTAATAAAAATTTTAAAAGAACCCTATCATGGACTTTTCCTTCCAATATCCATTCAAAGGACATTAGCTCTTTTAGATGGCTAAATTTTCAGAAGTGACAGCATCCAGTGATTATTGAAATTCTAAAATATGTTACAATTATGCATGTAACCTGAAAGTTATTCTGTGTATGAAGATATCATAGCATCTCATTTTTGGAAGTTTAGAAGAAGAAACACAACTAAAAGTAAAATTCAAGTCAGTCTCAAATGATAGCTTGCAAAAAGCACTAACTGGCCAACATAGAACATATTTAAAATAGCTCTTAAGGATTTGTGGCAATAGCCTTGATTTCTTAACAGACTGGCTTCAGATGCAAGGAATTTCCATGGATGCTCAGTGAGATCCCATGGGCCCAAAAGACATAGGATCATAAGTTTTAGAGTCAGAAAAAGCCCAGAAGATCATCTAGTCTTGGAGTTCATTACCCAGAGTCTATAAACTTGTTCTTTACAAAAATATTTTTTCACAATTATTTTGACATAATTCATTTTCTTTGTAATCTGATGTATTTTATTTTCTGCACTTAAAAACATTATTCTGAGGAGGGGTTCATAGGTTTCAGTCAACTGCAAAAGGGATCCATAATATGAAAAAGGGTTAGGTCCTCTGACCTAGCTCAAATTCTTCCTTTTACAGAAGAGAAAGTCAGAGGTCAGAGAGGTTTAGGAACATCCATGGTCACACAGCAACTAAACAACGTTGTCAGAATTTGAACTCAGATTGTTTGCCTCCAAATACAGAGAGCTCTTTTCCCACCAGCCTCTTACTTGTTTACAGGGCTTTCCTTAGTAGAAGTGCATTTGTTTGCTGGGGAATCATTCTTCCCAGTAATTCGGAGGACCACAGATTCAGATCTAAAAGGGATTTGTAAAGTTCCTGAAGTCCAGGGATTTTGATCATAGGACTATAAATCTGGAGGTCATTTTACATTCCTCATTTTCCAGACAAGGAAACTGAGGTGATTCGTCCAAGGTCATATAGGTTGTAAGGGGGCAAAAGTGAATCTGGAGCCCAGATCCTCCCACTCCAAAGCCAGCACAGCACTAGATTGGGAAGAATGACTCCAAGTTCCATCCATACCTAATGAAGTAGCTTTCTTATAATAAGACAAGAAGCCTGTCACATTCATTGCTGTTTCCCAGTCAGAAACAACATGGGAGATGCTTTGTCGTTGCTTATTGGTCAGTCAAGGAGCATGTGGGTGGCATAGGTATAAATTCAGAGAGATCACCATCAAACCATGATCATTTCACTCAATAGTGTGCAGGGTTATGCAGCCTAGTAATCACCATGTCCCCTCTCAGGAGCCCCAAGGAGTCCAAATGATGCAGAGATGACGATAACACTTCAGTAATCTTTTTTTCAGCACACTTTCTAATAGCAAACATAAGGCTCTTCATGATATTTTCATGAGATGATTTGTGCATTGTTCCATGAATGAATGAATAAGCATTGTGATTCCTTTCTATCTGCCAGGCACATCATTGGAACTGAGGATTTGTATTTTGTGCAAATTCAAAAACAGGTGACAGTCCCTGCCCTTACATTCTAATGGGAAAAACAACATACATAAGGGAGTGGCTGCCAGGGAAGGGAGTTTTGGATCCAGAAGTCAAAGGGATTATGAATGGAGCCTAAACTCTAAGCAGTGTCAATTAGATAGGGTTATGAGCAAGGGAAGGTGTTTGGATCTGATGGCACAGGGAGGGAACAGAAGGTGGACAAAGCCAGAGAAGCACTCTGTAAGATTCCATCCTGTCTACCCCGAATAGCAGCAAGTATCCTCTCCTATGTTTTGGGATATAAGTTTTGGGGTGGTTTGTGTTTGGGGGGTGGGTTGTCTATTTTGTTTGTTTTTGAGAGAAACATTTTGTAGCCAAGGGAAATGAAGGAATGCAACCTTAACTCCAAGTCAATGGGGTTAGGCACCCCAGGCACGCAGACAAGTGGGTGTTTACAGAGCTGTGTTCATGCCATCCCTGGAATGAGATGATAAAGGAAAGCCTCTTTGAGCCTACCTCCAAGTTGGCTGTGTAAGTGACATTGGATCTTAGGCCCTACTGTGCTTTTAAAAAACAGCAGAGGATCATGATGACACGCTGGCCAGAATTCGATTCTGCTATCTTTCACTACGTATTACAGTTTGTGACATATACCTAAGCTGCAGAATTGGGCCCATCCTCCACCCCCAAGCCCCCTACTCTGTGCTCATGAACTTTAAAAAGTCTTCAAAATGTGGAAAGAGCAAACTCAGTTTGCCTTCCTTCTACTGCATGTGATTTTCAGTGGAAAATATTCCCAGGTTCAGATAGGATCTTGGCAGATGAAATCCTTTTCTCTATCTCCCCACCTGTGAAAGTGTGTTTTCCTTTGACATCTGAGCTCCTTTTCCCAGTCTCTCTCTCTCTAATGTTTCCTTCGATGTGCTTTCTGCGACTTCAGTGAAGCAAAAAGAACAGGGCCTTGGCTAATTAGTCTCCGATCAAATAATGCCGGTTATTGTAATTGGTCATTGTCCGAAGACGCCGAGTTCTTCTCTAGCCTCTAGGTTGCCTGGCACAGCTTAGTTAGCTAACTATTCTGGGAATGTCCCTATTATCTGTTTTTCTTTGCAAAAGAAACTGGGGTTTGTTGAAAGCTGGTAATAAAAGTCTGCCCTGGTCTGAGCTGAGACTGCGCAGAGAGGGCCTGGGAAAGCATGACCTCCATGAATCAAGTGCCCCCCACCCCAAATAGCCACTCAATGATGTTTAGTTTCTATGTGTATGGGAATAATAAACCCACAAGGTTTTCCTGCTAGCTAACACTCCCTCCTCTAAGGATCTGGTGCTCCACTGAGGGGGCACAAAACAAATTTAATGACCGAAAGCATTGAGGGTAAAATGGTTATACAGAAAAACTAACACACTCACAGACAGCTTCTTCCTAGCAGTTACCTTCTGCATTTCCATGGCACCTACTGTCAAAAGATTCAGGTGCTCAGTGATACTATTGGATGCTAGGTCAAGTTCTCTCTTTGGTCTATTCTTAGAGAAAGGATGCCTTAGGACTAAGTTGTTTTACCTGTTCCAGACGACCTGAAGACTCTCTGGCTTACTCAGCAGGAACCACTCTGCAAAAGGAATTCCACAGAATGATTAAAAATGAAATGGATGGGACAAAACACCCTCCCTCACTTCAAAACCAACTAATCCTATGCCAATGGTATTCTTTAAGGTATTGCCAACTATTTTATAAACATTCTAAAGGCTTTGGAGAAAGAATCACTAAATACTGAGTTAGCTAACAAGACATTCTCGAACACCAACTACATGCAGAAGGCTGTCCTGAATGCTGAATGGAGTACAAAAGAAATCAGGCAAAGAAGCGCTTATTTATGTCTACCATATGTGCCAGGCTGAGTTCAAGGCACTAGAAATACCAAGGGGAAAAAATGAAACAGTCTCCTCTCTCAAGGATCTTACATTCTGTTGGAAGAAGGGAAGGGAAAAGAAGGAAAGCCAAAATGTCCATGTATAGAAGTATACACCAAATATATATACATACATGTAACAAGGCATTTTGGTGAGAGAAACTAGTAGCTAAGATCTTTAACCCAGAAATTCTTCCAAGTTTGTTACTCGAACAAAACATATACATACGAAAAGACATGAGCTCTATTACATGGCAAAATAGCAATAATTCCAGTGATAACTAAGACTATAAGGGAAGGAAAGGAAAGGAATAAGCACTTACATAGTACCTGCTATGCTCCAGGCACTATGCTAAGCACTTGTTACAAATATTATCTCGTTTGATCTTCACAATAACCGTGCAAGGCAGGGGCTGTTATTATCCGTTTTATAGTGGGAGAAACTGAGGCAAGCAGAGGTTAAGTGACTTGCCCAGGGTCACCCAACTAGCGTCTAAGGCTAGATTGGAACTCAGGTCTTCCTGACTCCAGGCCCAGGGCACTATCCACTGTGCCACTAGTTCCCTCTAGGCAATGCAATAAGGTGAAGCGTTTTTACTACTTTATGGTAACAGGTCATACCATCACCTCTCAGTGACCTGCACCCATGAAAAGGTGTTCTGGTAGGGATGATCCAAAATGAATAACCAGAAAATCATTTTCACTTGCCTTTGGAGAATGCTTGGCACGTACATTTCAATACGGATCAGTACTGGTATTTACATGCTGCTTTAGAAGTTTTCAAAGCATTTTCCAAATATTATCTCCTCTGAGCTTCTCGACAAACGCAGGAAGCAGCTCCTACTGGTACAGTGTTGTACTTATTATTCTCATTTTACAGATGAGGAAACAGGCTCAGAGATGAAGTGATTTCTCCATGGTCACGCAAGCTAATCAGTAAGAGAACCAGGATTTGAGCCCATGTCTTCCAGATTCCAGGTCCTGCCCTCTATCTATCTACAATGCCATGTTGATGTAAAAAGGAGGAACAGATAAGTCACAGCCTGCACTGGTAGAGGAAATGCCTACATCACGGAATTCGTAGATCTACCGAAGTACTATAGAATAGATGTGGCCAACACTTGTGCAATTGGTAATAAAGAAACAAAAAACACACAGCAATGATTAATTTTTAAAGTTCTCACTCAGTTTTTCCCTCATTTTTTCCCATCATGGGTTAAATTAGGTATTTTCATGCTGTATATTTACAAATTTTATCTAACAATACCATGTCCCCCACCCCAGTTTCACAAATACTCGTTCACATCCCAGTGCCATATAACCATGATAACTTAAATTCCCATTCCTTCACTTTTTCTTTTCTCCAGTCTTTCTTCTCTCAAAGCCTCATAGGCTGGATCTCCAGACTTTTACAGTCATGATAGTACTCATTTTGTTATATGTTCTTGCACACAATGATGCCTTACATTATCCTTGAGACCTTGGAGGCTTTCTCCTTTCCTTGCCCCTGACACTTTTCTCCATTTCTAGCTGGTCTTGTGTTTTTTCATGCTTATCTCTCCCCTGCATTTCTACACATGCATTTGGATCTTCTTCCCTTCTTTTTCTCTTCACTTTTGCTCTTTCTCTCCTTTCATTCCCCCAGATGTTCCCTGTCCTCCTCCTTCTCATCATTGTATCTTCAGATGAAGCATTTATTCCAAAGCAACTACACTGGCTCTTTGCCCCTTTTTTCCTGCTTTTGTGGGGGCATCTTTTGTTCCTCTCTAGCAACTGTCTCAGATTTCAAGTGACAGAAGGTGAGTGGGGGAGCTAGAGAAGAAAACAATCTTTATTTCCCCCCATCTTTTCTGGAAACCCTCTTATACCATCCTTCAGAGGCAGTAGAGAGATGCTTTATTAGACCCATTTTGCAGTTGGACAAATGGATCAAATAATTTTTAAGACCATGTAAATAAGTATTAGAACTAGAGCCCAAGACCCCAAACTAACTTTTTGCTCTTTCCACTGTCATGGGCCCAGTATAGTTTTTGTTATTTAATTGTTTCAGTCACATCCAGCTCTTTGTGACCCCATTTGAGGTTTTCTTTGCAATGATACTGGAGTGGTTTGCTATTTCCTTCTCCAGTTCTTTTTACAGACAAGGAAACTGAAGCAAACAGGGTTAGGTGACTTGCTCAGGGTCACACAGTTAGGAAGAATCTGTGGTCTTCCTGACTCCAAGTCTGATGCTCCATCCATTACACCACTTAGCTGCCCTAGGACAGAGCAGGCAATTAATAAATGCTTATTGGTTGATTGATTCCATTGACTTACACTAAGAGCACAGGCCATTTTATTTCTCATCTAGAAAAGACAGAGTTGAAGTAGGTCTCGAAACTTTGCCTTCTGGCACAAAGATCGTTAGAACTAGCTAAAAATTGAGGTTTGTAAGTAGATAAAAACAGGCTGAGTAAATCTGAGGCTTGAGTAATTACTTCAAGCTTGTACTTACAGAACTCCCTTCCAGGGGTGGGGAACCTCCACACTCAAGGCCACATGTGGCCCTTTGACTGCAAGGACCACACTTGAGGACCTAGAAGGCTACATATGGCCTTGAGGCTGCAGGTTCCCCACCCCTGTGCTTTAGCCAATTAATGATGCAGTGACAGTGGTTATAAAAACGCTATTCTCCAAATCTCCTAACATGAATTCAATATTTCCAAAGAGGACAATCAGGGTATGCAAGTTATTGAGAGAGAAAAAGGCAGGGCCCTCAACCTGTCTTTCAAGTTTAGGGTTCCAAACTTAATGACTCACCACATTTTCACCAGCCAGCCTTTCCCCTACTTAGTAGTATCATGAAAATTATGTTTTTTCTGAATGTGAACATTTTTTAAAAAATGAACTAAATAACAGTGGGCTGAAGCAATGTTCTTTTAAGTTTAGCTTTGTATCTCATATCTAACAAAGAACTACATTCTTAGTTGATACTCCCAAAGAGAGAACCATAGTGAAAAGAGCACTGGACTTGAAGTTATGTACTCAGAGTTGGAAGGGTCTATGGAGGCTATATAAATTCACAGATTTGGAGCTGAAAGGAACCTCAGAGGCCAATTCCCTCATTTTATAGATTAGCAGACTCAACCTGTAGGTTATGTGACTTACCCAGAGTAACAGAAGTATCACAGTTATTGACACATTAAGATTCAAAGGCAGAATTAGAATATAGGTCTTTTGATTCTACAATCAATGCTCTTTCCATTAGATGATGGGATAAACCTTATCTATACAACTGGATCCTAAGTAGGATACCCTTCTATAATATCACTGACATGTGGTTGTCCAGCCTCCTTTTAAAGATCTCCAGTGATAAGGAAGTCACTATCCTCAATATATTCCACTTTTAGGCAGCCCTGATTGTTAGAGAGATTTCCTCATATTGAAATGACCTTTGCCTACTGTGTGCTGGAACCATCTCATACTGGTGCATAAGAGCAGATTGTTAAATTTTCGATGAGAGCATTTGCATGTACCGGAATAAGCAAATGCTTCCTATCAGGACTTAACTTGTTTTGTCTCTAGCCTTAATAAAGTGATGGGAAAATGTTAATAATGCAGA
The DNA here is from genome assembly GCF_028372415.1 of Notamacropus eugenii. Lineage (NCBI taxonomy): Eukaryota > Metazoa > Chordata > Mammalia > Diprotodontia > Macropodidae > Notamacropus > Notamacropus eugenii. The sequence continues at coordinate 298,043,186 of NC_092877.1, read as the reverse complement.
CTAAACTTAAAACTATGTCATATATGCAATTTTTTTGAGAACCAGTTAAATATTTATTAGCACATCCCTGCATGCACCACAGTTCCACTCTGGTTGGCAGAATACATGGCTATGGAAAGGACCATCGTTGTAGCTCAATCATGGTCATGTGATCACATTCATTCTCTATAATAATTAAGCACAAAAGGAGCTACTTTTTTTTTAAATCAAGTACACAAATTTTAACTTGTGTCTAGTGAAATATAAGCATGATATCAAAAGCAGAACCCAATTCTCATAAATTCTAGCAGCAAAAGGAAGGATTTATGTTTCCTAATACTGACTCAATGCTTCCTGAAATTACATTTTTGGACCTCCAGGCATCTTGCACATAGCAGAGGCTAAATAAATATATTTCAGTTGTTCTATTAACTATGAAAAATTTTCCCCCTAGGTCTGTCTCATACCTGGATAAACCGAGGCACAGAGAAATTGAACTAAGGTTTGGGAAGCACAATCAAGTCTTTTAAATCCCAAAGTTTTTTCTTGCATTAGCCCACTCTCCCACTCCCATGCAGATAACCCGATGTAAAGTGACCTGGCATTCTCATATTGATTTTTCCTGTAGTTAAACAGCTCCAATCAATGAGAGAATGCTCCCCAAACAGATAAGTGTTTCACCCAGCACCATTCCAGGAGGAATTGATTCATCTGTTTTCAACATCTTCTAAAAATAACAGGTCTATATGTGGCCTCGTCTTCTCTCCTATCACAACTTTTATAGTAAATCATTGGTACAGACTTTTGCTCCCTTTACCTTCCAAATCTTTTTAGAAGAATTCCCACTGAGTACAATGGAAATTCTGAGGAGAAAAGAGAACTAATCTACAGCTGAAAGCCTTGATTAGAGCACTAAAATTAAAACAAGGGCAGGATAGTTGCTGCCCTAACAAAAGGCTATATTTTATATAAATATTTAATGAAGTCAGATTCACAACTGAGGGAAACATGGTTACTGCTTAGTCAACAAAGACTTGCTGATTAGTGGCTAACGTTACCGGAGCATCACTGTTTGGACTCTGCTTAAAACATTTTCCAGTTACTATGGTTTTGCCACCATAGCACGAGGGTTATCTTGCTGAATGATGTCTCCCAGTATTTCTCAAATACAAGACATTCTTGAGATATCATACATTTGAGCAGTTGATAATGTTCCTGCTCTTCCTTGGCTGTCTTAAGTGGTAACAACAACAACAACAAAAACCCCAACCCTTTAAACCACTGTAAAGTGCATGTATATACACATACATGCATATCAGAATTTTTTGTTAAAGCTGAGACAGTACCATGTAAATGGCCAGTTTGTGTCTGCCATAGCAGCTACAGACTTTCTTGAGTAGATGGGTTTGGCATCTCCAAGACTTCTAGTCTCTTCTTATAAAGTCAGGATGCCAAAGTATTCTCAGGTCATATTGAGGAAGGTGTCCTTAGGAATAGAAATTGGCCACTCATGTTTACATTTTCTTCCAAAGATTTAAAATCAGCTTTCTTGGGCCATTGGAAAGTGGGAAACTCATGCTATATAGCTAAGGACTTGAAGTTACTTCTATGGAACTGTAGTCCTCACGTAGTACAGTAGAAAGTATACTGGATTCAGAGTCAAAGGATGTGGGTGTGCATCCTGGCTCTCCTACTTACTAAATAACTGTGGTCTCTTTGGGTGTCATTTTCAACATCTGTAAAATGAAGAGATTGGAACAGCTGAACTGTAAGATTCTTTCTAGCTTCTGAGTCTACCTATTCAAGGAATGGAAAGACAAGGAGGAATCCTAGGTAGAATATCCAGGCATCCCTGTTGCCTTCCAAAGGGAATATTGCCTTTTAACATAGGTACACTCTCAGGAACCAGACTAACTCTTCGACATATCACAACAGCTAAAAGTCCATTTACTCTACAATTTTTTTAATCAAAAGTTGAAAAATTGCAAATTTTGATGGTCAAATGAAAACTCTTTGAGGAAAGGAGCTATTTTCCTTTTGTGGTTGTAGCTCTAGGGTCTAACAGCGGTTTATGGATGACAGCATCATAAATTTAGAAATGAAAGGGACATCAGAAATCATCAAGTCCAGCGTCTTCATTTTACAGATGAAGAAATGATAAGACCTTCCTCTATATGGCCTGAGAATATTTTGGCATTCTGACTATATGAAAAGAGACTATAATAAGCCTTGCTAATGCTAAGCAATCCCAGTGCATCATAGCATAGTCACTTTTATCCAAAGGGCAAGGAGGCTCATCTACTCAAGAAAGCTAGCAAATGCTATGGTAGATACAAACAAGCCACATATTTTCATAATGCTGCCTCAGCTTTAGGAAAACATTCTGACTTGCCCATGGTCTCATATACAGTAACCACTTAAAAATATCTGTTGTTGAATTTGATGGGAGTAACGAAGATACATTTATCAAGATACTATAAATGCCTTTAATATAACACTGAAGGGTCCATTTGGAGATATTTCTTGATTTTAGAGTTTAATTAAGCATGGAAGGTATCTTGGAAATTGAACCAGCACCACAGTTTAGGCCCAAAGCATGCTCCTTGGGCAAGGAAAGAACTTGACTGTTTTCTCCATAAAATCATTTTACCTGATATTGATTTGCTACTACTTCTTCCTAACTCTAAGATCATGTATTTCCACTCAGTATAAACTAATAATTGCCACTAAATCAATTAAAGATGAGAAAACTAAAAATAAATGTAGGGACTAGGAGAAACTATTAATGAAGATCAAAGTGGAATGTGTATCTAAATTAATTTCAGTGACTGATTTGAGGAATGGGTTAATAAAGATGTTAATAGTAACTCCCCAGGAGCTTTTTTGCTAAGCTCTAGGACTGAAATAGTAATGAGCCCAATCATGGTTCATAGCATCTCAAATGCTGGGACCTTCATTAGCATCTGTGAGGGAAGGTTGCTGGAATTCTAAGTCAAGTACAGAAAACTATGATTCTACTGATAGGGCATTTTAGGAACCTGTTACCAAAATGTCTTAATCACTTTAGGACAGAGATTTCAAAAGCAAGTATGGGCTGAAGGGCATAAGCCACAAAGTGGGTTTTCAGATCCTAAGATTTGGGACTATCATGCCTTAAATGACTAAAAAAAAATTTTATAGATGCCCTTTTTAAGAACACTTAGTATAATGAGAACTCAACAAGTTTTAGATGATGATAATAATACCTGTTAATTTTAGAATATTCAACAGTTACCTTCCTAATCTTTAGTAAAATATAGAAAAAAAGATAATAAATAGTTCTCCAGGAGAGAAAGAGAGAGAGAGACAGACAGACAGACAGAGACAGAGAGTGGACAGATGGAGTTTACTCATAATGAGCAGCCTAGGGAACTCAGAATGTTTAGCAAAATTAGAGCTCCTTCCAAAGGAACCCAAGCTAGGACAAGGTTTTCATTTGCCATAATCTTCACAAAAATTGCATCAAGGTGACAGGAGGGAGGTCAACTAATTAGCTGTATGAGATCATCAAAAGAGGGTGGAGGTAAAATTACCTCAAACTGATTTGTTATTGAGATTTGAGGCCAATGAGTTATCAGACTTCAAAAATTCAGTCAAGGTTTACTAGAGGTTGTTAACCTAAGGACCTTGAATTTTTTTTTTTAAAAGAGATATTGACAATTATATTTAAATGTAATTGTTTTCCTCTGTCTTCCTATGTATTTTATTTTATGCATTTAAAAATATTATTCTGAAAAGGGGTTCCTAGGCTTCAGTATGCTGACAAAGGGGCCCAGGGTACAAAAAAGGTCAAGAAGTCCTATTTTAGAGCAAGGTAAGGACAGACAAAAATATTGTCAGTAGTCCAGAGGCAGAAAAGTTGACATCTAGTGAGTGGGCAAGATTCTAACTTGGTAGGTAGGAGCTGAGAGGAGTGAAATAAGAGTTAGAAGTATTTGGAGACATCAGATCTCAGGCAAGCTAACCAAAATACTAAATTTCCCCACCAGGCTAGAAGACTTAGATTTCTCAGTAGCATTACATAACTTAGGAATCACAGAATTTAAGAACTGAAAGGGTTCTTAGTGGTCATCCAGTGCAACTCATATATGAAAAGAATCCCCACTGTAATATATCTTACAAATGGTCATCCAGCCTATGCTTACAGAACTCTAGGGAGGAGGAAGTATCTCTCCAGGAAGACCATTCCACTGTTGGAATATTCTAATCATTAGGAATTTAATTTTCTGACATCACGTTTAAGTTTGCTTCTGTAACTCCTACCCATTTTTTCTGATTCTACCCTTTGGGGATAAACAGATAAAAAGAACTAGTTTAAAGCTTTTTCTGCAAAACAGCCCTTCAAATATTTTACCACCACCACCGCCACCACTATGACTCCAGACTTCTCTTCTCCAGGCAAAACACCTCCATTTCCTTCAACTGATCCTTATATATAACAAACTCAAGGCCCTTAATCATCGTAGTTGCCTTCCTCTAGACACTCTTTGACTTATCAATGCCCTTCTTAAGCCATGATGCTCAGAACTGAACGTAGTATACCAAATGAGGTCAGACTATAGTGGGACTCCTATCTTCTTGTGTAGCCTCAAATCACATTAAGTTTTTTGGCTACCACATCACATTGTGGCCTCATAATGAGTTTGTAGTGCACTAAGACCCCACTAAAATCTCCAGATCTTTTTCAGAATTCTCATCTTTTACTTGTGAAATTGATTTTTTTAACCCAAGTACAAGCCTTTACATTTAGCCCTACTGAATTTCATTTTATTATGGAATATTATATTATAATGCTCTAGCTCGTTAAAATTATTTTGTTAGTCAATAAACATTTATTAGGTCTCTACTATATCAATCTAGAAACTGTGCTAAGTGCTAAGGATAGACAGAAAGGTAAAATAGAGTCCATTTGAGAAATGGCAACGAGGCCAGTGTCCCTAAATTGTAGTACACATACAAGATTTGGGGGGCACGGCAGTAAGGTGTAAGAAGATTGGAAAGGTGAGGGGTGCTTAAATTATAAAGGGCTTTGAATGCCAAGGAGGATTTTCTATTTGATCCTGGAGTCATAGTGGTTTATTGAGGGGGGCAGTGTTTGTGACATGATGAGATCTTCAATTTAGGAAGATCATTTTGAAAGCTGAGTGGAGGATGAAGCGGAGTGGGGAGACAGTCATGGCAGACAATAAACCAACAAACAGGTCATGGTAGTTCAGGTGTAAGAAGATGAGAACCAAAACCATGATGGTGACAATGCCGGAGGAAAGAAGATGTATATAAGAGATATTACAAAGGTAAAATCAAAGGGCCTTGGTAACTAACTGGGGGGTGAGAGAGAATGAGGAGTCAAGGATGATGCCTAGGTTTTGAGCCTTGATGACTTGGGAAAAGGGTTGCACCCTCAGCAGTAATTAGGAAGAAGAAAGGGTTGGGAGAAAAGGTAATAAGTTCAGTTTTAGACATGTGGAGTGTAAGATGTCTACTGGATATCCAGTTCCAGATGTCTAATTGGCATTCATTGACGCAAGTCTGGAGGTCATCAGAGAGGTTAGAGAAGGATAAGTAGATCAGAGAGTCTTTTGGATCCTGAACTGTCATTCACTATGATAACTTATTAATTAATGCCCATAGTTAAAATAGCACAGTTCTGGTGTCCATGAATACCACTGGACTAATAGACCATTCCAGACAGCTATTAGGCAACTTGGGAGCTACAAGTCTGATTGCATTCACATGTACAACCCCACACAGAGATGGTCCAAAGCATTTGGGCTCAGAGAATTATAGTTCTTTATCATCACCATAGGGACTTTCATCATTTTAAATTTCAATCTTTATCTATCCTAAGGAGAGCGGAGCATTCATACTGGAATTCAAATCAAAACTGAGCCTTCTGAGAGTGGATACTATGCCACTTTGACAAGTGGCCATCTGATACTATTTGGAAGCTGCTGGCTATTTCTTGCTTCCATCTTGTGGTGGAAAGCTGAAAGCACAAGAAAGGAATCTGGGAGCCTGCTGTAGGTAGGATTCCCTTTGCTTCCCTCTAATACATTTGATTCTCAGTCCCTGCAGAGTCTTTTGCAAAAACTGTTTCCAGGCCTTCAGATTTCCACCAAATTCTTCCCATTTGAAAACTTCCAGGGTGAAGGTTTCCTTCCTCTAACAACTGAAAGATCACCAACCAGGATAATCCCGGATGCTCCCCTGTTGCTGAACTCATGCCTCCAATCAGTCATGACTTCAGCATCAGATACTCCTTTAAAAGTTCCAAGGACTTTCAGGACTATACTCCCTTCCCTATGGGAACAAGCATCAAAGAGACAGGAATAAAATGCTTTGCACACATCAGGAACTAATTGCCAATTTGGCAAATACATTGACTAATGTCATTCACTGTTATTTCTAAATCCTCTCCTGTCCTTGACCCCCACTATCTAGATGTAAACTTGGAACCATTAGTGGAGAAGGATAAAGTCTTCTGGTACCACGAATGGAATTGAGAGGGATTTAAATTCAGTGCTTTTGAGTGTGGTGAAATGAACACAGCAGTACATTAATGCTAGGATTTGAGCTCACACAGCATGAGAGCTTTCAAAAACCATGTTTAAGGAAGCAAACAGAGCCACTACCAACTCTTTCAGAGGAAGCTAAAGAAGTCGGACAAAACAAGGGAGTACAAATAAAAACTGCAACTGTGCTGGAATTAGGTAGGAAGAAAAAAAGGACTTTGTTTACCAAAGAAGATTCACATATGGGATAGAGACAGTACACCCTTCAAATGGTTGGTAAGCCTTGGTTGGTTAGATGCTGCTGAACACACAGAAGCCTCTTCAAACTGCCCCCACATTTGGCTGACAAAACTGGGTCAAATGTCAGGATGCAATCTGGTCTAAAACGCCATAAGAAAGGAAATTTGGAAAATGAGAGTTGGATACCAGCACCACTGAAGTATAAATAAAAATAATTTTTAAAAACTCCATACATCCTAATTTTCTCTCAAAGTAGACTGTTTATCATGTTATCAAGAAAGGCAAGTTGCTTAGTTTAGGATCAGCTCCCTTATACTTTCGACTTTTTCTTTATTAGTTCTAATTGGCTCTTCCAGTCTCTGTGTGAACCATGATCAGATCAATAATGTTCTTCAAATGTATAATGTACTGAGAGCCATATTTTCTATTGCAATGAACCCTCTTGATCTCCAAAGGAGAAATGATCCCCAAGTACAAATATTCCTTCTAGAAAAGGGGAGGGGGAGGTATTTTGTAAAAAAAAAAAAAAGGGGGGGGGGAAGGTGAGGAGGGAATTTAGAAGTCCCAAAGTTAAATTAATACTGCACCAAAATAGTACATTAGCAAAGTTTAATAAGGAAAAAGTTTCAGCTTGCTCTAAACACCTGGATTTCTTTTTCTGTGCCACAAGCAGCCAGACTCCCAACACCCACCTATCCTCCTATTCCTCCTGGAATTATTTAGATTTTTAATATCTTCAAACTTTAAGATGAGTGGCTCTCATTCCTACTCTATGCCATCCTTGTTTATTTCCTGCCAACTCCTAATACTCTAAATGAAAGAAAACCCAAATTTTTCTCCAGTCCTGTTCCCCTCCCCCCACCACAGACTGGTTAGTTCTGGAGACGACACATTCCCAGTCCTCCCCGCCAGTTTGATTAATGTGTCTTGGCTAATTGTGTGAAAGATGGCAGTCCTTTAGCAAGTGTGACCAGTTTATTGTTCAGCCAATCACGGGAGCCTCAGTTAGCATGTGAAAGGGGTGGGGGGAGGGGGGAAGGGTGAGTGTTCTATCGGCTGAGTCAAAGGAGGAGCATTTTGGGGGGTCACAGGGCAACACCCACTTCTTTGAGGGGATGTTACTATGCTCTACTAAACCTGTAAACCTCTTACTCAAAGCACTTTTTTCTCCTCCCTCCTTTTTCAAGTAGATCTTTTTTTCCCATGGTGCAAGCAAGCAAGACACTGGCTAGTCTGCAGACGGATTTCACGTCCCAGGGTTTTTAATATTTCACTTTTATATTTCGGTTAGAGAATGATCCTGCTGAGAGGCTGGGAATCCGTGCTCATCAGATCCCCTCGCTGACACTTGGATATATTGCTCTGAAAGCTATCCCAGGAGAAAACATTAAACAAAAAAAAAAAAAAAGCCTACTTTTCAAAGCCTACTTCTCAATCTGCCCACATCAAAATAAGACAACTGGCCCTTTGAAGTTGAGGACACAGACTTCTCAGCCAGCTTCCAAAAAAAAAAAAAAGAAGAAAGAAAGAAAGAAAGAAAAAGGCAAGGAAAAAGAAAAGGAAAAGGGAAAAGAAAGAAAAAGAAAATGAGAAAGAAATTTCTTTTAAATTGTATGCCCTTCTCACCTTGCCCACATCAAAATCAGGGCCAGCAGCCCTTTAAATCATGGCCAGAAAACCTTGCAACTTAATTCCATTAATGAAGGTCATCAAGAGAGTAGGGAAAAGGCTATTTACCACCCTTCGATGCCCTGCTAGCCAATACAAATTGTCCATTCTTAAGCCACTTCAGCCCTTTCTCCTGTACTGATTATCAGTACCAAAGATTGGTTTTCTGGTTACAAATCAATATCGAAATGGAAGGAGTTAAGTTCCTGGTAGAAGTGGAGGCACCTTGGTGACAAGGCACAGGTTCTTGTACCTTTCAGTGATTCCTTCAGGCTTTTACCCAACTCCCTTCTCCTCTTCAAGGGAGAGGAAAAAGTAGAGCTTGGGAAAGCCAAGTCAAAAGTACAAGGCCAGGGATGGTGAGGATACTTCTAGCCTACACAAGCTATTAGTCTTGGGTTATGTGTTGTTACCCCTTTACAAATTACTACCTGTTACGAATGTAGTTTGCAATAGTGATGTCATTGGTCCTGTGTCCAAGACATAACAGATTCTTCAGTTGTCTATATACAGGGTATTTTAAAAGCCTTAGAGTTGTTTTAAGGTTAAATAACTTTAAAAGCTTTAAATGGCACTAAGACCTTTGGGACACTCTGAGTGTACCCAAAACAGCTTACTAATAACTTGAGGGAAGGGAAAAGACAGAAGACTTACAAAGACTTCACCCTTTGAATGAGTCAATTTGAATAATTGTTTTCAGTTTGTTGCCACAGTCCCAAGCCTTGGCCAAAAGAGAGATCTGATAAGAGACCAGATGAGTTATGGCAAATCCACCATCACTGTTTGAACAAAATGCGTAAGCCATGCACAGCCCTCTGTAAAACTGAAATCGTGACATAAATATAAACTATTATAATCATAATAATAATTATTGTTCATTATGCTTGTCAGCATAATTGATTAATGAAGGGAATCTGGTGACAGTGACCTTTGCAGCAGTTAGACTTAATGTTTGTTATATCTTCCATAACATAGTCATGCCCCTAAACTTCTTCTATCCAAGTAAAAAACTGTGGAAGCTTAAAGGAACTCTCTTTTTTGCCCTCCCAGTGTAAGATAGGAAGCATGAGGAAGATAGGAAGCATAATAAGAAAATGAGGAGCCAATTTCCCTCATTCTGATAGGTGGAGAAGAGCACTGTTTCATCTGGGCCTTGGCTTCTGTGAGGAACCTGTTAGCTACTTTTCTTCATGCAGCACCATAGGCAGGGAGCAGGATTGGGAAAATCATCCTATTCCAAAGCTACTTACTTGCTGGAGTGGAGATTGATTTTTGTTAAAATTTTCAAGCTATAGTTAGCATATCATCGTTTAGTTTGGATATCATAATTCTTAAAGCAACCAAATATATTTTACAGTTATTTCTTCTCCTTCAAGGCCAAGGAGACTCTATATGAGACTACAGAGTATCTGTGTTAAACCTTGTTGATTAAACCAAGATGTCTGCTGGTTGATGTGCAGTTGGTTGAGCTAGGATGGTAGGAAAGCAAAATACTCAGCCTCTACCTCTCCCATTCTCCACCTTACCTCTACCTACCTTACCTTTGCCTACCATTTCTCCCCTCCTTTCCCCACACTATGTCCTGCTCTCTAAGGGCCTCTCTCTAGGGTAAGCTCAGACCAAAGGTGGCAAAAACAACATTCCTGAAGTGTCAGACAGAAAGAAAATGAAAGAAATCAAAGGGATCTGTTGGTCTAAGTAGACCTTCTCTGTTTCTTTTCTTTGTGAAATCCCAGATCCTTGAAGTATTAGGATGAAGTAACTGACAAATCTAGTCCCTCCACCAAGAATGATCACAACCCTTCTACAACTAGGTGATAAGCCTTCCAAACTTCGGCTGACTCTTTGATGACAGACATACACTCTATGATCAGGTCCACAATAGAAGTCTATCTAACTTGATAGAACCTACAAGGACTTACCTTTCTACCAGCAGAGCTTTTGAGAACCCAGAGTTCCCTCTACACCATGACAAGGAAGAGATCTGTAGCCTATTTCAGGAAATTTGTGGAAGTCTTTCTTTAGTTTTCTTCCTATATTTTACATAATGCAACTGTTCTAGGATTTACCCAAAGGAAAATTTAGTAATCTGAATGGGTTTCCCTTAGCTAGATACATTTGGTGACCCTTATTAACAGAATTAAGTTTAAAGGTTTTTGAGTCATGATTTCAGGGGCTGCAGTCACTGATTTTGATGTGGGCAAGGTGAAGATTATACAAATAAAAAAGTTGATTCCCTTCTTTCTTTCTGAGGGGGATGCCATATCCTGCCCTCCTCAATAAAGCTGAATGGATTAGGAAACAGAGATGGAATTAATCAATATGTTAGTTTCAAATATTGATCAACTCCAATTTTTATGTCCTGGGGTTAAGAGAAGTCAGTTAATTTCACCTCTTACCATAGAGCTCTCTCTTAGAAAAGCACTAATCAAGGCAGTTCAGTGAAATGTCCAAGGAATAAAAGACTTGATTAGCTCAAACTTCATTGGACAGCCAACAGGAGAAGACTGGTTCTTAATGGTCAACGTTGTACTTACATGGGGTTCCTCCTAAGAGCGTTCTGAAGCTCTGTCAGTATTACCTGGATTATAGTTAGGCAGCTTGGAAACTCCAGGCCAAGTATCCTCGGTAGGCACTCCCAATACCTATGAAGCCAAAGTAGGAGAAATACAAGAAGAGAGGTAGGATAAATAATGCAAATCAGAAGTGAGATGGTCCAGAAATGGTATGAGTCATATACTCACGAAAAAAAAAATGCTTTGTATTTGACGTGACTTAGAAAATAATTTTTCGGGAAATACTTACGGTCTAAGTCTATAGGCCAGTATCAATGGATATAAGAATAAATTACATATATTACCACTACTTTGTTGGTTATTCTTGATTGATTAAGTTCATAGAGCCTGTAAGGCTTTATCTCTCATTATTCTTCATCATGCATTGCACCACTTCAGATAAAATAACCAACTAGATGTTCCCCAAACAATATTCCATCTTTGACCACAATGTGTTTGTAGAGGCTGTCTTCCACAACTGAAATGCACTTACTACCATCTCCATCTCTCTCTCTCTCTCTCTCTCTCTCTCTCTCTCTCTCTCTCTCTCTCTCTCTCTCTATAACTGGCTTCCTTCAAGGCTCAGCTCAGGGGCTACCACCAATGGGAGCCTTTCCTAAACCCCCAACTGTTAGCACTTTACCATTCTAATTATCTATTTTTCTGTGTGTGTGTTTTGTCTCCACAGCAATAGTAGTCACTAGTGCGTATGTATGTACATAAATATGGAAAGAGAGAGCTTTAAGATTTGTTAAGTACTTTATACATATGTTAGCTTATTTGATCTTTTCAACAGCTATTACTATCCCCATTTACAGATAAGGAAACTGAGGCTGATGTTAAGTGACTTGCCAAGGATCAGACAGCTAGCAAATATCTGAGGCAGAATTGAAACTCAGGTCTTACTGATTCCAAGGTCAATAGCAGTCCATCTACTGCACCACATAATAGCCTCATTTCAAGAATGAAAGTTTCTTGAAAGCAGAAGCTGTTTCATTTTTGTCTCTATATCCTGTAAACCAGGTGTAGTAGGTGTTTAACAAATGTTTATTGAACTAAATTGAATCCACAACATCAAACTCAAATTTAACACCTGCTCATAAATATAGAAATTACTTTAATTTTCCAATCTGGTCAGTACAACCCAACAATGAGCCATACCCAATTCCCAATACCCATACCCATTCCTGGGAACCACAGTAGCATTATAAATAGTTCATTGGTAATAGTTTACATCTATATTATTGACATGTAGAGACCTCTCAGAAGCACTATAAGTAGGAGATATTTAAGTAGCTTTGGTCTATTTAAACATGAATGTAGTCTGAACTTCTGCAGTGGACTATAAATTACCTAGCTATAGAAAGGTATAATGAATAAGTTCAGATCTTAACATTTTTTGGCTTGGAAGTCCAAGACTCTAGCTGAGAAACACGTTTCAGGTCTCATAGCAAGGTACCAAAGGGTTATTTTTTCCTCATTAAAATCAAATGCATAAAAGATAACGGGTTGGAAGAAAGAGCACTTGGTCCAGCAGGAAGAATATGTGGACTCAAGTCCCAGTTCCACTATTTATTAGCTGTGTGACTCTGGGCATATGACTTTTCCTCTCTGAATTCTAGCTTCCTCACCTTAAATTTTAGAAAAAGATGGGCATAGAAATAGGTGATCTTTAAGGTCCTGTCCAATTCTAACATTCTCAGCCTTCTACAGTACCCTTCTTCTACTCCTTTTTCTCAGCAGCTGAAAAAACATCTGGAACGCCTATAGATTTTTCCAAACACTCTCCTCTAGGCTAAGGATAGCACAGAGAATCTTGGAATCCATTTTGAAAGGAAAAAAAGAGAATTGGGCCAATTAAAAAAGAAAAACACAAAAACAACTAACTACCACGCACTGATTAATCTCTCAACTCCCTTCCAGCTCTAAAGTTCTAAGCTCTGTGTGGGTAAACAAGTGGGTGTGGCTCACTTGTGCCCACAAGTTTTCACTTGGCTCAGACTTTGGGATGTGCCTACCAGCTGGTTGATCCGAATGGAAAGAAAACAAGATCAACTCCTTGACAATAACAGGATAGCACCAATGGTGAATTCGAACTCCTAATGACAAAAACAAACAAATAAATTCCCTTGCCATATTTGTTATATCTGTCAGAATTGTTATGACTTATTCTTTGGTTTAAAGTAGGAGTTACTTATTTATTCTTAACCAGCAAGTGGTTCCAATCTTTATAAGTATGAAGACCGCATTGTAACATCAAAAATTTTATTGGACCTTTATGTGATAGCGTTTGTACTATTTGTATCCACTGCTTGAGAAAATAACATAATGACAAAGATATAATAAATTCAGTAATACTTTAAAATGAATTTCTATTTTATTAGTCATAAGAGCATCTACCTATATTTAAAAAACAGTCACGCATATCTATATCTATATATAGATATATAGATATAGATATATAGGCAAGGTACATTACTTATTCACTCTATGGAAGGTATATCTGCTTATTTATGGATCTGAATAACTTCTTAGCTCCCACTCCTTCCCCCAGGGGTCTATACCCTGTAAGTTGAAAACTATGCTTTTATTTTTTAACATGACATTTTAAAGTTCCAATGAAAGATTTCAGCAAATTCTAACTCTCTGATAACTTCTCGCCTCTTAACTTTCTCTGAGGGTGATGTGGAGAATTTTCCTAAAGTAAGTTAGCAAGAGAAAAAATTTAGCATAGTTTACAAGTTAAAACTAAAATTTAGCATAGTTTACATAGTTTAAAGTTAAAGACCACTGATTAAAACTTTAAGAGTCAATGAGCAGGGTTTTTTGTTTGTTTCTTTGTTTGTTTATTTTGGTTTGAACCCCTTATGGGCTGGTGTAACTAACAATTTTATTACCTTTTTTAAAATGGGGAACGAAGATTAAATGAGAATTTCCATTGATAAATGGGAAGACAGTATAATCCATCTTACTCTTACTTCAATAAGGATTGGATCTTTTGCTGCCATGTTCATGGCCAGAGAAATGGACGAAAGCTTAATCAGAAAGACAATGGTGATGGGAATTTTGAAACAAAAGAAAATCCATAGAAATGGCATTTTAGGAAGTTAGGTGACTATAGATACAGGTTCCTCTTTAGGTGTGTGTCTCTGAGACTGGACATCTTTATACTTGAAAAATAAACTAAAAGGGAAACAGTGGTTAGAGACTGGGAAATTTGGACCAAAATCAGAAAAATTTTGTTAAGAGAAAAAATTTGCTACACTCAATATGATGATTATTTTTTTTGTCTGTACTTGTGATTTCATTAACATTGGGAATGATCTGTAACTTCAGGTCTCAGAGAGTTGCCTGGGACATCGAAAGGTTAAGTGACTTGCCCCTGATCACATAGCTAATACATATACGTATATATATGTATATACATATATGTATGTATGTATGTATGTATGTATGTATGTATGTATTCCTGATCTCCTTTGAAGCTCAGCTCAATCTCCATTTTCTACATGAAATGGTCCCTTCAGTTATTTATGCATTCCTCTCCAAGGCTACTTTGTATCTCTTGCGTATGTGTCCTGTATATAGTAATATATGTGCATATTATCTCTCCTGTTAGAATATAAGCTCTGTCAGGGCAGGAAGTGTTTCGCTTTTGTCTTTCTGTCCCTGGTGCCTATCGCAGTGGCGAGCACGTGAGTCCTTAATAAATGCTTCTTGATGCACAAGTTAGCATGTAAAGATTCCTGCACACTTGAAAGCCCTGTAGAAATGCTAGCTGTTATTATTATTTAGCGGCAGCAGCAGCCCTGCAGGATATGTGACTGGTGGTTTTTGAGACAATCTACATACAGGGAAATTCCAACTGAGATGCTTGAAATCATAGAAATCATCGAAATTATGCTTCATTTATTTTATTTTTTTAACCTGCCTAAAGTGTCACATTAAAAAGGAAGCACATGGATGACTTTGTGACTTTCTCCCATCACGTCAAAGCATGACAGTAGAGATCCAACACAAGGCTGCTATATGAAGACAGCATGAAGTAGTGAAAAAAGACAAAATTTGGAGTGAAATGACACGTGTTTTCCTCTGTGACTTACTCTCCCAGCATGGGCAAGTCACTCTCCTTTTCTGGGACTCTGTTTCCCCATATGTAAGATGAAGGGGGATTGGATTAAATTATTTTTGTGGTCCCTTCCAGATCTCTGATCTATCTGAAAGATTTAGGAATAAAAGTACTCACTACCTGATAAGTTTATTCTTTGTATGATATACTGAGGAACAGGATATCCAGGAGGGATGTGTCTAGGAGAAATATAATCTTCTTCTCTCATGACTTTAAAAGACTATGACACTTTTAAACAACAGTGTATAGGCCAGCGATGAGTTATATGAGTCAATAAAACTGGAAAATAATTCTACTTTTGGAGAAGAAAAATTTAATGAGGCAGGGAAGGATATTGATTGTTTTTTTAAGTAGAAGCTGGGTAATAGCATGTCCTTTACGCTTGTTCAATCTATTGCTGTTTAAATTGGTCTTAAATTTTTGATGCATTTTCATAAACATCAAAGAGAAGTCCCCATTTTTTTACACTGTTGATAAGACAGCTGTCCAAATGAAAATGGCTTTTATGGAATGAGTATCAGCTCTGCATGTTGAACATATCATAATGACAGCTTATATTTATATAGGATTCTATGGTTTACAAAAAAAAAGCCTTCTTCACAATGATGCTTTGGAGGAAGAAATATAAATATTATTTCCATTTTGCTGATGGGAAAATTGAGGTTCAGAGTCTATAAATGAATAGTAATTATTAGAATCAAGACTATCTTCTGACTTGAGAACCAGTGTGATGGACTTAGAGTCAGGGGATGGGTTCAAATCTTATTTCAAACATTTACCAGGTCTGTGCAAGCCACTTCTCAAAGCCAGTTTCCTCATATAAAATAGTGAAAATTATACTTTTTTTATAGTATATCTCACAGGGCTACTTTGAAGAAAGTACTTTGAAAACTTTGAAAAATGTGAAGTATCATTTTTTATTATAATTTTTCAAGGCCCATTGTCTTTCCAATGCTCTATACTAATTAATGAATCAAAAGCAATTTACTTTAACAGATTAACATTCAGCATCTTTAGATTGATGTCATCTATTTTATTATCTAAAATATATCCTACAGAGGCAGAGTCAAGATGGTGACATGAAAGGAAGCAGTTTTGCCTTAGCTTTCCAGCACACTTTTCCACAACAACCTAGAAAATGGATTAGCCTGAATTCTGAATGGGAAAGCCAAGAAAAAGTCACAGTGAATCATTTTTCCAGATCAGGGCAACTTAAAAAGACAGGTAGACACTTGTGTGGAAGCTGTCTAGGAGTATGCAATATGGTGTGAGTGGAGAGTATTCTGTTAGGTAGGAACCAAAAGGAAGCCAAGACAGAGCACCAGGAAAAGAGGCATGGGGGTAGAAAGAAAACCTAGGGGACCCCTAAACTAGAGCTAGAAACAGAAATGGATGCTATCTGGAAGCTCTGTTTCCTATTACCCAGTTCTAAGTCACAGACCCAGAGGGTAGAAGAGTGGTAATTAGTGAGTGGGGCCCTTGCTGAGTACTGAGCACAGAATAAGTTCCAGAAACTTAGCTGTGTGGATTTGAGCACAGGAACAGAGCAGTGATTCAGTTCTAACCTTTAACCAGCATATAAACTTACAATGGAAAAACCAGAGCAGAAGACCAAGACCAAAGGGGAGCCAGCAGTTCAATCACTCTGAACCTGCAGAACCTCCCAGAAAGCTAACAATATACAGAAATTCAACTATACATAAGCCAACAGATCCAAGGTGCAGAGATCAGACCAAGAAGGCATTGAACAGACCTCTCCCTGGATCACACCACTTTGGAAGCACCAAAAACTTGCAGGCCCAGAAAAGGAGTGGTAAAAGCTGCAGAAGTATGCAAAAAGACAAAAGCTAAGGCCAGACATCTCACACACACACACACACACACACACACACACACACACACACACACACACACACACACATACCCCTTTAGAGGTCAAAAAACCCAAGACTACCATAAAATCCAAAATCAAGAAAAATAGGAAAACAAAAACAGAACCTGACCATAAACAGCTACTATGGTGACAAGAAAACTCAAGACTCACACACATAAGGTAATGACTTAAAAACACCTACAAGAAAAACCTCAAAGGAAAACTCAAATTGGACCCAAGTCAAACAAGAATTCCTAGAAGAGTCAGAGAAAAAGCTATAAATTATTTTAAAAGTAAAATGAGAGCTACGGAAGAAAGATATGAACAAAAAATTAGCAGCTTGATAAAAGAGGTACAAAACCTTACCAAAGAAAATAATTCCTTGAGAATTAGAATTGACTGAATGACATGACATGTCAAGAAATAATAAAACAAAGTAAAAAAAATTGAAATGTACAAGAAAGGGTGAAATATAGGAAAAACAACTGACCTGGAAAATAGATCAAGGAGAAATAAGAATGATTGGACTACCTAAAAACCCAGAACAGAAAAAGAGTCTAGATACTACATTTCAAGAAATTATAAAGGAAAATTACTCAGATATCTTAGAACCAGAAGACAAAGTACACCAGTTATCATCTGGAAGAATTTCCAAAATGAAAACTTCCAGGAATATTATAGCCAAAACCCAGAGATCCCAGGTCAAGGAGAAAATACTTCAAGCAGCTAAAAAGAAACCATTCAAATGCCTTGGAACCACAGACATGATCACACAAGATTTAGCAGCCACCACTATGTTGGAATATGGTATTCCTGAAGGCAAGACATCTAGGATTACAACCAAGAATAACCTACCCTGTAATACTGAATATAATCCTAAAGAGGAAAATGGATGTTTAATGAAATAGAGGACTGTCAAACATTCCTGATTTGAATATATATATATATATATATATATATATATATATATATATATATATACACCATGTGACTTTTGCTGGTTAGATAACAAATTATGTTCATTGTTTTCCAATGTTTAAGCATCCTTACATTCCTGATATCAACTTAACTTGGTGGCAATGAATTATTTTCTGAATATATTGCGATAGACTCCTTTTTATTCAAAAATTTTGCATCAACATTCATTACTGAAATTAGTACTTTCTCTGCTTTATGTCTCCCTGGTTTGGATAAAAGAACTACATTTGTTTCATAAAAGGAGTTTGATTCAGTGCCTTTTTAAAAGGAAAGCAAAAAAATTTGGGGCAGTAATACTCACATGACAAAAAGAGCCAGTGTTTAAAAGGACATCCTCCCAAAGGATAAAGGAATTCCCCAGGCTAGTACAGCCCTAGTTTGGGAGTAGGGGATAGAGAGATATCACAAGGATGGTGGTGCCAGGGACCAGGAGCTGGTGAGATGGTCATCAGTTAGTTTTTCTATAAGAATGACATAAGAGTAGGTTCTTTTCATTCTCCTCTTCCTATCACTCCTATATTTGCTATACTTAAGTTTTTTCCTTATCATTTAGTGTGATAAGGGAAAGCTTCATTCTAAATTGCTTTTCATTGTGCTACATCTTCTCAGGATTCCCAAAATATTTTGAAGAAAAAGCTGGATTACCCAAAGGAGTTGACTTAAGGTGCAAAGAAGATCCCCATTAAAAAGTTGTCCACACCTCCCACCTCCACCCCTAGTGATAAATGTTTTCAGTCACAGGAACTCAGGAACTAATTTTCTAAGACATGTGGGATCTCAATGTGTATAAGCAGAAAGAAAACTCACACCAATGACATCAAAGACTGTAAAGTGATGCTTTATCAGCACAAATCATATTTTTACAAGTTATGTAGTAGATATGTAAAAGATTCATACAGTGTCCCAAACAATTGAATCAATATGATCATTATTTTATAACTTTCCGTTTGTACTCTCTCCCTTGACCTCTCAAATTGGCCCAGTGGAAAACAAAGGCTACTCAGAAGTTTAATTTTATTTTTCCTGCTTACTTCTTACTAAATAAATGAAAGAAATCAGCTGAATACCACATAACCCTCTTAACTACTGCTATTGCTTTTATTTACTGAAAAGAAGGAAATGAAGGTTTTATGACCACCCCCAAAAATTTTTAAAAGGTATTATGCCTCAAAAGACAAAAATTTAGAGGTACTCCAAATAACAATGGGAAGCAAGTAATAAAGAAGTTGACTTTCTCCCTTAGAAAGGCACTCTGGCATCTCTTCCCAAGAAACTCAAGTGGGACACTCCAGGAAATACTCATAATCAAGATGATTACTCAAGAGTTACCAGCCTCCTTGAGTGTCAAGTTCCAAAATAAATTGAGAGTAAAGCTCTAATTGAAAACATTTGACTATTCAATCCATTTACTCTAAGTTAAGAAGCTATATTGAGTCTTCTATATTAGATCAGTAGAAGTACAATATATAAAGAGGTTATACTAAATTAAAATCCTTGTGTTTAATAAGTAGAGAGTATTTCTGAATGCAGGCAATGGTGTGTGTGTGTGTGTGTGTGTGTGTGTGTGTGTGTGTGTGTCTGTGTGTGTATCAATGGATAGTACAGATGCTGGGGGAAGAGGCTGGTTAGTATTCTATAGCAAAAATTAGCTATGGGAGAAAATCATGGGTTGAAGGACAGCAGGAATCTCCAAGAGTAAGGAAGGCTTATGGACTACTGTAAGATCATAGTGGGAATACAATGACCTTACTACTAAGAGGTTCATAATTGTGCCTCATACTACAGTTACCGTAACTTTTATTTAAGACTGGTTCTCTCTATTTTACCCAGACTAGAAATGCAGCAACTTTTCATAAATCATGCTATGTGATTGGCATGGAAACCTTGATTTGCTCCATTTCCAACCTGGGTCATTTTTCCTCTCCTTGGTTATCCCCTCTACTCCCTGCTCCCATATGCTCGCTTTATTAATGACAGAGTTAGTGTGAACACCTGATCAGCTTTAGCCCTACTATAGCTTAGAACTCTCAGATTCAAGGGATCTACCAGTCTCAGTCTCTCTAGAAACATCAACTACATGCATGACCACCATGTCCAACCCATACCTTAATCAAATCCTATATACAATCAATACCTCAAAGCAGATAGCTTGTTACAATCCTCCTCAAGGTAGATTTGGTTCAAGGTTTGAAACTTAGGCATGATTTTCTCTAGGAATAAGATACTTTTCTTACCTTCCAGATCTTCTCTAGTTGTTCAATGATATCAGAAACTCCAGGAAATAAAGGTTGACCCTGGAGCATTTCAATAAAGATGCAGCCTGCACCCCTGAAAAAGGGAAAAAGGTGATCTTGGTACCTTTGAGGACATTATATAAATCTCAGGATGTCAGAGGTGAAAGAGACCCCAGAAGTCATCAAGTTCATTCCATCTCAAGATGAGAATTTTTTCTGTAACACATCTAACAAGAGGTTGCCTGGCCCTTCCTTGAACACTTCCAGTCAGGGTGAATCCACTTCCATCCCAATTTTGAATATCTCTAATTATGAATTTTTTCCTTGCAACAAATCTAAATTCAGTACTTTCCAGATTTTACCCATTTCTGCTAGTTGTGCCCTCTGGGTTAAAGAGAACAAGTGTAATCTGTTCTCTACATGACAGCCTTTAAAATACTTAAAAATAACTTTTATATTCTCAACTCTTTCTTTCCCCTTTTCAAAAAAATTGTGTATTTTGTTTTTAATTTGTGCAATAAAACAAGCATTTCCATAACATAGTATAATTAGAAAAGATGACTTCACATGGGGTTGTTTGCCTTTGCTAAACATCTCTGTCTCCTTCAATGGTCTCCATATGACATTAACCCTCACCACTTGGTTTGTCTTCTCTGGATGTTCCCAAGCTTATAAATATCTTTATTAAAATGTGGCACGAGTACATGAAAAGGGGGTATTAATTATCACATATGTGCAAAACTAGGTTTAAGTCATACTTGCGGCGGAGCCAAGATGGCGGAGTAGAAAGACGCACATACACATAGCTCCAAACCCACAACCCACAGAACGGCTAGAGGGGACCAACTCACGGTGAATTCTGCACCCAGAGGCCACGGAATATTGGAGCGAGGGAGATTTCTGTTCCGGAGAGACCTGCAAACCTCTCGCAGGGGGTCCTTCGCGCTGTGGACTGGGCGCCGGGACTGGGAGCTGAGTGCAGCCCTGCAGCGGCCGTGACACCGTGAGGAAAAGATCCGAGTGGGCTACTGGGACGGGATCTCCAGCGGCCACGCGGGTCCCTCCACCCACAGAGGGACCTGCAAACCTCTCGCAAAAGGTCCGTCGCGCTGCAGACTCGGAGCCCAGCCCAGACCTGCGGCGGCCACGGCTCCGAGAGGTACAGATCTGAGCAGGCTTCAGGGACGGGATCTCCAGTGGCCGCACAAGCCCCTCCACCCACAGGTGATGGGGGTCGGTGAGAGAGTCTCTTTGGTGGGTCGAGAGGGGAGTGGGGTGCCCCCATGGCTCGGGCCCCCCCGGGAGATAGAAGCTGAGAGGCGGTTGCAGACAGGGGCTCCCCAAGCGGGTGGGAGCCTGGATCCATTGTGGAAGGTCTGTACATAAACCCCCTGAGGGAACTGAGCCTGAGAGGCGGCCCTGCCCCGACCTGACCACCTGAACTTAATTCTCACACTGACTAGCAGCCCTGCCCCCACCAAAAGCCCTAAGGTGGGAAGCAGCATTTGAATCCCAGTCCCCAAACGCTGGCTGGGAGGACCAGGAGGCGAGGTGGGTGTGAGGAGAATATTCAGAGGTCAAGTCACTGGCTGGGGAGAATGCCCAGAAAAGGGAAAAGAAATAAAACTATTGATGGCTACTTTCTTGGAGAACAGACATTTCCTCCCTTTCTTTCTGATGAGGAAGAACAATGCTTACCATCAGACAAAGACACAGAAATCAAGGATTCTGTGTCCCAGCCCACCCAATGGGCTCAGGCCATGGAAGAGCTCAAAAAGAATTTTGAAAATCAAGTTAGAGAGGTGGAGGAAAAACTGGGAAGAGAAATGAGAGGGATGAAAGAGAAGCATGAAAAGCAGATCAGCTCCCTGCTAAAGGAGAACCAAAAAAATGTTGAAGAAATTAACACCTTGAAAACTAGCCTAACTCAATTGGCAAAAGAGGTTCAAAAAGCCAATGAGGAGAAGAATGCTTTCAAAAGCAGAATTAGCCAAATGGAAAAGGAGATTCAAAAGCTCACTGAAGAAAATAGTTCTTTCAAAACTAGAATGGCACAGATGGACGCTAAGGACTTTATGAGAAAGACAGATATCACAGAACAAAGCCAGAAGATTGGAAAAATGGAAGATAATGTGAAATATCTTATTGGAAAAACAACTGACCTGGAAAATAGATTCAGGAGAGACAATGTAAAAATTCTGGGACTACCTGAAAACCATGATCAAAAGAAGAGCCTAGACATCATCTTCCATGAAATTATCAAGGAAAACTGCCCTGAGATTCTAGAACCAGAGGGCAAAATAAATATTCAAGGAATCCACAGAACACCGCCTGAAAGAGATCCAAAAAGAGAAACTCCTAGGAATATTGTGGCCAAATTCCAGAATTCCCAGGTGAAAGAGAAAATATTGCAAGCAGCTAGAAAGAAACAATTCAAGTATTGTGGAAATACAATCAGGATAACACAAGATCTAGCACCCTCTACATTAAGGGATCAAAGGGAATGGAATAGGATATTCCAGAAGTCAAAGGAACTAGGACTAAAACCAAGAATCACCTACCCAGCAAAACTGAGTATAATACTTCAGGAGAAAAAATGGTCTTTCAATGAAATGGAGGATTTTCAGGTTTTCTTGATGAAAAGACCAGAGCTGAAAAGAAAATTTGACTTTCAAACACAAGAATGAAGAGAACCATGAAAAGGTGAACAACAAAGAGAAGTCATAAGGGACTTACTAAAGTTGAACTCTTTACATTCCTACATGGAAAGACAATATTTGTAACTCTTGAAACATTTCAGTATCTGGGTACTGGGTGGGATTACACACACACACGCACACACGCACACATACATAGAGACAGAGTGCACAGAGTGAATTGAAGAGGATGGGATCATATCTCAAAAAAAAAAAATGAAATCAAGCAGTGAGAGAGAAATATTGGGAGGAGAAAGGGAGAAATTGAATGGGGCAAATTACCTCTCATAAAAGAGGCAAGCAAAGACTTATTAGTGGAGGGATAAAGAGGGGAGGCGAGAGAAAAACATGAGGTCTACTCTCATCACATTCCACTAAAGGATAGAACAAAATGCACACTCATTTTGATAGGAAAACCTATCTCACAATACAGGAGAGTGGGGGACAAGGGCACAAGCAGGGTGGGAGGGAGGATAGAGGGGAGGGCATGGGGAGGAGAATGCAATACGAGGTCGACACTCATGGGGAGGGAAAGGATCATAAGAGAATAGAAGTAATGGGGGACAGGATAGGATGGAGGGAAATATAGTTAGTCCTATACAACACAACTAGTATGGAAATCATTTGCAAAACTACACAGATTTGGCCTATATTGAATTGCTTGTCCTCCAAAGGGAAGGGGTGGAGAGGGAGGGAGCTAAAGAAGTCGGAACTCAAAGTGTTAGGATCAACTGTAATGTTCTTACCACTAGGAAATAAGAAATACAGGTTAAGAGGTAAAGAAAGCTATCTGGCCCTACAGGACAAAAGAGAAGACGGAGACAAGGGCAGAGAGGGAGGATAGAAGAGAGAGCAGATTGGTCACAGGGGCAATTGGAATGCTTGGGTTTGGGGGGGGAGGGGATAAAAGGGGAGAAAATTTGTAACCCAAAACTTTGTAAAAATAAATGTTAAAAGTTAAATAAAAAAAAAAAGTCATACTTGCTCTTCTAACAAAACTTTCACAGACACTTATTCAAGGTTACTTGTTGTTGGAAATCTTGGACAAATGGTAATTATGGAGTGACTAAACAAATTAAGGTACGTGAGTGTGATGGAATATTACTGTTCTTATTGTAAGAAAGAATGCCTATCATGAGTTTGGAGAAGCGGAAGGATACTTCAATGAAGCAATGCAAAGTGAGATAAGTGGAACCTAGAGAACAATATAGATGATATTATTGCAATGGAAATGAAAAAAAGTACCACTACCACATCAAGAAACTCTGAAACTGATGAATGTGGTCATCATGACAAAATGTGGCTCCAAATAGGAGATGAAAAAAGAACTTTTCTCTCTTCTTTGCAGAGGTAGGGAATTATGGGAGGTGAACTCTGCATGGGAAGTCAGACGTTTATAGGCTGGTTAGTTTTGCTGAACTGAGCTTTCCCCCTCTCTTTTTCACTCTGTTCCCAAGGATGGCTCTACGACTAGGAGAGTGAGGAGGGGAAAGGATATATTTTTAAAAGAATGAAAAGAAATCTGAGACAATGATGTTCCTATGACAATAAAGGGCTCCTGCCAAAAAAAAAAAAAAGTTCATCTTTTAGAGAATTCTTTTGAAAAAAGAAACACTCTAAAGCTGGGAATACAATATATAACCCCCCAAAATCATACATTCTCACTTAACTTCAGTTATTCAATTTCTGAGAAGAGAAACAAAATGTTTAACTCTAATGAAATATATTTTCCTTTCTGAGTAGTCATGCTAAAGAATGACTCCCCTAGGCCAAAAATAAACAGGAATGATTTTCTTGTTAATTTCACTTCTTATTATCACTCTTCTGAGTGATATGCAGTAAGAGGGTTCAAGTGGTTGACTACGTGGATTATTTATTACACATTTAAAAAAGGCTCAAATAAACATATAAGATCATTCTAGAGTTCAGACCTGGATTCTTTTTATCCCCAAGAGGCTTTTGTTGCATGGCCAGGAAAGGTTTGTTGCCTTTTAATGTTACTTTTTCATGATGGTGGCTACTGGGAACTATGACTGAGACCTTCTTGCTGTTCCTTGATTCCATTAAAGTTTTAAACTCCCTGGTATCCTATTTCTGGAGCTGTTTGATTTTTCACTTTATATCCAGATGTTCGATACCATAAAGTCAGCTATTCAGGTACTACCAAACCATAGAGTTGTTTGTATTGGTGAGATAAGGTATTAATGTTTGATTGAATTTTTCCATTTTCATCAAGTAGATAGTCACAGTCTCTTGGCTCTTGGTGGGGAGAGTCATATTGAAGGCAATGCTGTCTCTCAGTCAAGAGATTCGACATCTGAAGAAGCACTGTCCCATCATCTCAAGTTGTCATTGATTTAGTCTATCCTTACATATAGGGTATCCCCAAAGTCTTAGTGGCATTTTAAGCTTTAAAAACAGTTTAAAACTGCACGAAGACTTATGTACAGTTCCAGAGATGATGTGAAGGGCAGATAATTGCATCAAAATCCAAACTATATCTAACAATTGTATTTTAGCACTGGAAGAGTTCCAAAGGGAATTGTGGAGGGGAGTTCCTCAATACATTGATAAGAGAAACTTAAATTTTCCTTTATTTTTCAGATTTGCTATTTTTCAGATTTATTTTCTCCACAAAGAGCACTAGTTACTTTACCTTTATTATTTTTACTTGTTCACAACTATTTTAGTTTTTAACAAAATCCTGTTAAACTTCCCAGTCTTGAGAATATATGTATCATACATTTTCTCAGTGGTTCCCTATTAAATATTTCTAACATTTAGGTCCAAATATAGTAACAAGGAGGCATCTCTTCATCATTTTCATTATCTTCCACTTTTCTTTCCCTCTTCCTTCTTCCCCTTCTTTTTCTCCTCTTTTTCCCCATTCATCTTTCTTTTTCTTCTCCTTCCTTATTTTTCTTTCTCCTCTTTATCTCTCCTCCTTCCTTCTTTTTCTTCTCCCTTTTTTATCTTCTCCCTTTTTTCTTTTTCTCCTCCCTACCTTCTTCCTCTTCTAATTTTCATTTCTATTTCATTTCTATTTCATTTCCATTTCTCCCGGCTCTTCATATCTTCAAGGCTTCTCAGAGAGTTTCTGTTCTATGGAGTAACCTCTAGGGTAAGGGACAGATAAGCTATTATTTGGCATCCCACAGTAAATTCTTCCAGAAGAGAGAAATGCAATAGATTTTTTTTACTGATTCATTTGTACCTTTCGCTTCAGCAAAAGATAATAACTCAGGAGTTCTTTGTTATCTCCTTAAATTTCTCTCTAGTCTCACTGAATAAATCTTCCTTTAAAAGAGAGCAACACTCCTTAAATTCCCAAGTCAAATTCTAAAGGAAGAAAGTATTTTAGGAGCTTTAAGTCCCTGTCTCTCTCCCTCCCTCACAGCACCCCTCCTGAAGGTACATGTACCATGTTAGGTTGTTTTGGGGGAACAGAGGAATCAAAATTTCATTTTTTTTGGTGTTGAAATGAATTTAAAATAGCACAATAAATGGAGGCAGCAAGATATTTAAAATAATAAATAGTAGTGATTTTCTTTTTCTTTGTTTTTTTCTTATTTTCCCATTTCTTCTTAAAGCTTGCATTTGCAAGAGACTTAATTGTATATAACATATCCGTCAAAGACAACCTGAGATTTTTCAAAAAGCCTAGTAGCTGCCGAAAATCAACTTGGTACAGAGGATTTTGTATTCCAAAGCACAATCTTCCCTAAAACCCAGTATAATCTTGTAAAATACTGTGTTATTCTTGCTAAAGCTCCCTAATTGGATCTTTTAGGGCCTGAAAAGGATATCAAAAAGAGAGAAAGATGCAAGAGGATTAAAGAATGCTGGGAGTGTTAGTAAAACCTACTTATATATTTTCTACAGTCTAATCAAGGTGCTATTAACCTTTTAAACTTTATGTATATCCCATCGCTGACACTGCTTCTATAAAGGAGCTTTTATAAGGTATGACTTATTAAAATTAGCTTATTTAAGACAAAAGAGTTAATGATCACTCTCATATGCCTTTGCAAATGGAATTCTGTTTGGATTCTATGGGGATTACATGGTCCAGTAGAATAGGATTAGTTTTTTTTTCTTTTCTTCAATTAGCAGTCCTCTTCTTTCCTTTCCCCATTCCCTTCATGTCCTTTCCCACCCAGACTCACCCTCTCTCCCTGTCTTAAAAGAAAAAAAAATCCTAACTTAAATCCGTGTCTTGTAATTACCCCGTTAAGAGAATCTTAATACAATAAACTCACTGGAAAAGTGTTGAATGTTCTATTCCCACATTGTACTTGGCACATGATGTGGCTTTCAGTCATGTCTAACTCTTCATGATGTCATTTGGGATTTTCTTGGCAAAGATGCTAGAGTGGTTTGCCATTTCTTTCTCCATCTCATTTACAGATAAGGAATCTGAGACAACCAGGGTTAAGTGACTTGCCCAGGGTCACACAGCTAGTAAGTATCTCCTCTACCCTATGCTCTACCTAGCTGTCCCATTATAGTGGCTGGCACATTATAGGAGCAGAGTGATACTCATGCTTAGATAATGATAAAACTTCAACATTTCAAGAATCAATGATTTCATCATCCATGGACGCAAATTATAGTCCCTCTATACTTTAGTAAATGGTCTTCACGAGTGGCTACGGTCCCAAACAGCCAGTACTAGGTAAGTAACATTCTATGGATGAGTCTCTCTGAAAATAGCAAGTCTGACATTCAAAAAGTAAGCACATACTATTACTGGTTGGATCCAGACTTTAAGCCTTTCCAGTTGATTAGGGCCTGCCAGAGCTGAAGCTCCTATGTGATAACTTTTGAGAGCTGTCAATTACAAGCCACAAAGAGACACTGAGGTAAGAGTTTACTGGAAGAATAGAAAAGTAATAAGACATAATGACTTTAATCCATACTTTTCAAAACTCCAAAGTGCCAGAGAAACCTTGGAAGTGTCACTGGAGAGCAATACCAATTGATGGATACAACTGATTTGACTATTAAGTTATCTTTCCTGAAATTTTGCTGGGATGTTAGTTAATCTGTATCTTCTGAGATATTGGTGTAGCATTTCTGCTGTCCTTTTCAAGTCTCTGGGAGACCTAGTGGTGCAGTGGATAGAGTGCTGAGCCTGGAGTCAGGAAGACTCATCCTCCTGAATTCAAACCCAGCTTCAGACACTTTCTAACTGTGTGATCCTGGATAAGTCACTTAACCCTGTTTGTTTCAGTTTCTTCATCTATAAGATGAGCTGGAGAAGGAAATGGCAAACCTCTGCAGTATCTCTGCCAAAACCAAACCAAAACAAAACAAGTGGGGTCACAAAGACTCAGGCACAACTGAGGAACAGAAAGATTCCCAGGGGGCTGCTATATAACATTTATATTTATGAACAATATCAGTGATGCCTTGGGTCTTTCTAATGTTGTTTTCCCAAGGGAGTCAAAAAAGCTATGAATATTGTAATTGTTTTTCCAAGTCATGACATATCTAAAAGGAAGAATTGCAAATGGCTAGGCTAGTTCAGAATACACAAGACCTCAAAATCAGGCTTTAATGTCCTAGATTCAACACTCCATCTTATGAGGTTCTATACTTCCCCAATTCTACAGTAAAGCCCCACAGTGGCTCCTGCTATTGCATGGGGGAAATTCAACCCTACATTTTCTTTGAGTTAGGAAGAAGGCAGGCATTATTATCCCATTTTTACAAATCAAGAAACCAAGGGTCAGAAAAAATAGGTGATATATAAAATATGTGTATTGTGTATTAACAAATGTGTATTGATTGATACAATATTTCAGATTTCCTAATTTGCTGTTTTTGTTGTTTTCCCTCACTAGCCTCTGATGGAGTAATTCTTCTGTGTAGTTTTTATTTTTCTTAGAAGAGAAATGACTATAGAACGCCACATTATTCTTGCCTGAAGAAAGTTAAAAATATAACACACATAATAGAATCAACCTTTACAGGCATGCATAAGACCACTTCTGTATATTTTTTGGACATTAAATGCCTTAGTATCAATCTTACCAGATATCCAAATCAGAGGAATATTCTGTGGCTCCTAGCAATGCATCTGGAGGACGATACCAGAGTGTCACTACTTCCGAAGAGTATGTCTGACTGGGGATGGACTTAGCCCGAGCAAGACCTGCCAGATTATATATATAAAACACACACACACACATACACACACACAAGCAATTATATCTCTATGTCCCATAGCAAGATGGCAGTTGATTTTGTGCTGGAAGCAAACAAATCATGGGAGAGTACAGATGAAAAAGCAAACACTCAAAAAATAGATCAATAGTTCTAATTTACAGACAATAATTTGTCTTATTTCATCAAAGTTTCTCTTATCACTATATAATTCTGGTGGTCTTCTATTTGGGAGTTTTTTCAATCAGGTTGTAATGGACAAAGAAAGGACGTTTAGATAAGTCTGAGATATGAGACATAAAGAAAGGAGGGCAAGAGAAGACTGCCAATTTGAGACCTCTCTGAAAAAGAAATGCTCTATAATGTTAAATTAAAATTTTAACTAAATTACTCAATTTAATTTAATTAAAAATTTAATTAAGAAATTGGCAGATATGCCAAAAATACAAAGTTCAGTATTTTTTTCCCTGATAGCCTATACTGGAGATAATTCTGCTATCAGGCAAACACACAGAACTTGAGACTTTGGACAAGTATACCACAATATAATTCTGGAAAAGTAGAGTCTGAAGTTGATCTCTTCATGCTCCCTTTCTAAAATATGCCCCAATTACCTGGAATTGGAATTTTAGCTCAGACTTGGGATTTCCACTGGGAGAGGGTCCTTCAGCAAACTTATAGTTTGGAAATCCTTTCTCCATTCTGGGTACCTTCCTATAATTTGGCTTACTGCTATTATTGAAATAAGAGTATTATCTTAGACTCGATCCCAGCTCTTAGCCTCTAACTAAAGAGATGATATCAAAGAAGTTAGCATCTGTATCTTTTTCATGTCTTACAGAAGTCTGAGATGCTCACTAGTAATATGTCTCCTGTTTCCAAAGGCCAGATCTAGTCAATGCATTGGATAAATAAACACATGCACACAAAAGCGTCATTGTTCATAAATGAGAACGAGACCCAGGGAAGGAGGAATTGACTCACCAAAATCAGCTAATTTGAGTTCTCCAAGATAACTGATGAGTAAGTTCTGAGGTTTCAGATCCCGGTGAAGAATGTGTTGATGGTGGATATAAGCCAGGCCCCGCAAAAGTTGAAACATGAAGAGCTGGAAAAAATAAGCGTCATACCTAAGTAGTTTTGTGCTATCATGTGTTAATATTACTCTAAATCAAAAACAGTTTCCTAAGAGAGGATGGTAAAATTATGCTTTCAGAGAAGCAAAAACTAAAATTCTTTTTTTAGTAGCAAAGTAAGGTCACTGGACCATGATCCAAAACAAAAAAAAACATCTCAAGTTGTCTGGCTTCTCCTTATTAATTTCTATTCAATTGTTAGCATTTATTATGCTTGATTAAGCTTAAGGCTCTGTACTATATGTCAGGGATACAAAGATGGGGACTGTATAGGAACTGCTCTCAAGAAGCCTAGATTTTTAATGAGAGAGAAGGGGTCAAAGGATGAGTGTACAAATAACTATGTTACACAGAAAAATGTAATCTATGAGGAGGAGAGATTTGGGCAAAGTCTTATTTTCTCATTGGAGAAGGGTGAGACCTATCACTTTTGTGTGATGGGGTAAAAGAGTAGTTGTGGAAAGATTCTTGGAAGAGGTAGCATCTTTGTTGCGAAATCATTCATCACTATAATTTTTGCTAGAACAAATGGTTTGGGAAGTTCCTCCCATCTCAGAGATTTTTGCAATTCTATGAGTTGTTTGGGAATGGAATGGCCAAAAGAGAAGACTCCATTCCAGGTTTGGGGACAGAGCAATGAAAGGCAAAAGATTAAGGTGGACAGGATGAGATAAGTCTGGAAAGAGAATATGGAGGCAGATTGCAGAGGACCTGGTTTTCAAGACATTTTACAGGGAGTTTGTACCTTGCTTATTAGGCAACTGCAAATCACTAAAAGTTTTTGGGTGGAAGAGTACATAAAATGTACCGTGTACATCACATGGAAATAAGATAACTGTGCATTAGGAATATTACTTAGTGGTAAGAAAGATGAATTGGAAAGGAAAGGACTAGAGAAGAGAGGACCAGATAAAGGGGTATTAATATAGTCCAGGTGAGAAGAGACAAGTTCCTGAACCAGTCGTTGCAGGAATTGAAAGAAGAAGTAGGCTAGATATGAAATACAGAAACAATAGGATTTGACAGTGAATTGTATGTGTGGAGCAAAGGAGAGAAAGCTAACAAGGAGAACTCCTGATTAATAAGGCTAAGAGACTAGGAAGATGGTGCTAACATTACCAGAAATAGGGAAGTTGGGGAAGGGACAGGCTTAGCTCCTTGATACAGAAGGAGCCTTGATCTTCAAAATTTCAGTTTCACTTTTGCATCAGTCATCAGTCTTCCAGAGAAAAGCATCACCTTAAAAAATGCAAAGACAAGCAGGACTTTCCCGGGACTCGACTTAGCCCAAGATAAATGTTAACCTGGAAAAGGTTCTCCAGGGTTTAAGTTTTATTATATCTCAGATATCCTTAAAACCAAAGACCATGGAGAGGGAAGGACATAGTAAATTGACTCTGGGAATTTTTGTCTACTTTAAAAATCCTAGGTTCATATTTGAAAATACAAGGGAAAGACTACAGATGATGGATTTAAAAAGAAAGGAAACTTTAAAAAAGAGGAGATATTGGGGGAAAAATAAAATGAGACATAGAACGAAAAGGAATGAAGGGGAAGAAAAGGAGAAATGTTTCATGTGGTTATTAAGCCAGAGACTTAGAAAAGTTATCAGCTTCCAATCAGTTTTCCACAAGTACAGAAACCAGCTAGGGGGAAAAGCACTTAATTTTCTAAGTGTCTTTTGCTATTTCTTCCAATGCCACTGGCAATGGAGAATTCAAAAGCTGACACTGGTGTTTAAGGAGATTATGCCAGAACAGAACATGTTCCTACAGTTCAGAAAAGCAAGTGTCAGCCCTCACATTCCTGGTGACATGGAGACAGTGGCAGAATTGAATAGATGAATCAATTTTTCCACCCTATCAGGGAACCTGGGCATCTCAGAGACATGCCAAGTTCAGTGCTCAGCTGTCAGTGGCATGTAAGACTTTGAAACCAAAGTTAATGAGCAGTATGGCCTGGCCCAGAAGCAAGAGCCAGAAATATGTGAGCCATTAGATACCCTATTTGCTTTGGGCAAATCATTTAACCTATCTGCCACAATTTACCTGTCAGAGAAATAGGTATCTTATAGCAGCTTTGCTGATTTTTCACATTCACATAATATTCATTCCTATGAAAATTTGCTTTTTTTCTCTCTCCCCACACTAGATTTCCACTACTTCCACGACACTTGCCAATGCCTTCCTTTATTGTGAGAAAGCCTCCTTAGTTATGCAATATAGAGAATAGTAGGATGGGTAAAGCTGGACCAGACTGGAAGTGAGTTGAAAGTTTAACTGCAGGTATGACAAATGTAAATGACTGCGAAAAGGAAATGAAAAGAAGTAACAGGAGAAGAGGTAAAAGGAAGGATAGCAGAAAAACATGCTTCAGTATAAAACACTTCAACATGAAGGGAAGAAAGAAAAAGGAGAAAGGCCAGGATAAGGAAGAGGGCAAAGTAGTAAAGAAAATAGGAAATAATCAGTAAGCATTTATTAAGCACTACAAGCCAAGAATGGTGTTTCACGTTGAGGATGCAAAAAAAAAAAAAAAAAAGCCAAAATCATGGCTCCTGTCTTAAAGAACTCCTATTCCAATGGGAGAAAGAATCTGCAGATAACTATGTACACACAAGGCATAGTGTAAATGACAAATCCAAGCAGGGGAGCAAGGAGTCAGGCCAGGAAATGCCTCTCGCAGAAAGTGGGAGTTAAGGTGAGACATGAAAGAAACTAATGAATCCAAGAGGCAGAGTAAGATGAGACTAAGAAAAGAAGAACATAGCAGAAAAAGAGAAAGAATAAAAGGGAAGGGAAAGAGATCGTAGAATGGACTCATAGGGTGTTGTGACTGGCCTAGCCCTTCTTCAGTTTCTGTTTAGGGCATGGACTATAAATGTTAGCAATTATCCTCTCTCATTCTAGCATTGTCAATCTTTTCCTCTCCTCTGGCTCCTTTCACTTTTGTCTACAACATATTCAGTTTTCTCCTAGTTGATTAAAAAAAAGGAAAAAGAAACCTCAAACATTCTCTTTCCTTGCTAGTGTAGACAGAGTGCTCTGTCCTAGCTGCCGTCACATCTTTGGCCAGTATTCATGCCTTAATCCCCTGTAATTTAGCTTCTGTTCCCACCATTCTACTGAAACTGCTCTCTCAAACATCACCAATAACTTCACTCACCAAATCCAAAAGCCTTTCTACTGAAATTGCTCCTTCAACTGTTAACAGAAACTCAATCACCAAATGCAAAGGCCTTTCTTGACCTTTTGACAGCATTTGTTGACCACTGGTCCCTCCCTCCTCCAGTCCATTTTACGCACTGGTGCCAGGTCAATCTTCCAAAAGCAGGGTTGTGATCATGCCACTCAAAAAACCTAAAACTCAAAAAACTAAACACTTTCACGACTCCCTGTTTTCTATAGCACAAATTGAAACCTTCTTAGCTTAGCAGTCAAGTGCCTCCCCAATCCAATGCCAGCCTCACCATCCAGTTTTATTATCTTATATCTGTTCTTTTTCTGTTGAAATTGAGGAAGGAGTAAGAGTGCCCTCTGTTCACTTATTTGGTTTCATGAGAATTGACATGACTTGTTTTGAGAATGAAAATGCATTTCAAAATTCTATTTCAGAGAAATGTGTCCCCTAAAATACTCACCCTGACATTGTGAGGATGAAGACCTCCTGGATGTTCAGACATATACTGGGCCAGGTCAGTATGCTAAATGAGATAATGGGAGCAGGAAGACAGAAAGGATGAAAAGAAAAATAAAGTTAGCATATGCAGGTATCAGTTTTTAGGCAAGTAGCAGACAACCTTCAGAATATATTCTGAGAAAGCTAATGCAGTGGGAATTAAAAAGCAAACAAGTAGCTGGTTAACAGCAATAATTTTTTTTCTGATAAAAATTTCATTTCCAAAATATATAAGTAACTGATTCAACTTTATAATCCATTCCCCAATAGATAATTGATTAAAGGCTATGAACAGACACTTTTCAAAGGAAGAAATCCAAGTTATCAACAATCTCATGAAAGGAACAGAACCAAGAAAGCAGAGTGAATGGAGTAGTACAGGGTGCTTCCCCTGCAAACTCCTTCAAACAGATAAAGAAAATGCATCAACTCAAATCCTAACAGGAAAAATCCAGAAAAAGTCACAGTGAATGCTCTGTCTAGCTCAGCTTAACACAGGGAGACACATAGCGAGGTCTGTGGACATTGGAGATGGGGTCAAGCTATGTGCATTCCAGTATATAGAAACAGACTGTACACTAAGGCAAGAGAAGGTACAGTTGCCATCTGGCAACTCTGTTGACCTCTACCCAGTTCTGGATCAGTCTGGCAGACTGAGAAGGAAACCGATAGAGGGGTGGTAGTTCCTGGTAGAGATGCTATGGGTAGTGAGTGTATGGAGAAAGAAGGAACATCAGAAGCCAGCAACAGTAGTTTGTTTCAGCCCCAAGAGCTGAACTGTATCTCAGTTCTAGCAGCTAGCCCAGCCTGCAGAGGAGGGAAGTCCAGTCAAGGCAGGAATCCCAGTTCAAAGAGGATTCTACACTTCTCCCTGTCTAAGCCAACAGAGCTTCCCAGCTGGCTGAGAGAGGAGGAATCCAGAGGAAGCTCACTCTTGCACATACCTAAACACAGGTCAAGAACTTGCAGAGATCCAGCCAGGGTGTCAGTAAGCAGATTTTTACCTGGATCAGACCATTTGGGGAGCACTGAAAGCTTGCAGATTCTGAGATCCTGAAATAACACAACACTGAATACCCAAGAAAGCAGCAACAGGACCAAGCCAAAAATTGCCTCCAGAAGTGCTATAGATCCCTACTCTGACACCAAGTCCCAAGTCAGAAAGTAAACTGGAAGAATATGCAAACAATAAAAGAACCCTACCATAATGAGCTATTATGATGTCAGGAAAGCTCAGGACACAAACCCGGAAGAAAAGAATGACTCCAAAACATCTACAAGCAAGACCTAAGAGGAAAACATAGCTTGGGCACAAATTCAACTAGAATTCTGGAAAAAAATGAAGCAAAAATTTTTCAAAAGTTAAAAATATGTTTGTAAATGTAATGAAAACACTTAAGGAATTTTTTTCAAAGAAATTAGAACTATGGAAGAAAGAATTGGAAAGGGAATTAATAGCTTGGCATAAGAGGAACAAAACCTTGCCCAAATAACAAACAGCCTTGAATATTAGAATTTACCAAATAGAAATTAATAACTTCATAAGGCAACAAGAAATATTAAAACAAAATCAAAGGCTAAAAAAAATAGAAGATGTAAGATATCTAATGGCAAAAACAACTGACCTGGAAAAAAGATTGAGAAGAAAAAAAATATTAAGAATCACTGTACTAGCTGGGGTAGAGCCAAGATGGTGGAGCAGAAAGATGCACATACTCTAACTCTTCCCCCACAGCCCATAAAATACCTGTAAAAAATGACTCTCAACAAATTCTAGAGCAATAGAAGCCACAGAACAACAGAGTGAAAGAGATTTTCAGCCAAAGGTAATCTGTAAGGCCCAAAGGAAAGGTCTATCTCCCAGGATGCAGAGTGGAGCCCAGCCCTGACCACGTGGCACCAAGAGGAACAGGACTTGAACAGGTGACCAAGGCAGTATTCACAGCTGCAGCAGAGGTTCTTGGATCCCTCAAACCACGAGTGCCAAAGAAAGCTTCAAAGGTCAGTGAGAAGGCTTTCCAACTGGGCAAGAGGGGAGCAGGATCCCCTCCAGCACCGGCCCCAGGTGGCAGTGGCAGTAACAGAGGTGGTGGCAGCTGCAGGGTCCATTCGTGAAGCACTCCACCTAAAGCCCCTGGGGGAATCGAGCAGCTGATCTGCATCTCAGCCCCAAGCATGGTCCTGGGGTGAGGAGGAGCACTACGACACTCCTCTTTACAAAAGATTCAGAAGTCAAGTAACTGGCTGGGAAAATGCCCAAAAAAGGGGGAAAAAGAAGACTACAGAAGGTTACTTTCTTGGTGAACAGGTATTTACTTCCATCCTTTCAGATGAGGAAGAACAATGCATACTGTCAGAGGAAGTCAAGGCTTCTGCATCCAGTATCTCCAAAATAAATGTGCAATGGTCTCAGGCCATGGAAGAGCTTGAAAAGGGAGTCAACAACTTGCTAAAGGAGATCCAAAAAAATGCTGAAGAAAATAACACCTTTAAAAATAGACTGATTCAAATGCAAAAGAGGTCCAAAAAGCCAATAAGGAGAAGGATTTAAAAAGCAGAATCAGTCAAATGGAAGGGGAGGTTCAAAAGCTCACTTGAGCTTTTCAATAGTTCTTGAAAAAATAAGAGTGGAGCAGATGCAAGCTAATGACTTTATGAGAAACCAAGAAATTACAAAACAAAACCAAAAGAATGAAAAAATAGAAGATAATGTGAAATATCTCATGGGAAAAACAACTGACCTGGAAAATAGATCCAGGAGAGACAATTTAAAAATTATGGGACTACCTGAAAGCCAAGATCAAAAAAAGAGCCTAGACATCATTTTTCATGAAATTATCAAGGAAAACTGCCCTGAGATTCTAGAACCAGAGGGCAAAATAAATATTGAAAGAATGCACTGATCACCTCCTGAAAGAGACCTGAAAAAAGAAATTCCTAGGAATACTGTGGCCAAATTTCAGAGTTCCCAGGTCAAGGAGAAAATATTGCAAGCAGGTAGAAAGAAACAATCAATTCAAGTATTGTGGAAATACAATCAGGATGACACAGGGTCTGGCAGTTTCTACATTAAGGGATCGAAGGGCTTGGAATAGGATATTCTAGAAGTCAAAGGAACTGGGATTAAAACCAAGAATCACCTACCCAGCAAAACTGAGTATAATACTTCAGGGGGGAAAGTGGTCATTCAATGAAATAGAGGACTTTCAAACATTCCTGATGAAAAGGCTAGAACTGAAGAGAAAATTTGACTTTCAAGCACAAGAATCAAGAGAAGCATGAAAAGGTAAACAGGAAAGAAAAATCATAAGGGACTTACTGAAGTTGAACTGTTTACATTCCTACATGGAAAGATAATATTTGTAACTCTTGAGACTTTTCTCAGTATTTGGGCAGGTGGAGGGATAATACATACACACACACACACACACACACACACACACAGAGCACAGATTGAGTTGAATCAGAAGGGATGGTATCTATAAAAAATAAAATTAAGGGGTGAGAGAGGAATGTATTGGGAGGAGAAAAGAGAAATGGAATGGGACAAATTATCACTCATAAAAGAGAAAAAAAAGTCTTGTTCAATGGAGGAGAAAAGGGAGGAGGTGAGAGGGGAAAAGTGAAGCTTACTCTCTTCACATATGTCTTAAGGAGAGAATAACATGCTCACTAAATTTGGTATGAAAATCTATCTTACACCACAGGAAAGTAGGGGAGAAGGGGACAAGTGGAGTGAGGAGGATGATAGAAAGGAGGGCAAATGGGAGGAGGAAACACTTTTGGGAAGGGACAAGGTCAAATGAGAGAATAGAATAAATGAGGGACAGGGGAGGATGGAGGGAAATATAATTAGTCTTACACAACATGACTATTATGGAAGTCTTTTGCAAAACTACACATATATAGCCTGGATTGAATTGCTTGCCTTCTTAGTGGGGAAGGGTGGGGAGGGAGAAAGAGAGAGAAGTTGGAATCAAAGTATTAGAAACAAATGTTGAGAATTGTTATTGCATATAACTGGGAAATATGAAATGCAGGTAATGGGGAATAGAAATCTATCTTGCCCCTCAAGAAAAGAGAGAAGATGGGGATAAAGGAAGGGTGGGGTGTGATAGAAGGGAGGGCATATTGAGGAAAGGGGTAATCAGAATGCAAGGTGTTATGGAGTGTGGGGAGGGGAGAGATGGGGAGAAAAATTGGAACTGAAAATTTTGTGGAAATAAATGTAGAAATCTAAAAATAAATAAATAAAACTAAACACAAAAAAAGAGAATCACTGTAGTATCTGAATACCATGACAAAAATAAGAGCCTAGATATATTTCCAGAAATATTAAAACTGCCCATATCTCTTAGAACCATAGAGCAAAATGGAAATAGAAAGAATGCACCAATTATTTCCTGAAAGAAACCCTAAAAATTCCCAGAAAAGTTATAATCAAAATCTGATTTTCTAGCTCAAAGAAAAAATATTGTACATAGTCAGAAAGAATTCAAATACTGAGGAGCCACAGTCAGAGTTACACAAGATTTAGCACCCACCACTATAAAGAAGCAGAAAACTTAGAACATGTTATTCCAGAAGGCAAAGAATATGAGCTTATAGCCAAGAATAACGTAACCAGCAAAACTGAATATAAATATAATGCTATTGGAGGGAAATGGATCTCTAATGAAATAAAGCACTTCCAAACAATATGCAAAGACCAGATATATAGAGACTTTGATTTTCAAATACAGAAGTGAAGAGAAACATAAGAAGATAAAGACATGAATGAACAATGTTAAAAGACTAAACGAGTATAAGCTGCTTACATTCAAATATGAGGAGATGATATATGTCCCCTCTGAACCCTATCATCATCAGGATTCATAGAAAGAATTCAATTAGACAAGGACTGAGAACTGTTTTGTTATATCTTAATGATCTTAAGAAAAGAGTGGAAAGGGGAAGAGGAATATATTATGGGGGAAGGGAAAGGAATGTTAGGGAAAATTACTTCATATAATCAGAGTGCACAAATTATGTTATATTTAGTCCTTGTTAGAACACAAGGCTTAAAGTAGGGGGAGGGTTATGGCTGACACTTGAACTTCATTCTCATCTGAACTGGTTAGAAGAAGCAAAAAATAGACATATATACATTTAGTTGGGTACAGGAATTCATTTCATTTCATAGTGGAAGTAGGAGAGCAAAGGGGTAAGGGGCAAGGAAGACTTAGAGGGAGAATATATTAAGAGAGGGATTAATCCTAAGCAAAACAATCTCTAAGAACGCACCAAAAAATATATAACTCTTTTTGAGGTGTCAAAGGATGGGAATCAGGACTAGAAGCTCATAAAATGAGGAATGGGGAATGGACAAACAAATAATGGTATATAAATATGATGGAATACTAGAGTGCTTAACTCATCAGCATATTGACCAATTAGGATTCCAGAAGACTAATGTGGAAATGTGCTACCTGTCTCCTGAGAGAGATGTGAAGGGCTCATTGCAAAATAAGATAAATAGTTCTTTGGATCTGGCCAATGTGGAAATTTGTTTTGATTGACATTATGCTTGTAATGGGTTTATTTTCTTGTGTTCTTAAGCAGGGGTGAAGATTGGGGGAAGGTTGAAATGAAAGGGTGAGAAGGAGGATCTTGACTGATTTTAAAAAATAATTTTTTAAAAATTTTTTAATTTTTTTAAAAAAATAAAGCAACTTTGAGGTACTTCCTCACACCTATCAGACTGGCAAAGATGACAAAAAAGGAAAATAGCAAATATTGGAGGAGCTATGAAAAAATAAGTCCACTGTTGGTAGAGCTGTGAATTGGTCCAGCAGTTCTAGAAAGTAATTTGGAAGTAAAGGACCAGAAAGTGACTAAATTGTACTTATCCTTTGACTCAGCAATACCACTATTAGGTCTATTCTCCAAAGAAACCAAAGAAGAAAGAAAAGAATCTAAATGTACAAAAATATCCATAACAACTCTTTTCATGGTAACCAAAAACTGGAAGCTAAAAAGGGCATTGCTCTCCTGTTGGGAAAGAATTTGTGGTTTATAAATGTAGTGGAACATTACTGTGCAATTAGAAATGATTAAATGAAACTATTTCAGAGGAAAATCAGAAGATCTTTATGAACTGATGCAGAGTGAAGTGAGCAGAATCAGAAGAGCAATTTCCACAACCATAACACTGAAGAGGAAAAACAAGTTTGAAAGACTTAGAACTCTCACCGAGTCATTGACAAGTCCTAAAGAAGGAAGATGAAACACGACACCTCCTGATAGAAGTGATGAACTTAAAATTCAGAAAGAGACACATTTTTGGACATGACTAATGTGGGAGTTTGTTTTAAGGAACTAGACATCTGGTTCAGTTAATACTGAGTTTTTCTTTTTTAAAAAAAATTACTCAAGGGGGAGGTAGTAGAAGGGATAGATTAATTTTTAAAATTCTTGTTAACTGGAAAAAATAATGAACTATTTTTTCAAAAGAAGATATTCTGAGGTCTAATCTCTGGCCCTTTATCAGTCTGCTTCAAACTAAGCATCACTTGCGTGTAGTATTAGAAAAGCTTGACTCTACAACCAAGTGCCTTCTCCAGCAAATAATATGACCCATTCAATATAACTAGATATAACATTCCAGTTAAACCTGATGCCACTGTTACAACTATATATTTGTATGTTCATTCTCCAAGTGCACTGAAAAACAGAGCATGGTAGCCAAGGATACTTAAGCATATATTTTCTTCTCCCCACCCCACCCCCATTTTATAGTATTTTATTTATCCCAATTACATGTAGTTTTCAACATTTATTTTTGTAAGATTTTGAATTCCATACTTTTCCCTCTCTCTCTTCCCTCCTCCTCCCCGAGACAGAAAGCAATCGGATATAGGCTATACATGTACAATCACATTAAACATATTTCCACATTAGTCATGTTATGAAAGAAGAATCAGAAAAAAATGGGGAAAATTACGAGAAAGAAAAATTAAAAATGTAAAAATTGTATGCTGCAATTTGCATTCAGATTCCAGAGTCCTTTCTCTGGATGTGGATAGAATTTTCCATCATGAGTCTTTTGGAATTGTCTTGGATCATGGCATTGCTGAGAAGAGCTGTATCTATCATAGTGGATCATCATACAAAGTTGCTGTTACTGTGTACAGTGTTTTCATGGTTCTGCTCACTTCACTCAGCATGAGTTCATTTGAATCTTCTCAAGTTTTTCTGAAATCCACCTGCTTATCATTTCATATAGCACAATAGTCTTCCATTATATTCATATACCTGAACTTGTTCAAAACTATTCCCCAGTTGATGGGTATCCCCTTATTTTCTAAATATTTCCTAATTCTTTGCCACCACAAAAAGAGCTGCTATAAATATTTTTGTGCATGTAGGTCTTTCTTCCTTTTTTTATGATCTCTTTGGAATATAGACCTGGTAGTGGTATTGCAGGATCAAAGGGTATGCACAGGTTGATAGCTCTTTGGGCATAGTTCCAAATTGCTCTTCAGAATGGTTGGATCACTTCACAACTCCACCAACAATGCATTAGTGTTCCAATTTTCCCACATCTTCTCCAATATTTATCATTTTCCCTTTCTGTCATATTAGCCAATTTGATAGGTATGGGTTAATTTGCAATTCTTGAATCAATAGTAATTTAGAGCATTTTTTCATATGACATAGATAACTTTAATTTCTTCATCTGAAAACTGCCTATTCATATCCTTTGACCATCTATCAACTGAAGAATGACATATTCTTATAAATATGACTCAGTACTCTACATATTTTTTTAAAAATGAGGCCTTTATTGGAAACACTGGATCTAAAAATTGTCTCCCAGCTTTTTGCTTCCCTTCTAATTCTGGTTGTATTCGTTTTGTTTGTGTAAAAACTTTTTAATTTAATGTAATCAAAATTATCCATTTTGCATTTAATAATGTTCTCCATTTCTTGTTTGGTCACAAATTCTTCCCCTCTCCATAGATCTGAT
This sequence comes from Notamacropus eugenii, assembly GCF_028372415.1. Classification (NCBI taxonomy): domain Eukaryota; kingdom Metazoa; phylum Chordata; class Mammalia; order Diprotodontia; family Macropodidae; genus Notamacropus; species Notamacropus eugenii. Next base: position 298,001,293 of record NC_092877.1, on the reverse strand, counting down.
AGATAAACTATTCATTGCTGTCCTAATTTGCTTAAGGTATCACCCTTTTTCTCTAAACCATGTACCCATTTTGATCTTGTCTTGGTATATGGTGTGAGATGTTGTTCTATGCCTAATTTCTGCCGTACTATTTTCTAGTTTTCCTAGAACTTTTGTCAGATAGTGAATTCTTATCCCATAAGCTGGAGTCTTTGGTTTTATCAAACAGTAAATGACTACTTACTACTGTGTCTAGTGTACCTAACTAATTCCACTGATCCACCATTCTATTTCTTAGCCAGTACCAATAGTTTGATGATTGCCACTTTATTATAAATATAGTTTTAGATATAGTACAGTTAAGCCACCTTCCTTGGCATTTTTTCATTAATTTCTTTGATATTCTTGACCTTTTGTTCTTCCAGGTGATTTTTGCTGTTTTTTCTAGCTCTAAAAAATAATTATTTGGTAGCTTGATTGATATGGAACTGATTAAGTAGATTAATTTAAGTAGAATTGTCATTTTTATTATATTAGCTTGGCCTATCCATGAGCAATTGATATTTTTCCAGTTATTTAGATCTGATTTTCTCTGTGTGAAAAGTGTTATAATTGTGTTCATATAGTTCTACCTGCTCATTTTTGTACTGTCTGGCAAATTCCCAAATATTTTATATAGTCTACAGTTATTTTAAATGGTATTTCCCTATCTCTTGCTTCTAGACTTTGTTGGTAATATATAGAAATGCTGATGATTTATGTGGGTTTGCTTTATATCCTGCAATTCTGCTAAAGTTGCTAATTGTTTCAAATAGTTTTTTAGTTGATCCTCTAGAATTCTTTAAGTATGCCATCATATCATCGGCAAGGAATGATAGTTTTGTTTTCTCATTGCTATTCTAATTCTTTCGGTTTCTTTTCTTCTCTTATTGCTAAAACTAACATTTCTAGTACAATACTGAACAACAGTGGTGATATTAGGAATCCTTGTTTCACCCCTGATCTTATTGGGAAAGCTTCTAGCTTATGACCATTACATATAATGCTTGCTGCTGGTTTCAGATAGATACTCCTTCTCATTTTAAGGAAAACTCAATTATTCCTATGTTCTCCAGTGTTTTTAATACAAGTGGATGCTGTATTTTGTCAAAAAGTTTTTTCTGCATCTATTGAGATAACATGATTTCTGTTAGTTTTGTTATTGATATGTTCAATTATGCTGATAGTTTTCCTAATGTTGAACCAGCCCTGTATTCCTGGTATAAATCCCACCTAGTCATAATCTATTATTCTTGTGATAAATTGTTGTAATCTCTTTTCTAATATTCTATTTTAAAATTTTGCGTCAATATTCATTAGGGAAATTGGTCTATAATTTTCTCAGTTTGGGCCCTTTCTGGTTTAGTTATCAACATCACATTTGTGTCATAAAAGGAATTTTACAGTATTAGAATTAATTGTTCTTTAAATGTTTGGTAGAATTCACTTGTAAATCCATCTGACCCTGGAGATTTTTTTCTTAGGGAGCTCATTAATGGCTTGGTCAATTTCTTTTTCTAAAATAGGGTTATTTAAATATTTTATTTCCTATTCTGTTAATCTGGGTATTTATATTTTTGCAAATATTCATCCATTTCACTTAGATTAGCATATTTATTGGTATACAGTTAGACAAAATAACTCCTAATTATTGCTTTAATTTTCTCTTCATTGGTGGTGAATTCATCCTTTTCATTTTTGATAGTGGCAATTTGGTTTTCTTACTGTTTTTCCCCCACAAAACCAGCTTTTAATTTTATTTATTAATTCAATAGTTTTCTTACTTTCAATTTTGTTCATCTCCCCTTTGATTTTCATGATTTACAATTTAGTATTTAACTGATGACTTTTAATTTGGTTGTTCTTCTAGCTTTTTTAGTTGTATGCCCATTCATTGATTTGCTCTTTCTTTAATTTCTTCATGTATGCATTCAGAGATATAAAATTTCCCCTAAAAACTGCTTTGATTCCATCCCATAAATTTTGGTTTATTGCCTCATTATTGTCATTCTCTTTGATGAAATTATTTACTGTTTCTATGATTTGTTGTTCAACCCACTCATTCTTTAGGATTAGATTATGTAGTTTCTGATTAATTTTTGGTCTCTCATCTGAAAAGCATGCATTTAATATTTCTGCCTTTCTGCATTTGATTGTGAGGTTTTAAGGCCGTAATATATGGTCAATTTTTGTGTAGGTGCCATATACTGCTGAATAAAAGCCATATTCCTTTCTACCTCCATTCAGTTTTCTCAAGAGCTCTATCATATTGAGCTTTCCTAAAATTCTATTCACCTCGTTAACTTCTTTATTGTTTATTTTATGGTTAGATTTATCTTGTTTTGCATGGATGGAGGGTTGAGGTTACTCCACTAGTATAGTTTTGCTGTCTATTCCTTACAATAACTCACTTAACTTCTCTGAGAATCTAGATGTTATACCACTTGGTGCATATATGTTTAGCATTGATATTACTTCATTATCTATGGTACCTTTTAGCAAAATGTTGTTTCCTTCCTTATCTCTTTTAATGAGACCTGTTTTTGCTTTTTGCTTTGTCTGAGATTGAGATTTCTATCCCTGCTTTTTTTTTACTCCAGCTGAAGCATAACATATTCTGCTTCAGTCTTTTACCTATACTCTGTATCTCTCTACTTCAAACGTGTTTCTTGTAAACAATATATTTCAGGATTCTGGTTTTTAATCCATTCTGCTATCTGCTTCTGTTTTGTGAAAGAGTTCATCCCTTTCACATTCACAGGTATGATTATTAACTATGTATTTCCCTCCATCTTATTTCCCTCCTGTTTATACTTTTCTCTTTCTTTTCACCCTGTCCCTTCTCAGCAGTGTTTTGCCTCTGATTGCTGCCTCCCTCAGTCTGTTCTCCCATCTATCAGCACCCCCTCCCTTTTCTTTCCCATTTCCTTTTCTACTTTCCTATAGGGTAAGATAAATTTCTATAACCAACTGAGTGTTTGTATTACTCCCTCTTTGAGCCAATACTGATTAAGAGTAAGGTTCAAATAATGTTCACCTCCTCCCTTGTTTTAGGTCTTTTGAGCCTCTTTATGCAATGTAATTTACCCTGCTCTGCCTCCCCCTTTCCTCTTTTCCCAAGTCAATCTTTTTTTTCACCCCTTAATTTTTTTCTTATCAAAGTCAACTTATACCCACAACCTCTGTCTATATATATATATATATATATATATATATACACACACACACACACACACACACACATATATATACGTATATATGTGTGTGTGTGTATATATACACACATATATATAAAACTTCTAATTGCCCTAATAGAGATACAATTCTCAAGAGTTACAAGTATCGTCTTACCACATATGGATACAAACAATTTAACCTTATTGAATAATATGGTTGTTTTCCTCTCCTGTTTACTTTTGTATGCTTCTCTTGAGTCTTGTATTTAAAAATTGAATTTTCTGTTCAATTCTGGTCTTTTCATCAGAAAATTTTAAAATTCCCCTATTTCATTGAATATCTATCTTTTCCCCTGAACAATTATCTCAGTTTTGCTGCGTAGTTGACTTTTAGTTGTAATCCAAGCTCTTGTGCCTTCCAGAACATTGTATTGCAAGCCCTCTGATCCTTTAATGCAGAAGCTGATAAGTCCTGTGTAATTCTGACTATGGTGCCATGATATTTGAATTGTTTGTTTCTGGCTGCTTGCAGTATTTTCTCCTTGACCTGATAATTCTGGAATTTGGATACAATATTCCTTGGAGTTTTCATTTTGGGATCTCTTTCAGGAGGTGAATTCTTTCAATGACTATTTTACCTTCCAGTTCTGGGATATCAGAACACTTTTCCTTGACAATTTCTTGAAAAATGCCATCCAGGTTCTTTCTTTTCTTGGTCCTGGCTTTCAGGTAGACCAATAATTCTCAAATTATCTTATGTGGATCTATTTTCTAGGTCAGTTGTTTTTCTAATGAGGTATTTTACATTTTCTTCTATTTTTTCACATTTTTGATTTTGTTTGATGTCTTATAGAGTCATAACTCTATGTGAAATAACTCATGGAGTTATTTTCTTCAGTTAGCTTTTGTACCTCCTTTTCCATTTGGCCAATTCTACTTTTTAAGGACCTGTTTCCTTCAGTAGCTTTTTTCCCCCAATTTCATCAACTATATTTTTTAATGAATTGTTTTCTTCCATCAATTTTTGTCCTTCCATTTGCTGTTGATTCTCTCTTGCATAACTCTCATTTCTTTTCCCAATTTTTTTCTACCTCTCTTATCTGATTTTTAAAATCCTTTTAGAGCTCTTCAAAGAAGACCAATTCACATTCCCCTTTTGAGGCTTCACATGTAGCCATTTTGACACTGTTGTCCTCTTCTGAGTTTGTGTTTTAAACTTCCTTAATACCAAAGTAGCTTTCTATAGTCAAGCCTCCTTTCTGTATTTTTTTCTCATTTTAAGTCTATTTTATGACTTTGAAAGTTGAGTTCCGCTCCTAGGGCACAGGTGACACCATTCCAAGTATCTTTTGCTAGGGGTCAGGGATCATTGACTTTCTGCACAAGGACTCTCCAGGCTCATGGCTTATGGCTTCTTGCCCACTGCACTGAGGTGGCCCAGTCTAGTCACACCTACTGTGTTTGGGTTCCAGGACTGGCAGTTTGCCTTCTGCCCTGGAGCTGGAGGCCTCACAGCTGATCTGCTGTGCCACTATCCTGTTGAGCCAGGACAGAGAGGCCTCAGCTGCTGATCTGTACTGGAGCTAAGAGTCCCCTGCTGGCTTGCTGAGACACCATCTGAGCTGGGCTATGCTGTCCTCTTACCCATGAGCGACAGATCTTTCCTGAAGAGCTTTTAAGATATCTTAAGCTTGAAAATGGTTTCATTCCATCTTTTTGTGGGTTCTGTCACTCCAGAATTTAATGTTGTTTCTGAAGGAAACTGGGGAGAACTCAGGCAACGTTCTGGTTTCTCTCTGCCATCTTGGCTCTGGTCCCTTGACTGTACATTTTCTTGATACTTATTTAGCTGCTTCCCCCCTTAACCCCCGTCTTCTCTTTTAGTTAGCTTGTGAGAAATTTATCACTCGGAAATATGCCCGTGAAGGTGCAGTACAGGGGCAAGGTGAAGACAAAGAGTTTCCACCACGTTCTTATGAAGGCAGTGAAGTGGTCAAAAGGGATCATCATTTTAAAGCATCTCAAGTTTTCCCCAGCAAATGAGACTTATGCCCTTATTGTCAAAAAGGAGAAAGGGGCTAAAGAAGTAAAAGGAGAGTGGGAATAAAAGCAATAAGGCGCCGCTAATCGCAGTAATGAAATTTTCCATAATACCTTCCACATTGTAATAAAAGTTTTATAATGCCATAAAATATTAACAGATTCATTATACAAGCACCAGGCTTTTTCCTGGTGCTTTGTAAAATGCTAGGGCAACTCACCATGTATTCAAAAACAAAAGTCAGGGTCTCTTTGGTGTGGATAATGTCATGCAGGAGCACAATATTGGCATGCTTCAAACCCTTCAGGAGGGACGCTAAAAAAATTAAAAAATAAAATCAATCCATTGATAATAAAACTTTGAAAATTTCTTTAAAAAGGTTCAATTTAACATCTTTCACTATCTCTTTTAGCTATCTGAGAAAGTCCCCTTTTCTGGGAAATAATGCTTATAATAGCAAAGAACTGTATCATTATTTTGTACAAGGTAAATCAATAAAAGTTTGCTTTTCTTAGAGGCTGCATTGGTTGCATTAGGCTCAAATAATAATGCACTTCTATCTACCCAATCAATTTCATCCTAGTAATCAACGAGCTTTGCAAATTTCTTCCTTTGGGAACATGATCATTCCTGCCACAGAAAGGAAGGGTAAAGTGACATGAATTTACCAGCGAAGGCAGTGGTAAAGCTGGGAATTACTTGAATCCTCCACCCTCTAGAATAGGAGTTTTTAACCCTTTTGTGTCATGGACTCCTCTGGCACTCCAGTAAAGCCTAAGCAGCCCTTCTCAGAATAATCTTTTTCAGCACATAAAACACAATATATAGGATTATGAAGAAAGTCAATTATCTTGAAATGAAGATGTGATATTTTTTCTCTTTCAGATTCACAGGTCCCCTAAAATCTGTCACAGGTAGGGTTCATGGATCTCAAGTTTAAGACTGAAATTTATGCCTTCTCTAGATTTTCTTCCTTTTTTTTGAAGGGTCTTCAGGTCCTGGTACAACTGGAGGGCAGAAGAAATCAGAGAAAAGGAATGGAGCATCTGTAATAACACAGAGTAGAATTCCTCTCTAAGGAACAGGTTTCTTGAAGGGAATGTTTCACCAACAGGCAATTATTTGTGGGAAGAAAGAAAGCTGTGTGTCCACTCCCCCCCCTCCCAATCCCTAAGAAATGCAGAGTCCAGTGAAAATCACATAGTATGGTATTTCTCCCTTATCCCTTCCCCCAAATTTTTGTAAGGTAAAAGAAGTAATATTGATGTAGAGAAATCACAGAAGGGGAATATGCAAAAAAAAAAAAATGGCTTGTTCCCTTCCCTTCTCCCACTTCCCTTTCGTAAGCCTATATATTTCATACATTTGAAAATAATTTTCTGAGGAGTTGCTTCCCAATGAATCTATGCTTCAAGTCTCCCTTCTCCCCCACCACACAACTGCAAAAGTGATATTTGTAAAGAAGAGGTCTGACTTGTCACTTTCCTACTCAAATAAACTCCAATGTCTCCCTAATACCACCAGGATTTAGCATAAACTCCTCTTCCCAAGAACTTGCCTCATCCTCATCACAGCTGCTAGCTCTTTCCCCCAAATCACCTACAATCTGTTTTGTTTATGACTCTATATGTACACATTGTTTCCTCTAGCCAGACTATAAGCCCTCTGAGGGGAAGGACTATTTTCATTTTTGTTTTTTGTATCCCCAGCACCTAGCACAGTGCCTGGTAGCTATTAAACACTTAACAAATGTTTGTTTGTTTGATTGATGGAGGGGCCATGGTCTGACAACACTGCTAGAATATTATTGTATGAAAGTCTCATGTCTGGGGCAGCAGTAGAAAGAGAGTATTAATAATTGCAAACAATCCCCTGGTAGGAGGGGTTTCAACCCTGCCCCAGAAGATATTCTTTCTTCCTACTTCTATCTTCTTCACAGTAATGGGTTTTTTAAAAATTCCCTCTCAGAAGTGACACTGGTTATACTCATTCGTACAGGCTCCTGGAATGAATTCTGAAAGGTTTCCAATACAAAAGAACTTTCAATATAATTGAGGAAACAAGTAGTTCCACATGTACAAGTTTCAACATTTACAAAGGAAAATAATACAAAGAAAATCAGTATACAATTACCAAAAAAAAAAAAAAACAAACTATTTTACAGCCAATGGACACTATTACCATTTAGTAATGTGAGTCCCTTAAAGATATTTTGTGGATCTACAGCCACTCAAAACCATAAATCATGAGCCCTTACGCACAGGTTCATCTTTAGTCAGCCAGAGGGCACAATTAGTTCCAACCAAAGGCATTTCACAATATGTCATAGTAAGAAAAGTAGCAATAAAATATTTACCCCTAAGTAGGGCCCACTTTGCTACAAATATCATGCCATCAATAAGAAGAATGGACACCCATAGGGAACTTACATGGAGAGACATACACTAAGAGAACACTTGTGACCAGGATATACACACAAGGCACTAATTTGGGAGGGTTATTCTGCCCTCTGATGCTAGATAGCTACTGATGTTTTCTTGTGATGTCATCATGCTACTTTCCATCAGGACTATTCCCCCTTGATCTTCACTGGACCCTGTTCTACTGAACACAGTTCTGCCATTGGATGCTACTCTATTGGATAAGTAGCCCCCATTGATTTTTGACCACTTGGACTCTGGATATGTAGCTTCTCCTGAACGTTACTCTGCACATACAGTCTCTGCCACATTCTATTCCTTGGGACATGTAGTCTCCATCTCCCACCAAATGACACAGATCCATAGACATGGCACTTTGGAGCCTCTCTGCTTCCAGTTTTTAGGTCTTTAGATATAGGGCACCATGTTCTGCAAGGGCAAATTAGAAGTTGTTGTTTTTTAAATGACTCCAAAAAAAGCAGCTACCCTAGCCATGGACCATGAAAGTCTTTGAGGACAAAATTATACTTGAATTATTTTCCAGTCTTACTTCCTTCATGATCTTGGCTAAGAGGCCTATCATATCCAGCAGAAGAGTCTAACTCCCACATAAGAAATAACCAGATTCTGAAGTATATGTCAGAGTTTTTGTACTTAAAATTTCCCTCCCTTTGTGCTCTACAATCTATATTTCTTCATCTATAACCATCCCTAGGATTCACAGACCAGTTTTTCTAGCTTCATTCATTAAGTAAGACACAAGCTTCTCAAACCAGGAAGATAGGTAATGACTCAAGATAAGTCTATTGGGAGGAGGGTAGTAGGGAGGTAAAGGATTGGTATTAAAAAAAACAGAGACAACATATAGTCTTCTCCACACACCTGGCTCTGTTCTGGTCCTTCTTTCCTTTTCTCTCTATCTTCTTTCACTATATGACCTCATCAGCTCTTACGAGTTCAATTATCATTTCTACACACATGCTTCCCAGATCTATATATTCAATCCTAGCCTTTCATGAATTCCCACAACCCTGGCTTCCTATTTGGCATTTCAAACTAGATGTCCCATAAACTTCACAAACCCCACATGTCCAAAACAGACATTACCTCCTCCCTGTCCAATCCACCTCTCTTCTGACCTCTCCTATTACTATCAAGGGCATCACTATCCTCTTAGTCACCCAGATTTACACTTTCAGTGATTTCTTTGATCCCTCACTATCCCTTCTCTCATATGCCCAATCTGTTGCCAATGCTTGTCATTTCTTTATCCACAATAACTGTTTGTGTTATCCTTCTCCCTTGTCTCCAAGGGGGGAAAGATGTTCCTTCCCCCTACTCTGCCTCAAAATGAGCAATTCTTCCAAAATCTTTCTCTCCCTCCTTACCACAAGAGAAAGATAATCTAAGCAGAAAAGTTGTTTTGTGCTCCTGCCATCAAAAACACCCACCACCGGACAATGGATAACCAATGAACTACATAGCCTCTTCTGCATTTTGTGTCCCACTCCCTCCATCAATGAATTGTCAGTTTCCCTTTATATAAAAGAAATTTTCAGTCATGAGTCCTGGTTACATAATCAAACCTAGCTCTTTGAATAAAGGTAGAAGAAATTAACTTGCTAGGAAAAGCAGGAGATGCCTCCAACCTCTAGTGAGGCATTTGAAGTGACAGTGGAGTAATGCTTTCTCTTTCAGGACATTTCAAACTTTTTTGGTCACTTTGAAAACATATTTAGCTAGCTCAAAATCTGTTTTAAATAAAGATATTTATAATATTTACACATAGTATTATTAATACGGAAATATTGCTAACAGAGACAAATGGGAACCTACAGCATAGAAAAAAAATCAAAGTTCTCTAACCTGGGGGCTGGGAAGGAGGGATGAGGAGAGTGACTTCTGTAGGTACCACATTGGTGCCTGTTTGGATTCCTTATTGATACTTTTCTGAAACTCCCCATTTTTCCCCTTCCAGCAGTTTGCCAGTGGGTGAAGACATTCACAGAGTGAGGGACTCCCCTCAGCCTGCTCAGTCATTAATTATCATCATATCCACCTTCTCTATTCTGGCATGCCCTGTGTGAGAAGGTACAGATTGCATACCTGAGGTTAGAGGCCATGTAGGAAAATCAAGATTTCAAGGGAGGAAGAATAAAAACATAAGAAGAGTAGGGAGAAGATGAAAGAGAAGAGGAAACCACAGAACCTGTAGAATGATTAAAGAAACAGCTGAGGATATATTTGAGGGGGTAGGATCAGAAAGGGAGAGGTAGCTAAGGAGGGGAGAAAGTGATGGTTCTGAGATTTCCAAAGCAGCCTACTTATTCAAGTCACTAATCTTCTTCATGTCTCTCATATCCCTCCCTTTATCTCCATTTACTTCATCATTACCATCCTCATCCCTACATCTCATTTGGTTTATTATAGCAGTTTCCCAAATAATGTCCCTGCTTTTAACCTTCCCTTTTTAATCTGGCTCTGGTTTATCAGATCAGCCAATTAAGCAATAAATATTTATTAATCACCTACTATGTACCAGACACTGTGCTAAGTGCTGGGGATACAAATAAGAAAGGAAGGAAGGAAGGAAGAAAGGATGGATGAAAGAAAGGAAGAAAGGAAAGAAGGGAGGGAGGGAAGAGAGGGAGGGAGAAGGAGGGAAGGGGAGGGACGAAGGAAGAAGGGAAGGAACAAAGGGAGGAAGAAAGGGAGGAAGGGAGGGAGGGAAGGAGGGTGGAAGGGAGGGAGGAAGGGAGGGAGGAAGGAAGGAAGGAAGGAAGGAAAGATGATCCCCACTCTCAAGGAAATTGCCATCTAACAGAAGAAGACAAAAACATAAAAGGAAGCTGAAAAGGGAGGTGGGAAGTGCCTGATGTAGAGGCATCGGGAAAAGTCAGTAAGAGAAGTCCCAAGACAGTGTATCTAGGTAACAAATGAGGAGATTTCTGAGTCGAGGTCTCTCATAAATTATCTTTCCAAAATACAGCTTTCATCATATTAATCCTCAACTCAAAGGTCTTTATTTTTACCCAAAGTCTAAACTCCTTAGTTTAGCATTCAAGGCTCTCTAATAACTGGTTCTACCCTAGTTCTTCTAGCCTTACTTCTCACTACTCAACTACGCAAACTTTCAATTCCATTCATTCATTTAAACATTTACTAATTGTGTATGTGAAGTATGCTATCTCCTCAAAAAAATCACCAAATTCCTACTTCTGAGCAAATGTTACATTATTTCTCCCCATTCTACAGTCCTTTATCCATTGTATCCAAATCTTACTAATTCCTCAAAATTCTGATCTGACCTACCCCATGAAGTCTTTCCTACTCATTCAGACTACAATGAATTCTCTCCTTTCCACTAAATTCATACTTATTTGCCTGTCCCACTCAGCATGTAACTGCACCCTGTAATGCTTTGTGACATCTCTAATAGGGGTATATTGCATTGTTAATTAAGTTTTCACTTGTTTTTATCTTGAATCCTCAACTAGAAAGTAAGTTCATTGTAGTATAGTAAGGGTTCCTAAAATCTTTTGAATTGTAAGTACTTACTATATGATTGTTAATGAATGAAAGAATGAGTGAAGAAAAAGATTCAGGGGTCTCTCTATTAATAAAGCTGGTATAAAAAACAAACCTGTTGAGAAAGTTCTAATGGGGTAAATCTATTTTATTAGAATGTAAGCTCCTTAAGGACAGGTACTATTTTTGCATTTTCTTTGTATCCCAACAATATTGGGACACAGCGGGATGATGCGTGACCCATAATAAGCACTTAATAAATGCTTATTGATTATCAGTAACAGTTAAAAGCCATTAGTTAATATATTCATGAGATGAGCTAAGAGAAGATTATGAAAAGTTAGCCACTTTCAAAGTTGACATATCTAAGACTGCATCAGAAAATTACTGGTTTGTTATACAAAGAAGCATATATGAAATCCTTTCCCAGTTTTCTAGGAAATGCTTATTAGTATTAAGATAGTTCTTGCAAAATTTTATAGTGCGATGCAATGAGCATTGAACTTGGAATGGGAAGACTAGGAGTTCCAGTTCTGGCTTGGCCACCAACTCATTATGTGAGTTTGGGCAAATCATTTCATCCCCATGATCATCAGTTTCTTCCTCCATCAAGTGAAGATAATATTCATTAGCATAGTAGGAGAGAGAAGTGCAATGGGATTATGGGCAGGAGAGAATACAGGTGATTTGCCCATGGTCTGTGGATGACTGCCCTAAGACTTTTCACCATTCTGAGTTTAATGTTTGTAACTGAAGCGAAACCAGAAGATTGCCTCAGGACTTCCATTCAGAGTGGCTGGTTTGAGGATATTTAAGGGAATGGTGCGGGGATATTCTTATGAAACTTGTCAAAATAGTCTATGGGTTAGACAGAGTTCTGTGAAAGGATAGAATTAGGGAAAGCTACATAAAATCTGTGGATATGCCACTTGTGTAGTATTTGTATTCTCATCATTGCCCTCCCCTTGAGAATGGCATTAAGGGAGTTATGCCTTTATCTTTAAGGTGTTCCATCTCTCCCCACCCCCAACAATCCATCAGTACCTAGGAGAAAGGACTATGAAGACACGCCAAATGTTGAGTCTCTGAGAGGACATGCCCCTTCCCTAAAGGCATATCAGCATAAGAGGCCAGAGATAACTAACTACCTCACAGGGCTGTTGTGAAGTTATGTGATAAATGTATATAAGACATTTTTATAACCACCAACTGCTACATAAAATATAAGCTATTATGGTTAAAGACTGGATCTGGGGAGGCAAGCTAGAATGCAGCATCTTATTGAACCCGAAGCTTTCAGGTTCAATGGTATTTAAGTTCTAAATTTTTGATGCCAGATACTATAAGGTCTGGATTGGAACAGAGAAAAAAACAATATTTGCCCCTGCCCCCCTTTAGTGGTTAGGTCTTCCACAAGCTGGAAATCTCTGTGACAACTAGATCCCCTTACCATCTATTTCTTCCAAGGTATTTCCCCTTTCCATTCAACCATTTAGCACACCAATTTAAAGTAAATCATTTCTTATATTTGTTTTCTTCATCACAAGGTCCTCGGGGCAACCTCATTTTTTCAGTAGACCACCTATATAATACAAGAGGAGTCAAGGCTTAGGGACAGTTCTTTACCCTTAGGACCTTGCAGGAAATAAATCAATCATTGAGCATTTATGAAGCTCACACTATGTGCCTGACACTGTGGTAGCTGCTGGGAATACAAAATGAATGGGGAGACCAAAACCGAAATAATCTTTACCCTCAAAGAGCTTATGTTCTACCAAAGAAACAACATGTATGCATATCAACAGATGCAAAATATTTACTGAGCAAATACTAGGTCAAATAGAAGGGAAGGTACCAACAGCAGATGGGGAGCAGGGAAAAAAAGTGAGATATAGGAGGTAATACTTGAGCTGAGCTTTGAAGAATAGAAATTCCTAAGGGGTGGAAGTGAGGAGGGAGTGCGTTACAGGTACAGAAAACAGGTTGTGCAAAGCCTTGGGCTGAAAGAGAAGCAGAATGACACAGGTGAGGGCTTTTTCTTTTTTCTTCATCAAATTCCTGTCCTTAAAACACTGTTCAAAATTCATCACCTGAACAAAACCTTGCCAGAAATGAGCAGGCTTGGATCACTTCAATCACTTTAGTAACCCCATACAATCATTACCTATCTATCTAGAGCTGAAACTGCTCATCAGAGGACTTGCCCCTAATGAAGGCGATCATACTGACTTTTCATTTCTCTCCCTCATTTATTAGGAACATTTCGAGAGCAGAAACCATGCCTACCGTTGCTTTGTCAACTCCCCCCTCATTGCTAAAACAGTCCTTTGAACACAGGGGACTTTTAATAAATGCTGCTTAATGAGCAGTTGAGAATTCACATGGAGCAGTAGATGAGAACCCAAAAACCACAAGCCCTCTCTAAGTGCATCGTCAGTGCGTTGGGTTACTTTATGGAACCACAGAGGGATTGGGGCATGTGGGGGCTGATGCCTGTGCAAGGAGGACATGTTTTTGCATCTTTCTGTTTCAAGGTTAACTCATAAACTTTCACAACAGGACACATGGTGGCCTGCAGAGTCACAATCTGAGGGCTGAGAAAATCAAGTCATCCATGAAGAAGAAAAATCCTTAAAGTTTGATCAGCCTAGTTCCCATGCAACTGCCACTCCCTCACGTCCCTTATACTAAGACGATGACCAGGGCACACCCAGAGCCAGGACAGAGCATAAAAAATAAATTTTAAAAACCGTGTGCTCTCCCCACCAGTGAAAGTTTGAACAATATTTTAACCTTTAAAAAGAGCAGATGTAGGTATGTGTTTACTGGTCACCAGAGATTTGGAACCTTCACATGAACATAAACCTTGATTTATTATGAAATACTTATCTAATTTCAGTGCATTTTTCTGGCATTAAGAAATAGATTTATTTTTTTAATTTTTTTGAAGTGCTTCTCATTGGTTCCTTCCCATATGAAGTGACCTTAAGTGATCTTCCTCTAGGTACAGATGATACACACATGTGTCATCTACTTCTTTTGTCAAAGTGCTCACTTTAGTATCTTTAGATAGATTATTGCTGCTCACAACATTCTAAAATATTGTGGCCATTTATGATCATTATGATCATGATTTATAATCAAAATGAATGCCAGAGAAAACCAAGGGAATGCAACAGATCAAAAAAGATTTCTAAGGCATGAGCTTAACCTCTTTTAGGCAGGTTCAGGGAGGGGGAAATGTTGTTCTTTTCTCCTTCTATATTACCAATAAAATGTTCGGAATAGTCAACTGATTTTCCACTAAAGTTGCATTGGGTTTGGATTCTTTTAGTTTCCCTTTTCAAAAACTTTCCAACATTAGTCAAGGGACATCATTTGTGACTGTAATGCAGAAAGGGTTTAGTTGTTGGAAACAATAAATGTAGTCAATTCTCTATTTTTCCAGTGGGAGTTAAATAATAAAAACTTCAGGGACTATAAACTGGGGTTCCTGAGGTATCACAAATCAAAATAATGAAGACTATACATGCCAACTGGACAAAAATTTCAATTACATATAAAAAAATGAATATGTCAAATCTTAATTTTTTTCACATTTTAGCTTCAATTGTGCTACCCTTCTAAATTTATCTGATCTTATACAGGTCTGATATACATTATGTATATATATATATATGTATGTATGTACATGATACACACATGAACATGCATCATTATTATTTGAATTCCTAGAGATTTGGCTTTATCTAACCTACAACTTAGAGACAAAAGGGATTCAGAATCCTGTCAAACTTCTCATTTCATAGGTCAGCAAAATGAGACCCAGAAAGGTTAAATGATTTATTCATGGTCACACAGTGCAAGTAGCAGAATCGAAAGAGATTCAAACCTATGATCTATGGGTCTTTTCCACTGTGTTCCTCTGTCATAGGTTCTGTTTTGGATTCAAACAGTGATTTAATTCATTCTATGACCTTGGCTAAGTTCCTTAACTTTCTTCTGGCTTAGCTTTGCCCCATACAGATTGGGAAATTTTAAGGCTTTAGACCAGAGACTGTTGATTAAGATCATTGGTGGAAACCATTTCATTTTAAAATCCATTCTTGTTGATACCACGGAATAGAATTAGAATCAATGTTTTTGTGATATGGGGAGTTGGCTTCTCTTTAAGATTTTTCTTCCACCTTTTGCAACTTACTTCTAGTACTTTGTCTATTGTCCTATTTTTCATTTTTAAAAAGAGTTGCATGGGAAATAAGAAAAAAACAGGCAATGGGACATAGAAATCTATCATGCCCTACAGGAAAATAGAAGGAAAGGGGATAGAAGAAGGGGGGGGGCGGTGATAGAAGGGAGGCAGATCGGAGGAAGGGGTAATCAGAATGCATGCCGTCTTGGGGTGGCAGAGGGGAGAGATGGGGAGAAAATTTGGAACTCAAAATCTTGTGGAAGTGAATGTTGAAAACTAAAAATAAATTAATATAAATAAAGTGTTGCTAAAAGAAATACTTGAGTTAAGTATTTCCAAAATTAATAAACAAGAAGTTATCTGATTCCTTATTCTTTCCAAAAAGTATATGGATTCAATTCACTATAAATTCTATGTAGATGTTACTTTGAACATACAAAAAAGGTTGATCATCACAGTGATATCTTTAAAATAATACACATCTTGAAAGTCTGACCCCAAAAGTCAAGTAACAATGTAATCAGACAACCAGCTCTTACAGAGCTAGCTGGCAATCTTCGTCATTCATGTGTGAGTTGCTCATAGCAAATTTAAAATCCCTGATAGACAGCCTGGGTCACCTTTCCCCAATGTCAGCTTATCTAATGTAGTTTACTTGGGCTAATATTGAAATTAATGATTAGGAGAATAAATCTTATAGCTGAAGAAAAGCCCCAACATATATTTGCTACCAAAATCATTTCTATTTGGCTCTGGGACAATCTGTGGTTTTGAATCATTTGGGGCATTAGTCTTTTCCATTAGCACAGATGATGCTGCATAGGGAATTAACTATTATTACTCCTCCTAGTGCTAATTGTACCCTAAAATCAAATGAAAACTAATACTAACTTAAGTAACCAACCTAATAAAATGATATATATGCTGTGCCAATATACAAAGACCCCATAAATGGAGTAAAATTCTACTCAATAAATTGCTGGCTGCCATGGTAAAAGAACAGCTAAGCTGTTCAGCAAAATTCCTGCTTAAAGCTTTTAAAGAGGGTGCATAATTCTTTGAATTTTCTGCTTAGAAACTATGCCTTCCACAGGCTAGAGAAAATGCATGCTGTATTTTCTGCTGCCCTCTTTATGCTGGTGACCCTGGATTTCAGGTAATGAACCACAGCTGTACTTGCTTTCAGTTCCCAGCCCTTCTCATTTAACCTCCTGTCTGTCTGATCTCACAACCTTAAAGCTCTTTTAGGAAAAATGGGGCAATGCCAAAATTTTTAAATGAGGCCTCATATCTTTTCAAGGGGGAATGCTTCTCTTAATTAGGGTGCTCCTTCTTTGTATTATAGCTTGTTATGCTGATGATCACTTCAAATTCAGCCCTTCTAGGATCTGTAATATCACCAGAGATGGTATTCCTTCCACCAGCGAGACTGTAATCCCTACTAATAGATGGTCTTCCAGAGTTATTAAGGCAGAAAAAAAAAATCTCCACCCTGCAGCCAATCTACAGATGAGTCTCTCTGAATTTCTCTACGCTGGTTCTTGGGAAATAGGCAGTCCATCACTGGTCTAGACTCATAGTCTTGGTGGCTGGGTAGGACCTGCCAAAGCTTATGTTCTGTTGGCATCATTTTCAAGAATGAAGAGTCACTTTCACGCCATAATGAGGGATCAGAATAGGACTTTAGTGGAAGTTAGCAAACTATACTTAGGTGAGAGCTGCAGTTTCACTAACAATCCTTTGGCTCTGATCTACTTTATGTATGAAAATATTCGGTTTATTTTGTGTTTGCTGGGCATGTCACTTAACTTCTCAGGCCTCAGTTTTCTTCTCTATAAAATAGGGATGATAATAATAATACCTACCTCACAGGGTTGTTGTGAGAACCAAATTACACACATACACACACAGTGCCCTCTAAACTGTAAAGAATTACATAAATGCTAGCTTTTCTTTTTATCATAAAAATAGAATTTTTAAAAGGAAAAAATAACATATTAGTAGAAGGCAGTATTTCGAATAGTCAATTTGACTCCTACAAACCTTGATGTGTTAATTTTGCTTGTGAGCTTTAAACTAACACAAAGCAAAGACATTCATAAAAGTAAAGAATAAAAATCAAATTTATACAGCAAGTTGACAATTTGTTTTCTTCACAAAACTCCTGTCAGTGCTTGTCACGTAGTTAAGAAATAGTTATAGGTTTCCCTAGGATCTGACCATGTCACTCCCTTGCTCACTATACTACAGTGGACCCCTATTCCCTCTAGAATCAAATATAAGCTTACCCATTTGATATTTAAAGTTCTTCACAACCGAGCCCCCACCTATCTTTCCAGTCTCATTCTGTAAGTTACTTCCCTTCCTGTACTTTATAATGCAGCTAAATTGGCCTTCTTGCTATTTCTCACACATTTCCCATCTCTATACCTTTACCTTAGCTGTTCCCCAATCCTGGCTCCTCACCTCCACCTCTCAGTCCCTTGGTTTCTTCAAAACTCAGCTCAAGTATCCCTTTCTAGATGAAGTCTTTTCTGATCCCCCAGGTGCTACTACCCTCATCCCTCAAAAAAAAAATTACCCTTCATTTATTTTTTATACATTCATATGCATACATTTTTTTCCCTTCCTTGACAGAATGTAGGTCCTCTGAGGCTAGGGATTGTTTCACCTTTTTTGTTTGGATCTCTAGAATCTAGCAGGCAGAAAAGTAGAGGCAGCTAGATGGCACAGGAGATAGAAGACTGGATCTGGAATTAGGAAGACCTGAATTCAAATCCCACCTCAGAAATTTACTAGCTGTGTGACCCTGGACAATCATTGACCTATGCCACAGTTTCCTCATCTGTAAAATGGGCATAATAATAGCACCTAACTTCCAGGGTTGTTGTGAAGATTAATGAGATAATATTTCTAAAGACTTTGCAAACCTTAAATGCTAGCTATTATTACTAGCACAGTGACTGGCACAAAGCTGGTGTTAATCATTGACTAATTGGATCCCTGGACAACACACTTAACCTTTCAATGCCCCATGCAACTTTAATTTATAGACAAGCTGTACAATAGTTTTAGGTCTTCCTTGGTAGAGAGGGGCTTCCTCACCAAGTAGTCACAAGTCCCAACCCCTACCCCACTCCCCAAAACTAAAAGATTTCATTAACATAATTGTGTTTTAGGTGCTCTTAAAGAATTTAGAAAATGACATCAAATTTGTCTACCAACCAGAAAGGTGCTGGAGGCAGCTCAGTGTGCTTCACAAGCAAACGCTTTATTAAGTATTTAGTATGAACAACAAACAGCTCAGAAATGAGGTATTATTTGGCCTTAATAAATTGTTTTGTTGATCATCTAGACTTAAGAAAAGCATGGAGAAAATAATAATAATGCAGACGAAACTTATAAATGTGTCTTCCTGTACAGGTTGATCAACATTTACCAGTATACTGCTGCTACAAACCCACTTTCTAAATCATTTTACTCCTAGGTTTCTTTGCACAGGGTTTACACCAACAGAGGGGAATAGTAAATGGAGAAAGTAGAGACAGTGATGATTCCATGGCAACCTTGTCTCTATGGACTCCAATTGAAAGGGACACCAAGACCATTATCAATTTTACTCCGTATCTAAATGGGAATCAAAGTGTTAACATGGGTTATATCCATAAATAGAGTACATTTATTTTTGTTCATTTATTTTCAGCACATCAATAACATCTTGGTAATGGTTTTTTGCTTAAAAATTATGAATCATCATTTGTCTCAGTGGCAAACAATCTACCACCAGAGGAAAACAGAAAGGAAGAAGAAAGCTAGAAGCACAAACCTGAAAATATTGATTTGTTTCCTCCCAAAGAGCTTTATAAGAGCTACCTAGGTAATACATAGTGGCAGATAGTAAATGTAATTATCCTTAGACACAACTCACACTGGGAGGCAGAAAGACTAGAAATCTAGTCACACAATTAAAAGTCAGGATTACAAATTTCTATCTTTACTAATTAGATGATGCTCCAGAGATGATTTAAAAAGTGAACATCTGTATCACCCGCCTCAGTGTTTCCAAATACAGTATATGCACACGCACGCACACACACACACAAACACACACACACTAGCAGCAATAAACAAAACGTGGGTGACTAAACTTTCATTATTACATATATTTTCTAGTATCATAAAAAACAAGGTCATACTGCCGTGTTAGGCACATTACAGATGTTCAATGAATACTTAATTTGGATAGTATTGGTCAAGAGATACAATCTTTCAGCACCTTATTTTCCTTATTCACAATCAATAAAGTACAATACAAAAGTAATACATCTTATCCAAGATGGTTGTTGGGAGGGGTGGGAGGGATGGGGGAAAATGAAGTATGAAGTAACTTTGGAAATACTGAATACGAGATGTGAAATAGCAGTTATTAAATGTACTCAGTAAAATTTTGACACCATAAAACTTCAAAATAGAAGTCCTTCTTCCAGCTATGTTATATTCCTTACCTTCTCGAATGGCTGTGAAAGGTACCCCTTCTTCAGTATTCATGCTGATGACTTTTAAAGCCACCAGTTGGCCATTTATCCTGCAGCAATGGGAAGGAGAGGCACACACTTATTCAGATAGTCATCAGCAGTACCTTAGATTGAAAAAAAAAAGTTATTCCCAAACTTTAGACGATCACAAATGACTGCTACAGTCTTGGAAGTGGTTTCCAGTTTGGAGCATCTATAGTTTTGATCATTCCAAACTTTTTAAACGTATCCTACATATATGCAATACAATTAAACCTACATGTTCCTGGAAATCCTTTGTTTCATAAAAGTATACAACTAACATAAGGACTAAATAAAAACAATGTGATATTTGACTATTTCATATTTTGCATTAAATATTTTAATTAATATTTTGCCAAAATATGAAGTATAATCTTTCCTTATTTTAAAGACTTTTTAAAAAACCCATCTTGGGAAAAATATATTATCAACAAATCAACTAGAATTTAAAATCTCTTATGGCTTTTCATATGTATGCATAACAAAATATCTTACAAAAAATAGTACCTGGTTCCTAGTAGACAGAATTGAACTCTAGAGTCTTTTTGTAGAAGCACAAAACACACAAATTGACTTAGGTTATATCTACATATGCAAAGGTGAACAATGAAGCAAATATATAAAAGATTCGATCAAGGGTGTCTATTATTGTGATTAGGGGATGGAGATTTAAGAGCCCCAGATTTGTGGTCAGAGAACCTGTATGATCTTGACCAAGCCAGGATTTAGCTCTCTGGCGTCTCAGTTTCCTTATATGTAAAATAACGGTATTAAAATAGACAGATGATTCCTTAGGACCCTTCCAGATCTAAGTCTCCATTCCTCCGGTCCTATGGCTCCTGTTAATACCAACTTGCCTTCATGACCATAAACAGTGAACCAAGATCTCAGGACCAGAGGAAACCCACATTCTATGTAACTACATTGTTGTCTAGGGAAGGTCAGGCTGGCAAAAAATATTTCATTGGGTTGATTGGGTGGAGGGGTAGCCAAGAGATACAGCCTTTCAGTACCTAATTTTCCTTACTCACAATCAAATACAATACCAAAACAATACATTAGGTTTATATTTGTTTTCTTACGATTCACTCCTCTTCATTTCAAAAAGGACCTGAGGACTTGGGGTAAAAGTTCTTTAAACAATAAACATGAAACTCCCAAGCACAGCATCCTGATCAGATCCTAAATAAAGGGATTCTGGAGCCAACCACTTGGTTTACTTTGCTACTGCACCCAGT
Source organism: Notamacropus eugenii (assembly GCF_028372415.1). Lineage (NCBI taxonomy): Eukaryota > Metazoa > Chordata > Mammalia > Diprotodontia > Macropodidae > Notamacropus > Notamacropus eugenii. The sequence goes on along the minus strand of NC_092877.1, from coordinate 297,980,124 downwards.
TTCATAAATGTAGACAGCAGTCACCTACTCACCGGCTGATCCCCTTGTAGACTGTGGCATATGTGCCTTCCCCTAGCTTTTCCAAATTCAAGTATGATGAGGCAGCTCCAAAAGGAAGGCTCTTTCTCTGGGGGAGGAAGGGAAAGGCACTTAATCAGTTCTAACATTTTCACAGGGAAATTAGATAGCACACCTGAACTTCTGGGAATGCCCAATAATTGTCCTGCAAGTGATGACCAACATCCCTAGACAAAACTATGCTAAACTCACTGTGATCAGCTCGGCTGCTCACTCACCCATGGAAAACCTTGTTCAAGGTCCTTTTCTTGGAAAGAATCGCTGTTGCTCCTCGGCCTTTTACTCCTAAACTTCCGGGCCTGGGATGCATGTGATCCCTTGGGGTGCAGGGAAGTCATGGAGAATGATGCTTCTCTTAGGTCTGCTAGCTGAAGGGAAAATATAGGGGGAGAAATGAAGGCAAGGCAAGATTCCAGAGGTGATGACATTTTCCTTCTCTTTGCTCGTCTGACTTTTCACTTCAGGTGCTTGGGAGAACCTCCTCAAAGCTTAATCTTTCCTGACAGCCAGATTCCTAAAAGCCTATGATGGCAGCTGCCAAAACACCAAAGCTTTTATTTAAGGAACAGCCTCCATTTAAAAATACATCCTTGTTATTTAAAGTCATTTCAGATACAATGATGGATGCCTCCTCTATTTCATTCTCTCCTTACCCAAACTGACCAGCCATGCTTACTCAATCCTTCTAGCATGGAATTGACTAAACTCAGGTGCCCACCAGATAGTGAATAATCAATATTTCTCATTCTCACTCAAATTCTAATTCACCAACTGCCGCAGCTCTCTGACTTTCTCTTTCTAGAATTTGATACTGCAATCCACTAAGTCAGAGAGTTAAAGAGAGCAAGAAGTCCTCACTGTAACTCATGTAAAGGGAGTTCAGTACAGTCCCCCTCTCCCCCAAAGCATGGAATTAGTACCTTGCTCATTTTACAACAACACACTCAAGTCTGACTAAAACCAAACAAAATAACCCACAGCCACAAATCCTCTACGTGGCTCTAGAAAAGAATCTGCTTTTGTTGGTTTAAACCTACTACAGAAAATTCAGCTTTATATACTCAGTAGAAGACCTAGTGCTACTTATTTTAGCAATAGGTTTTTGAGAATGATACTACTGGCTGGGAGAAGAATTACCTCTAATGCAGAATCCATTGCCACAGTCTGACTCCTTCGGCAGCTGCGGGCATCTCTTCTCTCTGAGCGATAACAGCTGCATCCTGGCTGGAGAGCATTTGAACACAGCTCTTGACCCATAATCGCCTAGGTGAGGGGGGAGAACACATTCGTAATTCTCTCCTTCTCCCTCTCTGCTCTTCACTCCCTCCTCTTTTGCCAGAGGTCAGTAAAGCTAGAGCTTGCATATGACTCACATGAGATCTCGGCCTGAAGCAGCCTCATGACTTCAGCATTTTCTCTCCATTAGTGCAAAGAACAATCTCTCTGAAAGGCTGCTCTATGCATTCATACGTGCTTAAATGAAAAACAAGGGTGATGCATTAGGATGGTTACAAACTTTTCAGAGAATTTGGCAGTTGAAAGTTCTTACAACCACATTTACCATAAGCCAGGGAAGTCTTTACACATGGGTTATTTACTTTAATGTGTATACCCCTGTTAATTATGAGAATGTGTACTTAGGATGGGGCAGTGGATAGAGTTCCAGACCTGGAGTTAGGGAAGACTCATCTTCCTAAGTTCAAATCTGGCTGCCAACACTTAACTAGCTGTGTGACCCTAGGCAAGTCTCTGGGCAAACCCTGGTTGCCTCGGTTACCTCATCTGTACAGTGAACTGGAGAAGGAAATGGCGAACCATTCAAGTATCTTTTTGAAAACCCCAGATAGGCTTACGAAGAGTCAGACATGACTGAAACCGTCAAACAACAATCTTCTAGCAGTTTCGCCAAACCCAAATAAAGATGGGTCCCTGCTGGTAATATGGAGACTTAGAATATTACAAAGAACATTATCTATGTTCTATTGTATTTTTATTTATTTTCTTAAACATTTCTCAATTATAAACATGTCTTCATTATTTCTCAATTATATTTTAATCTAGTTCTGGCTGCACTGGAGTTTGATATCTGTTCTACCCTTCTGGTGACCACCATTCACCTCTCAGGGGGCCTCTGGGTGATCCTCAATTTCAGTTCTTTACCAGCCAAAATCTTTTATGATGAAAAACCACAGAACAACATCAAAAATAATAATTTTCAGTATTTATCTTCAAAGTTTACAATGCTCCTTACATATCTCATTTGACCTTCACAATAACCTGTAATGTGGGTACTATTATTATCTCTGTTTTTTACAGAAGAGGAAACAGAGGTTGAGTTTAAGTGACTTGTCTAGGATCATACAGTTAGTAAATGTTTGAAGAGGCTTTTGAATTTGAGCCCAGGTCTTCCTTATTCCAAATCCAACACAATTCACTGTGCCACCACCTGAGTATTTACCTTACATTGATAATTTCATCATAGATATCTGAAGCATTGGAGCTACTGTAAATAGGCTTTAAAATATGGTGTGCTAAGTAGGAGATATGAGATCAATTTTATTCCATGCAAAAACAACAGAGTACAATTCTTAACCTACCTCCTCTTCCTTCATTTTTTTATTTCCATTTTGCTTTGCTAACAGTGCCCTCTGGTGACATTTAGTAGCACTACAAGAGAACAAAATGAAGCCTCCGTACATCTACAATTTTAAAAATCATGGGATCACTAATTTAGAGCTGGAAAGGACCTTAAAGATCATCTGTTCCAATCTCTTCATTTTACAAAGGAGCAAACTGAGGTCCAGAGAGAATAAATAGATTTACCGAGGTCAGAAGTGAATGGAGAGAGGATTTGAACCCAGATTCTCCGATATCAGATCTGGCATTGTCTCATTTAATACCTGCTTTATATCTTACTAGGCGTTTAAAATCATTGGCTTATTTTTATTAATGTCATCTAGTCATTGTTTGAATGATGTTAGTATGCCAGCCACAGGGTGCAGTGGATAGATTGTTGGACTTCAGGTCAAGAAGACTTGAGTTCCAATCCTGCCTCAGACACTTGACTAGCAATGTCACTTTCAGTCTGTCTCACCCTCACTTTCCTCATCTGTAAAATGGAGGTAATAATAGCACCTACTTCACAGGGTTGTTGTAAGTATCAAATGAGAAAATACATGTAAAGTGCTTTGTAAATCTTAAAGCATATGTAAATGCTAATTTTTATTATTAATATTCTTACCATAATAAATGTGATTCAAAAGTTCCTATAATCATTTTCCATATCCATCTCCCCTAGGAAAGAATAATGATGATTCAATGAACCTTTTATGCGGAGCAAGGTGAGACATCATCTCTCCTACTTGCCCAAAGAATGCCACCCTGTCTTAGGCTCAGGTAAATCTTTTCTTTTTATTTGCTATTATTCAGTCATTTCAATCACGGCCAACTTTTCATGACCCCATTTGAGGTTTTCTTGGCAAAGATATTGGAGAGATTTGCCATTTCCTTCTCCAGGAAACTGAGGCAAACAGGCTTAAGTGACTTGCCCAGGGTCACACAGCTAGTAAGTGTCTGGGGCCGGATGTGAGCTCAGGAAGATGAGTCTTCTCGAAACCAGACCCAGTATTCCATCTACTGTGCCACCTAGATGCCCATTTATGCCCTGCCAGTCCTCAATGCTCTTGATGTCTCAGGTCATCCTTATTCTTAAAAACAAACAAAAACATTTCATTTGACCCTGACATCTCCTCAAACTGTCATTTTATATATCTCTTCTTTTTCACTGCCAGTCTTCTAGAAACAATTGTCTGTTCTGTGTACTCGTTCTCCCTCACTCCTCTACCCTTTGCAATCTGGCTTCACATCCAAGCACTTTAATGAAACTACTTTCTCAAAGATTGCCAACGATTTCTTAACTACTAAATCTGATGGGCTTTTTTTCAGATGTCATCTTTTTTTTTTACCTCTTTGTAGACACTATGAACCAACCCCTCCTCCTGGATGATCTCTCCTCTTGTCCTTCATCACACTTAGCTCTCCTAGGTTTTTTTCCTCCAGATCTGATTATATACTCTTTTCTACTCTAATGATCACCATCCATCTCTCACCTCCTAACCATGGATATCCCTCAAGACTATCTTGGATCCAACTCTTCTCTCTTTGTTCCCTTCCCTATATAGATGATTCCCAAATCTATATATTCATCCCCACCTCTTTTCTAAACTCCAGTCCTAGAATCTGTTAGACATGAGCACTTGGATATCCCATCAGCAGCTCAAACTCAAAATGCCCAAAATAGAATTTATCATCTCCCTGTTAAACCTACTCCTCCTTCAAATTTCCTTATTTCAGAGGAGAATGCTACCACCCTTGCAGTAATGCATGTTCATAACCTTGAAATCATCTTCAACTATTCAATTTCCCTTTTCCCCAAGTCTTTTCCATTAACCATAAAATCTCTGTCATTCATCCCATTCCTTACATTCACACACCCATCATTCTAGTTTAAGCCCTGGCCATCTCTCTCTTTCTCTCTCCCTCTCTTTCCCTCCCTCCTTCCCTCCCTCCCTCTCTCTCTCTCTCTCTCTCTCTCTCTCTCTCTCTCTCTCTCTCTCTCTCTCTCATAATTACCTCCTATTGATCTTTCTGTTTCTAGTTCTTGTCTCACCTTGATCCATCCTCCACACAGTTGCCATGATAATATTCCATTCAGTGACTGCCTATTAACTCTGAGTTAAAACACAAATTGCTCAAATTATCATTTAAAATCCTTCACAATCTGGCACTAAACTACAACTCCAGACTTATTTTCTATTGCTTCCTTTCCTGTACTCTATGCTCCACCCAAACCAGACAACTCTTCCCTAATCCAACATTGTAGTTCCCTCTACCTCGCATTTGTACAAGCCATCCTCCATAGGCCTGAGAGGCATCCATCCTCAATTCTCAGAATATGTTCTTTTTCTTCCAGGTTCAATTCAGGCACTATCTCTTTTACTAATCCCTCCCTGGTCCCCCTAAATGGATAGCTTTTGTATTTACATTATCTCCATTTCCAAATATATCCCTCTCCCCTACCTATAGATCTATCCCTTATAACAAAGAATAAAGATGAGACAGAAGGAAAAGCCAGTATAGTCAATCAGTATGGTCCATGTTCCTTACTTGATATCCCCCCCCACTCCATCCTCTTCAGTGAAGGGAGGAAAGAGTATTTTCTCATCTCTTCTTCAGAGTCAAGATCAGACATTAGAACAGCGTTCCCCTATGGCTCGTTTTAATGCTGTTTAACTCCATACGTTACTTGTCTATGTACATGCTGTATACCTCCTATAGCATGTTTGTTCCTGAGGAATAAGGACTGCTTCTCTTTTTGCTTTTATATCCCTATCATATAGTATAGTGCCTTGCACAGAGTAGATACTCAATAAATAGTTGCTGAATTGGATTAAGTGCTCTATATTTAAGCTGCCAGACCCAAGTCTTCAGCCTCAACACTTATGATCCATGATATTGCTCTCAATCCCAGACTCTTGTCTAGACTTTCTCTACAATCTGACTTTGCCTTTAAAAATGTTATTGACCTATTGTGCATCAGGACAGTTAAAGACAAATATAATGTTATATAACACCAAGAGAATCCAGCAATCAATTAATCAATCAATAAGCACTTAGTATACATCCAGCATATTACTGAGGACTCAGGATACAAAGAAAAAGTGCAACCAAAGCCCATATTTTAGTATTGAAAGCACTGTCAGATCAGATAAGGTATCTCAGGAACAGATAATGAGTCTTAACTGTAAGAACGATCTGTGAAAGAATGCTCTTGTTATCGTACCAAATAAAACAATCTTACTGATCAACACACCGAGATTAGCACATGTTGGTTAAGAATAAAAGGATCCTTGGATGTTCACCATCATCCTTGACTCCTCACGCCCATTCACCCAACACATTCATTTAGTTGTCAAATTTTATTTCTATCTCCACAATATCTCTTCACCTTCTTTTCTCCATTCACATAGTTACCACCTTATTTCAGGTCCTCATCGTTTCTTGCCAAAATTATTGTCAAAACTTTCTATTAGATCTCTCTGCGTCAAGTCTCCCTCCAATCCAGTCTGTCATTTACTTCCAGAATATCATATTCTAAGCGCTTTGCTCCTTTAATGTGGAAGCTGCTAAATCTTGTGTGATCCTGACTGTGGCTTGACAATATCTAAATTGTTTCTTTCTGGCTCTTGTAATATTTTCTCCTTGACTTTGGATCTCTGGGATTTGACAATAATATTCCTGGGAGTTTTCATTTTGGAATCTCTTTTAGGGTATGATCAGTAGGTTCTTTCAATTTCCATTTTGCCCTCTGGATTAAAGATATCAGGGCAGTTTTTCTTGATAATTTTTTGAAATAAGATATCTGGGCTCTTTCTTTGATCATGGTTTTCAAGCAGTTCAATAATTCTTAAATTATCTTTCCTAGAACTATTTTCTGGGATAGTTGTTTCCACTGAGATATTTCACTTTTTTAATTTTTTCATTCATTTGACTTCATTTTATTGTTTCTTGATATCTTGTAGAATCCATTAGCTTTCACTTGCCCAATTCTAATTTTTAAGGAATGACTTTCTTCATTCAGCTTTTCTATCTCTTTTTCCTTTTGAAGAATTCTGCTCTTTAAAGAGATTTTACATAAATATAAAGAAAGACTGATAAACAGATAAATATATAGATATAAATGCATATGTTATATGTATGTGTATGTGTGTGTATACACACATAGCCTCTTTTACCAAACTCTTAATTGTTGTTTCATAATTTCCCTGCATCAATCTCATTTCTTTTCCAATTTTTTCCTCTAGCACCCTTGTTGCTTTCTTTAACACTTTCAGGAATTTGAGCTTAGCACTTTTCTTTGAGGCTTTGCTTGTAGCTGTTTCTACATTGTCATCTTCTTCTGAGTTGATATCTTGACCTTCTCTACCACCACAGTAAAGTTTCATGGTCAGGTTCTTTTTTTGTTGCTTTCTCATTTTTCCAGTCTACTTCTTGACTTTAAACTTTATGTTAAAGTTTGGTTCCACTCACCTAGGGGTAGAGATTCACTGCCCCAAGCTTCAGGCGTTTTGATCTGCTCTTTTCAGAAATAGTTCTGGGGGTCTGTAATTTTCCAGTGTCTCCAAATTGGTGTGATCCAGGCAAAGGTGTAGTCACTGCTTTCCTGATCTATATTCTGGTCTTTACCCAGGAAGGGTCACCATTCCCTGCAACTACAAGTGCTAGTGCTCCTCTCATCCCTAGGACCGTGACCAGGTCCCCTGCTCTCCTGAAGTCACAAGTGTCTGCCTTGGAACTGCGGCCAGGACCTTTGCTCCCTTGTGACCAACCAAAAGAACTCCTGCCTGCCCTAAAACTGCAACCCAGAACTTTGTAAGGATCACAGAGTTGTCCATCAGCATCAGATGCAACCCAGTGCTGACAAAGGGTCCCCTGTAATCTCTGACCAGTTGTCCTACTCCCTTAGCATCTCTGGGCTGAGAGTTCCTGAACAGCTGCTGCTTCTACTCTTACAGCTTCTTCCAAGACCCAATAATGGTGCTGCTGCCAGGCTCTGGGACAGCCCCTAGCCCAAAGTCACAGACTTCTCCTGTCAACCTATGTTTTCCTAAGCTGGGAAAAATGTCTCACTCTGACATTCTGCTGACTCTGCCACTCCAAAATTTTATTTGAGTAGTTATTTTAAAGTGTTTAGAGGGGAATATTGGGAGAGTGTAGCTGGGTCACTGCCCATTCTCTGCCATCTTCTCTAATCTCATTCTCCCAGGTAAATTCTAATAGCCTGTAGGGAAGGAATGGTTGTATCTTTGTCTTCCCACAATGTCTGGCATATTGTAAGCACTTAATAAATGCGGGTTGATTGATTACTGACTCAGTGTCAAGTTCCTTCTTTTCTTCAGTCTGGCCCAGGCCTCCTTCAGGGTTGTATAGCTCAAGTTGCCCCAAGGTACTGCCAACTCACATAACAGGTCCTATGGAAGGAATAATGATTTTCTTTTTCACAAATTAATGGGAGTTCAACATGTCTCTATAACAGCCTTGTGTGAAAGAAAAAATTAGCTCTTAGTACCACAGGAGTTTCCTGATTATATAACATGAAATAATGGTCTCTCTTTTCCCCTCTGTACAAGGGAACATACATACATTGCTGAGACTGAAGGAAAAAGGAGATTCCTGGGTTCCACGTGTATCAGTCTTTTATAAAGCACATCTAACACAACAACACAGTATGACAGAGTTTGTTTACTGAGCAATAATTCATTACCAAAAAAAAAAGTTCTCTATTTTACGCTGTTGATCAAAGAAAAATATCACTTGGGGGGGCGGAGCCAAGATGGCGGAGTAGAAACACACAAATACGCTAGCTCTGAACCCACAGCCCATGAAATATCTGTAGAAAACAGCTGCCAATAAATTCGGGAGCAGGAGAAGCCACAGAAGCGGAGCGGACGTGATTTCTGTTCCAAAGAGCCTGAAAACCTCTCGCAAAAGGTTCTTCGTGCTGCGGACGTGGAGCTGAGCCCAGCCCTGCGTTGACCACCCAGTGCCGAGAGGAGCAGATCCAAGCAGGCTTCAGGGACAGAATCTCCAGCAGCCGCGCAGGTTCCTCCACCCACAGGTGACAAGGGTGGTTGAGAAGCTCTCTTCGGCGGGTCGAGAGGGGAGTAGGGAGCCCCCATGACTCAGGCCCCCTCGGGAGGCACCACTGGAGGTGGGAGCAGACCGGGGCTCCCCAAGCAGGCAGGAGCCTGGATCCATTGTTGAAGGTCTCTGCATAAACCCCCTGAGGGAACTGAGCCTGTGAGGTGGCCCTGCCCCCACCTGGGGAAGCTGAACTTGATCTCACACTGAATAGCAGCCCTGCCCCCACCCAAAGCCCTGAGGCTGGGAAGCAGCATTTGAGTCTCAGACCCCAAGCACTGGCTGGGAGGATCCGGAGGCGAGGTGGGTGTGAGGAGAATATTCAGAGGTCAAGTCACTGGCTGGGAAAATGCCCAGAAAAGGGGAAAAAACCAAGACTATAGAGGGTTACTTTCTTGGTGAACAGGTTTCTCCTCCCCTCCTTTCTGATGAGGAAGAGTGGTGCTCACCATCAGGGAAAGACACGGAAGTCAGGGCTTCTGCATCCGAGCCCACTCAATGGGCTCAAACCATGGAAAAGCTCAAAAAGGGCTCAGAAAATTTTGAAAATTATGTTAGAGGACTGGAGGAAAAACTGGAAAGAGCAATCAAAGACATGCAAGCAAAGTACGAACAGCAGATCAGCACCCTGCTAAAGGAGACCCAAAAAAATGCTGAAGAAAATAACACCCTGAAAAATAGACTAACTCAATTGGCAAAGGAGGTTCAAGAAGCCAATGAGGAGAAGAATGCTTTCAAAAGCAGAATTAGCCAAATGGAAAAGGAGGTTCAAAAGCTCACTGAAGAAAATAGTTCTTTCAAAATTAGAATGGAACAGATGGAGGCTAATGACTTTGTGAGAAACCAAGAAATCACAAAACAAAACCAAAAGAATGAAAAAATGGAAGATAATGTGAAATATCTCATTGGAAAAACAACTGACCTGGAAAATAGATCCACGAGAGACAATTTAAAAATTATGGGACTACCTAAAAGCCATGATCAAAAAAAAGAGCTTAGACATCATCTATCATGAAATTATCAAGGAAAACTGCCCTAATATTCTAGAACCAGAGGGCAAAATAAATATTGAAAAATATCACTTAGTTTTATGCAACTTGGCAGGTAGGTAGTGCAATAAATAGAGCATCTGGTTTGGAGTCAGGAACCTGAGTTCAAGTTCAATCTTAAATACTTGCTAGCTGTGTGACCCTGGGCAAGTCATTTAAACTCTATTTGCCTCAGTAGTCACATCTGTAAAATGGAGAGGATATTATTATGATATTATAATAATACCTACCTCCCAGCATTATTGTAAAGATCAAATGAAACAATGATTGTAAGGCACTTAGCATAGTACCTGCCTCATAATAAGTGCTTTGTAAATGTTAGCTGTTATTATAAAGTACAGCATTATTATTTCTTGTTGAAAGGCATAGGAATTCAACTGTCCCTCCTGTCCTGCAGGAGTGCATCAGTGATTTCTGCTGTGTCAAATTGTGCTCCTCCAGCCTCAAAGTGCTCTGGTCAGAGGCTGTCTTTCTTCTTGGAGTATAGCATTGCCTGCCATACTAAAAATGTGCCTGATTTGTGACAGTTTTTAAAACATTTAATTAATTATGTTCAAATTCAGGGAGCATGACCTGTGATTTCATTGGCACAGGGAGTTCCCACTGAGAATCCTCTTCTAATGAGTGAGGATCATGACACATGCTTCGCAAGTTACAGCCTCAAAGAGACAGCTGTGGATCAGAGGGGTCCAGAGTCACAGAGCCAGCATGTGCCAAAGGTGGGACTTCACCCAGGCCTCCCAAGTTCTAAGGCTGGCTCTCAATCATTAAGCCATACTGTCTCTCCACAGGTACATACACATATTAAAATGCCACCAGCCCAAAGTTACAAACACCTGACTTACAAATGATTCACATATATATTTGGGGTTGGGCGCACATTGCCTCAGTCCCCAACCCAGTGGTAATTCTGCATCTTTATCCTTCATTCTGTGACAGTATATGGAAGGAAGTGAATCCAGAATACAGAAGAAATAACAAATAATAATAACAGCATTTATAGGGTACCTACTATGTGCTGGGATTCACGCTAAGTACTTTGCAAATATTTTCTCATTTGACCCTCATGGTCAAAGGTAGGTGCTTTTATTATCCCCCATTTTACAGAAGAGGACACTGAGGGAAATTATTTGGGACACCAAGCAGAGGTTTTAGTATTTGATTCTGGAGATGACAGGAATTTTGAAGTCAGGATCTTAGAGGGATTATCAGCATCATTATCGAAGTCCTAAGGATGATGACAGGAGATGGAGTAGAGAAGAAATGAATTAAGGAAGCCAAGAAAGTGGCACTCCAAACAAGAGGGTCAGACCTCGAAGGTTCATTCCAGCTCTAGCTCTGTGGTCTTATTATGATCCGTTTCCTCAGTGATATTGGGGAAAACAACAGGTACCTCAACCTTCCATATCAAGCACAAGGTGTAGCCATAGATTTTCCATGCCTTCCATGGCTGGGAAACTATATTTCTTAGTATGTGGGAATTTGACTCCAGATGCTATCAGGAGAACATCAGCTTTGTCTCATCTTGTTTGCCCAGTAGTGACAATGTCTTTGCTCTTAGTCATCTGTACTTTTTTGCCAATTCTGTCATATGACCAACAAAGAGTACACATTTTAAGATGATCTGTCTGTGGAATAGGACTTTATCCCCCTCTGTTTTCAAAGTTGTGCTCGTGACCTCATTAGCAGCTTTCACTAATCAAACAAGTTAATGAAGATGATTATAGACTTTCATTAAACTAGAATTTCCAACCACCTAGTACCTTCTTTAGATGGATGCATATTACTAGTTTTCAAATGTATGTAGGCGCTGGTATGATTAATAAAATGCAAGCTCATTTTAAAAGCATTATTTAATTCATGATTGCTTTTTATCATCATGTATTTTTTACAAGCCAAGAATGTTAATAATATAACCATCATATTACCATTTATGAAATTTTTAAATGATATTCAAAATGTGGGAACAATTCAGTTAAAGGAATGTTCTGTAAGGAGTGGTGGAAGAAAAAGAGTCCATGAACATTGTGAATCTGTGAGTGGGAAAGATAGAAATTGTAGAGAGGCAGTTTTTTCTACTAATAGAAAGGAATATGTCTCTAATAACTAAAACTATCCAAAGAGTGAAGTAGATTATGTTTTATAAGAGTATAGACTCCCCCTTACTAGACATCTTCAAGTGAAGAATAAATAGAGATGAAGTAAAAGGGATTTTCCATTAGGCATGGGTTAAACTAGCTTGACTCTAAAACTGTGAGAACTGTGCATCTGTAAAGCAACCACACTGACCTGAGCTAACACTGCTACTGATGACCAGATTAGGGAACTGTTTCCAAGAACTAGTAAATGTTTAACAATCAGCTCTCCCCACAAAAAAGTATAGATGAAAAACTTTTCAGTTCAATATCTGTCATTAACATTTTCTGTATCACTTTCTTAAGGGTAGGTCACTAACAAAGCAGTAAATTAAGCCATGGTTTATAACATTTGTCAGTTTCCAAGATATAACTGCACACACTGAAAATGTAAAATCAGCTCTTGTGAGCCAGTACAAGCTAGCTCAAACACACCCCTGTAAGTCAAAATCTCTTTGCCACAACCTCCTTTCTTTCCTTAGAGGGAGATCTTGTACGTGCCATGCTTTCCTCCTTTCCTGTGCCTTTCACCACTCAGCTCTGTCAATTTTCCGCAGATATTCTCTCATACCTATCCCACATTCTCTTTATTAAAATTTTTCTCTTCTCTTCTATCTCCTTTTTTCCTTCAATGTACAAGCCAAAAAAATTATCCTTAAGAGTGCTATGAAATACCTTTCAGAATTTTCACTTTTGTTTTCCCATTCTATAACAAAACCTTTTTCTGTCAAACAGCATTCAAGAGCAGTAAAAAAAAAAAAAAACTAAACAAAATAGAAAAAAATTAATTTAAAAGTTATTTGTATTGCCATAGTATTACTTTCTACTATTTTGTGTAAATTACATAGGTTTTTGTGAGCTGGGAAGCTAACCCAAAATGTATAATGTTATAAAATGCTTTTTATAACATTAACTCAATAGGGAAATGTGTTAAGTTCCTAACAAAGGCAGCTAGATGATGCAATGAATAAGGTGATTGTCCTGGAGTCAAGAAAAACTGAGTTCAACTCTGGACTCAGATGCTTACTAGTATCTGTGTGACTACCTGTGCAACCCTGGGCAAATCCCTTAACCCTGTTTGCCTCTGTTTCCTTATCTGTAAAATGAACTGGAGAAGGAAATGGCAAACAATAAACCAACTTTTTTTGCTGGAAAGTATTCCACATAGAAAATGCTATCCATATTCATAACTAATGGGGACTGAATGCATATCGAATCAAACTATTTTACTTGCTTTAATTTTTTTTGTAGTTTTTTTCCCTTTTCTTCTGTTCCTTCTTTCACAACACAACTAATATAGAAATATGTTTTACATGATTGCACATATATAACCTATACCAAATTGCTTGCCATCTTAGAGAGAGAAGGGAGGGAGAGAGGGAGAAAATTTGGAACTCAAAATTTAATTTTTAAAAATGTTTTAAATTGTCTTTACATGTAATTGGAAAAATATTATTTAAAAGAGAATATTCCATGTAAATTCATTGGTTGGAGTATTTGTTGGGAGTATTTGCTGTGATGAAACAAATTTATTAGTAAGTTTTCTTTCAGTAGAAGTAAGAGTTTACTTGAAACAATGTCCATTGAATCAGACAGTCAACAAGCATTTATTAAAAGGAAAAACAGTCCCTACCTTCAGGAACTTACATTCTCATGGGGAAGAAAACACATAAAAGGAAACTGAACCAGGGAAGGTAGAGAAGGTACCTACCCCACACACAGCATGATGGAAAAGTTCAGAGGGCATCCAGGTGAGAAATGAAAAAAAAAAAATGGTTGACTGAGGAGCTTACCTTAACTGAAGGTACTGGGAGGAACCATCTAATCCAAGAGTGGTACCCGGGAATGGACGGGGTGGGCAGAGGGTACTTCTGTGGTATGAATTTCAGGAATGAAGTTATCTTCCAGGGTGAAGAGGTTTCTGGGATGTATTGGAGAAGTCCAGAGGGCAACCTGGTAAGATAGAAAGAAGTTTACATCAATGAAAGGACTTTCTCCACAAAACTAATATAAAGTAACTTAATAAACATGTATTGATGCCTTACCATGTTCAAAAACCTATACTAGGTGCCAGAAGAGCTATAAAGAGTAAATAAAAGATGGCCCAGTCCTTATGGACTTTATAGTCTAGTAGGAGAATATCATGCACATGTACACACACATAATAGTAATAATAACTATTATACTAAATCAGACATAAATTTATGAGAGGTAAAACCAAAATATTATTCATGGTCTGAAGGGGCAGCCAATTAAGAAAAATGAGGAAAGTCTTCCCAATGGTACCTTGGGGGGGAGGGAACATCTTTCTATCAGATATCTCTAATAAGAATTTTATATCTAAGACATAAAGACACCTAAAAGAAATATATAAGCTCAAAAAGTCATTCTGTAATAGCTATCAAAGTATATGAACAGATAGTTCTCAAAAGAATTGTAAACTATGAACAACCAAGTCAGTGAATGCTTCAAATGACTACTAATAAGAGAAATGTACATCAGAACAACCCTGAGATTTCACCTCATACCCAGTAAACTGGAAAAAATTATAAATACTATTGGAAGGAAAGATGATTTGAAGCAGGATTAAGTACTGGAATTAAAAAGTACAATCACAGTGAGGACAAAGGAGGAGTCACAATCCAGGGTAAGTCTATAAGGTTTGATCTCTAGATAACAGGAATGCTCTGAGCTCTGTGATGAGAATTCTCGATTTGCTGAATTCCAGTTTTCTGTTGGAATGTGTCTCTTTATGCCTCACCTTAAGAAATTGGCCCTGCCCTCTAGCTTCCTACATGTTTATTACAACTGGACAGCTCTTGCTGTTACCACACAAATTTTCTTCTGGGGATATGTACACAGTCATTTCCTATGCAGAAGCAGAGAAGAGTATCGGAAAGCTGAAAAAGGTAAGATTGGGCCAGATTGCAAGTGATCTTGAATGCCAAGTTAAGAACTTTGTACTTGACTCAGTAGGCAGGAAGGAGATATTGAAGAGTTTTGCGGAGAGGAAATTTTAAGGAGGAAAGGTATGTACTAAGGCACTACTAGATCAAAACAACTCAGAATAGGAAGAAAAAATGGTTTCAAAGCATAAAGTGCATAATTTCCTTTAAATTTAAAATGTTTTCTATAAGCAGTCATATATACAAGTACTTATATTACAGGATTCATGAATATAAATTTCAATCATTCTCATTTAGATTGCCATATGTTCTATCCTTCTAAAAATAACAGTCAGGATCTGCTTTCTTACATCTGGTGATTACTCATTCAATCCACTAATTATTTTGTGGCATGAGATGAGTAGGAGCGTTTCTATTTAAATTATTCAAAAAAGGTAACCATCCATCATCAAAGCCACCTTCTTGGCTCTGTTCTGAGGTCATTGCCTTCATGCATACATATAGCTGACTGTATATTAAAGATCTCCCTTCTGTCAAATGACAGCTGGGAGTCACTTTTTTTCTTTTTACAATTTCAGTATATTTTTACATAAGTGAAACTTTTTCTTGCCCCTTTCACCCTCCACATACCTTTTACTAAGATGGGATTAAAAATGCATTCTAGTTTAATCAGGAAAAAAAACTAGACCAACCCTTAGCATATAGTAGGCACTTAATAAATGCTGTTGACTTGATTAGACCACCAAAAGTATAAACTGCTCTTGCCACTTTAGAAGTTGGGTCATGGAAAATGCAGAGAGTAAAAATTCTCTTTGAATACCTAGAAAACTAGGACTTTCAAAATAAGTCTGCTATGGCATATATTTTTAATTTTGATGAAAATATTTGATGGTCTCAGCATTCCTGAGGATCCTAAGAAGAATTGTATTCCATTAATCCTTACCTACACAAACTTCAAGCCCTGAAGAAAAACAGTAATATAATCAAAGCTTCTATAAACCTACTTAGAGTTACAGACCACATGAATAGTGAATTCTAAACAAGACAGAAAAGATACTGTGGCTGCTGAATGCCTGGGTTTTGTTTCCAGCAATATCGAGTGTCTTTCTATGAGACATAAGTTATTTAACCTTTATTTTGGTCTGTTTTTTAAACCAACAAACATTAAGCTGTCACTGTATGCATCCCTTCCCCAAGTAGATAAGTGGCAAAAATATACAGAGTTTTCAGAAGAAATTGTAAGCTAACGATGACCACGTGAAAATAAAGCAACTGATACCCAACAAATTGGAAAAGATAACAGAACACAGAAATCACAAATGTTGAAGAGCCTGTGGAAAGGTACACAAGAATATTAGTGATGACCCTGTTAATTAATCCAAACATTCTGAAAATCAATTTGGAAATATTCAAGAAAAGTAACTAAACTATATATCCTTTGACCCATAAATTCCACTACTACAATCATATTCCACTACTGCCAAGGTATAGGCAGAAACAAAATTCTGGGACCTGTGATTTCATTGGTATATGGAACTCCCAGGGGAGGAAATTCCTTCTGTAAATGCAGGCTGTGCCTTCTCTACAACTTATAGTCTTAGAAAATTCCCTAGACCTGTGGTGTCTGGCTCAAATAGAAACAAGACCACTCATCCACACATAAGGATACATGTGGCCAGCATATTGACTTAGAAAACCACATATTAACACAATCTATTATATATCTGAGTTGTATTTTAGGTCTCCTTCATCTCTCATTATCCCACTCTTCCCTATCACTAACCAATAAAACTCTCCAATGAACTGCTTCCCAATGTTATTACATATTGTTTATGGCATTCAAACTCACGTAAGGGTTAGTTTTTCTCCGACTGCCCCATGAGCCTTTCCTTAGATATAAACTGGATCCTTGGACAAGGACTTTAGAAATCTTAACTCAATAGTTAGCGTCCTCCTAGGAGAGGCTCCATTATGTCAAAGGACTGCCACAAAACACCCTGAGATCCTATAATAACATATCACTCAATACTATAAGAAAGTAGCAGAAAGACCCAAAAAGACACAAGCTCAGCCCAGAAATTCCCTCCAGAAATGTGCCAAGCCCACTCCTAATACAAGGTCCATAGAAAGGAAGTAGGTTGTAGGAATGAACAAACAAAAAGAATCCCCCCAAGAAAGTGTTATTAAGAAGATGGGAATGCCTAAGACACAATCTGAGAAGAAGACAATGATTCCAAAACATCTACAAGCAAAGTCTCAAAGAAAAACACAGATGACATGTAAGTTCAATCAGAATTCCTGGAAGAGATGAAGGAAAAGTTTTTGAAAGAGGGTTAAAATTATTTTTTAAATCAAATGAGAGCACCAGAGAGAAAAAAATGGAAAAGAAATGAGAACTACAGAAGAAAGAATGGAAAGAGAATTGAAAGCTTAGAATAAGAAGTACAAAACTTTACCCAAGAAACTTTACAATAGATTAAACAGAAGCAATGACTACATGAGATTACAATAAATATTTTTTTAAAAGTTAAAAGATTGAAAAATAAGAAAAAAATGTAAGGTATTGCTTAAGAAAATACAACTGACCTGTAAAACAGATCAAGGACAAAAAGTTTAAGAATCATCAGACTACATGAAAGTTGTGACAAAAAAGAACAGTCATTATATTTATTTCTTTTTGTATGTGATAGTTTTTATGTGTTGTTTTTTCCTAATTGCATGTAAAAACTATTTTAACATTTATTTTTTAAAATTTTGTGTTCCAAATTATATCCCTATCTCAGTCTCCTTCACCTTCCTTAAGAAGGCATGCAATTTCATATAAACTGTATATGTGCAGTCATAATCATCATATTTCAAGAAAGTATAAAGAAAACTTCCCAGATTTCTTAAAAGTAAGGTAGAAATTGAGAGAGCCACCTATTGGCCACCTACTGAATGAAACTCTAAAATGAAAACTCTCAGGAACGTTATGAACTATATCCATGTCTTCTAGATCAAATTAAAAATACTGTGAGCAGCCAGAAAGAAAGAATTCAAGTACAGAGGAGCCACAGTCAGAATCACACATGCTTTAGCAACCACCATTATAAATGAGCAAAGAATTTGGAACACAACATTTCAGAAAACAAAGGATCTAGACTAATAATTAAAAACAACTTAGAAAAAAAGTATAATAGTAGAGAGGAAAAAATAGACCTTCAATGAAATAGAGGATTTCCAAACATTCCTGATGAAAAGACAAGAGCTATGGAGAAACTTTGAAATACAAATATAAAAAGGTAGATATAAGTAAAGAATCATAAGAGATTAAACAAGTATAAACTTTTTACATTCTAATATTAGGAGATGATATATGTATCTCCTCAGATCCCTGTTATCATCAGGGAATATAGCAAGACAAAAGAACTTGCAAGTGGTTTTGCTATGTTTTAATTATCTTTTAGAAAAAATGAAAAGGGTGCATAAAAGGAATATGCTAAGAGGTGGGAAGGGAGTCAAATAGTAGGGAAAATCATCTCACATAATTGGGATGTGCAAATAAAAGACAATACAGACAAGAAGGAAGGGATGGGGGAGCAGACATCATTTGAACCTCATTCTTTCCTGAATTCCTCAGAGGGAAAAATATATACATATAATTGGATGCCAAAATACAATTCATTCAAAAGTGAAGCAAGAGGAAAAAGGAAATGGAGGAATAAGTAAGAGATCAAATTAGAGAAGAAATTAAGTCTCAAGCAAGGCAAATTCTAACTAAGGAGAACAGCTCTGGAAAGTGGGTTTAAAAGAAAGAAAAGTATAAGAACCTGTGCCTGGTTGCAGGATAAAGAAAAGAAAAAGGAAAGAAGGAGTAGCAGAGGAGAAGCCATAGCTAGAGCATTAATGCTGAGCACAGTTCTTCTTTCTTCTTGGTAAAGAGAGGGTGGAAAACGAATACAGGCACACCTCAGAAACATTGTAGGTGAGTCATATAAGTTTTTTGATTTCCCAGTGCATATAAAAGCTATGTTTATACTATACTGCTATTGCATAATATGTGTATTATGTCTAAAAATGTACATACCTTAATTAAAAATATTTTATTGTTAAAAAATGCTAACCATCTTCTGAGCTTTCAGTGAGTCATAATATTTTTGCTGATAGAGGGCCTTGCTTCAGTGTTGATGGCTGCTGACTAATCAGGGCAGTAGTTGCTGAAGACTGGGGTAGCTGTGGCAATTTCTTAAAATAAGATAACAACGAAGTCACATTGATTTATTCCTTTCACTTGAACACTTAGAGACCATAGTAGAATTATTAATTAGTCTAATTTCAATATAGTCATGTCTTGGAAAATAGGGATGTTCAAGGAGAGAGACAGGAAACAAGTGATTATAAAGAAGTTAGAATACACATAATGTTTATCAATTAAGTTTGCCATCTTATATGGGTTTGGTTTGTGAAACCCCAAAACAATTACAATGATAACATCAAAGATCACTGATCACATATCACCGTAACTGATATAATAATATTGAAAAACTTTAAATATTGCAAGAATTACCAAAATGTGACACAGAGACACAATGTAAGCATATGATGTTGGAAAAATAATACTGATAGACTTGTTAGATGCAGGGTTGCCACAAACCTTCAATTTGTAAAAAACAAAAAACAAAACAAAAAAAACCCCCAACACCTGTGAAGTGAAATAAAGCTTTTCCTTAGACAAAAAAGTATAAGAGAAATGGAGGCAACATACAATTTATTATTATTATTAATTCTACCAGGAGAAATTCACCCATAAAACAAAAGAAAATAGCAGAACAGATTAGAAAGCAAAATTCAACAGCACATAATTTACACAAAACACATTTGAAACATAAAGGATTTACCTAGGTAAAAAGGGGGCTAGAGCAAATCTACATTTCAATTGAAGTAAAAAAAGAAAGTATAGCAATCATTACTTCAGACAAGGTAACAGCAAAAAGAGATAAATAGGGAAACTACATTTTACTAAAATGTACCACAAACAGTGAAATAATACCAGTACTAAATATATATGCACCAAATAGCATAGCATCTAAATACTTAAGGAAAACATTAAATGAGTTATAGGAAGAAATGAATAGTAAGACTTTAATAGTGGGGATCCTTAATTTACCCCTTTTAGATTTAGATGTATCTAATAAAAATAAACAAGAACAAGTTAGGATATAAATACAAATTTAGAAAACTAAGCTATGATAGACCTCTGGGGATTACTGAATGGGAATTTTTTTTAAACTGTATACATAAATATGAGGAAAAACCTAAATTACCAATGTCAAAAATGAAAAAGCTGAATTTATATCCCAAGAAAAAGAAATCAAAGAAATTGCCCAAAATTGTGCTGCTGAATTATGTGCTAACAATACTGAGAGTCTAATGAAGTGGATGAAAATTTACAAAGATATAAAATGCTCATGCTAACTGAACAAGAAACAGAGGATTTGAATAATCTAGTCTCAGATTATGATCATAATGGCCAAGATGACCCTGTCAGATTTATATTAAGAATGCAGGAAAACTATAAATGTAATTGACCATTCCTATATCAAAAACAACATATATACATATGAGTATATCATTGGATTAAAAAAATTGAAAAGATACAACATCCATTCCACCTTAAAATACTAGTAAGTATAGAAATAAATGGTTGCTTCTTTAATATGACAAGCAGAATCAATCTAAAATCAAGAGCCAACATTATCTGTAGTGGGGATAAACCTGAAACCTTACTAATATGAACAGGGATAAAGCAAGGCTGTACCCTGTCACCATTACTATTCAATATAGTGTTAGAAATGCTAGTGGTAGCAATAATATAAGAAAAAGATTGAGAGAACAAGAACAGGCAAAGAAGAAACAAAATTATTGCTTTTTGCAAACGGTATGATGATATGCTTAGAGAAGGACAGTCAACTAAAAAAACTGATTGAAACAACAACTTCAGGGAGGACCTATTCTAGTTCTACCCCTATAACCCATAAAATACTTGTAAAAAATGACTCTAAACAAATTCTAGAGCAGCAGATGCCACAAAATGACAGAGTGAAAGAGATTTCTAGCCCAAGACAGCCTGGAAGGCTAACAGGAAAGGTCTATTGCACTGGGCTCAGAGTAGAGCACAGCCTTGGCTGCATAGCACAGCATAGACAAGACTAGAGCAGGCTTCAGGGCATGGAATCATGGGCAGCAGCTGCAGTTCCCAGATTTTTCAACCCACAAACACCAAATACAGCTTCAAAGGTCAGCAAGAAAGTTCTTTCACCTGGGTGAGAACAGAGCACAGTCGGCCCCAGCCCCAGAGTGGCAGCAGCCACTGCTATAGCAGCATCCACTTTTGGAGCCCTCAGCCTAAAGACCCTGGGGGAATCAAGCAGCTGATTTAGGTCTCAGTTTGAGTGGTGGGCAGTGGGGTGAGGAGGAGCACTGGCGTGGTGGAACTGGTGGAAGCTCTGGAGAGGGAATTCTACTTGCAGTTCCAGGGCAAAAAAAGAGTACTTGTAGTTGCTCACAGACCAGAGCACAGCCCAGGAGAGGAGTAAACTCCTCTCCCTTGACTGTGTCACCTTGGAGGAACTGAGAACTTACAGGTCCCTAAAGTATACCCTTCACTTGACAAAGGACTCAAAAATCAGGTAACTGGCTGGAAAATTGCCCAAAAAAGGGAAAAAATAAGACTATAGAAGGTTACTTTCTTGATGAACAGGTATTTTCTTCCATCCTTTTGGATGAGGAAGAATAAAGCATACCATCAGAGGAAGACATTAAAGTCAAGGCTTCTACATCCAAAACCTCCAAAAAAATATGCAATGGTCTCAGGCCATGGAAGCGCTCAAAAAGGATTTTGAAAATCAAGTAAGAGAGGTGGAAGAAAAGCTGGGAAGAGAAATGAGAGTGATACAAGAAAAATCATGAAAAGTAAATCAACAGCTTGCTAAAGAAGACCCAAAAAATGCTGAAAAAATAACACCTTTAAAAATAGACTAACCCAAATGGCAAAAGAGATCCAAAAATCCAATGAGGAAAAGAATGCTTTAAAAATCAGAATGGACCAAATGGAAAAGGAGGTTCAAAAGCTCACTGAAGAAAATAGTTCTTTAAAGAATTAGAAACAACAACTTCAGCAAAGTTTTAGGATCTAAAATAAAATACATGAAATAAATTCATTAGAATCATCCACATTTGTGTATATTCCCAACATAATCCAGCAGGTAGAGATGAATAGAAAAATATCATTTAAAGTAACTTTTGACAATACAAAATACTTGGGAATTTAATTGCTAAGACATACATAGAAATTACATGAATACAGCTATATAACCCTTTTTACACAAATATAGGTAGGTCTAAATGAGTAGAGAAGTATTAATCATTGATGGATAGGTAGAGCCAGTATTAAAAAGTATTACTTAGGTTAATTTAGTTAACCTATCAAAGGATTGAGCTATCAAAGAATTACTTTATAGAGCTAGAAAAAATAATGACACTTCATCTATAGGAGCACCCAGTCAAGAATCTCAAGGGAAACGATGGAAAAAATGGGAAAGGAGTACCAGAACTGAGACTGTATTTCAAAGTAGTAATCATCAAAATAATTTGGCACTGATAAAAAAATGGAGATGTTGATTGGTAAAATAGAGTAAGTATACAATATTCAGAAGCAAATGTGTTGGGGGTGGAAGCTCAATTCCATGTGGACAGTCTCAGGCGGGTAAAGGTGGGAACTTCTAAATCTTAGAGTTCTCATGAGGCCCCCCAGAAAACAGCAGGGAATCAAGGAGTGAGACCAGGCTATCTCGTGTATTTCCGCCTCTTCCCGTGAGAAACGTGATGGGAGGAGCATCCCCGCCCTCGAGACTGTCCCGGATCTGGGCACACCTATTGTTATCTAACAGGCACGGTATTCAGGTGCAAACTACACAGCCGGAGAGCTTAATTAGGGTCAGGAAAGCCTGAAGGCGCTCTTAGCGCGGAGGGGCCCTGACAGGACAGAAGGCTCCGTTTTTCCTCTCTTCGCTCTCCCCTCCCCCTCTCTCCCCACTTACACTTCTACTTCCAATCTCTTACCATAAGATCTTTGCCTCCTTGGGAGATTTCTCTCTCCCTCCTAAGGAAGAGCTCCCCCTGCACATGTAACCAGGACCCTGAATAAAGCTTAACCCTTTTTCGACTCTGGAAAGTCTCTTCTCTCATACGTTTATCTGGTTTGGCCAACCGAAGACCTGGGACAGGTAAGGTAAGACTCGGGTAGCCCTCAGGCCTCTAGGCCTGGCACAAATGAACACAGTAGCCTAGTATTTGATAAACCCAAAGATCCCAGCTTTGGGAGTGAAAACACACTACTCAACAAAAACTGTTGGGAAGACTAGATAATAGTCTGGCAGAAAATAGTTATAGATCAACATGTCACAATACATGCCAAGATAAGCTTTAAATGAATACATGATTAAGACAGAAAGGATGGTATCATAACTTACAGAAACAAGAAAGAAATTAGACTTGTCAGATCTATGGATAGGGAAAAGAGTTCATGACCAAATAAGCTTTAGAGAGGATTACAGAAGGTAAAATTGACAATTTTTATTATAATATATTTTAAGTTTTTGTAAAAATAAAACTAATACAATTTAAATTAGAAGAGAAGCAGATAATGGGGGGGAGGGGAGAATTTTTGTGACAGATTTCCCTGATAAAGAACTCATTTCTAAGAAATATAGAGAACTAGATCAAATTTATAATACTACAGGGTATTCTTCAAAAGATAAATGGTTAAAGGATATGAACAGGCAGTTTTTAGAGGGAGAAATTCAAGCTTATCAACAGTGTATTTTTTTTAAAAAATACTTTAAATCACTAATAATGACAGAGAAATGCAAATTAAAACAATTCCGATGTCCCACCTCACATCCTTCAGATTGATAAAATTGACATAAAAAGAAAATATCTTAAAAAATTGAAAGCCTAAGAGCTGTTCCTACGTCAAATGGGGTATGGGAGAAGTCAAAGCTTAAAAACATCTGTTAGACTACATGGGCTACAAGATATACATTTCAGTGCTTCAAGGGATCTCCTTCCAGTGATTTAGCTCAAAACCTACTCTTCTCATATCCTTCTATTGATCCTCCAAAGAGAGTCCACCTAACATGCTGGAGATCTCCCTCTTGGTCTTTTAACATAATATAGCTATTAGTCCATCAGGAGGACTTTCCATCTGTTATCCTTCACTACATACTGCTATGTGATTCCACAACTGGCCCACCTAATTTTCTGACCCTATACCCTCTTGAGTTTTGTCTTATATGCCACTTCTGGCACACAAGTAATTTCTAGTGATATGCCTATTTATGTCTAACATGTATTATTCCATCACCCTTTGAGTGACTTACATAATACACAGAAAAAGACACAGTGTGTGTCCAGTTGCACAGTTTTCATTTACTACTAGTCTTGGACCCTGCTCTTATCTTATGATTTCCTTTCTCATTGTGTTTTTCATCAATCAATTCTACTACCTGCCTGGTTGTTCCCTCCCATCATTGCATTTCTGTTATCCCTTACTTTCTCATTCTTGAGATATATCTCTTTGTCTCCTTATCCCTCATCCCTTCAGCATGGTCTCTATGACATCGGCTTCCTATAATTCACCTCCACTGTCAACCTGGGGAAAATCTCTAATGGGCTATCTATTCCAGGGTTGTGTATGTCCCTGGCCCTCTTCTACTTAACATTTTTATCAATGACTTGCATAAATATATAGATAGTATATTTATCAAATTTGCAGACAGCACAAAGCTGAACAAGGATATCGGATGTTAATCTTGTATTATCATTACTTGAGGATATATCATATGTCCCTAAAAGAACACAAGCTCTAGGAGGACAAGATCTGCTTCATTTAATGTTGTTATTCTTCTAGTCACTGTGTTTTATATACAGTAGTTAATTAGCTGCTGTTGAATTTATTTTTTATTGACTATATTGGATGACAAAAATCAGTGTGTAAAAGGATATGTACAAGTTGGATCTGCTTGATGGGGTTGACCACAGTAAATGACTTCTGTAGTCCTTTACCAGTTAAATAGCCTATCAGTTTATTACCACATATCTAACTTACCAATTGCCTCAGGGCTTGAGAACCAAAGCTACACCACTAGTCTTGTTCTGAGTTTTTAATTTCCAAAATGGTCCCAATTATAAGTTCTTAGGGGAAGAAAAAGAACAAGAAGAAGGAGAAGGAAGAGAAGTAGAAGAAGGAAAAGAAAGAGGAGGAGAAGGAAAATAAAAAAGAAGAGGAAGAAGGAGGAGACAGAAAGAAGAAGAGGAAGAAGGAGGAGGAAGAAGAGAAGAAGAAAAAAAAAGGCTGAAAAAGCAGCTCAGCTGCTACCTCACTAAATTTCAGATGACTGGGCTATTTTAAGGGTGGGGAGACTGGCAGAGCCCTGAAAATGATCCAAATGACCATGGTGGTCAAACGCCACTAATCCTTTGATAAGAATACTGCCTTTGCCTGAGACAGTTTTAGTCTTCACCCCAATTCTAAAACTGAATACTCTAATGTAACCTTATATAATGTGCAAATTCCTGAGAATAGTGCTGAACATGTGCACAGCACTTGCTGGATTGTCTTGGATTCCTGAAGTGCTTCCCTATGTCCCTGGTACCCCCATCCCCTTTTATGCATAGGAGAAGAGGGAAATAGTTAACATTTTAGTACACAAGTGTTGCACTAGTGGATAATCTGAATCAGAGCAGACAATGAAGCACATATGACAGAGCCATAACTAGGAGTTCTGGAACCTAATTCAGTTGGGGGTGGGGGACAGAACTGAGGAGAGACCATAGACCCTGGGACACAAGATTTCTCCTGGGGTACAGACCCTAGGACACCACCCCATGGGGAAGTGAAAGAAAGATCCTAGGATGGCTTCCTTGCCACTGTCAGGCCTGAGATAAGCTCACCTGGCTTCAAGACCTCACCTCAGCTAGGATCTCAATATCTATGATCTAGATCATTTGTCATGATGGAAGGATGCACTGTCCTAAACCTGGCAGCATGGCACTGATACAGTAACAGTGGGAACAGGGGAGGCTCATCACCCACAGTCTGACCTGTACCCCAGGGTCATACAGCCCCCAGCCCCTGATTCACTAATTCTTGAAGGGACAGAGAAGGCAACAAATCCAGGATATGGCAGCAGGGGAAGACTGGAGCTAAGAGAGGGACACCATTGCAATGGAATCCAGGAGATACTGGACAAGAGAGCAGGGTCATGTCACATGGGATAGTAATAACAGCTCAGAGATGGCATTTTAGAACCTTGGGGAAGAACTCCTTTCCATTCCTGTTGTAGTTCTAATGGATGATAATGGCCTACTGAGTAAGGTTTGGAATAGTAAAGTTGAGAACACAAGAATAACATTTTCATTAATACTAATCTATAATTCACAAAAAAAGGCAGCTAGGTAGTGCAGTTGATAGAGTGCTGGGCTTGGAGTAAGGAAGACCTGAGTTCAAATCCAGCCTCAGAAGCTTCCTGTGTGACCTTGCCACCTAACCTCTGTTTGTCACTGGAGGAGGAAATGGCAAATCACTCCAGTATCTTTGTCAAGAAAACCTCATGGACTAAGGTCCATCAGGAAGTTAGACATGAAGAGTCACAGAAGAGAAGACTCTTCTGGTCATAAAGAGTTGGATGCAACTAAAAAAAGAAACTAAATATTTCACAAAAAAATTGCTTGGGTTGCGTATATCAATTTTTGACACATTAATTAGTTTTACTGATTATTTTTCTCTCTTTAAAAATTCTGTTATAATGTATGACTCTATGGGGGTGGAAAGGGGAAAGAATAGGGGGCAATTAAGTGATATTAAAAACAAAATATATCAGTAAAATGTATTTTTAATTTTAATTAAAAAATCGATGTTAATACGACAAACAAAAAAGAAATAGCTGTTATTAAGATATGGTTAGAAGGAGGATGGATGAGCTTTCTGAAAAGATGGTGTAGTAGAAAAAGTATTACATATGA
Source organism: Notamacropus eugenii (assembly GCF_028372415.1). NCBI lineage: Eukaryota > Metazoa > Chordata > Mammalia > Diprotodontia > Macropodidae > Notamacropus > Notamacropus eugenii. The sequence goes on along the minus strand of NC_092877.1, from coordinate 297,953,193 downwards.
AACCAGAAGACCTGGATTCAAATCTTGACTTTCCCACTCACTAGCTGTGTGACCTTGGATAAATAAGTCTCTCTGCTTAGTCTTGAATAAATAGTCTAGACAGCTAAATGGCGCAGGAGACAGATTGCTGGATGTGGAATCAGGAAGACCTGAGTTCAAATCTAGCCTCAGACACTTACTGGCAGTGTGAACCTGGCCAGGTAAGTCCCTTAGCTTCTGTTTACCTCAGCTTCTTCAATTGTAAAATGGACATAATAAGGACACCTACCTCAGGAAACTGCTGTGAGGATCAAATGAGATAATATTTGTAAAGCTCTTAGCACATAGTAGGTGTTACATAAATACTTACTTCCCCTTTCCCTGAGTGTCCCTTCCCTCAAAATCTTCCTATATGGCATAGTTGCAAGTTGTTTGTTTGTTTTAACCACCCTAGTTATTCTGCTCTGATGATCTGGCTCATTAACACCCTTCTTAAATGCCCCAAACCAAACACAATCTGTCAGATGTGGGTCTGGTTAGTACAGAATATAGCATTCCAATCACCTTTCTCATTCTAAACCCTACACTTCTAGTAATGTAACTTAGGTTCCCATTTCTTTGACAACACTGTTAACACTTTTTAACTCATAAAGGACTTTGAGTTAACCGAAGTCTCCAAGGTTATGTATTATGGTTGTTTTAAATGGATGAATTGCTATATAATCATGTGCCCCTCATCCTCTATTTGAGAAGTTGATTTTTTGACACAGGGTTGCCTCTTTTGAGTTCAGCTCATTGTTCCAGCCTGTCAGAACCCTATTGGAGCCTGATTCTGGAATCTACTGGGCTAGTTTTAACAGCTTCCTGTCGTGTGCCTGTGTGATAACCATGCCATCTCTGCCTTTGTAAAGGGGTGGTGATAATTTCAGGCACATTGCAGAAAGTAAAGAAGCTATCATCAACAATACAACTGTTGCTTACTTTACGATACCAAGTCTTCATTGTCCACATTACTGCCATACTCCGTGCCTAAGACCTCAAGTAGTTTATAGTCCAGCCCAAATCAGAGGATTACAGACACAAAAGGAAACTAGATCCTTATAGCAATACCTTGGCCCTAAGTCTCATCTGGCTCTTGTTGTCCCCACAATCAGATCTCCTGTCATAGCATAAAGTTCAGTGTAGGGGATGACCGTCCAAAGGTTTGAGTTATGTGTTTTTATATACCGCTCACAATCTCAAAATAGGAGACAGGCCAGTTCCTTGGTTTGGGCTGCAGACATCAGCTACTGTTCTCCAACTGAGCTGTTAGGCCAATTGCCTTGTCTTTTTTGTATGTAAATTTTTTTTTCAAGTGACATTTTGAATTTGAGCTGTCTTCATGATATCCATTTTGAACTATTTAATAGATGTTAGGCAATTAGGTAGAGCAGTGGACTGGAGTTAGGAAGACACATGTTTGTGAGTTCAAATCTAGTCCTAGACACCCACTAGCTGTGTGACCCTGGGCAAGTCACTTCACCCTGTTTGCCTCAGTTTCCTCATCTATAAAATGATGTGGAGAAGAAATGGCAAATCATTCCCGTATCTTTGCCAAGAAAACCCCAAATGGGGTCTTGAAAAGTTGGACACAACTGAACAACAACAAGGTAACATGGAACTAAAATTCAGGGGAGAGAATAGGGTTAAACTATAGCTCTCATAATTCACTTTACATCTTCCCTTTCATAGCTACCACGTATTTATCTGTATATATTATGTGCATACTTATTCGTATGCATGTCATCACCCTCATTAAAATGTAAGCCCCTTGAAGGCAGGGACTATTGTCTTTATATCCATAACACAGATATTACACAGTCATAAGATTTCTGCAAAATCTGTACATAGCCACCCTTGTTGGCCCACTTCAGAATTTTTCTAATCTATCCTTCTGGGTCCATATATGATGTGAAGGCTACAACAGTGACTGAAGTAGTTGCAGCTACTCTTGTAGGAGTTTGAGTTGGCAGTGAATAGACCAGATTATTGGTTTAAATCATATGTCGATAGGAAGCAGGAACCCAATAGCCTAACCCTTCTTTTTATATCTCCTCCATTCACAAATCTGACTTGCCTGGACAGACAGAAAGTGATAACCTTGCTGTTCTCCTTATGTTTTCATAACTGGATAAAAAATTTCTTTCAAGAACTATATAATAGGACTCTGAGGACACTGTTGTGTGGGATGGCTCAGGTCCCTACATAAATCAGTTACTCAGAGGCCTCTCAAAGTGATGACAGAAAAGTGATTTATTTGATTCTCCAGAAGCGGGGCTCACCTGTAGGAGTAGGAAAGCCGAAGACAAAGAAAAGGGCAGTGATTTATATAGACCCTAATGCAAGTCCCTCCTCCCCTCACTGACCATTATTCTCATTAGCTGAGAATATGGTCTTACATTCTAGACATGAAATCTAACCAATCCCTTTTGAAATGAAGACATCGAGGAATTATGTAAGTTTTGTCCAATCATTGAGACCCTAATACACTACACAGTTTTATATCTTTATATGAAACTATTCTATTCTAAAAATATTGTAACCTTGAGCCTTTAGGCCTTACCTCACCCCTGGGAGAAAAATTACAATCTGAGGAGTCTTCACTAAGTCTATCCCACTCACTGTCTATGTTTAAAGAAATAGACTTTTGCTATTTCATTTGATCGACATTGAAGGGCTAGTAGTAAACAAATTTGTGTACTAATATTTCATTGAATTTGTGGTGCAACGAAAAGTAGATTGGATCTGCAGTCGGAAAACCTGAGTTCACAGGCCTATCCTCCAATTACTATCTGTATTACACTAGGTAAGCTATTTAACCTCAGTATGACTCATCTGTAAAATGAGGATAATAAGACCTTCCTTGACTGCTTCACAGGGTTGTTATGGGGATCAAATAAGAAAAAGCACGTAAAGCATTGCCTAAACATAAGCCATGATTACTGCTCTGTGCTAAATATGGAACTTCTTCAGCATTAAAAAAACATTGATACAAACATTATTCATCTAGCAACATGACAATAATAATCATTTATCAAATGCTTATTATATATTCAGGGCTACTTTCTCTCCTTAAGGAGCTGCTCTATGTCTATGGGCAGAAAGTAACAATAGTTGACATTTGTAAATGTATGTGAAACATTTTACATATATTGTCTCATTTGATCTTCACAATAACCTTGTGAGGAAAATACAAATGCCATCATCATAATTCTACAAGTGAGAAAACCCAGGGGGAAAAAAGGTTGTGACTTTCTCAAAATCACCAGCAAAATTCCCACCTTCTATAGGAAGCCTTTCCCAAATCCCCTTCCTCTGCCTTTTCTCTGTTAATTATTTCAAATTTATCCTGTATGTAGCTTTTACGCACATATTTGTTTGCATGGTGTCTTCCCCATTAGACTGTGAGCTCCTTGAGATCAAGAATTTTAGCTGATTTCGAGGAAGTCATTTGACCTTTTTCCCCTCAGTTTTCTCTAATAATGATGCTAATATTTGTATCTTCCTTATAGGGTTATGGTGAGGATCTAATGAGACAACTGCCTTTTACCCTCCTCTGCGTTGCCTACCCACATAGTAGGTGTCTAATGTTTATTCATTGACTGGAATCATAGGATTAGCAAGTGGCAGAGCTGGGATTCGAATACAAGTCTGTTAACCGCAAATTCGGGGCTCTTTCAATCAATCATTTATTTATTGATAATCAATCAACACGCCACAATACAGACATCCCAATCAAAACAGCTTGAGGGAATAGCCCAAGTATTCATTCTATTGGAAGAGCCTTGGTAAGTGACAGAGTCCCTCCCAGCACAGGAAAGCAAACTCCTTTCGAGCGGGGATTGTTTCCTTCTCTGAATTTGTGTCCTCAGAGAGCACCTGGCACGTAGGAGGCACTTTAAAAACATGGTGATGGATAGACAGCACGGAGTCGTACCTGCTGGTTGGATTGAATTCACGCCCTCGCGGTACTGAACGTGTTCTGGGGGGATGTTTGGGGGCTCACTGTCATCGGAACGTGTTGTCATCATAGCAGGCTCGTAATAAATACTTGAGAGTTGATCGATAGTAAGTGCCTCCCGCTCATAAGGCATGAGCACGTGCTGGCTGGAGGGTCTGCGTGCTCAGGCTAGGGCACTCATTGGCATCAGGTGTGTGTGGCGTCACACCAGGTGGGCGAGGTGTGGGCGTGCAGGGACCACGGGGCAGGTAACTGTTGTCTCTACAGGTTTTATGACAGTGATACCCCCACCAGATGCTTGTCCTTTAAACCAGAACCGGACAAATACCGGCAAGAACAAGACTTTCTCCGGCTCGCCCCTTAGTCCAGACACCTGTTACCATGGGAAGCGGAGAAGGCGTTGGGATGCTAATGACGACATCCTTACGTCACTGCTCCAACAGCTCCCCTTCAGTGGCTGCCTTTCCCTTCGCTCTCCCGGCGCCAGCCAACCAGTGCAAGAAGAGAAGGATGGGCGGGACCAAGCCGAACGCCTATTTGCGAAGTTTGACCCAAGCCCGACTCCGTTAACAGGCTCTTGTCCCTCCCCCCTTCTTTTACATTTCGGCCCTCCCCATTGACTGGTTCGCGCTCTGTCCAGCCCCGCCCCTTCCCCTCGAGGCCCCGCCACCCGGCGTTCGTGAATCAGCTGATCTCTCCGTAGTGGCTGCGGCGACGACGGCGGCCAGAGGTGAGGTACGGAGCTGCTGCCGCGGTGGGCAGAGCCTGGCGGGGCCCGAGAGGGATCCGGGGGTGGTGGGCTGAGAGCGTTCCAGCGACCGCGGGGCCGTGCCCGGTGCTCTGACGAGTGGCGGCGGCCGAGAGGGCCGGAGAGGGCCGAAGGCTCCCGGGGAGCTCTGGTCGCGGGGAGGGGCCTCGGGGGCTCGGCCTCGTACGGCGCCCCGACCCCCCGGCTTTCCCGCCGCCAGGCCCTGCCCTCCCTCAGCTTCGCCTGCATCGCCGCCCGGAGCTGCCCCCGCCTTCCGGGGGAGCTCCTCTTGCCCTCTCCCTCGGAGGCTCCCGGCCTTGTCCGCGGCTCCTCGCTGCCCGGCTGCCTGTCGTCGCCGGGGCTTCACCTGCGGGATCCCTCTCTCCCCTCCCCCCGAGCCGCGCGTCGTCCTCTGTGGGAAGCAGCCTTGGGCTTCGGGGGTAGGTAGCGGGTGTAGACGTGCGTGGACTGGCGGGGATCGGTCCGACTGGACCGCGGGCTCGCAGCGCCGGCGTTCAGGGGCTACTGCCGAGTGATAATCTTGGTGAACTTTGTGCAAAATAGTGGGTGCGGGGGAGAAGAAATCCCTGGGGAAAATGGTTCTGCTGTCCCGAGTGTTCTCATCTGGTACGAGGAAAAGTTCCCCGGCTTGTTAAATGAAGGTTCGCGTCCATAGAGACGTCGTGGTAATGAGGCTGCCTTAGAGAAATGGAACTTCAGTCAGAGGTGTAGTTAAGCCTTCTATCCGTGATGGCTTTTGGCGTGACCAAAGAGAACTGAGAAGCCTAAACACCGAAGTGTTTTACTGGAGGATTGGGATGGGCCAGGGACTGACCCTACAGCCCCCAAGCACGAATCCCCGTCTGATGTCCGCAGCCTCCGTTTGTAACTCTTCAGCCCTAAGGTTGAGGAGTCCCAAAAGTTGGCAGGAAGGATTTCTCCTGGCTCAAGGGAAGGTGCCTAGTGCTCCTCCTAGTCACTTAAGGTCTATTTCTTGTTGTGCATATATCCGTGTGCGTATATCTTGTCTTTTAAATTAGAAACTCTCAGGAGGCAAGGACCTTCTCCTTATACTTGTGTCTCCTGCAACACTTTTCTTTAATTTTTTAAAAAAATTTTAATTATTTGTTTTCAGTTTTCTACAATCACTTCCATGTGTATTAGATTTTCTTCCTCTCTTTCTCCCCTCCCTCCTTTTAGAGCATGCTTAATAAATATTTGTTGAATGAAACTTTCTGGAGCTAAAAAAGAAACACTTAAAGTGTTTAGCCTTAAAGAAACACTGTCAGCCTTAAAACACCACATAAATGAGAAGTTTGTTTTTGGGGGGTTTTTTTGTCACAAACTGCTCTGGTTTCAATTTGTGAGGCAGGCTTTGCACATTGATGAACTCTGTAGTCTTCACTTTTAGCGTTTGTTTTTGTTTATTGATATTATTTTATTCCGGGACAGGGAAAACATTAGTTTGGAATCAGTAAGATACTGGTTTAGATTCCTCCTCTGACAGTTAGCGTCATGACCCTGAGGAAGTCACTTAACTGTTAGGTGTCTCAGATAATTGTGGGTAGAGGGAGTGGAGTCCCCACCACTGATAAAATTACAGCTCCTTTGCATATCTTCTTATAACTTGGGGTAGAATTAACAGTTTTTTCAGAAATTTTATTGTTACGTTTTATAAAGTTTCGAGGACTTAAGCTTTATTTCTACCTCTACCTTAACTTCTTTATTCTTTAAATGGGAGGAGGTAACATTTTTGTGAGAAGCTTATTTCCATTTCCAATTCATCTTCCAATTCAAGATTGGATGACTGATTTATTTTTCTCACTAATCAGGACCTAGTTGTATATAAAATTTGTTCTTTTTAGGGTGTGATTATTTACTTTCTTTTACTTTCTTTATTTTCATTGATTTTATTTTTAAAAATAATTTTATAATATATATAATATAGGATTGTATATAATTATAATTTAATTATATATTATAATATAATTTATATAATATAACAAAATAAATTTGTAAAAAATAAATTTATTATTTATTTTTTATTATTTTCAAAGATTTTTTGAGAAGCTTTAGTAAGTTTTATGGGAAAAATATTAATGCTATCCATATTAGAGCCAGCTAAATATTGCAGTGGATAGAGAGATGGATCTAGAGTCAGGAAGATCTGAATTCTAATCATACCTTAGACACTAGCTATGTGATATGGACAAGTTATTTAACCTCTAGATGCTTCAATTTCTTCATCTGTAAAACAGGAATAATTTTTTTAAAGACCTTTCTTAATCTTAAAGTGCAAGTTAATACTATTTAAATTTGTTCAGTTGGTATACCAAACCTAAGGACATGCACAGAACTTGGAGTTTCATAGTAAAATGAGAAACTATGGGTCTCACAACCACAGAAAAGTTGAGATTTTTCAACTAGTAGATTTTTTTTCCACTAAAGTGCCATCTGATTGATTCCTTTTCATGGAGTGAAGGTGATCCTGAGTTCTCAAAGACTGCAAGTATAGTACAAACTCTAACAGATCCTAATCAATCTGGAAAGGCTTTTAGTGCTATCTTAGTGATGTACTGTATGTTATCCAAAGACCAGCCTAACTAATTTCAGAGAGGCTCATCACTTTAGGAAAATCACTTTGATTGTTGAGTATTGGATGAATTGGATTGGGGATAGAAATTTGAGACAGGGAGACCAATTGGACAGCTACTGCAGTAGTCTAGGCAAGAGGTAATAAGGTTTTTAACTAGAGTGGTTACTGTTTGAGTGGAAAGATGAGATTGTATGGGAGAGATGTGGAAAAAGAAAAAATAGGATTTGGCAACTGATTTTACAGGTGGGATGAATGAGAGTAAAGAATCAAGAATGACACCAAAGTTGTAAACCTGGATATGATCATCAGTAATAGGGAAGTTTGGAAGAGGGGAAGGTTTGGAGAAAATATAAAGGATTCTATTTTGAGCTTATTGAGTTTGAGAAACCTTGAGGACATTCAGTTGAAAACATCCAGCAGGAAGCTGATGAGGCAGAACTGGAGCTCAGGTGAGACTCTTAAGGCAGGATCTATGGAAGCTGATGAGATTACCAAGTGACAAAGTATATGAAAGAGGGGCCTTAACAGCTTTAGGGGACCTCAATTCATAGAGGTGATATGAAGATCCAGCAAAAGAGACAGGGAAGGTGACATTAGAAAGAAAAACCAAGAGAGAGTTATGAAAACTCAGAATCTATCAAGGACAAGGAGGCAGTTAACAAATAATCCAGAGGTTTAAAAAATTGAGAAGAGGTCGTTGGATTTGGCAAATAACAGATTATTGGTAACTTTGAAGAAAGCAATTTTGGTTGACTGATGAGGTTGGAACCCAAATTGAAGAGGATTGAGAAAAGAGAGGAAAAGAGGAAGTGGTAGTATTCATTGTAGGCCACTTCCAAGGAGTTTAGCTATAAAGAGGATTATAGCTTGCCCAGATGATAGGATCAAATGAAGCTGGGAGAGACGTAGGCATGTTTGTAGTTCTTGAAGAACGAGCCAGTAAATAGGGAAGGATTTTAGATTAGAGAGAGTGTGAGAATGATGGTGAGAACAATCTGCTAGAGATGACAGGAAGATTGATCAAAGGTCATTGTAGAGGGATTGACCTTGACAAACAAGAACCACCTTATCAAACTGGAATGAGGAAGAGGTAGTAGGAGATGATATTGGAAGATACGAGATGAGAAGGAGGGTAAAAGAGGGAGCTCTTGGTTGAATGGTCTCTTTCTCTCTTTTTTTTTTTTTGGTGAAATGTAAGGGAAGGTCCTCCATAGAGGGGCTAGGGAGAGTGGAAACCTATAAAAATGGAAAGTAGACTTAGAGCAGTGTTGAGATTTATGACAGATTTTGTTTCATAGATATTAAAGGAGAAGCAAAGAACCACTTTAAGTATATAGATGGATTCCTGGGTAAAGCATTCTGCATAAATGATCTCATTTAATTCTCACAACAAACCTGGAGGGTAAATACTGACAATATGATTGACCTTATCATGCAGAGAAGGAAATTGTGTCAGGTTAAGTGACTTGCCCCTGGTCACACAGCTGCTGTTGTTCATCATTCATTTTCGAAGAGGACCAATGATAGAATGAGGAGGTGTCTTGACTTGGGTGTGAATTGGATTTAAGTGAAGAAGAGTTGCACAGTTGTCAGCCTCAGTATCTCTTCCAGAGTCACAGAAGTTCAGTGGCAAGACTAACTCCCGCTCATCTGTCAGTGTTTCACTTTATTATCACATATTGTATATTAACGTTTTCTTTCCCTAAAACTTAATCCATTAATAATATTTCATTCTATATAGTATCCTTTTTATAGAGATAGATGGTAGAAGTAGAAATGAAATTTAGTTTTCTAACTTTAGTTCCAGAATACTGCTATCTAATTCAGTTTCCATTCTTGTTAAGAGTAGAACTCTGATTAAAGGATATCAGTTTTAGTCAGTAAGCAACACGTATTTACTATATGCCAAGCATTGCACTAAGCATGAGGGATACAAAGAAAGGAGGAAAATAGTCCCTACTTTCAAGGCACTTACAGTTTACACTGTAGTGGAAGACAGCAAGCGAATAAGTAGGCTTGTATATATTCTCTTCCCACATGACTTTATCAGACTTTTTTTTTTTTTTGCCAGGGGATAGTGGATTTGGGGGAAGGGGAAGGGAAGGAGCAGATGAGAGTGAATGAGTGAAGGAGGAGGTATTCTGTCTTCTTCTGCTACTCAGAGATGTGCCACTCCTGCTCCTATAGGTAGCTTTTCTCAGGAGCAGAGGCAAACCAGTTATTTAGATAGTTTTGCTTTGTGTTTGATGCAGAGCTTTTGGGAAAATATTGTGCTTATGAATCCTAAGTCTGATTCTTCTTAAAAGACTGCAGGGGATTTTTTTTTAAATTATAAAGACCCTTGAGAAAAACAAAAAAATACTATTCTTGTACTCTTGGGAAAGGCAAAAATACAAAAATTCTATATTAGATTTAAATATAAAATTTAATAAACTTTATTATAATATTTTGAAAAGGATTCTAGTGGTTTAATATCCTAGAATGTAAATTAGTTCATATTTATATAGCATCATCTTTGTCCAGAAAACATTGACATATACAAGTGAAGATATAGATTTAAAAGAGCATATTTTACAGTTTCTGTTCTTTACAAAGCACTCCAATGGAGCAAGTATAAACATAGATGTCCATTCCTAGTTATTGTTTTAGATGTACTAATATTGAAAATATTACAAATGTATATAATTGAGTAACAAATAGTAATTGTAAAAGTAAATGTTTAGAATTTTATTGACTTTTAACTAATTGATTTTTATAAACATTTTGTATGTTTTTTGAATTTGCATTTGATTTTAATTATTTGATTTTATTATGAATTTAATCAGTAAATATTTAGATTTCTTTGCACAAAAAACAAAAAAGAGGATGTTTTTTAAAAAGTATATTTAATTTAACACAGTGAGGATAAAATTGTCCTCTCTTCCCTTCCAAACTTTTTCATTTTCTCCGTATATTTAAATGTTCTTTTTGCTCACTCTCTTTTTTCACATTTTTGTCACTACCAGTAGTTCACCTTTTTCCTTCCTCCCATAGAAGCACTTGTAACAAACAAGTACAGTTGAAAGTTCTTTTCCCCTACATTCTTATATGTGGTGGTGACTGTGTAAATTTCACTCTATATCAGTTTATACTAGTCTTCCTACTTTCCCTGTATCTGTCATATTTGTCATTTCTGCAATAATATTCCATAACATTTATATGCATTAAAAGGAAGTGAGTTGGCACAATAGAAAGACTGCTGGACTTAGAGTCAGGAAAACTTGAATTTGAATCCTGCTCTGTGACACAAGCAAGTCACTTCACCTTTCTCATTCTCAGTTTCTTGATCTATAAAATGGGGTTGGTAGTAGCACTTGTCTTGGCAGTTTTTATGATTCCATTCCATCTCCTCTTCTCCAACAGCGCCCCTTCTGTCATCCCCGCTCTCTGATCTTCAGTTTCTCCCTGTCAGCTGGCTGCTTCTCTGTTGTCTGCAAATGTGCTTATTTCTTCATCATCTTCAAAAAAAAAAAAAAATTCTCACTAGTTCATCTCCAAATGGCTATTATCCTATATCTCTTTCCTCCTCTTTGCCAATGTAATCCTTGAAAAAGCTGTCTGCAATAGGTGCCTCCACTTTCTTCTGACTCTTCCTAGGGGCAGCTAGGTGGTGCAGTGGATAGAGCACTAGTGCAGGAGTCAGGAGGACCTGAGTTCAAATGTCACCTCAGACACTTGACACTCACTAGCTGTGTGACCTTGGGCAAGTCACTTAACCCCAGTTGCCTCATCCTGGGTCATCTCCAGTCATCCTGAGGTGTATCAGGTCACTGGATTCAGATGGTTCTGGGGGAGAAGTAAGGCTGGTGGCACAGCCCTCCCTCACTCAAAACAAAGTCAAGTGCAAGTCATGAAATCGTTTTTCTGATGGCATGGTCTTTGGCAGCTAAGGACAAACACACACTCTCCTCCTAGTTCTCTGTAGTCTGACTTTTGACTTCATTAAGTGAAACATCTTTCTCCAAAGTTACCAGTGATCTTTTTTTAACCTTTTTTTAAAATTCATTTTGAATTTAAATACAAAAAGAAAAAAACATTTCCATATATACGTTACAGCACAAAAAGTAGATCCAGTATGAAACTACAAATCTCCATTTTACAATATTCACATTAAAAAAAAAACAACTAATAAATGCTATGCATCATTTTCAAAACTACCCTGCTTTTCTATGCTTCCTCCTCTGAGTTTTCTTTTGTTTTCTGCTATGCACTTTTTTATTTCCTTCCCTCCTCACCTAACCCTAGAGAAGGCCACCATTTGATACTGGGGTGTGTGGGTATGTGTGTGTGTGCACATGTGCATGCATGTGCATACATGTGTAGGTGTAGGGGTGTTATGTATATACATACAATACTATACATCTATTTATCAGTTCTTTCTCTGGAGGTTTACAGCATCTTCCTTCATAGGTCCTTTTGTAGATGATTTAAGTATTAATTATACTCAAAATAACTTAGTTCACAGTTCTTCAGATGATACTGCTGTTACTGTATATAATGTTCTCTTGATTCTGCTCATTTCAGTCTTCATTATTTCATTCAAGTCTTTCCATGTTTTTCTAAAATCACCCAACTCATCATTTCTTATAGCACAGTAGTATTCTATCACAATCATACCACAACTTTTTTAGCCATTCCCCATCTGATAGGCATCCCTTCAATTTCTAGTTCTTTGCCACCACAAAGGGAGCTGCTTTAAATATTTTAGAACATAAAGATTCTTTTCCTTTTTTCTTGATCACCTTGGGAAACAGACCTAATCTTGGTATTGCTGAGCCAGTATACACAATTTTATAACTCTTTGGGCTTAATTCCAGATTGCTCTCCAAAACAGTTGGATCATTTCGTAGTTCCACCAACAGTATATTAGTGTCCCAGTTTTTCCATATCCCCTCCAACATTTGTCATTTTCCCCTTCTATCATTTTAGCCAATCTGATAGGTGTGAGATATTTTAGTTTGCAATTCTCTCATCAGTATTGATTTAGAGCATATGTTCATATGACTATGTAATTTTGATTTCTTCATCAGAAAACTGCCTGTTCATATCCTTTGATATGAGGAATGATCCATATTCTTATAAATTTGACAAAGTTCTCTATATATTTAAGATATAAAACCTTTATCTGAGAACCTGTCTATAAAAATTTCCCCCCAATTTTATGCTTTCCTTCTAATCTTGGCTACATTGGTTTTATTTTTACAAAAGCTCTTTAATATAATCAAAATTATCCATTTTATACTTCACAATATACGCTATCTTCTGCTTATCTATAAATTCTTCTGTCTATGGGTCTGATAATTCAGAGATCTCTTAGTTGCCATATCTAATGGCCTTGTCTCAATCCCTATTCTCCTTGACCTTTCTGCAACTCTTAACACTATCAGTCATAACCTCTTCTCCTTAATACTCTCTTCTCTCTAGGTTTTTGTGACACTGCTCTTTCCTGGTTCTTCTACCCCTCTGACCTTTCCACCACAATCTACTTTGCTGGATCTTTATCCCAGTCTCACCCCTTAGCTGTGAGTGTCCCCCAAGACTCTGTCATCTTTTCTGTTTCATTTAGCAGTCTCATCACAGCGCATGGATTTTTTGGTTGTTGTCCTTCATTTTTGAAGAGGACTAAAATGACATCACTGTGCTAGAGTCAAGTTACAGTGTGTCCCCACTGTAGCTGATCAGACCAGTATGAGCTCAGAATGTTCTACCACAGGTCAGACATAAATAGTCCAAATGAACATTTGAGGTGGATACTCTGAATTTGCACATACTGCATTTCCTTTGAGCTCTTTCAATTCTGCTTTGCTCATAGAGCACAGCACCTTTTCTAATGTGGGCATGCCATGCTGAATGGTCCTGTGCTAGTTTCCCATGTCACACAATTCCAAAGTTCTTAAGAGAGACCTTAAGAGTGTCCTTGTACTGCTTCTGACCACCATGTGAACACTTGCCCTACGTGAGTTCTCCATAAATAGTCTTTTTGGCAAACGTATGTTTTGCATTCGAACAACATGACCACTCCATCGGAGTTGTGGTGTCTGAAGCAGAATGTGAATGGCATGAGAAAGGACTTCCATTCTGGTATCTTATCCTTCCAGGTGATCTTCAGAATCTTCCTAAAACAATTCAAGTGGAAGTGATTCAGTTTCCTGACATAGTGCTGGTAGACTGTCCAGGTTTCACAGGCATACAACAAGGAGGTCAGCACAATGGCTGTGTAGACTTTCAATTTGGTAATCAATCTAATACCTCTTATCTCCCACACTTTACTTTGGAGCCTCCCAAACACCGAGTTAGCTCTGGCAATGCATGCCTCAGCCCCATTGTCAGTGTGTGCATCCCTGGAAAGTACACTACCCAGGTAAGTGAACTTATCCACAGCATTCAAAGCATCTCCATTTGCTGTAACTGATGGTTCCACTTATGGATAGTATGGTGGTGGCTGATGGAGCACCTGTGTTTCTCAGTGTTAATTGTTAGGTCAAAATTAGCACAAGCAGCAAAGAATTGATTTGTTGCATCTCAGCTTCAGAGGCTGCATTGAATGCAGTCATCTGCAAACAATGAAAGGGAAACCATAAATCACAAGAAATCACTAGAAATTTATGTATGTATTTATACATACGTATGTATATACGTGTGTATATACACATACTCTGCTCACATATGTGGCTCCACTCACTTTGATCACTGATCAGATATATTTTTTTAATTCACTAATGCCACATCTTCCATATTTAGAAAGTTTACTAATTCCATATCCTCTGCCATATTTGGATTTCAGCCAATATAACTTTGTAAGTTATATTCTATGTTAGATTTTAATTTACTATTTCTTCTATCACTACGAGATTACTTGTTGGGGATGTTAAGAGGTTTTATGCTTCAGGTAGGAGTTGAGCTAGATAGTGTCAAAAGTCTGCCCCTACAACTCTTTCAGATTTCTTAAAAATTCGATAGAATTGAGTAATGTAGGATTATAGCAGTACAGCTGGAAAAGTCATTTGTTCCAGCTCCCTCATTTTACTGATGATGCCCCCAAAAGTTGTCCCATGCTTAAGATCACACAGTAAAAACCACTGAGCTATAATTTGAATCTAAGTCCTTAGACTCCAAATATAACATTCTTTCCACTATATCTATTGATAAAAAATATCACCTCCTTTAATAAAATTTTAAAGAAAATATTTGGGTGTAGATAAAACTATATTAACTCAAAGATTCTTAAGCTTTCTCGTATCATGGACCCCTTTGTCAGTCTAGTGAAAGCTTTGGATGCCTTTCCAGAATAATATTTTCAAATTCATAAAGTAATTACAAAGGAAACAAATTATATTGAAATAAAGGTTTAATTTTTCCCCCATCCAAGTTCACAGACCCTCTGAAGTCTATCAGTGGACCCTTCATTAAGAACCTCTGCCCTCACTATATAATGGCAGCTTAGGGCATATCTAGGTATTAAGTTGTTAAAAATTATTCTCTCTCTCATGTATTCTGCTTACTCACTATCAGAATCTTTTATGGGAATTATAGAAAGAAATAATAGTTTTCTATATGAAATGGATACAAGTTATAATGCCCTCATTGCTAGGCATTCAGACTTCATGGTTATGTATCTTTGATAGGAAAATATCCCTTGTAAAGTGCTACTATGTTCAGAGTTCAAGCATAAATTAAGCAGGCAGTCAAAAAGCTGAAAGTATAGTTTGCTTGTCATATTAATGTTTATGAAGGGTTTTTGGAGAGAGGCCATTTTCCTCTGGATTCATTTCTGGCATTTGTTTGATAAGATAAAATAAATATATTTTGGAAACAGCTAGAAAACAGTATTAGCAGATTAATTAATTTGTTGTAAAAATCAACATATTTTAATTGAATGAGCCCTTAACCTAAAACTGTTCCAGAATTGTGTTTACAAATTGTTTGTTTGGCCTACAGAAATAAGTTTCAGGGTAAGGACATGCTTTATTCATCTTTGTTTCCTTTGTTGATACATATAACAGTGCTTTGCACGTAATAGCCATTCAGTAAATGTTTGATAAATAAGTGAATATATTTCCTTATAAAAACAACATCATAAATGATTATTAGATTTCCAGATTAGTTCGCAAAGTCCGTAATTTAAACCCAAACAGCTGAAATGAACTAATTATAGCTTTGAACTTTAACTGAGTGAAGTTTGGTATAGCTTCATTTTCTAGAGGATTATAATAGAGAAAGGGGAAGATTAATGCTTTGAATATGGCAAGTACTGTAGTCAGTAACAGTAATCTCCTAAGGTACTATTAAAGAAGGACTTCATCAACAGCAGCATCCTTTCATGCACAAAAGCAATTCATAAGTTTTTATAGACTGGAGAATTATATATGAGTACAGAAGATACTGCCTAAGCTTAGTCAACAAATATTTGATGATAAGGCGTGATGCTCTTTTTCTTACACCTTTTTATTTCCATATCTAGATTGTAATTTTAATTTTTTCATTAAGCTTCAGTTGGCTAATTGTTTTGAATTTTCCTTCCTGGGTCAAGTAGAACAAATCTAATCCTGTCCTATGTGACAACTCTTCAGAAGCCTGAAGGTATCTTGTTCTCTTTCTTTTCTAAGTCCATAACAGATATTTCCATTTCCTTCAGCCAGTATTCATATGTCAAGAACTTGAGGCCCTAGAACAAATTGGTTTCCTTTGAAATGCTCTTCAAATTATTATGGTGTCCAAAACTGAATATGGGACTAGAAATGCCAGTGTATGAAATTCTAATATAAGAATGAAAATCAATTTGATGATGAAACTCTCCAATTTAAGCAAGTCCTTTGACAACAGACATTGTCCTTCACAGGGCTCAGGTGGATACTCGGGTGGTATCCAAACTAACATTTAGTATGTTGTTAAAATGATGATAATGAGATGAAACACATTCAGATAATCCTGGAGACAGGAATTTAGGGTGTATTTCATTTTATGCTTCCACTAAAGTTCTACTTCTTTGTCTAATGGCATGGATGTTGAAGGCAGTGCCACCAGACCACAAGCTCTGGCAGGTCCCGCCAAGTAGAAAATGTTTTGAGTACAGGCCTGGTAGTGGTCTGTGTTAATTATCCAGGGACCACCTAGATCATTTTGGAGTAGCTTGTCATAACAAGATTAGCAGCCAGGCGATAAACATTTTTTGGTCGTAGCAGTGATGTCTACTTAGGAATATGCATTGGTAAAGAGATGATCACACTGATGAAATCACAGATCCCAGAAATACTGAAGTAAGTTGGTTTTATTAAAACAAGAACATAAGTCTGAAAAGAATTTGAACCAGGATTGGTAAATCTTGGCATTACACAGTGTGATAATCAAGACATGTTAGAGCTGGATAGCAGCTTTGGGAATTTGACCAGATGAATTCTAGTTTTTGCAAGTTTAGTAGTAGTAGATAACCTACATCTCTTGTTACCCTAATTATGTACTTAATTAACTTATGGAGAGAAGTGCCTATTCTGTTAAATTAGGGTTTTAAGTGAATTAATTTTGGAAGAAAGATGATGAGTGATTTTATTGGTTCACTTTTTCATTTGGTATTTATTCACAGTGTGCAGAGTAGTAGTAACCAGAGAGGGAAAATAAAATTAAGTATACAAAGTCTTGCTTTCAGTGCACTATAAATAAAGGAGGTGGGATGAATAGGCATAAAGCTACAATGAATATAAGAAAAACAAAGCTTTTTAATTTTATTTTTATAAGTAACTATCACATACGTAAATAGGAAGAGATTTCAGGAATGTATGGAGTTTGCAGGGACAACACTAAGTAAAATTATATGGCATAAAATTCTCACATTTACCTAAAAAGGAATGTTTTATATATAGATCAGTTTTGTTGGCAGCATGCCCCTTATTCCATTTGTGTGCCTCAGGAATGTACAATATGCCAAATTTTCAGACTATTTGGAAGAAGTAACATGTGTTACATGTACTGGCAAAGACTCCTTCTTACTTCTACCAAGAAAGAAGAGAGAAGGCCCATTAGTTTTCACTTTTCATTCTATTCGCTGACAGAAAGTCCTGGATACTAGCGCATATTTTACTGGTTTCATGGAATCATTGGTGTCCATAAGTATATTCCAACTGCCACAACTCTCAGCTCTATGTGTAATATTCAGGACCATTGAATGAAGAGATGGGGGGGCACGGGAAGGAAGAGTCCCCACTCTCAGAGTTCTTTTATTTGACCAGGGTTATGGGAAAAGTATACATAGAAGTGTAATAGAAAATAAGACATTATGGGGCAAAGGGGAAATCCAGAAAATATACTAGTAGAATCTCACAAAACTAGAGAATTACTTTCATAATAGTAGATTTTGAATTCTAAGGGAGCTCAGAGGGGTTTCTTAACCTTTTTTTTTCTTTTTATGATATAGGCCCCTCTGACAGTCTAGAGAAGATTAGAAACCCCTACTCTCAGAATAGTGTTTATAATGTATTAAATAAAATACATGATATTACAAAGAAAACCAAATATATTGAAATGCAGCTATCAAAAAAAAAACTTTTAAAATTCACATATCTCAGGTTAAGAATCCTTGCTGTAGTTCAAGCTATACCTGTGCAAAGATTCCCTCTGCAACATGCACAATAAATCATCATCTAGCCTTCACTGGAAGACCTCTAGTTAGGGAGAAACCACAACCTCCTGAGGTCATCTGTTCTACTTAGGAATTGTTCCAACAATTAGAACATTTTTTTCCTTAATTCAGGCCTAACTTTGCGCCTTTTCAACTTCTTACCCATTGCTCCTGGTTCTACCTTCTGAAGTTCCAAGACAAATCTAAACTTTCTTGTACCCAGTAGCTTTTCGGATACTTAAAGATGGCACTCCTGTTTTCCTCCCACCCCACTTAAATCTTCTCTTCAAACTAAATGTTTCTAATTCTTTCAGTTAATTTTTATATTGCTAGGTGGTTAGTGAAATGGAGGGACCGAGACAACATAGATAACGTTTCCTAACCTAATTGCCCGTGATATTTTTTTTTAAAAGGCCTTTTTAAACAGTTTCTGTTCTAGTTTTCACTTTCATTAAGAAGTATAATGGATGGAGAACTAGTCAGTCAATAAACAGTTAAGTGCCTCCTAGTACTAGGTGTTGTGCTAAGTATTGGAACCATCTTTGGAGCCTGGAAGACCAGGGTTAAAGTCTCCTCACATGCTGATTGTGTGATCCTAGGCAAATCATTTAACCTTTAGTACCCTAGGTAATTGCCCTAGACTGTGAATCACAAAGAAGGTGCAACCCTGAATTGGTAGCAGGCTTTTTCCTCCTGGGGTGGGAAGGGTGGGGTGGGGATGTTCCCAATACCATTAAAATTACTAGTCCCTACCCTAATTTTAGCATTTTGTATTGTTATCCAGCTAACCCTGATAGGGACAAAATTAATCTGTTACATTTAACACCAGGGTTCTTTGACTGGCACCTGTAATATCTTTGTTTCTAGTTATAAATGTGAAAACTGTTCCAAGAGATGTAACTGATTCTACTATGTAGCAGGGATATACAAACTCTGTGAAAGTTTTAAAAAAAAAAAAAAAAGGACATTTCCTTCAGACTATTAGAATGGTAGTAAGTAATATATAATAAGGTCTATTTTAAAAATCTGAAGTCACAAAATAGGTAAATTGAGGAGCCATAGAAGTCTTTAGAGCGAAATTGCTTTCATTTTTTAGTGACAGGAGGCACCTACATACCACCCTGCCAGCTACTAGGGGAAATCCAAAGTATGGAGAAGATATCCCCAAGTAGGAGATTTCAAACATAGATAACTCCAATACATGATATTGCATGAGTCCTTTAGAGTGTTACAAAATAAACAGCTGTGGGAAGTCTCAGTGGGGAAGATTGTCACTAGCTGAGGGGAATCGGGGAAGACTTCATTAAAAGTGGCATTTCAGTCCAGTTTTAAAGGATAGGCAAGAAGAATTCAACAGTAGAAGAGGAGAAAGGACATTCAGGCATCAGAAATGAGCATGAGCAAAGGATAGGAGAGCATAAGTATGTGTTCACTTTAGGGAATTGGAGAATAGTCCATTTTGGCAGGAACATAAAAAAATTCTTCACTTTATCAAGCAATTCACTATAAATTCTCAATTAGCTCATTTAGTGCATTCAAAACATTTGGCAAATAAAGCTCACAGGTTTTATTAATCGATCTTTGATATCTAGCCAGGCAGTCCAGTGTACTTTCATTTCAGCCAAAGTGGTTACTTTGGTCACTGCTACAGATAATTTTAATAACTTTAATCAGGATATTTAATAATTTTAATCAGGATAAATAACTTTTATCAGGAGTCTAAGATCTCTCTGAACTCTTGGAACAAAACACATATTAGGTAGACCATCTTGAAAACAATTGTATACACAAAAAGTTTCACATTTTACTGTTAACTTATATAAGTTTAAATGGTCCGTATGTGTAAAGGGTATATTTTATGCAAATACAAAATGCTTTACAAATATATCTGTAACAAACACTAGCAAGGATTTTTCCACAAATACCAGGGTAGGAACCTGTAAGAACTCTCTCAGGCAAAACCTAAAATAAACAGATGGTTCTTATATCTTAGCCAACTAGGTTGGTTTTTGTTGTTGAGTCTTTTCAGTCACATGTGACTCTTCATGACCCCATTAGGGGTTTAAGATATTGGAGTGGTTTGCCATTTTCTTCTCCATTCATTTTATAGATCAGAAACTGAGGCAAACAGATTAAGTGACTTCCCCACACAGCTAGTAAATATCTGAGGCCATATTTGAACTCATGAGGATGAGTATTCCTGATTCCAAACCTAGCACTCTGTCCACTATGCTATATACCCCCAATCAGGATAACCCTTTCCCCCAAACAATGGTATTTTTTCTAACAGTTAGGTTAGAAAAGTCATAAAGTTGGTTCCATTATCTTTAAAAGGCCCAATAAAATTCTTTTGATTATAGTTTCCCACTTAAGGGAAATTAATATTATGCTGTATCATATTAATCTCAAATTCATCCTTTTCCTTATTTTGTCAGACCCCATTTCTCAGTCTACATCAGTAGGCATTTCCTAAAAGGCATGATCCAGTAATGTGTCCCAGCATTGCCACATTTCCCCCCACCCCAACTTCCTACCCCCCCAGTTATCTGCTCCTTAATCAGCTTGCACTGGTCCCCTTCCAAGTGGGACCCTTGTTTTTGTTTACCAGTAAACACAGAAACCAAGTTGGACTGGGTTCCTCCCCAAAGACAACTCTCCTGCCCTTGCTGCTTCTCATCAAACTTAGAGGTTTTCTGGTCTCCAAGGGGAAGGCTAAGGGGATGTGGGAGTGGATACTTATTGAGGTAGTTTTGTTTTCTAGCCAAAATTACTAAAGGTAGTTGAAGCCCATCAAGTAATTAACATTCCTAATTGCTGTAGAGGTTCCTGATTATCCACATCTGAAGGCCAACTTATCCATCAGGATTGTCTTACCTACCTAGGGAAGTCCAAATGACATACTGTCAAGTCAAAAGGAAGACACACTTAGGTTTAAAATACACTGTTGGCCCTCAGTCTGGGTCTCTCATCATTGGGAAAAGCCACTAACCCAATTTATTGGTTACTGCTAACCTAACTAATAAATTGATTGTGCTCAGGTCCCTGGATTGTTGTGGTTTTGTTTTTTTAGAGATGCCAGTACAACCTATTTTTACTAACAGTATATTTGTCATGTTAGTAAAATGGTATTTTGACCTGGAGAAAGCTGCCTCAGCTTCATTTTCCTTGCTACACAATAAAGTGAATAATTACATCTTTATATTGTACTTTTTTCCCTGTGTCATTTTTCATTACTAAAATTAGTAATATAAAATTACCTAAATTTGAGCTTAAAAGAAAGACTTAAAAAAAAGAAAAGCCCTCTGCTTATTTGTGAACCAGCCAGTCATAGTTTTGTTTCAGGAAGATAAATGAAGTCTGTAAAATATTTTATCACTACACATTTTTAAATTTATTTATTTATTTATTTCAATAATATTTCCTCAATTTCATGAAAAAAATTAACAATCATTTTTGAAAATTTTGAACTCCAAATTCTCTCCTGCCTGCCCACCTTTTTGAGAAGGCAAGCAATTTGGTTTCAGTTATACATGTGAGATCATAGAAAACATTTGCACATTAAGCCACGTTGCAAAAGAAAGCACGAACAAAATAAAACAGTAGAAATAGAGAAAAAAAGTATACTGCAGTCTACATTCAGAGTTTATCAGTTCTCTCTTTGGAGGTGGATATCATTTTTCATCATGAGTCCTTTGGGATTGTCTTAGATCATTGGCTTGATCTGAGAATAACTTAAGTCATTCACAATGCATTCTTACAATGTTGCTGTTAACTAAATAGTAATTGTTTCTCTTTTACCCAGGAACCCTGAAGGTCTTCACCCTTCCAGTTTGATTTTTTTTTTTTTTTATTAAAGGGGCCATCTCTTGAGTAACTTAAAGAAGCCTATTCATTGGATGGAAGTATCTCACTCAAAGTGAGAATGTGATAAGACCTTAGCCTGAAAGGGCTGGGGTCTCCCAGTGCATCCTGGGCCATCTCCAGTCATCTTGATGAATATCAGGCCACTGGACCCAGATGGCTCAGGAAAAGAAAGTGAGACTAGTGACCTTGCACAGCCCTCCCTCACTCAATCAAAGTCAGCTGCAAATCACATCATCATCTTGATGTCATGGTCCTGTTCGAGAACAAAGGACAAACACAGTTGCTCTTGTTGTGTATTATGTTCTCCTGATTCTGCTCATGTTACTTTGCATCAGTTCATATATCTTCCCAGGTTTTTCTGAAACCATCCTGCTCATCATTTCTTATAGCATAATAGTAGCATAATAGTATTCCACACAATCATATACCACATGTTGTTAAGCTGTTCCCCAGTTTCCAATTCTCTGCCACCACAAAAAGCTGCTATAAATATTTTTATACATATTGGTTCTTTTCCCTTTTCTTTGATCTCTTTGGGATACAGACTAAGTAGAAATATTGCTGGGTCAAAAGGTTTGCACAGTTTTATAACCCTTTGGGCATAGTTTCAAATTTTTCTTCATTACTGTCCCATTTTTTTCCACATCCCCTCCAACATTTGTCTTTTTCCTTCTCTGTCATGTTCTAATAGGTAATGGGGATATTTCAAAGGTGTTTTAATTTGCATTTCTCTAATAGTGATTTAGAGCATTTTTTTCTTGTTACTATTGATAGCTTTGATTTCTTTTTCTGAAAACTGGCTGTTCATATCCTTTGGCCATTTATCAGCTGGTCAACTGGTTTTTAATTTGCCTCATCAGTTCTTTCTGTATTTGAGAAATGAGGCCTTTATCAGAGAAACTTGGTTGCAAAAATTTTTCCCAATTTGCTATTTACTTCTATTTTTAGCTATTTAATTTTTGTTTGTGTAAAAGCTTTTGAATTTCATATAATTAAAATTATCTATTTTACTTCTCATAATCCCTCTATCTCTTGTTCCATCATAAACTTCCCTTTTCCATAGTTCTAACAGATACATTTTTACATGCTCCCCAATTTACTTATGATATCACCCTTTATGTCTAAATTGTTTATCCATTTTGACCTCATCTTGGTATACAGTGTGAGATACTGGTCTATGCCTAATTCCTGCCAAACTATTTTCCAGTTTACGTGGCAATTTGTGTCAAATAGTGAGTTCTTACCCTAAAACCTTGGATCTTAAGATATTGTGTACCTAATCTGTTTTACTGATCCACAATTGTATTTCTTAGCCACTACCAGATTGTTTTGATGATTACAATTTTATAATATAGTTTGAAATCTGGAACTGCTAAGCCACCTTCCTTTCCTTTTTTTCCCATTGATTCTCTTGATATTCCTGACTTTTTGTTCTTGCAGGTGAATTTTGAACTATTTTTCCTAGCTCCATAAAATAATTGGTATGTCACTGATTAAGTAAATTAACTTAGATAGAATTGTCATTTTTATTATATTGTCCTGGCCTATCTGTAAGCAATGAATATTTCACCAGTTTTTTAGATCTGTTTTTATTTGTGTGAAAAGTGCACACGATATAAAATATTTGGGAGTCTGCCAGGAATATATGGGATATATGGTGTCCATTTATTTTAAATGGAGTTTCTCCTTCTAGTTCTTCTTGGGTTTTGTTGGTAGTATGTAGAAATGATGATGATTTATGTGAGTTTATTTTATGTCCTCCAACTTTGCCAAAGTTAATTTTCTTCATCTAGTTTTATAGTTGATTTTCCAGGGTTCCTTAAAGACACCATGATTTCATCTGCAAGGATGATAGTTATTCCCCCTTCCCTGTTTTTAATCTTCTATTTCCTTTTGTCTATTGCTGTAACTAGAATTTCTAGTACAATATTGAATACAAGAGGTGATGGACAATCTTGTTTCACTCCTTATCTTATTGGAAAGGCTTCAAGTTTATCCCCATTATAGGGATTTGCTCATGGTTTTAGATGGATGCTGCATATCATTTTAAGAAAGACTCCATTGGTTCCTTTGCTTTAGTGTGTTGTATTTTGTCAAAGGCTTTTTCGGTATCTGTTGGTATAATCATATGATTTTGTGTTATTTTTATTGATATGGTCAATTATGCTCCTAGTTTTCTTAATATTGAACTAGCTTTGCATTCCTTTTATAAATTCCACTTGGTCATGGTGTATGATTTTTGTGATACGTTACTGTTATCTCTTTGCTAGTATTTTATTTAAAATTTTTGCATCAATATTCATTAAGGATATTGGTCTGTACTTTTCTTTCCCTGTCTTTGCTGTTCTCTGATCTGGATATCAAAAGCATGTTTGTGTCCTAAAAGGAGTTTGGTAGGACTCCTCCTTTACCTATTTTTTCCACATAGTATTAGCAATATTTGTTCCTTAAGTGTTCAGTCAAATTCACTTTTGAATCCATTAGTCCTGGGAATTTTTTTCTTGGGGAGCCCATTGATGATTTGTTTAATTTCTTTTTCTAAGATAGGATTATTTAAGTATTCTATCTCTTCTGGTTTTTTGGGGGCAGTTTATATTTTTGTAAACATATTATACATTTTATAACTGTCCAGCAATTTTTTAAATATTTAAGTTGTTTTCCTCTCTGTAAGATGGAACTAATAACCTGTTTGCCTCGTATAATTTAGAGGGTTAATGTAAGGATCAAATTAGAAAATATATGTAAAGCACTTTGTATGGAGTCACCTTAATAATTGTTACTGTGTACCTGGCACTGGCTGTAAAGAAATGGAGCATTCCTAAAGTCTTGGGGCCATTTTAAGCTTTCAAACTTAAAATTAACTTGATTTTAAGCTGTAGCAAAAATGTCCCTAGAATTTTGGGAACACTGGGTACAACATGTTCACTTTTCTCAAGAATTTGCAATTAGAAGTAAGGAAGCTTGACATAATTCGAGGAAAATTAAGTACTGTTTGCTGATTGTAAGTTTATTAGTTCAGAAAAGAAAACAGTATAGGCTGGAGCCTTCAAAAGGCTTACTTCCTGGAAGAGGTGGTTTTTGATTAGGGATGGGAAACAAACAACCTGAGTAAAGGGGGATATTGAGGGAACACAGAAAGCATAGATTAGGAAAAGATGGAAGGGGGAATGATGGGAAAAGAAATAATTTGATTGTGTAGGACAATAATTTAAATTATGCCTTTGCCCAACTAGTCAAGGAGAATATTCTGGTTAGACAAGTTGTTATGTCAAAATAGAAATTGTTTGAGGAATGGAGTGGAGGAAATAAAGGGGGAAATCATTTTGGAAAAACATTGTTTTTAATATAGAAAGTGAGGAATACATAAGTAAATATTGTATTAAAATTGAATATTTAGAAAGTCTGTGGTTCAAATAACCATTTGCTAGGTACTATACTACTTTCAGCAGCCCTTCTTATGTTCAGTGACTTAATGATAACTCTACAACTTTAACAGTTTATTTCCTGTCAAGTACTGCTTAAACTCAATTCCCCTTTGTGCCTAGAATATTTGAAAAGTCTCTCTGATTTAATATGTATGTACAACATATTTTATATTGTATCTTGAGGTTATTTTTTCTTTCTTTTTTTTAAAAAAGCAAAATTAAAGCTACAATGAAATACCAGCCTCCTGGGAAAGCCAGAATAACCTATTGTAGACTCTTTTTTCTTTAGACTTTAATTTTGAATGTTAACAGTCCCTTTATAAGCTGAGTAGGCAGGAGAGTCATCCTAGCTATTTGACTGCTGGCAGGCAAATATGAAATTGTTTAAATTGTTTCAGTATTAGTTTTGGTATATGGTATTTTGTTTTTTGCCAAACCAATGTGCACTTGTTAGTGGACTTTTATTTTCTCCCCTCTGGAATAAAATAACTAAGTAAGCCCTGTGTTTCTGTCCTTTCCTTGCCCCATATGGTACTTGCCTGTATAATATGCCCATTTCATGTTTTCCATTTAAGTCTTTATACACTGCTCTATTCCTTTTGCCAGAAAGGAAATGATTTGGTGATGGAGTGCTTCCACTGACAGATGGACTCACAGGAGAGAAGGTAAAAATATGTCTCCTCCCTGCATTTCTCCCACCCCTAAAACCAAAACTAAAATGAAAATCACATTTATCTAGTTTCTTATTTGACCTTCCTGTCAAATGTTAATAGAGTGGTACATTTATATTTTAGTCAAGAGGCAGAGTATGATAAATAATTAAAATTAATTAAATAAAAATATTAATTAAATAAAAAATTAGTTTGGTGGAATAATTAATTAGTAGCAAAATATTTTTCCTAAGATTCATGAAATATTAAAAATAAAGTGGATTAACAGTTAAATTCTGAGGACAAAGGCCCTTCCAGGCCATTTTTGAAAATGATTTCAAAGCATTTTGCCACCGTTAATTCTTACTATTAATTTTCAACCTTTCAAAAGGAATGTTAATAATGTGTTCTCTTTCAGTTGTCTTAAGAAGTATGCCATGGTAGAAAGTCTAAGTGGGGACATTTTATCTTTCATTGTGAAGGAAAGAAATATCAAACCAGAGAATAGGTATTCTGCAAGCACTCTCTCAATGATTATTAAAATATTGACATGACTATTTTGCTAAAAAGAAAAATGTGGCAAGAAAATTAGAAGTGTACATTGTGCCACTGATAGGCTTAATTCTTTAAGGTCTGTTTTGAGAAACTTTATAAAGAAATGCCTAGTCTCTTAATGTACCTGTTAGTAATGTGGAGGGAGAGGATTGATATTCGCTCCTACACACAGGCATGGTATTTCTAAGTCTTTCTCTTTGATCCCATAAAGGTCTCCCTATCTTGGACAGAGCCTGAGTGAAGCAGGAATAATTTGGTTGATAACTTTCGGTGACTCTGCTGTAAATCTGAATTCTCTGGTTTTTTTACTAGCAATTACAGAGTCTGAACATAGCTTTTGATAATTTGTCAGTAATCGTAAATGTGGCCGTATAGGAGAATGCAAAGCAAAGTGGCTTCTATTAGCTCTATTCACAAATGTTTCTTCATTTAAAAAAGGTTTGATTTTCTCAAAACAAAATTTAGAAATAAAACACCAACGTAGGGGGTATGCCAACTTTAATCACTAAATATTGTTAAGAAGTCGGAATCCTATCGGCTTCTCCTCTGTTGAATATTCAAACTCTCCAAGTTGTGCTGTCCTTAAACTTTCTTTAATTAGGGATGACTTAAAGATAATCCTGTATTATCTTTAAGGGGCCACTGTCTTAGCCCCTTTCATGAATGGAACATAAAATAGGAATCAGATAAACTAGATGACTTCATTTTTCTCATGATGGTATGGTGAAAGGTACTTCACAATCTTCTGAATATATTGCAAGCAAAAAGTTTAAGCCTTATCTTCATAAAAAAAATGTAAGTTTTTTGTGTACTGATTTGTTTTTGATAGCTCAGCAGAGGCAGAAGGAACCAAAGAGAGAGGTTTAGTCCATGTTTGGCAGGCGGGATTGTGCTCTATAACTCCCGAGAGACTGCCGGGCTGGGGAGGAAAGACTGTACTTCAAGCAGCCTTAGGAGTGAGCCATGGAGTACTTCTAACTGAAGGTATTGGAAATTATGATATTTAATACTTAAGATTTAATAGCAGAATCAGATGAGATTTCTTGAAAACAAGATCATACAGTAGCTTAATTCTTAAGTTTATATATTGTTATGTTGTGACCCTGTTATACCTTAAACATAGATTTAATGAATATCAGTAAATATTCCATCAGTTAGAATCTTTTCACCACAAAATTTAGGTTGGGAGGTACTTTCAGTTACACTGGGAGAGAATGAAGATGACTGCTGCATAAACCGTTGTCTGGCAACTGTAGAAGCTTCTATACTTCCCTGTATCATATCAGTTGAGCCAAGGGAAAAGAAAGAAAGCCTTTTTACAAGGTGGGATGGATCTTCAGATATTCAGGGACTTAGGCATTAGAGTGCAGGTTTCATTTTTGACGTCTTTTATTTAAGTAAGAACCTTAGCAAACTAATCTTTGTTACAAAAGTATATGCATACATATATACATAGATACAATTCTCTCTCTCTCTCTCTACATATATATTTATACATATATACACACAGAACATATATATATAACATATTACACGTGCATGCAAGTGCACACATGCTTGTTTATATGTACAGCATTTTTGGATAATTCAAAGTTTTAAGCGAAGAATGCCGATTTTAAAATATCATTACTTTTTTATGGTGAAAATTCTAAGTTAGTAAATTGTCAAATATTTTGAAATTTGTTATCTTGACTGTTTTCCAGCAAGAATGAATAATTGAATTCATGTAGACAGTTGATAACTGCCTTTTGGCCTAATTTTCTTAAAATGACTAGGTTAGTTTAGGAATCTTTTAGAATTTGAGACTTTTAGTAATGTAAATCATTTTATTAGTAATGAATCTGCTAAAACCAAAGCTATAATCAAGAGAAATTATTTTATTTGAATAATAAAATCAGAGGAAAGGAAGTGTAAGTTGTTAAAAGATCACCATAAAAATAAACTGAACAATTACATTTTAATTACAAAATATGTATACAATGAGCTTTTGAAAACTGCTATTCTGGAGAAAAACTAAATATGACAACTTCACAGGTGTAAAATCCAAGGAAGTCCTAGGTACATTGTCATGAACATTTCTATTAACACAGTGGGTGAGAGGCAGGAAGATCTCAATTCAAATCCCACCTCAGAAGCTGACTAGCTATGTGACCCTGGGCAAGTCATTTAACCTCTCTCAACCTCACTTTCTTCATTTTACAATGGGATTACTAATAGCACCTACTTCCCATTGTAGCTATAAGGATACATTGAGATAACCAACATACGGCACTCTGCAAACCTTTGAAATGCCTCATAAATACAAGCTGCTACTAGTAGTATTATTAATTTGTGATAGAAACTTGTTATCTTGAATTTTGAGATGATTTTTCTTCGTCTTTTAACATCAGCATTTTTTGCCAGTTTGCACAAATTCTAACTATAGCTCAGGATGTTCAAGGTATTGTCTTTTGTTGAAAATGAATGAACATGGAGTACAGATTGTATGTTAGCATACGGTACAACTGCTCTTAAAAATGAAAGAAATAAAAGTCCAGCTACATTAGGAGGGAAGTGAGAGAGTTTGCTTGTATATTACAGTGTTAGCGAATTTCACTCTTAATGTCTTGTTTCAGGTGGTGAAGTCTATAGCTTTGGGAACCTTCCCTGGAGAACAGAACCAGGAGAGATCTGTCCAAGGAGTCCTCTTCTCGAAAATGCTTTGGTTGGACACCATGTTATTACTGTGGCAACAGGGAGCTTCCATAGTGGAGCAGTGACAGAGAATGGCATGGTGTACATGTGGGGACAGAATTCTGCCGGCCAGTGTGCTGTTGCTAACCAGCACTATGTACCAGAACCAACACCTGTCAGTATTTCTGACTGTGAGACAAGCCCTTTGTTATCAGTCAGGATTTTGCAGTTGGCATGTGGAGAGGAACATACCTTGGCACTCTCAATAAGCAGAGAAATATGGGCATGGGGTACAGGTTGTCAGTTGGGTCTTATCACTACTACTTTCCCAGTGACGAAACCACAAAAAGTAGAGCATCTTGCTGGACGAGTAGTGCTACAAGTGGCCTGTGGTGATTCTCATAGCTTAGCACTTGTACAGTGCCTCCCATCACAAGATGTAAAGCCAGTCCCAGAAAGATGCAACCACTGCAGCCAGCTCCTGATTACTATGACTGACAAAGAAGACCATGTGATCATTTCTGATAGTCATTGCTGTCCATTAGGTGTGGCCCTATCAGATGCCCCTGCTGAAAGTCATGATACCATCACTCCTTCCACAGGGGAGAGCCTGGAAAGCAAAAATTTAACTGAAAACCAGGGAGAGGAGAAGACTCTTAAAGAAAATGGTTTGTCTGTTGCTTCTGAAGTGGATGTTAAAAATATACAGCCAGTGAATGATGAGGCCACCCACCCTGAGCAAAAGATTTCTGGAACCACAGGCATTTCCATTTTGAGAAATGTGCCATTATACCCTAACAACCATGTAGAGAAAGAACATTTGTATAAGTTGTCAGATGATCCATTACGAGGACATCCTGAGACAAGTGGCGATGGAGAGGTAGCACAGGTACTTGCAGGTTTTGTAGTAAATCGCTCATTATTGTGGAACTATGTAATTCTCAGCATTTTAACTGTTAATCTAGATTCCTTTTCTTGCTTAGATTTGACTACTTAAGATTAAATAACAATTTCAAAGAGACCGACCACGTTGTTTTTCAGTCTTAGTAGCCAAACCCAAGTGAGAAAAGGGATACAGATTAATTTGAAATCAATTGTTATAATTTAGTTCTAGGCATTTTAATGTATAGTTTTACAGATATGTTGGATTTCATTCAGCAGTCTTTTATTATGTGCCTATTATGTGCCAAGCAGTGCTTAGAGTTGTTTGAGCTAACAGTTTCCCATTTTCTTCCTGTCTTGTTTTTATGTTCAAGATACTAGATTTTCTCTACTATTGCTAATATTACCTAACAAGACATTGATGCTGTACAAGAAGTAGTATTCTCTTTTTTTTTTTGGTTATAGGTCAGTTCTTCAGAAAACATCTTGGGACCTCTTCAGTCTTTGTGAGGCTTTCTTTTGGAATACTTTTCCATATTATCTTCCTCATTTTGAGAATGGAAGAGAATCATTGGGTTCTGATAACATAATCTTGTGCCTTCCATCTAACATGGAGTAAAACATGTAGAAAGTTATTAATTACATGTTCCCTTTTACTCTAATAGAATTAATGAATGACCTAGCCTTTTCGTTTTTTAACAACAGCACAATAAGAAAACAAAAATACTCAAACCCTGACTTATAAACTTTTAACCTTTTAGAACTGCGTATGAAATTCTCCACTCTTTCAAATGTTGGAAACTGTAGACTTTCTCTTTTCTATTCCTTTGTTCCTATTTATCTAATGATCCAGTAAGAAATTGACTTAGAATTTTCTCAGAAGTAGCCATTAACATACAGTTTGCATATTGAGCCTTTTAGATACAAGATAAAAATTTTAAAGTTAAGTTCTTTGGAGAAAGTACACTTTAAAAATTTAACATACAGTCCCATGTTCTTAGTGCTTCAAAACACTTTACATCAACCATCTGAAGTAAATACAGTGCAAATACGATTTACCCCATTTTACAGATGAGAATGCCAAGGATCAAATGTTAAGACTTTCCCTGGATTTGGGTGACAGGATTTAGCATGCATCTGCTCCTTCTAAGACCAGCGCTCTCTGCAGTGTTCTGTGTTGCCTCTCTACTTGAGGAAGTTCTTAAATTTTGTGACTGTGGAAATGTCTTATTTGACTTTTTACCAGAACAGTGATTTTCAAAATTCTGTTTTACAGACGTTTCATAATTAAAATATAACTGCTCACAATTTATTTCTATGGCAGCCTTGCAATAATTAAAATAGTTTTCCTTTGGTTTTATTATTCATATAAAATAGTTTTCTTTGATTATAGTATAGAAAGAACCTGAGTTCAGATCCTTATTCTGACACTACCTAGTATGCTAGTATCAAAAGCCTTGTTTAAGATTAGTTAGTGGTCCCAGTGACTTTGCTTTTTAGTAAACAAATGTATTTAGCAAGCTTTTGGAGCAGTTAAAATTGTATTCTTTACCAACTATTGATTTTGATTCAGATTAAAGAGAAGGGGCCACTTTGACAGATCGTTTGAGGTTAAAGTAAGATTTTACAATGATGCTTCCTCCCCCTGCCCCACCCCCCCACCCCATAGCTACTTCCTAAATATGACTTTATATCTCTATCATAAAAGCATTTATGAACGTCAGTCTGAAGAACTGCTTAATTTTCACCAAAGAAGTAATTTGTCTGGGAGTTCTTAAAGTTGTACAGGCATAGAATACTTCAGAATCCATGATCAACTTTTGTGGTAATTCATTTTATTGGAGAGCAGTTAGTCGTTTTTTGTTTTTTTCTTTAAGCATAGGGTCATAAAAATATAGGAAGCAGAAACCTCTGTTTTTTCCCAAGATTTCTTACTTAGATGATTTACGATAAGTGACTTTTCTGATGTAAGTTACAAATTACTTTCCTTTTGCTCTACTCAGTAAAATGAGGCAACCATATTTATCTTCAGTGAAGTTCATCCTTCAGGAGCCTTAAAATAAATTTCTACCTAATGACCAAGTATCATTTTTTTAAAAAAGGCAAAGGAAATTATGGAGACTATGCTTTCCAGAATCTTTTGGGAAAGGCTTTTTCTACACGTTATCCCTGCTCATGAAACCAAAAGCCTTATTTGAGTTTAGTCAACGGTCCCATGACTTTCCTTTTCAGTAAACAAATGTATTTGGCAAATTGTAGGAGAAAATTTCAAATGATCTTGTGAATGGACTGATGTTGCTTTCTGAATGTTTAATTATTAACCTTTAAGGAATGGGAGCAAAGGTAATGATTTCTTTGTATTTCGTCAGCTTACCCAATCAGCTCCAGATAAATAACATGTTGCCTCATATCCTTAAGTCATTCTGTTGTTTCTCCAAAAGCTGAAAGGTCGTATAGGGTTAACCTTTTTTCTGGCATATGTGTCATGTTTTAATTTCTGTTTATTAAACTTTTAAAAATAATCTTTTCCTTAAAATAAAAATTCAGACACATCTTTTAAACAACCTTCATAAATCCCTAAATTCTGCAGTGCCATAGAAATATCTGTCTTGCATTTTTTCTATTTCTTTATCTCTCTGAAGAATTTGGAAGAGAAAGTAGGGTTTTCCTTCTACTGCCTTAAGTCAAGCCTAGTGGCATATGCCCATGAACCTTGCTGCTGGAGTAGGCTAAGGCTGATGAATCACTTTAGTTTAGGAGTTTTGAACTGCAGTAGGGACTAAAGTGGATCAGGTGCTTACATTAGAATGGCACCAATATGGTGAGCTACCAAGAGTTGTGGGGGCCACTAGGCTGTTTTTAAGAAGGGGCAAATTGACCCAGGTCATCAAACAGGAGGTCAAAGCTTCCATGCCAGTCAACAGTGAAATGATGCCCATGAGTGGCTGCTGCACAGCTAACTAGCCCAGGCAAAATTGGAAGCATTTGGTTCCTCTCCCCACCATACCCCCAAAAAAGACTGCCATAATACTCATTTGTTTTCTTTTTTAAAAATATTCTTCTTGCCCTTCAGACCAATTGTAGTAGCAGTATGGTTTTCTTCTTGCTTCTTGTTTGCTACTAAGAGGGCATTTAAAAAAACAAAAGAGAAATGCCTATCAGTAAACATTGTCAGGTGGCACAGGTTTCCACCAAATCTTAAATTTCTGATGAAGGGTACCATTAAGAGGGTAGACAGAGAGACCTCCTTTTATTTTGAATCCATCAAGAGGTGTATACTTACTAAAGATCACTGCCCTTTATGTGAAAGGTCTGTGAAAGGGCTCATCTTTTTATACGGTTTTTTCTTGTGTTTTTAGCCTCTTACTGAAGAACCAAATCCCATTCTCCCTAGCCCACCAACCACAAGTACATCTGCTCTAAACAGCTTAGTGGTTTCCTGTGCCTCGGCAGTTGGTGTGAGAGTAGCTGCTACATATGAAGCTGGAGCACTGTCTCTTAAGAAAGTAATGAACTTTTATAGTATATCTCCATGTGAAAGTGGACTTCCATCCAGCAGTGCTTCCATGGGCCCCGAAGGCTTGAAGGATAGCCGAGAGGAGCAGGTAAAGCTGGAGTCAATGCAAGGAAAGAAGAGTTCAAGTCTTGTTGATATTAGAGAAGAGGAATCTGAGGGAGTTAGCAGAAGGCTCTCTCTTCCTGGGTTGTTATCACAAGGTAAGGCAGTTTCTAAGAAGTGAATTTTGGAAAGCCTTGGTGCTTCTAAACTTACCAACTACATTACAATAAAATTTTACTTTTTATTGAGTGAGATACTGTGCATAAATGAATTTTCCAGCTAAATAAAGCTTTACCTTTTTAGATACTAAAAGTTGTTTTATTTGAGTCCTTTTGGATAGAAATTTTGTAAAGTATTATCTGGTTCCCTGCTGCTTTAAACAGAGCAACTCTTCCTCATAGTCCAAGGTCATTATGAATATCATTATTTTCATTGATCTGTGAAATAGTGATGGCTCCCTCCAGGACAGTTGGTTTATGTAAGGTTTTTGGTTTTGTGATAGATAGCCCTTGCCTCTCCAATCTTAATTTCTTCTTACCTTTCCTCTGTGATTCTTCAGTTGTTGACTAGAAAATCATACAAGATTGTTTGAATGGTGTGTAAAATAAGAGAAAAATAGACTATATGCTAAAAACTCATGTACTTTATTCTGGAAAGGTCCCTCAGGTCCTCACTCAGTCTTTGAGGCACTGAACCCCTCCCCCTAACCCCCATCACAAATGCAGGCTGTTTTGCTTACTTCCTGCTTCCTAGATGGATTTCAGGTATTTGAGGTTGCCATTTAAAGTGACCTTAGAATAAATAAGATTTACTGTATGCTATGTATAGTTAGTTGCCCAGAAGCCTGAAGTATCCTTTCTCTTCAAGTTTTAATAACAAGATCTGAGCAGAGGAAATATCACCAGTACCATTCTTTTAGAATAATTACTATACACTGTGTTTCTAGTGTATATTAACATATACATATATGTGTGTATACATACATACACACACACATACATATGTATGTAGCAATATAGTTCACATTCTTTCCTACCTGGGAATCTCTGGGTCATCTAGACTGTTTTAGTCAAGGTCCAGAAACCAAGTTTCCTGGCTTGTTTTTGTTTTCTGTCCTTGCTCCCTTTTCTCCCCAGTTCTTCTCTGTCAGGTGTTCTTTGTGCCCGTCCCCTCCACACTTGCACTCTGTTTTCTAGACTCTGCTGGCTGTCAGTGATCCTAGCCCCTGCTTTGTGCTGTCAGCTCTGTCTGTCACTGGCTGCTTCTACTGTCCTAAAGCCATTCACCAACAGCTTATTGAGTGAGACAGGTACCAAGAAGGGAAGCAGATTGTACAGAAAAAGACTCTAGATTTTTACCTCTTCAGATCACTCTGTGCCCTTAGTGAATGCAATCAGTAAGCTCCTACCATAGGAAGTTATAGAACTTTGGACGTCCCTGTTAAAGCTCTAAAGAGTAGCTTAGTGAATGTAATTTTTAAGTGCTTGGTTTTCAGCCCATCACCTTTCAGAATGTAGTTGTGTGTGATCAATACAAGGCCATTTTGAGGTATAATGAAAAGTAGATTTAACATTGAAAATCCCAAAAAGAATTTCAAATGTACCTTTTCAATCTTCTAAAAAAATTTTTTTCCTGGAAATCACTATTTGTTTGAGAAAATATTGAGTAGGTTTGCTTAATTAGCTTTACTACTAGAGGGTGGATGGTAAGAGCCACTGGAATGATTTTTTCATTTGTTGTACTCTATGGTTGACCTCATATGACCAAATAAGTACCTACTGAGTGTCCTAAATCTGTATATAGTGATATTTTTTTTGTCCTGTGTTCCTGATGATCTCTCTCCCTGCCACCCCACCAAGTCAGTTATACTTTGTTCTCTTTGGACACCACAAAAAGAACATAGAATTTCTTTTGTGTAAGATGGTTTAAGTTATCATCTGAATATTTTACCTGGGATCTTTTTTTTTCAAAAGCAGATAGGAAATCTTTTCTGTGTTTACCTTTTTTCTTTTCTCCAAAAATTCTTTAATTTTTCATGACATCCAGACAAATATTTGCATTTGATTCCTGGTTTAAAAAAATTTTAAATGTTTTGTTTTTAAAATAGGACAAAAACATGAAGTCTGTGATCTGCTTCTCAGAAAAATGGTTTGTTAAATTGCTATATCTGCAAGTTTTATGTTTTTAGTTTCTCCCAGGCTCCTGAGAAAAGCTGCCCGGGCAAAAACACGAACAGTGGTATTGACACCTACATATAGTGGAGAAGCAGATGCACTCCTGCCTTCTTTAAGGACTGAAGTGTGGACTTGGGGGAAAGGAAAAGAAGGACAGCTAGGACACGGTGATGTTTTGCCTAGGTAAGGTTAACATTTAACAACAATGGGTTCAATAAATATATTAATTCAGTTCATTAAGTATTTAATCTTTCTAGGTGCTTGTAAATTACATATCCTCAAGGAACTTGTATTTTAGTAATGGTTTGAATGTACTTTTCTACCCACTGAAATTAAGTAGATTAAATAACCCTCCTCTCTCACTGTATCATGTGTATCACCATGTGCCTTTAAAAATATATTTTAATTTAATTTTCCAGAACAAATTTGAAATTGTCCTTATCAAACTTGAAGACCCATCTGTAGAATTCTTGGAATACTGACATATTTTTAAACCAAATAAAACAAACTTAGAGTAGAAGGTGTGGGGTTGAGAGGGAGTAATAAAATATTCCATCCAACTAATTTAAAATTTAAGAACAAGTTATATCAACCAGTAAGCATTTATTAGGTGCTTATTATATGTCAGGCATTGTGTGGAGTGTGAGGATAAAAAATAGAAAGCAAAAAGACAGTTTCTACCCTCAGATTACATTCTAACTGCGGTGGGGGGGAGACACCATATATAAATCAGTATATAAAAGATAGAATAGATGGAAGGTAGCCATAGAAGGAAAGGCACCAACAGAGCAACTATGGGGACTAGAAATGGTTTCCTAGAGAAGGTGTTTCTTGAGCTTAGTTTTAAAAGAAGCCACTGATTCTTTGAGGAGGGGGTGGTGTGGAAGTGATGAGGGAGAGCATTTTATTTTTTTCAAATGTATTTATTTTTAGTTTATAACATTCGGTTCCACAAGCTTTTGAGTTCTCTTCCTCCTTCCCTTCCTCCCTCCCCAAGATGGCATGCAATCTGATATATGTTCTACATATGCATTCATATTAAACATTTTCACATTAGTCATGTTGAAAAAAAAGAATTATAACCAATGGAATGAACCACAAGAAAGAAGAAACAAAACAAAAAGAGAGAGAGCAAATAGTATGTTTCAATCTGCATTCAATCTCCATAGTTCTTTCTCTGGATGTGTATAGCATTTTCCATCATGAGTCTTTTGGAGCTGTCTTAGAATCTTGCATGGCTAAGAGCCAAGTCTATCAAAGTTAGTCATCACACAATGGGACTGTAACTATATACAATGTTCTCCTGGTTCTGCTCCCCTCACTCAGCATCAGTTCGTGTAAGTTTTTCCAGGTTTCTCTGAAGGCTGCCTGCTCATCATTTCTTATAGCACAATAGTATTACATTACATTAATATACCACAACTTGTTCAGCCATTCCCCAATGGATGGGCATCCCCTCAGTTTCCAATTCTTTGCCACCACAAAAAGAGCTGCTGTAAGTATTTTTGTACATGTGAGTCCTTTTCCCATTTGATCTCTTTGGGATACAGCCTTAGAAGTGGTATTGCTAAGTCAAAGGGTATGCACATTTTTATAGCCC
Organism: Notamacropus eugenii; assembly: GCF_028372415.1. Taxonomy (NCBI): domain Eukaryota; kingdom Metazoa; phylum Chordata; class Mammalia; order Diprotodontia; family Macropodidae; genus Notamacropus; species Notamacropus eugenii. The sequence continues at coordinate 297,915,837 of NC_092877.1, read as the reverse complement.
TTTGGTCATAGTTCTAAATTGCTCTCTGAAATGGTTGGAGCAGTTCACAACTCTACCAACAATGCATTAGTGTTGCAGTTTTCCCACATCTTCTCCAACATTTATCATCATCCTGTTTTGTCATGTTAGCCAGCCTGACAAGTGTGATGTGGTACCTAAGAGTTATTTTGATTTGCATTTCTCTAATCAGTAGTGATTTAGAGCATTTTTTCATATGACTATAGATATCTTTAATTTCTTCCTCTGCAAATTGCCTGTTCATATCCTTTGACCATTTATCAATTGGGGAATGACTTGTATTCTTATAAATTTGACTCAGTTTTCTATATATTTTAGAAATGATGCCTTTATCAGAGACTCTGATTGTAAAAATTCTTTCCCAGTTTTCTCCTTGAGAGAAGGCACTTTAACAACTCAGTAAAGCAACAAATAAAACATGTACTTCAGTCCTGCATTATGGCCAGTTAAGGAGGAGAAACATGGTAGACAAAGAAAAAAGGGGAAAAGAGACAGAAATAACAAAAAAAAAAATGGTCTACAGTTACATAGGTAGTTACAGTCTTTTCATGGAGTAATAACTTAATCTTCCAACATATTGCTGCTAATGCCTTTGAAAGCCATGCAACATATTCACAGCTATGATATAAGTGGATTAACCTCTAAATATTTGTCCAATGAGTTAGATAAAATTGAACTTTTTCCAACTTAAAAAAGTTTCATTAACATAATAAAAGATCTCCCCATGCTCTTAAATATGCTTCTAACAAAAAAAAGAATTTTTCTTTTTAATCTTGATTCTTATTCATATTAGCACATAGGAATGCTTGGTTGAAGATGCAGGATCTTTTGGTAATCTTGAGCAGCTGAAATTTCTACTCCCAAAAAGCTAATAGATATCTTCAAAGTTGTTTGTTGATGATATAACTAAAGACATTGATTACACACTTTTGATAAGGAAATTTACCCTTTAAAAGAAGTTATATTGATGATTTTTGTTTTCATGTTACATTCATTCTGAATACATCCTTCTTCCTTCCTCTGCTCCAGTGCTCTGTTCTAGTAGTTCCCAATGTATTTTGTCCCACAAACCTTTTGCAGCAGTAACAAAAAAAATGTCTTGTGAACCCATTAGGGTGTGTTTACTGCTTAATGTTCCATTAGAGACTTTTAACTTTGGCCCGTCATCACAAACCACCAAAGGGTTTGTGACTCACTTAATGGGAACCACTGCTCTATCCACCAAGCTTTTCTTTCTATCAGATATTAACTAACAAAAAAATTTAACAAAACCAGCTGGCACATCTACTATGTTTGACAACCTATATAGCATTTTATACCTTTAATCTAGCTTTCCTTTTTTGTGTTAATTTGTGCTCATTTCTGTATTTTATAGTAATCTCCATATTTGTGTTATGTTGGTTATCAGGTCCTTTTCAAATATTTCCTACAAAGTTTTTTCCCCAATTGTCACTTTCCCTTTGTGTATTAGCTATGTTGATTTTATTTGCCATTTTGTTTGTTTAAAGATAAGTACCTAAACTCATATTAAAATAGAAAATAGATTGGATGTTTCATGAAGTTTATGGGTAGGGGGAATCAAAATCCAAAATGATTAGATCTTGTCTGTAAGTCCTAAAGAATAAGAGGAACTTTTTTTTTTTTTGCATCTCTTTTTTTATAATAAGGAGTGTGTGTTTAGTTTGAATCATGTCTTGTTTTAAATTACAGGCATTAGTTTACCTGCTGACTAACCAAATACAAAGTCAATAATTTCACTGAAAACCTTATAACATTACTTTGTGGATTTGAGAAAATATTTAGTACTTTAACTGTTTGATCCTTTAGTATTTTTTTTAGTCTGTTTACTTGAACAGTTATTCTGGTATTTGAAATAGGTTAGGACTCTGCTTTTCATTTTGTTCTTCCTTAAGGTAACTATTAAAATTGTGGGAGTTTTGTGGTTTTCCAGGCTTCAACCATTATGTGTAAAATGTCTAGATGGTAAAGAAGTAATTCAACTGGCAGCTGGTGGTCATCATTCCCTTGCTCTCACTGCTAAATCTCAGGTATGAGAAGAATTATGACATGCTAATTTCATTTAGATTTGAATCATTGACATAGGAAATCTCTAAGCCTTTGGCATGTTTCCTTTATTTCCCAGAAAGGTTAGCTATGCTTTCCATATGTTCTGTAGAAAGATTATATGCACACAGTTGTTTGGGAATATTTATGAACTCATGTTAGTCATTTGAGGTTTTTTGTTTAGAGAATTAGGCAAGGAAGGAACCCTTAATTAACAAACTAAAAAGAATTTTCTAAAGTCTTTGTTCTAGAGTCATAGGCCTCCAAGTGATATCCATATCTGTACCTAAGTTATTGTTTAGAACAAAAGAGCTTGTGGGCTTTGCCCAGTAACCTGACCAAACTTAGAAAAGTAGTTGTTTAGTTTAGTCTTAACTATTCAGATTGCCCCCCAGAACATTTTCCTCTTTAGTAGTCTACAAACAAGCTTGACACCCTTTAAATGAATAATTCCTTTAGATGTTTAACCTATATTTCTTCTACCATTACCTCCCTTCTTTTGCCCTTAGTGAACATAGAAACGATGCTTGTCATTCCTATAGTAAAATGTTCATATTAGAGACCTCCAAGTAAGCCTTCAACCTTCTTTACCTTCCCAGTTTAGTGTATTCCTTTCATTTAGTTTTTATGGCAAACTTTCTTTTATTTCTTTACTCTTTTTCATTTTGGAGAGTTGCGAACATTGTTTTGCTTGCCTAATTTTGAAAACTGATATATTTATAATATTTCTGTAAAGCAGTGTGACGTAGTAGGAAGAGACCTGGACTTTGTCAGAAGTCCTCTGGTGTCTGCTGGGTGAGATTTCATCCCTTTCATCCTCAAAGTAAATAATCGTACTATAATCACTACTGTCTTATATGGTTGCATCAGAGTAGTGCTATATCAGCTTTAAAGTACTACGTTAATATGAGTTGTTTCGTATCCTAAAGTAGGGAGTTTTCAGCCTAGGCCCGTGAAACTCCCATAGTACATTTCAGAAAGGCCCGTGATCTTCAATGAGAAAAGGAAATTACATCTTTATTTTCACTAACCTTTAACTGACATTTAGCATTTCTTTTAATTATTAAAAATAATCCTTGTGCTGAGGGGGTCTCTGGGCTTCGTCAGACTGCCAGAAGTGTTCATGACAGAAAAATGAGCTGAGAATCCCTGTTGTAGAGAACGGAAATATCAGTATCATCTGCCTGAGTAGCCTTATTTGGACAAGTTAATTATTGCCGTCAATGAAACGTGTTGTATTGAGCCGGATTCAGACTATTAACTTTATTATAACTTTCTGACAGGTTTACTCATGGGGTAGCAATACTTTTGGCCAACTTGGTCATTCAGATTCTCCAACTACAGTTCCTCGTCTTGCAAAGGTACTTTAATATCTTTGAGAATTTCTTTTCTTTTTAATTTTTTATTTTTAGTTCCAAATTCTCTTCCCCCTTCCCCACTCATTGAGGAGGCAAGAAATATGCTATTCACACATATGAAGTTCTGCAAAACGTATTTCCACATTAGTCATGTTCCATGAAGAAAAAAACAAGAAAAATAAAGGAAATATGCTTCAATATGCACTTAGAGTTCATCAGCGCTCTGTATTAATCCAGAGTAGCTAAGTTTTTCACAGTCGGTTATCATCGCAATACTGCTGTGTTGTATGTGTACACTGTTCTCTTGTTTCTGCTCACTTCACATTGTACCAAGTCATGTAAGTCTTCCCAGGTTTTTCTGAAACTGTCCCCTTCATCTTTTCTTTTAGCACAGTAGTATTTCATTACGATCATATACCACAGTTTGTTCAGCCATTCCACAGTTGATTGACATCCCCTCATGTTCTAATTCTTTGTAACTGCCAAAGGAGCTATAAATATTTTTGTACATATGGGCTCTTTTCCTTTTTCCTTTGGTCTCTTTGGAACACAGACCTAGTAGTGACACTGCTGGGTGAGAAGGTGTGCACAGTTTGGTCATCATTTGCATGTAATTACAGATTGCTCTCCAGAATTATCACACCAGTCTTGAGAATTTTTTGGCTGCTTTCTTAAAAAAATAATGTGTTCCTAGAATCCTAAGCCATAATATGTAGATTATGTCTGTTAATTTAATAATTATAGATAACCAGCTCCCATTGCTATGAAGGTGATTTATACATTTTTCTGTACATATAAAAGAATGTCAGTTCTTAGGGGATGTCCATCAATTGGGGAATGGCTGAATAAATTATGGTATATGAATGTAATGGAGTACTATTGTGCCATAAGAAATGATGAACAAGAAGACTTCAGAGAGGCCTGGAAGGACTTATATGACCTGATGCTGAGTGAAAGGAGCAGAACCAGGAGAACTTTATGCACAGCAACAACCACAGTGTGTGAGAGTTTTTTCTGGTAGACTTAGATTTGTGTAATAACACAAGAACTTACCAAAAAAAAAAAAAAATCCCAATGGAGGATCTCAAGGCAAAATGCCTGCCACACTCAGAGAGAGAAATATAGAAGTCACTCACATATTGTAACAGATCATGTTTGTGTATGTGTATGTGTTTGTGTATCATGTTCTGATTTGTTATACGATTTCTTTCATTTATCTTAGTCTGACTACATAGCATGACTATAGTGAAAATATACTCAATAGGAAAGTATATGTAGAATCTATACAGAATTGTATGCAGTCGTGGGGAGGGGGGGGGGGTGGGGGGTAGGTGGGGGGGATAAAATCACAATTGTATGGCAGTGATTGTTAAACATTACAAAATAAAAAAAAAAAAAAAAACATACCCTGGAACTACAATGATGCAAACTAAAAGAATGATATGCCAAAAATAAAAATCGTAACAAAAAAAAAAGAATGTCAGTTCTTCATATGGTTGCTTTTTTAAGACAGTGTTATTTGTTTCTTCAGCCTTTCTTTAACCTATATTGCTATCTTTTTGTTTCATATTTCCTTTATCTTTTTACTTAAACTGAAAATCAAAAACTTAGTTTTTAAAACTTCAGAGCCTAAATTTTTTTGTCAATCAAAAAACATTTATTAAGAGCCTACTATGGGCTAACCACTGTGTATTTCTCTGGGTTTTGCAACATCAAAGCAAATGCCCATCACTTGCAATTTACTGTAAACTTTCTAGAAATTTATATATTTTAAAAATCCACTTAATTTGGCCCTTACATCATACATATACTTATCTTCTTAGGGACTCTTTCTTTTTTCTGAAGATGAGAAGTGATTTTTTTGACTGTAGTTAGTTGTATGAAGGGTTTTAGTGTGGCACTGTTCTGAGGTACAATCAGTCTTCAGTTCCTTTAAGAACCCTTAAAGGACAGAAAAGTTGGTTGCCTTGATTTTCTAAAAATTATTCAAATGTTGTTACAGATTACAAATAATTTTGCCATCATCCCCATAATTCATTTTTGCAGATATTGATCTGCTTTACCCTGAACTGAAGTCTGTGCCATGGTTTTTGTGTTCAAGGGATTTGTATCCTTACTCAAGGTAATACTTACATGAAGCAATTAGAGAACAATGATATATTAGAAAAATTTTAATTGATCTTAAATACATTTATTGAATGTCTTTATAATAGCTATTTAATCTATTATTTATCTCAACTTGTAATCTGTCACAAGTCAGAATTTAGCAAGTTCTTATGGCATATTTGTCATTTGTTTGGGCAAGTAGAAAATTAGAGATAATCAGTAATTCCTCCCAATCCTCCCAACAAGCCATTTTTTAAAAATCTATTTCTTTTCTAATCATTTAATTACTTGATATTTTAGAGTTAGAATCATAGAATTTTAGAACTGACCTTGAGGGGTTTTCTAGTCCGATTCCCACCTGAGGGGTGAATAAGTAGCCATCTAGCCTAAACTTAAAGATAGAGAGAACATATTTTTCACTATATATTTTTATGAGAACCAGCCTAGCTAGACTGGAACAGGCTTATGACCAGGAAGCTAGCCACTAGATGATAAATTCTTTGGGTATGACTAGCCTTGAAACAAAAAGAAATAATTAGCCTTTTTACCATACTTATAAAATATAGTATCATGGTCTTTGATATCTTAAACATAGCACTGAAATGTCTGAATTTGTTTTAGTTAGGGGAGAGAGGTAGAGGTGGCAGTGGGGGGGAAGGAAGGATCTGGTGTAGGAAGGAGTTTAAGTTTATTCTAATTGGTTTGTGAGCAAGGTTTTTTTGGAGCAAGATTTTGGAGGAAGGGAGGGTTAGATTGAATCAACTTAAAAATAAGAAAATGCCCTTTATAATTTTGTTTCATTCCATATAAAATTAACACATAGTGATTCCAGGAATCAGACATGGAAGTGAAGTCATACCGGGTGTGAGGTGGTAACAATTGGGTTGAGTCAGAAGAAGACAGGACTAAAAATACAACAATATAAGCCAGACTCCAAGGGATCTGGCAGATATTGAGGTTCTGTGCTGGCAAGAAATCATAGCCAGGTGGTCAGCCACTGTGGGGAAGGTTATTCAAATACCATGATTCCAGAGGATGGAGTTGAGTCCAAAGTCCAGGATATTCATACAAGAGGAGTCCAGTGTAGAACAGTTTACCAGTAGGCAGAACTTCATCCCATAACTTAGCACAGCCAGGCCAAGCCATTTAAGTGGTTCACAAGCAGGCTAGAAGAACTATTCTTGAGGTTGAACACCAGTGGGTTGGTTTAGATAATCAACAAACATTTATTTAAAACTTATTATATGTACTAAGCTCTGGGCATACAAGACCAAAAACAGCATAAGGGAGTTAGGACCATTGCTTCTAGATCAAAGGCACTCTGTTCCCTGATCTGGTTTTATGTCTCCTGTAGGGTGAGCTCCACAGGGTTAGCAGGGTTCAACAAGTGCCTTGCCTTGGAACAAAGGCAGTGGGCTGGGGCTTCCTATATAGGTCAGCTATGTTAAAACTGCTCAGATTCTGGTGCTTCAGGTTGTAATAAAAGCTCTGCTTTAATATGTAAGGTAAATAAAAGGACTACAAAAGGAATTCCTTCTTTTTTGCAGCCTAAACCCAATTTAAAAGACTTTTTTTTGTCCTATGTTTGGGTGAATGCATTATTAGAGATCTCCATTCTTTAGAAGTAGTGAATGTTTTTGCTATTGCTAGAAACAGCATACCATAGAGGTGGTTTTCTGATTTGATCTGATACAAAAGTTCTAGTTGACATTCATCTGAAACTGAAAATAATCCTCTCCAACTGTAGGTATGCAAGGAAAATGGAATCTGGAGTATAGCTGCTGGGCAGGATTATTCCCTTTTTTTAGTAGACACAGATGATTTCCAGCCTGGATTGTATTACAGTGGCCGGCAACAACCTGTAGAAAGTGATATTCTTAGTACTTGTACTAAGACTGCAACACAGCTAGTATCCTGTAGTAAGGTAAGTACATCTTAGAACAGCAATAACAATAATAATTGTTGTTTGGTCACGTCAGTCATGTCCAATTCTTTGTGACCACCGTTTGGCAAAGTGGTTTGCCCTTTCCTGCTCCAGCTCATTTTACAAATGAGGAAACTTGAGGCAAATAGGATTAAGTGACTTGTCCAGGGTCACAGCTAGTAGGTATTTGAGGCTGAATTTGAACTGTGTGTGCGTATGTGTGGGTGTGGGCATGTGCATATGTGTGTGCATGTGCTTTAAGAATAACCTCATGCTAGGTTGGTTTCAGTGATCAGAAAAAAATCTTTCATTGTGTCCCTGGAGCTTTCAGAGAAGGATATACTCAGCTAGAATTAGAATATATGAAGGAATTCAGGGGAATTTATTTTCTCACATAATTGGGGGGCATTTGGTGGCAGCAGTGGTATGAAGTGCTCCAGTAACAGACTTGATGGAACTTGGTGCCGACTTATTTTCTCACTGCTCCTGTTCATCCTCTCTTCCCCTTCCCCCCATTCTTTTACTTACTGTCTGTTTCGATTTAGTTGCAAATTTCTTTGCTTCCCCATTTCTTCTTTAAACAATATGCTCCCTCACACTGTTTTTTCTCGTTCCCCTTACCACTAATATCAGTCTCCTCCTCAAAATTAAATTAGAGCAATGAAGTGATCAATTTAAGTACGTACTATGTGCCTTCCATTGTGCTAGCACTGAGACTACAAAGACAAACCTGCAACAGCCCCTGCCCTTGAGGAGCTCACAGTTTAACAAGAGGAGGCAGCATGTACATGTATAAATATCTATTTTTAAATAATTTTTACAAAATTAACAAGCATCTATCCTCTTCTCACTTCATTGGCCCTCTAGAATAGTGGTGTAGTTCTTAAGTCTTTAAAAATTGTTTTTGCAGTGTTGTTATGTATACATTATTCTGGTTCTGCTTACTTTACCCTGCATCAATTCAAAATGAGGTTCAGTTGATAGATTTTTATGCCCCGCAATTATGTGAGAAAATAAATCCTCCTGAATTCCTTTTCCTTTTCTTCCCTAGTATAAGCTTCTCCCTCCAATACACTTTGCGTTTTTCTTTTTAAGATCGTCATAACATGACAAAAATACTCCTGGGCCACATCCATATTATTTGACTCCCTCTGTGGCACCCTGATGGTTCTTAGGGAGCATTTGTATCATCTCTCTCCTTGCTCCCCTTCATCCTTATAAAGTCTTCTCCAATTACTTGCTTGTATTTGCATTTTTATGTTTCTCTTTACTATCATGTTTGCTTTTTGTAGTTTCTGCTAAGCTCTGATCATTTCATCAGGAATACTTGGAAACTCGTTTTTTCATTAAAGATTCATTTTTCCCTTTGTAAGATTATACTTAGTGTTGCTTCATAAGTTATCCTTGATCATAAATCTATATTTTTTTTCCTTTTGAAATATCATATTCCATGCTCTTTACGCCTTTATAGTAGTAGATGCTAAATTTTATGTGATGCTCATTGTTGTTTCTCGGTATTTGAACTCTTTCTTTCTGACTGTTTGCAGTATTTTTTCTTTGAAAGTTCTGGATTTTGGCCATTCCTGGGAACTTTGTTCTTAGGGTTTCCTTCAGAAGGTGACTATTGGATTCTTTGTATTTTTTTTGTATTTTACATAGCAGTGTGTCTTTACATATTTCCTCCAATTTCATTTCCATGCAGGAGAAAGGATGCTGAGATCTCTCTCAAAATTATCCCACTGTGACTGTTTTTATGTTGTCCTTAGGTCCAGTGTGTGAGTGGTCCTGTGATTAATGTGACTCACAAGAGTTTATGGTTTAATGGATAGGGAGAACTGGCCTAGCATCAGAAGATCTGATTTCAGGTCACATCTCTGATGCATTCTGGCTATTGCCCTAGACCAGTCACTCAGCCTCTTAGTGATTCATACAATTTTCTAAGACTTTTAAGTGCATTGCAAAAGAGTTTCCTCACAGGGTGCTATTAATACTAGTAAAATCACAATACCAGTAAAATCACAGGTCTGGATAAAAAAGAAACAAAAGACAGTTTGAATAATTCTTACCATGAGCAAATTATCTTCAGCCTATAATCTTTTTCCACTCGTTTGCTTCAGCTTGGGTACATAAGCAGTGTGACAGCAGGGAAGGACAGCTGCCTAGCTTTGGTGGACAAAAATATTATGGGATATATTGCCAGTCTACATGAGTTGGCTACTACAGAAAGACGGTTCTACTCAAAACTAAGTGATATTAAATCCCAGATTCTCAGGCCCCTACTCAGTATAGGTAAGTGAAAATGCCCCAAGTCCTCAGTGTTCTAAATCTCTTTAAATAATTTTTATAGGAAATTTACTAAAAGTTTGATTTACTTCTTTCTCCCCACTCTTCCTTACATTTACTTGTAAATATATAGCTTGGCCGTATTTAAACTTATGAATATATAATTTGAATGATTTACAACTATTTGTTGAAAATGATTCGTGTACTGATTACCAGTATGGCATTCTTGCTAGTCATTAAATGACAAGCTTTTTTGAGAACAGATTTATAATATTATGAAAAAATATTTGACCTCAGTTGCTTTTTCTGGTGTATATATGTGTGTGTGTGTATATATATATATCACTGTAGATTGTATTCTCTTTAATTACAGAAAACTTGGGCTCTACCAGCACAGTCCAGCTGTTGCAGGAGGTAGCAAGCAGATTCAGCAAGCTGTGTTACCTGATTGGTCAGCATGGAGCCTCACTGAGCAGCTTCCTTCATGGGATTAAGGAAGCCAGGAGTTTGGCCATCTTGAAGCATGCAAGTCTCTTCTTGGATAGTTATACAGAGCAAGTATCCAGTCCCGTGTCATGTTCAATCTCTGCAGGGTTATTCTGCCAAGGAGAACAGCTCCTTAATCAGAAGAGACTAGATTAGGGAGAGTGACATAAGGTAATATAAATTGCAAAGCAGTATTTTAATGTTAAGCCACCTATTGTTTTGCATTATTAAATTTAGTTTTCTTTAGAGGGGAGAGATCTAAGGACTAAACTTTTTTGATGATTAAAAAAAAATGAAGACTTTGGTTCTTATGTAAGCACTCCCCCCAAAAACAATATATTGTAGCATGATATCATAGATGATACCAAGAATGCTAAATATAGATACAGTGTACTTTATAATAAATCTTAGCAAATGAATCTCGTTTCAAAATGAGCAATTCTGTTCCATTAGATGAATTATACTCAAATTTGGAAAGAAAACCAATTTTGCAACCAGCTACTGTCTATAAATGTGGAGCTGTTCTGGCATCTTAGGCAGCATTCCTTTGTGTGTGCTTTGCTATTTTTTTAACTCAAGTTTAAGAATGCAGATACATTTTAACTCTTTTCATGTTTTCCAAATGCCTGCAAATGGATTTAGCAATTTTAACTTGAAATTTTTCTTTTCCTTTATTTGTATCAACATCTTACGTAGGAATTAAACACATTTATGTTTTTGCTAAATTGATAACCTTTCAAAGTCCAAACTTTGGCCTGTATGTAGTCCCTCAAAACTTTTTTAGAATCGAGTTGATAATGCCTTCCACATGATTTTTGTTTGTTTTAAGCAAAACTGACTATTAAAATTGAGTATGTTAACAGTTTTTACTTGGGGAGATACTCCTCAAACAGAAAATGCATTAGCTTGTTTTCTTTTTAAGCCCATCACAGATATGAAAATTCTGTTTTAAAATCACTGAAACCCTACTATCATACTTCAAAAGATTATAATATGTTCTCCGGACACATTCAGCAATATGAACATTTATCCTTATGTTGTTTTTTTGCCTTTCTGTAAGAAGTTCTACTTGTACTGGAGGAGTTTAAATTTTTTTCTTTATTCTCTGTGTTTCCTTTAATTGTTTTGTTTTTTTCCATCTACTAATTCTGAGTTTTTGTTACCAGTCCCCATTATTTATATAGAGGCAGTGAGTTGGCCCACTGGCTAGAGGACTGGATCTGGAATCAGGAAGACCTGAGTTCAGATCCAGTCTCAGATACTTAGTTGTGTGACCTTGGACAAGACATTGAGCCTCAGTCTTCTCCAGTTTCTTCCTCTGTAAAGTGGATATAATAATAACACCTACCTTCAGGGTGATTGTGAGAGTAAAATGAAATAATACTTGTGAAATCTTTCACAAACTTTAAAGTGCTGTATAAATGCTAGTTATGATTATTATCATTATTTTGTATCTTACCTTGCTTTTTAATTTTGCATTTTTTATATATCAGGATTCAAACAGCAAATTGTATGGATAAAAAATAATTTATAAGTTCTATATGATTCCTAGGTTCATATAAATTAGTCTTGCTGATAGAAGTTCAAAATAGCTTTTTTGAATCTCATTATCATTATCCCTTTCCAAAGAAATTTAATTGGGGAAAATTAAAATATAACATCAAATATTTAGATTAAAACGTATTTTCAGAAGTTACAGTTTCTCATATTTTAATCCTATGCCTATTCACTACTGTAGTGATGTTTGCAAATAATTGTTAACTACATTATCATATTAACTCTAGCTCTTAGATATATGACTTTTAGATATGTTTAAATTTTTCATGTTAACAGATCTGCCTTTATATGATTTTTTTCCTCTGATTACTCTGTAATAGCAAATGAATGGCCTGCATACTCTCCACTACTAACAAATACCCTACCACTCACAAATGTCAGAAACATAACATTTTAAAAACTTTTTAACTGGGGAAGTACTAACAGAAATAACTGTCTTCTGGACCTGTTAAAATTCTGATCTCAACAATGATGTGTATATTTCTCTTATCTGTTAAAGGTATTGCACATCTATTACAAATTTTGTAGTTATGGGAGGATTCCAGCTTCTTGCCAAACCAGCTATGTAAGTAAATAAATAAATCTTTTCCAATATTTATTTTAAAAACCAGAAATGCTTCTCTATGAAATTACTTCTATATTTTTAGTGTTCAGGAAAGTCTGTCTTGCTTGGTCACTCAGGTAAACAAATAAACCAAAATTATATGTAGTGATTCATAGTCTTTTATTTTTTTCTCAATGAGGACATTGCCTTTTTTTAACTCTCTTATTAGGGTCAATGAATGTAAAATCCTAAGCCTCTGGCTAAAGATTAGTTTTGTATTGTGTCTTTTGCTCTCAGTAATGTTACCAAACATTTCAAGGATGAATAAATATTTATGCTTGAAGAGATTTTGGCATTTTTTGACATTGCATGTGATTTGCATTATTTTGATTCCTATAATCTAAGTTGAACCTCTGTGTACCTGGGCCTTAGAATGTCCTTTTCTTGTTGAGTATGAGGTGAAGCATGAGGTGCGTCAGTGTGCACTCAATATTTAGAACATTTTACACATGGTTGTTGACAGCTGCATTTCTTCTTCTGATGAGTGCTTTGACCATTTATCTTCTAGTGCCTACCTTTTGGTTTTTAGTTACCTACATATCTTATGTATCAGACAGAACTGCTAGATTCAAATGTATCTTTCCTTTACTTTCTTGTTCTATCCGCATTGTCTTTGATAAGCCCAAGAACACAAATTACAGAGAAAAGGACTTCAAGTACTATTGAGAAAACTGAAAAGCAAGTAGATTAAAAATAGCCTTAGACCTTGCAGTATATATTAATTAAATTGTATTTTTTCTTCTTCTTTCTGAGCAGACTAAGATTTACCAGAAGAAAGAATTCTGGAATTTCTTTTTCAAGTCTGTTTATACGTATGGATTGCCAAAGTAAAATATTTTTTTAAAAAACCTACTTAGAATATTTTAATTTTCTTTTAGTTAGTACTTTGCTAAAACTATGATATATTAGTCTTGATTTTAAAAAGTAGTGCCGAAATTCATCATTCTGATCCTGTCTAGTTTTGTATAATTTAGCCAGCCAGCTTACAAAGCAAACAAGATAAAATCTTATTAATTTAAAATTAGAGATATCTAATGACTTTTTAAGAGATTAATTTCATGAAATTTGTCAGTATCCGAAGTCTACAAAAAGTTCCAAACTTAAAATATTCTTAATTATTACTGCCAACTAAATTTCTTGAACAAAACCCTTTTAATTGTATCAAGGGTTAGTCAGTTGTGGGTTTTGCCTTTCTTCCACAGTCTCGATGTGTCATATTGTATGAAGTATCATGATGGAAAAAAGATAGTTATTTTTCTTGTACAAACAATATGCTGAGTGGGTACTCAAATATTTGTTGAACAAATCTCTCTCTTTCTTTCTCTCTCTCTAGGGATTTTTTAAATAAAAACCAGGAGTTATTACAAGATTTATCAGAGGTGAATGATGAAAACATCCAGTTGGTGGAAGTGCTAAACACTTTGTTTTTTTTGCCAATCAGACGTCTTCATAATTATGCTCGAGTTTTGCTAAAGCTTGCTACTTGTTTTGAAGTGGTAAGCTCTGTTTCCTTTGACATACCTAAAGACTTCAGATTCTAGTTCCTTTTCTGTATTTGTACTCTGCTTCCACAAAGTCACTAATTAGACTAAGCTGATACTGATTTTTACGTGACTTAATGTAGCCTAGGAATGAAATAAATAATTCTTGGTAACCTGGTAGAAGATTTCTTTTCATAGTGTCTCTCACCTTAGTGCTAATTGTCATCATTTTATGCAAATGTTGTCTTTGTAGTTCAGACCTACTTAAAGTGTGTACTATCCTTCACCCAGTTCTGCTCTAAAAAGGCCTGACAGGTGTTTTTTTGGCACATCCCAGCAAGCCTCTAGGCTACAAGTCATAACACAGCCCAGGTATGCGCTGAAACTTCACCTCAGCACCGTATCTGGAGAAGTGCTGAGCAGTCTCAACTAGGTCAGCTTTCACCATCATAAAAAGCAGCAGCTCAGAGGTAGAATTGTTCCAAGTGGTTGTTACTAGTCAGGAGAAGCCGTGACTTCAGTGGATCTGCTAAGGACTTGGGATCTACACCCCACTTCAAGATCTAACTCTTCTAGAATGACTCTATAACCAGTATTTGGGGCCTTTGCTTTTTTTAATCCCCTCAAAATCTTTTGTCAGCCAGTGCTGCAATACTGAGATGTACCTAGTTGCATCCCCTGCTAACTCAGTTTTGAAATTTTAATCAATTAATAATGGCTGAGCTGCCCAAACTCTTGACATTCAATAAAGAATAGTGTCCTGGACAGCCTCACAGTTGTAATTTTGACATTCATTTTAATGGAAACCTTTCCTGCATAATATGTCCTCTCATTAGGTTAAATTGGCTTGTTTCCGAAAACAACTCTATTTAAAATCAGTTTATAAGCTTCTGACTTTTCATTTAATACCATCTATTTGAAGTTATTTCCTATGAATTGTCTTAATGACTGTCTTTGCTTAAACCAAAACATTTAGTTTTTAAATTTATTACCTTGGACCATGTGAGATTCATAAATTAGTTTCTCTAAGTTTATTTGGTACCTGATCAAATTTCATAAACCTAGATAACTAACTCTATGAGGCAGAGATACCCCCACCTTTCTCTTTTTTGTTTTTACCTCAAGGGCCCCTTCCTCATGTTCTTCAGCCAATATCTCCTTACTTGTAGTGTTTCTCCTCTGCTTTCCTTTCCCCTCAGGTTAGCATCCTGACTTCATTCTTATAGCCGCATAATAGAATTTATTATTTCTGACGATTGCTACTTAAAATACAGCCAACCCCTTCAAGTCTCAATACTTCTTTGTATGTTCTTAGTATGAATTGTCTCTCTAAAGTATATTCTATATTCTATTGACTTAGCTTGTGGATGACTTGGTTTACATTCTTATTTATTTTTCTTAATTGTTGACCTTTAGACATCTCCAGAGTACCCGAAACTGCAGGATTCCAGCTCTTGCTATGAGACTCTTGCTCTCCATCTCGGCAGGAAAAGGAAGGAAGCAGAATACACACTGGGCTTCTGGAAGACTTTCCCTGGGAAAATGACGGTACAGCACCTGCTATCACACCTTGCAAACAGCAGGCATTTTCATAATTACTGCTGTAATTTTCTTCACCCCCACCCCCTACTGTTTATGATGATGATGATGATGCTACAATGCAACCTTTTCCAGAATGCCTAAATCTCATAGCAAAAGATGCTCTGTGTCTCTATCAATCTTTTTCCTTGACAGCCTATTTAATTTCACACATTTTTTGTTTGATCCTTGTGAATTTTTTATTTTTCTTTGATCTTTAATTTTATGAAAACCTTAAAATCCTTCTCAGATCTAACCAGTTATTTTACATTTGATTAGCACATTTTATTTATTTTTGTTTCATCTTTTAGAATATGTTTGTAGGTTACTTATAAATCTTTCAAAATTTTCCTGAAGCATTTTGTTTTGCGTTTTCATTTTAATCACAGGATTCCTTGAGGAAGCCAGAACGTAGGCTAATCTGTGAGAGTAGTAATCGAGCATTGTCTCTACAACATGCTGGTAGATTCTCTGTGAATTGGTTCATTCTCTTTAATGATTCTTTGGTCCATGCCCAGGTAAGCCAAATTTTCTAGCCTCTTACAACACATTCTAGTAGATTGAACAGCATGCCTATCTTAATTGATACAGATGGTTTTTTGAAACATCTATAGCTTCTATTGCCAAAAACTTTGGACTAATTCGTTGAATGATCACAGAAATGTTTAGTTAATTACATTTGGCATTTATTTGATAGGCTAGATTTTGGCTAACTGGGTCCAGTACAGTCTGGTACAGTGTTGTCTAGTCTCACCTAAGCCCTCGCTATACTCCAATCTTTTTCTCCTCCCTGATTGACTCTCTTATTCTCTGTTCCAAACCATTTCTTTTTTTCTCAAGCTCCCTATTTCACTTTCTACCTTACCCTTCTCAGCAGAGGTTCTTGCCCCCTACTTCCCTTGAAAAATGAGGCCATCCACAATGAAACTCTTCTCCTCAGTTCTGTATTTCAACTCACCTTAATAATATCTCCAACTCCTCCTCCTCATTCTCAGAACATGGCCCTTCTCTTTCCCAACTCCTGCTGTGCTCTTGATCCCATCCTCTGCTTATTCCTCAAGGAGAACTTGCCCTTCAATTAGCTTCCTCTTTCTTTGTAATTTCCAGTCTCCTTAACCACTCTTCCTCTCAGTATCTTTGGATCCTCTCCTCCCCATTGCTTACACATATGCCCAGATCTCTCTCATTATTGTTTTGTTTAGGTTTTCTTATTCTGAACTTAAACACTCCCAAAAAAGCGTTTCCATACACAGCAGAACACAAAAAGAGGATTGTATGTAAAACTGAATTTTCATTTCATCCCTCTTGCTTTTTAAAAAAAAATTCTGTAATAAATTCAATTTGTTACTTTTAAAACTGGCCTGCTTCTTTCTTTTCTGGGCATTTTTAAAATGTTGTGATGGCCTTCTTTTGGGGGGATATAACGATAGCCTTACCTCATCTCCCAACTAAAAAATGGTAGTGGTTGTGGGGAAACCCTTCTAACAAGTAAGCATAGTCAAACAAGACAAATCCACACAGGGAATGTACAAAAATGTATCCTTTTTGGCATCCAACAGGAAGTGGGTAACATATTTTATGATCAGTCCTCTGGAGAAGGTAGTAGGTTTTTGCTTTAATCAGAGTGTTTATGTCTTTCCAAGTTGTTTTTCTTGACAGTGTTGTCCTAGAATAAGTTGTTCTCCTGGTTCTGCTCCCTTCAGTTCATGCTTTCTGCATTTCTTCCTATGTTCAGGATTCTCTGAAATGTTCTTCATTTCCTACAGTGCAGGAGTACTCCATGACTTGCAAGTATCATTGGTTCAGCCATGTTCCGTTGGATGGACACCCCTTAGTTTCTAGTTATTTGCTTTTCATTTTTCCATTTAATTGACTCTTCAAGATGAGGAAGTTTATTTTACTTGGCAATTCTTCCCTCCCAAGTATTATTCTCCCTCTGAACTCTCTCCTTCTCCCTTTCCCTGCCTGTTTCCTTGTTGAGTTCTGTGTGTTTCCGTACCAAACTGCATATGTGTTTGTGTGAATATGTTTAATTACTGTCAGATAAGAGTGAGATTTGTCTGATGCTTGCCCTTGCCGCTCTTTCCTTCCTGTTTATTTACTCTTCTTACACACTCCAATTCTGAGAAATAGCAAGTTCCACCCCCTTCTTCTTCCTTTCTACATTAATGTATTCCTTTTACACCTTCTCTTTCCCCCTGCCTTTAAAACTCAACCAATCTACCCCCAGTCCTCCTCTTTTTGCCTATTTAACTCAATGCCCTTTAAGGACAATAAGATTTTTTAAAGAGATACATTTCTTCCATTAGAATGCATGTAGCCCCTTCCAGTTGCTCAAATTTACCCTTCTAGGTTTTTCTTGACTCTCCTGTTCACATTCATAATACCCACTCAGTTTCAGACTTTTCATCAGGAATGCTTAAAAGTACTCTCCCATTAAAGGGTTATGTTCTGCTTTGCAGGCTAAGTTTTTCTTGGTTATAAGCTTATCTCTTTTGCTGTTTGGTATATTCTGTTCTAAGATCTCTTGTTTATAATAGAAACTGCTAGGTTTAGTTTGATCTTGCCTGTGTTTCCTTGGCACTTGAACTCCTTTTTTGAAACTCTCTTTTATTGATCTTTTTTCCAGGTCATTTGTTCTTCATAACAGATACCTTACATTTTCTCCTACTTTTCTCAGCTTTTTTTGTATTCTAATACTTGTGCTGTCTCGTGGTAATTGATTTTTCTCTGGTCCATTCTAATATGCAAGGATTCTATCACTTGGGTAAAGTTTATCTGTTATAAACTGTTCTTTCATTTCTTTCCTCTGTAGCTTTTATTTTACATTTTAATTCTTGTTTCATTTCTTCTAATGGTGTCCATATGGAAATCCATTTTTTCTTTTGTATTTCTGCTTTGGAGTTGTTTTGGAGTAACTCTTTCCTTGAAAGTTGAATTTTAGGGTATCTGTGAATCTGCAACAATTTTTTGTATTGGTCAGTGCCTTCTTCAGTTTATTGATGTCTCCAGCTAACTTTCTGAAATCAGTCTTCGTGCCAGAGCGAGGTTCAGCTTCCTGTGGTACTTTTGAGTGGGGCCGTTAGCCCTACTCAGCCCAGTTCATCCAGGCTCCTGTGCCAAACTCTACCTTCCAGGGTGAAGCCCCCTTGGCTGCTTCAGGGGCTTCCATGGCATCTCAGAACAGAATGCTAGGGAACTCAGACCCCCATCACTTGGAGAATGTGGCTGAAACCGTGCTGGTCACCGCCACTTCTGGTAGCTCCCAGTGTGGTGGAAGTTTCTGCTCCTGCAGCCTCTGAATACAGTCTTACAGGCTACATGTCTGTGTCCCATCTCTGGTTACACTGAGAGAAAAACCCCTTTACCTATTACCCATAAGCTTTTCTAGCTGCATTTCTGAGTTGGAAGAAGTCACTTGCTATAGCTTTTCATTAAATTTCTTGGTCATCATTCCATGTGTTATGATTTTTAGATTTTTGCTAGAGTAGGCATGTCAGAGCTGTGTTGCCTTCCCTTCCCTTATTCAGGCAGCCATCTTGGTCAGAAGTTAATCTCCCCCATTCTAAAAAAAAAAAAACAAACCTTCATTTTGATCCTACCACACATTCAAATGTCATCCTATATGTTGCTTCCTTTTTAAGCAAAAAGGAAAGCTTTTCTGTACTATATTGTTTTCAAACTACCTTTGGTTCACTTTTCTCCGATCAGTGAAATTACCTTCCCTCTTGCACTAAGACAGTAAATATGTCACTTTCTGGAGACAGAGTTATAAAAGCTCTAAATGTTTCCCTATAACTTTCATGATCTCATTTTTTCTTAAAACAAAGTCAACAAAGATTTACAAAACTCACTAAAACATTTCAGCATTTGTAAAAACATTCACATTTCAGTTATAAATTTAGTCTCTAATTAGTTTATAATGCCATAAATTTTTGCAAAGTGGGACCAAAGATTCCCTCTTATATGTCTCTTGTCTACCTTCTACCTTGCCCAGAGTTAAAAGACAGAGGAAGACTTTGTTTCTGAAGAAAAGTATTTTCACTCTTTCTCCTTCAACTGACCAGACCCCCCCAAAAAAACCAGCTAGTTTAGCTTATGAAAACAAATGTGACAAGATAGACACAAGAACGCTGACACTTAAAAATCAGCGTCCACAAGTAGAAGTCCCTTTTTAAGCCAAATTTAGGACTCTTCTTATGTATCTTTAATTTGGCTTTAGGTTTCGTTTACCCCCTTTTCCAACTGGGAAGAATCTGAACTTCCCCAACCCCTTCTTGAATGGGAAGCACTGCTCAGTTCCTACTTACCAGTTATAACTGGACTTAACCTCCCCTCCTGCTAACAGCAATGATTGGCCTGTAATTTACTGTTTGACTTCCCTGAAGGGGCATCCATAATACGTGCCTTCACCTCCTTTTTTTAACTGGTAAGAATCCCCTGCTTCCAAGTTTCCCTAACCACTTCTTAAAGAGGCATTACTGTGTTCTGGGCATAGGGGAAGAGAGAGTGTTCCCCTGATTACATAATTGTCAATTGTTGTCAAACAGTTGTACTAAACACAAACAGAATAGTAAGACACAAGCAAAGTTGTAACTTCCCCAAGAGTGTGGGGGCCTTAGCTTGGCTCAGAAAATTTGGGATTGAGGGCCAAGTCAGGTAGGTCTCTAGTCCTCTGTGGAGAAATCCACACCACTCCTCCACCCTATGAAAATTTCACCACTGTGGAAGGGGTTCTCCTAAGACAGTGCTCTAAGGATCAGCCTCCTCCTCCAGTTCCTTCGTGTTTGCCAGGTGTCACAATTGAATGAAGGTAAATTGAGGCACAAGGTTCTGTGCATGTTCAGTTTATTGGTAAGGCTAGCAGTTATCCTAAAAGGGGTTATGAAATTAAAAAGCTCCTCAGCAAGCCAAGAAGACCCCAAATGAAGGCAGACAGATCATTTTTTACAGTAGGAGAAGCATCCAGAAAAATAGAAGGCACCAGCATAGATGGGAAGAACAATATGATGGGTTACAAAGTCAGAAGCATCATAGATGTGGGGGACAGTATGATTGGCAGGACTAGCAACCCCCTCCCCTTCCATCTTATTGCTCATTGATTGTGCCCTCCTGCAGGGTTAGTTGGTGGTGCATGAATAACAAACCAGAATTCCTTAAATTAAAACTAGTGGAATAGAAATAAGAGATTTCTTTTAATTAAAGTGATTTATGGGGAAACTGAACTTTTAAACTTAACTCAGAGAGGAAAACTGAAGTTCTAAACCTATGAACTTCTGACCTCAAAGACAAAGTAACATGACTGAAACAGTTACACAAAATGTCTGTGGTTGGTACAGAATAGAATGTTTCACAAAATGAAATTAATTTTTCTCAGGTGCTATCTGTGGCCTCTGTGCTATTGCTGTCCTGTGTCCTTAGTTATCTTGTATTTACATTGTACATATTTTGTATTCACTTTTCCCTGTTTATGTTGTTTCCCCCAAAGCACCGTGAAGTTCCCTGAGGACAGGGACTTTTCTTTCCCTTGTAATAGCTGGCCATGCCTATCAGTGTTGTCTGGCCTAGCATGATGCTCTGTAAATGTTTGTTGAATGAATCAATCAATCAGCTCTGTGTGATTTTGTCTTCTTTTCTAGTTCTCTACACACCATATTTTCCCCTTGTCTACTCTATGGGTGGAAGCTATTTCAGAAGAAGTTGGTAGTGTGTAAGTAGTTTTCCTCCCACATTTATTCTCTCTATTGTTCAGTCACATATGACTCCTTGGGACCCCAATATGAAGTTTTCTTGGCAAAGATACTGCCTTTTCCTTCTCCATTGGATTAAGGCAAACAGAGAGGTTAAGTGACTTGCTCAGGGTCACACAGCTAGTAAGTGTCTGAGTACACATTTGAACTCAGGTATTCCTGACTCTAGTCCCAACATTCTATCCACTGAGCCATATGGCTGCCTCCTTTAATTTCTCTACCTAGTTCTATTCTCTCTGCCTACTTCTAAAATTTAATTTCCTAGGTTTTAAGACAATAGATTACATTTTAAGATTAATACCAGATTGATAAAGTAATAGGTATAGGAGCTAAGCTATTACTATAAAGGCATAAAACTGGGGTGGGGAACTGGTGGCATCAAGGTCACATGTGGCCTGCTAGGTCCTTAGGTATGGCCTTTTGACTGAGGCCAAGTTTTACAAAAGAAATCCTTTTATTGAGGGAATTTGTTCTGTGATATTTGGATTCAGTCAGAGAGCCATACTTGAGGACCTAGAGGGCCACATGTGGCCTTGAGGCCTCAGGTTCCCTACCCCTGGAAAGGAATTCCCTTGTCATTCCTCTGTGATATTGCATAGGAAATAAGATGCCATGTTCTTCCTTCTGTAAATAGATATAATAATGATGATGGTAATGATGATAACTTCAGATTAAGTCCTTTAAGACAATCACATTACCCAAAATTTTTCAAGGGTAACAAATTCTTTTGGTTTCTTCCTACCTTTTAGTTGGTACAGGAAGTTGTCTTTTGTATTTCAGTAGTTACATGATGGTAACATATGACTATATTTTGTCTTATTTCCTTGTTAGAAATGGCTTAAAGATAACTACACCTGAAGAACAATTTATTCTTGTTTCATCAACACCACAGGAAAAAGTAAGTTCTTTGCCAGCCATTCATGTACGTATGTGCCTGTGGTCAATCCAGACATTTGTCTTCAAACAAACACGACTTGATTTTATTTGACTGTAGTTATGAGGTCTCCTATAAACCTTCACTGAACTGAACTTTCACACTTTGTGACTTTTTTGACAGCTAACTTTTAAAGTATAGTAATGAATGTTGAATTATTCTGCAACACACAGTTCACATTTCCAAAAAAGGTTTAAGAGATTGAAGCAGTTCTCATACCAACAAAAGCAACTGTTCAAAGCTGTGAGCTGTTGCTTTGCCTCACTCTTATACATTTTTCCATTTAGACTAAATGGTTACGAGCTATAAGCCAGGCTGTGGACCAGGCTCTCAGAGGCATGTCCGATTTTCCCCCTTATGCAAGTGGAAGCAGTGTTCAGAGGCAAGAACCTCCTATTTCAAGAAGTGCCAGATATACTTTCTACAAGGACCCCCGATTAAAGGATGCTGTTTATGATGGACGATGGCTTTCAGGGAAACCCCATGGCAGGTAACATGTTAAAAAATTGGGATGAAAGAAATAGGAGAGTGATATATGTACAGAGTCCTAAAATGAAATAATCCATGTATGTACTTCATTCCAGAGGGACTTTGAAATGGACTGATGGAAAGATGTATAATGGCATGTTCAGAAATGGCCTAGAAGATGGGTAAGAAAACATCATATCTCATCTTTTGGAATGAGGGTGGGCGGACAATTTGTATTCCTTTATGTTCAAGGAAGGAAGGAAATCTTTTAGTTCTTTTCAGTTATAGAAATGCTCAAGACTTGTCAATCCTAGAATGTTAGAACTGAACGGCACCTTTGAGGTTATTAGTCCAGTCTTCATGGAAGTTAAGTGACTTGTTCAGGATCATATAGATATTGACAGCCCCCAACTAACACCCAGTTTTCTTAAATCCTAATTAAGTAGAATCCTAATTCTACTATTTACACTATCCCACCCTGTGGTATAACCAAAAAGAATGAACACAGAGTGACGTGCCCTGATTTGATTAATTTCAACAAATTGTTATGAAGTACCTACTCTGTTCATTGTACTGCTTGATAAATAGCTTCTGAGGAGCTGACATCCTTCCGAGGTTTTGTAGCCTGCAGAGGGCCTGGGTTTGAATCCTGGGTCCCCAGGACGTTAGAAACCACAGCATACTGGAATTGTCCCAGTTTCCAGCAGCAAGGGAAAACCCCAAAATAGAGACCTGTGAAAGAACAGCTATGCATACAACTTAAGGATTTGTACAGGTCTGAAGACAGTTTAGAAATAAGGAAATTAGCCTGGGTGGGTTCAAGCAACTGCCTAGCTGGTCAGGTATAGTCAGAACTCATGACAGCCATTGTCATCATTGTAACTTTGGTCACCTTACCTTTCTGCGTTAAGCCTTCTAACCTCCAGCCTCCTTTCTTATTGTTCAGTCATTTTCAGTCATGTCTGACTTTTCTTGGCAAAGATGCTGCGGTGATTTGCCATTTCCTTCTCCAGTTCATTTTACACATGAGGAAACTGAGGCAAACAGGGTTAAGTGACTTGCACAGGGTCACACAGCCAGTAAGTATCTGAGACCAGATTTGAAATCAGGTCTTCCTTTCTCCAGACCTGGCATTCTATGCACTGTACCACCTACGTGCTCCAGAACAGAAATGGCTCTAAGAGGTTTCTGGTTTCTCAGAAGTGGCATGTAAAATGAACATTGACATATACAAAGAAGTACAAATAACAGAGAGGATTTTTTTTTGTGAGTTGGTGAATTTTCTATTGGCTGATGTTATGGAACCCAGTAAACCCATATTCTTGGTATGCAGTTGGGCTTCAAGCCCAGTGTGTGATTTTGTAGACCAGCCTCCAATTGTGCTCATGCAGGATATCTTCTTTTTTGTGGGGTTTTTTTTTAATTTAGTATTTGCTTTTTCCCCAATTACATGTAAAAACAATTTTCAACATTCATTTTTAAAATTGAGTTCCAAATTCTTTCTCCATACCCCTCTCATTGAAAAGACACAAGCCTTTTGATATAGGTTATACATGTGTAGTCATGTAAAACATCAGGGTATCTCTTGAGGTATGTCCAACATCTCTGTACCATCCCAGCAGCTTCCCAGGTTATTCTGGGGTCTAGAAGGATAGCCTAATGAGAGGGAAATTAACAGGATGGCCTTCTCCCCATAAGTCAACCCAGAGTAAAATTCAGCAAAGACAGAAAACCACCTTCTTAAGGGTGAGGGTACTTCAAGAATGCTTCTTCAAAGATCCCTCTCTAATTCTCCCATACATGGAACATTTCCCATGGAAATAGGAAGTCCCCATCTCCATTGCTGTCCCACACTAACACCTTTCAGCCTGAGTGTAATCTCAAATAGCCCTTGTGATCTGAGGGTGCTTAAACAGCTGCCTCCTTATCCCCTCCTGTTTAGGGCTCAGCTCCAACTCCTCTGGTTCAGGTCCTACAGTGGACACACCAACTGCCTGCATTTAGCCTTTGCCTGGGGAAAATACCAATTCAAGACCTCCTCCTAAAGTGTAGAGGTTGGGGCAGAGAACTCTAGTTCTGCTATAGTCTCAAGCCATCTGGGCTTATAAAATGTCTCTATAACCAAGCACACAAACCCTATCACTATAAAGCTGTTTGCTATCTTTTCCCTTTAGTTTATAGAGAAACCCTTTCTTTCCCTTATCCCACCTTTGTGCTCTGAACAACAGCCTGACCTCAGCCAGGGGACCCCACAGTCTTGCTAAACCATGTTAGCTTCTGGAGGCTCTGAGTTTTGAATTGTGAGAGCAACAAGAAAGCAAGAACTACAGCCTACTAACAAAAATAACTTACTAAATGAGAATAACTCATCACTAGATGTCTATCATTATCTTAAAGTAAAGATTTTTTGCTTTTTGTCCTCTAAATTTGTATCACATGTTAAAAGGCAAATTTAAGTTCTTGTCATAGTATTTTGAGGCTGTTAATCATATGTGTGGCATAAGTCTTTATTTTCTTTATGGAGGCATCAGCTTATCTAAAAAGGTTTATTTTAGCAATATGTCTGTATTTACTTACAGTATACCAGTGAATCTTTCATTTTAGTGTTCCCTCCATTGGTACAGACTACGATCTATTCATGCATTCTTATGTTTATATATTTAAATGATAACTTGATATAAAGTGGTGGAAGCTGGGTAAATATTACATGTTTAAATATATATATAACTTTGCAGATGAAGAGTGATTTCAAATCTGTCAGATATCTGTTTACTTAACTTATGCAAGTTAAGTACCTCATTGTGCCCTCATGGTTGGAGTACTGAACCGGAAGTCAACAAAGCCTAAATTCAAAAACTCCCTCTGGCACTATCAGCATGGTCATGGGCAAATAACTTACCATCTTTGAATCATAGCTGCCTTATTTTAAAAATCAGGGGGTGGGGGGTAGCCTTTAAGGTCCCTTCTAGCTCTAAATCTGTGATTCTAAGATTTCCCCACTACTGACAGTGAAAACTGATTTGCATCTTATAATTCTGTTTTTGGGCTTGGGTTGAGAACACCTGAAAACCCCAGTGCACTATAGATTTTCTTTAAAACAGGCTCAGGGTCTAGTCTCTAGGTCACTGGTTTTTATGAGTAGGACTTGCTGATCTTCCTTGCTTTTCACGTTGAGAGCTAAACAGGTAATAAGAGCAGTCCATTGGGATTCCCCAATAAAGCATTAGGTATTTATGAAGTATCTACCCTGCCAGATACTGTACTAATCGCTGAGAATTGAAGTATGAATTATCGAACAGTTCCTGCTCTTTGGGGGTTTACACTCTAATGGGAGAAATAAGAAGTACGTATAAAAATACATACACCATAAATGTAAAGTTAGTAAATACCAAGTGTTCTGAGAGGATTGGGGAAGGCTTCCTATAGAGGGTAGGACATTAGTTGTGTATTAAAGGAAGAGAGAGACTCTTATAAGGTGGAAGAAGGAAGGGAATGCATTCCAGGCATGGGAGCGTAGCCCGTGCTGAGGCCCCCAGGTGGGAGGTAGAATGTGATGTGTGAAGAACCAGAGAAAAGACCGGTTTGGCTGGATTGTAGAATGTGGGAGGCAGGGGAGTGTTCAATAAGGCTAGAGAGATAGGTCCGGGCCAGATTGTGAAAGGTTTGAAAGCTAAACAGAAGAGCTGTCTGAGTGGGGAATCACTTTGGCAGAAGTGTTTTAGACATGTTGAGTTTGGGATGCTTCCAGGGCATCCAGTAGGCAATTAGATGTCTAGATCTGTTAGTCATATTCATAGAACTAATAATTAAACCCTTGGGTGCTGATGAAGTCACCTAAAAGAGAATAGGGGCTTAGGAGAGAGAGCCTTGGGAAATAGTTAGGGAGCATGCATGGTCTGCACAATAAACCAGTGAGGAGATGAGGAGAGCCTCAGCATCCTTCCTCCTCCTATTAGCTGTTTTTGTCTGAAGTTCTCCATTTAAAAAATTAAGTCATAGTGTACTTTTTATCTGCATTGGCAGGTATGGGGAATACAAAGTCCCAAATAAAGCACTGAACAAGGATGACCATTATGTGGGATATTGGAAAGAAGGAAAAATGTGTGGTCAAGGAGTCTACAGGTAAACATGTCCCTCACATTTTGATAGGGTAGTGTTAGAAAACTTTTTATACTAGTAGTAATATACTCAACATAAGCTAATATATATTCCCATAGAGAAATTTTATTTTTCATTCTAGTGTTATTAATTGTTTGTATATAAAGGTCAACTCTTTAAGATTTGGAAAATGGTTTATCTATTTTTATTACCTCTCATAAAAATGATTTCCCTAGTTTCATGAATATTATTTTTGCCTATAAAATTCTTGTATTTATTTTAGTTGTCCCCTTTGTTGTGATTCTGCTGTTATGTCCAAAGGAAGGAACCCTGGAGTTATTTCATAGTAATACACAATAACAATCATGGGCATACATTCATTTTGGTTATTTAAAATATGAATGAACATAGTCATTTGTATAATACTATATATATTTGTATAATACCATATGAAAAACCATTAGAACTAACTGTGAAACTTGAATATGGATTAAAATTTCTTCGTTTCTGAAGGAATAAAGGACATGCAGGATCAGTATTTGAAAGATGCTCTTTGCCTTTCTCTCCTAACTACAGCTATGCCAATGGAGAGGTATATGAAGGCTGCTTTCAAGATAACATGCGTCATGGTCATGGCCTTCTACGAAGTGGGAAACTGACTTCCTCCTCTCCCAGTATGTTCATTGGCCAGTGGGTAATGGATAAAAAGTCTGGATATGGTGTGTTTGATGATATCACAAGGTAGAGTGTCCCTTCTCTTGTCAATCTTCTTCTTTTAGACTGAGAAAGATTTACTCACATCTTAAAAAGCAAAGATACTAAAAGAAGAGCTGAATGACTGAATCTGAGGGAATAAAGAAGAGAAAATGTAAATAGCAGGAAAAATATCAAAGAATGACCTGCTCTTTGCCTCTCTTTTTAATGATGATTCATTCATATAAGTAACATTGTAGACTTTTAGACAGTCAAACTTATTATTCAGAATTAACATTGGCACTATGTTCTTTTAAAGTCTACACAAAACCTACTGTCTTCTCCAATGAAGAACTATATTTTCTCATAGATAAAGGCTTGTGAAACAAGAGGACTTTGCCACCACAATGAAGTAGAGCTTATGAGGCATTCTAAAGAAAAATAAGAGAAAGAAGAGATATCATTAGGAAAACTAAATACTGCCTCTAATTTGCTTTGGGGAAGATAAAGTAAAGAGCAAGTATCAGGCACCATCATGAATCTCATAATTAAATTTTTGGATGAGTAATTTCTTATAAATGTAAATTATAGCAACTCATATATAGGGCTTTATGAAGTTCCTTAACAACTTTCAGAAAATAATGTTTCTTATATAACTTTGTCATGTTTGCCAGGAGAAAAACTCATAAAAGAAAGTTTAGTTTAATAGCAAAAATTTAGGTAGAAATTTAACCACCTATAGACTTAACGATTTTATTTCTTTAAAATCTTATTTGCTGTGGCCACATCCCTGGTTATTTGAAATAAAGAGTGCCGTGAAACTAACATCATTTCCCTTGTGTTATGCATTGATAGGACTATTTTCATTTTATGAAGAGAGAAATTGATCTATATTTTTGGAATATCCCTCTTTTTTCATTGTGTGCCCTTAGAGGGGGCAAAAGAGAGTATATTCTTATGGAATTGAGTGATTATTTCTTAGAGATATGTACTTGAAGTTGGTTGTAAATTTAAATTTTATAAAATATATTACATTTTCCCACCGAGGTGCTATAATTTCAGAGTTATTTTGAGGGGGGAGGAGGATTGATCAAGCACAGTTTGCTTCCAAAATGTGTTTTTGTGTTCTAACATATTGAAACCTTTCTGACATCATATAGGGAAAAGATCCACTGGGAAAAGAATGATGATGGCAGGCACCATCTAAAGTTTTACGTACCTCACATGCACTTGTTTAGTCTACTATTTTGATAAATTTATCTTTAATCTCCATTGTGTTTCATTTTTTTCTTTTTCAGGGGAGAAAAATATATGGGAATGTGGCATGATGATATGTGTCAGGGAAATGGTGTGGTAGTTACCCAGTTTGGATTGTACTATGAAGGATCATTTAGCCTTAATAAAATGATGGTGAGTGGAATATATCTCTGTGTGTGTGTAAATATACACATATTTGTGCAAATCTATATAAATGTATACATGGATACATATAAATATATAGTTACTATTGATTTTTTAAATTAATATTTATTTTTATCTTTTTCCTATTTTATCCTATTATTGATCTGAACTGCCTTCTTAGATTTCTACTTTTTCCTTTTGTATTAAATTCATTATTGAGGTTTTAGACAGGATTTTCCACATATTCTTTATTTTAATATGATATCACCATATTCTTATTTCTTTAACTAGGGAACTGGCATTTTACTTTCTGAAGATGATACCATCTATGAGGGAGAATTTTCAGATGACTGGACACTTAATGGAAAGGTTACAAAATTCATGTTATTTTTACATGCCCCCTAATGCTTCCTTTGTACTTATAAAAGCATATTCTTTTCTCTTATGCTCTTAGAAACTCTTAGGAAAATGTAATATTCATATTTATGAGTATAGGATTACTGCCTGATTGCTTTTTGATACTTGTTGAAAATGTTCCCACTAATTACAAGTTTCTTTCCCTAAATTTACTCAGGGAACACTGACTATGCCTAATGGTGATTACATTGAAGGTCTTTTCAATGGGGAATGGGGATCTGGGATAAAAATTACTGGAACTTACTTCAAACCCAGTTTATATGAGAGTGAGAAGGACCGACCCAAAGTTCTGTGAGTACCTAGTAGTGATTCTGATCTCTTGCTAAGTTCCATAGATTTATCTGCTTTGCCAATGTCATGTGTGTCATTCTCAATGGTATTCTGTTATATTAGCCATTTTTTTACACCAAGTTTGGTCAGTATACTTGTATGCTACGAGTTTATTTAGCTATTCTCCACTAGGCATATATTTAGGAAGTTTCTATTTTTTTTTTTAATTATAAATAATGCTGTTAGAAGTAGCTGTTCATATATATATATATATATATATATATATATATATATCCCTATTAAGTGATAGTACTGAGTCAAAGGATTAGATTATTTTTGTGACTCTAGAATCTAGATTTTTCTCCATGAACACTCTACCAATTTGCATTTTCTCAATATACTTGTTTCTCTAAACTGCCACCTCATCAACATGCATTTTTGTCTCTTTTTTAATCTATTTGGTGCTTAAGTAGTGCTTCAGTTTTTTCAGTTTACATTTATTACATAGATACATCTATTAATGTTATCAGATATGATGTTATTATACCTTATTGTAAGGTATAATATGTATATTCAAGGTTCTGCTTAGCCTCGGTGGTGAAAATTATAGATCCTTTTGTTTTTGGAAGAAATCCAACCTAAAAATCAATAAAGAAAAGTAGAGGATAAGAAGAGGCATTTCAGACTCAGTGTGTGATGTCACGAGACTTGAAGTATATGTAATTTCACATTTTTTAATCCTCCATTCCCATTCCTCCACAGAATCTTGCAGGTCACATATGGGGAAGGTTCTCAGTTTTCTTCTGCTTCAGAGTCCTTTTCATGCAAGGGTATAAATTACTAAAAGTTTGCTATCATTTTATTAGTAAGAAGCTGGGAAACCTGGCGGTGCCTGCTGATGAGAAATGGAAGGCAGTATTTGAAGAATGCTGGCACCAGTTAGGCTGTGAGAGCCCAGGCCAGGGAGAAGTCTGGAAAGCATGGGACAACATTGCTGTGGCCCTGACCACCAATCGTCGCCAGCACCGAGATAGGTGAGATCTTGCATCCCTCCTTTGGAAACACTGAACCTGCACAGAGAACTGAGTCCCAAAATGTAACCTTTTACTCTGAGAAAATTCTAGAAATTAACTTGAACTTTATCACCTTACTTTCTGTTTCCTTCTGACTTGCCCTTTGTAGGAACAGAAACTCTGCTAAATGAATGCATTTGGTACTGAAACTTGTTCCATGTATGTCCCCTGTACACATCTGGAATATGATAGCAAGTTATATATACATATTTAAAATCATATTTCCTTCTTTATGTAAATTTTACCCTTCATTTGTTCCAGTCCAGAGATATTAAGTCGTTCACATACCCAGACACTGGAAAGTTTGGAATTCATTCCACAACATGTTGGTGGTGCCTTCACTGTAGAGAAATATGATGA
This sequence comes from Notamacropus eugenii, assembly GCF_028372415.1. Classification (NCBI taxonomy): domain Eukaryota; kingdom Metazoa; phylum Chordata; class Mammalia; order Diprotodontia; family Macropodidae; genus Notamacropus; species Notamacropus eugenii. The sequence goes on along the minus strand of NC_092877.1, from coordinate 297,884,914 downwards.
AATAAAGAAATACTTAATAAAGGTAAACCAAAAGTCAGTTCTCTTAACTCTTATAACTAATGACACTACCCTACTACTAGCATATGTGTTATCCATATTAGTCTAGTTCTGTGTTTGCTTTCTGAGTAGAGTGTATACTACTATATCCTTTGTTAATCTCTGTTTCACTCTAGAACAGAGATGACAAACTCACAGGCCACGAGAACAAAATTAATATATAATTGGGAAACGTTTGACAAAATAAATAAAAATATAATACAATATAGATGAAGTTAAATTGTGGTTTTCTCAGTCAATAGTAATGTACAGGGATCCATTTCTATTCGAGTTTGACACCCCTGCTCTATAACACATTTCTCATATTAAGCACTTGTGATACTAGCAGGTCGGGCAACTCAGAACTCAGAGCTCAACTAACTTTTTATTTTTTGTTGGCAGTAGCAAACACTTGTATGGTAGAGGGTCAACTCATTTCTGTTTCTGGGCCTTTCCTCTATACTTATTCTCACAGCCTTTAAGATGCCATTATTCCAAGAAGAAAATAAGTGAGTGATAAGAGAGAGGTAGCTAACAAGGAATATGGAAGGAAGGCCAGAGGATGAAAAAGTTTTAGACACTGATATAGGACTTGAATGACATTTTTCTAAGACAAGGCTTAACACTATTGTAAAAGTACATATGCATTAGTAAACCTTAAAAATAAGATTTTGTTTGATTTTTCTGAACTACAGTGTAAGAATTCTGATCTTTTAAATATCTCAGTGCTTTTGAAAAAATGATTGGTCATTTTTTTTTTCACTGCATAGTTTGCTAACTCACTTGAAATAACTCTTTTTCCCTCCAGGCTTGTGACACTCCTCTTCACCCTTTGGGTCGTCTCATAGAAACCCTGGTTGCAGTGTATAGAATGACTTATGTGGGAGTGGGAGCCAATCGACGATTATTGCAAGAAGCTGTGAAAGAGATTCAGTCCTACCTTAAGCGTATTTTCCAGCTGGTCAGGTTAGAGCATATAAGTAATTGAAGTTCTTTAAGCACAATAGAAAAACATGTTTCACTTGAAACTGAACTTTGTGTGACTGTCCTCACTTTGTTCTAGAATTTTTTAAAAATTATAGTTTTTTCTACGACCCCAGAAATTTTGCACAGTAGGTTTGAGATACAGGACAAAGAATCTGATTTTTAAATCTAAAGATTTCTTATTAGTTGGATTTATTTTTACAGTATCAGAAAGGAGTCTTTTCTCTGAAAGTGGTATTGACTTTATCATAGCTGCAAGAGACTTTAAAGGTCATCCAAGCCAGTCTCCTTATTTTACAGATGAGGAAACTGAGGTTCAGAAATTTGAATAATGTGCCTAAGGTCACATGTGGGAGAGCTGGAATTGCATTGCAGGTGCTCTGACTCCCAGTCCAATGAGGTTTCTACTGTATTGTGCATCCTTTCTTCTTTATAGTATTCCTAATGCCTCCTACATACATAAATGAATCATACCTTGCATAAAATAAGGATCATGTCCTTGAAACATTACTTCATAGAAGAGTCCAGTATGAAGATAATAGCCTGTAACATTGACATCCCCTCCACTGACAGCATTATGATGCCTAAGCAGAACATGAGTGCTCCGTTCAGAAAGACTGAGTTCAAATTCTGCTTCTGACTTAGAAAACGATGGACAAGCTGTTTAATTGAGCAGGTTGAGCTTCGATGATCACTAAGTTTTGTAGCTCTTAAAGCTTATGGCTCTATAACTAAAATGTCTAACTTAAAGAAGCTGAACTTCAGGAAGCTTATTGTTAATTTAGATTTGTTTTTAATTATTAGATTATTATTATATTAATTATGTAATATATTAATGTTATATTACTAGTGTTATTATTAGACTTATTGTTATTATTTGTTATTAGATTAGATTCATTATTAATTATGACTAATCATGGTTATCCATTACATAATATTGTGTTATTTGTTTATTTGCTGAGGACTTTTGTGCTATTTTTTTTAATGCAAAGATACATTTTCTGCCTTAAAAGCTTACAACATAAACTGACCTTTGGATCTTAAGTTACAATTTTCTTGTTCTAGTACCTAATTAGACAAAAATAGAGCAAGTCTGGAAAAAATGTATCAATCACATATAAGCATCAGTTTTCATTATAACTAGCTATGATAGTTTCACCTAGGAAAAACCTTTCCATGACAGGAGATTTCAGTGGACTAAGAATAACCTGAAATAAATTCTTCTTTCACTTGACCTTAAATGGGACAAGTAGAGAAACAAAACAGTACTTTAATCTTTGAACTTGAAGTATAATTGATTTCTCCTTCCTCAGGTTCCTATTTCCTGATCTTCCTGAAGAGGGCAGCACAATTCCACTATCTGTTCCTCTGCCCCAGGAAAGGAAGTCCTTTTGCACAACAAAGTCTGATTCTAGGTCAGAATCCCCAGAACCAGGGTGAGTGGAGTAAAGATGAATTGTGGGAAAAGGATTTCTCTATGTCAAGGTGCTTCTAACTGAATTCACTTGGTTACTGTGTTAGAAAAAAACATCCTTTGGTAACTGAGTGTTTGTTGATAAATCTTTCTAAATTTAGCTAGGCTCATCATCCCTAATCCCTTATCATGGTGCAAAGCTGTGTGTCTTCACATTTCCAGCAAGTCCTACAGTGCCAGAAAGAATTCTGATGTGTACCTGGCACTAGGCTTTATCCAAATTCCAAGGACCAGCCTGGCTAAATATGGAGAGTCTGTTTACTTGATAATTCTTTGGACATGTAAACCCATTAAGAAGTAATGGTGGCGGGAGCACACGCAGCACAGCCCAGGAAGTGTGGAGCTCAACCCAATGTGGCAGGAACACGACCCTGAATAGACTTCAGGGAGCCACCTGCAGCAGCAGTTCCCAAATTGCTCAACCCACAAACGCCACAGACGGCTTCAAAGGTGAGTGGGAGGGCTCAGTCTCCCTGAAGAGGGGAGCTCGGTCTGGACCTCGGCAGCAGCCACTGCAGTTGCAGCTTCCATTTTTGGAGCCCTCTCCCAAGAGCCCCTGGGGGAATTGAGTGACTGATATGAATCTCAGCCCTGAGCTGGGTCCTGACAAAGAACTCAGAAGTCAAGTAACTGGCTTGGAAAATGCCCAAAAAAGGGAAAAAGAATAAGACAATAGAAGGTTACTTTCTTGGTGAACAGGTACTTTCTTCCATCCTTTCAGATGAGGAGGAACAATATAGGTCTTCAGAGGAAGACCTAAAAGTCAAGACTTCTGCATGCAAAACATCCAAAATAAATATGCAGTGGTCTCAGGCAGTGGAAGAACTCAAAAAGGACTTTGAAAACCAAGTAAGAGCGGTAGAGGAAAAATTGGGAAGACAAATGAGAGCAATGCAAGAAAATCATGAAAAGTAAGTCAACAGCTTGCCAAAGGAGACCCAAAAAAATGCTGAAGAAATTAACACCGTAAAAAATAGAATAACTCAAATAGCAAAAGAGGCTCAAAAAGCCAATGAGGAGAAGAATGCTTTAAAAAGCAGAATTAGCCAAATGGAAAAGGAGGTTCAAAAGCTCACTGAAGAAAATAGTTCTTTAAAAATTAGAACAGAGCAGATAGAAGCTAGTGACTTTGAGAAACCAAAAAATTACAAAACAAAACTAAAAGAATGAAAAAATAGAAGATAATGTGAAATACCTCACCGGAAAAACAACTGACCTGGAAAATAGATCCAGGAGAGACAGTTTAAAAATTATGGGACTACCTGAAAGCCATGATCAAATAAAGAGCCGAGACATCATCTTTCATGAAATTATCAAGGAAAACTGCCCTAATATTCTGGAACCATAGGGTAAAATAAATATTGAAAGAATCCACCAATCACCTCCTGAAAGACATCCAAAAAGAGAAACTCTTAGGAATATTGTAGCCAAATTCCAGAGTTCCCAGGTCAAGGAGAAAATATTGCAAGCAACTAGAAAGAAACAATTAGAGTATTGTAGAAATACAATCAGGATAACACAGGATCTGGCAGCTTCTACATTAAGGGATTGAAGGTCATGGAATATGATATTCCAGAAGTCAAAGGAACTAGAAGTAAAACCAAAGAATCACCTACCCAGCAAAGCTGAGTATAATACTTCAGGGGAAAAAAATGGTCATTCAGTGATATAGAGGACTTTAAAGCATTCTTGATGAAAGTACCAGACCTGAAAAGAAAATTTGACTTTCAAACACAAGAATCAAGAGAAGCATGAAAAGGTAAACAGCAAAGAGAAATCATAAAGGACTTTCTAAAGTTGAACTGTTTACATTCCTACATGGAAAGATAATATTTGTAACTCTTGAAACTTTTTTCAGTATTTGTGTAGTTGGAGAGATTATACACACACGCACACACACACACACACACACACACACGTGTGTGTGCGTGTGTGTATAATATATATATATATATATATATATATATATATACATATAGACAGAGAGCACAGGATGAGTTGAATAAGAAGGGATGATATCTAAAAAAATAAAATTAAGGGGTGAGAGAGGAATATATTAGGAGGAGAAAGGGAGAAATGGAGTGTGGCAAATTATCACTCGTAAAAGAGGCAAGAATAAGCTTATTCAGTGGAGAAGAAAAGGGAGGAGGTGAGAAGTCTCTTCACATTTGGCTAAAAGGGAATAATATGCTCACTAAATCTGGTCTGAAAATCTGTCTTACACTACAGGAAAGTAGGGGAGAAGGGGACAAGTGTGGTGAGAGGGACAATAGAAAAGAGGGCAAATGGGAGAGGGGAGTAATTAGAAGTAAACACTTTTGGGGAGGGACAAGGTCAAATGAGAGAATAGAATAAATGGGGGGCAGGATAGGATGGAGGAAAATATAGCTAGTCTTACACAACATGACTATTATGGAAGTCTTTTGCAAAACCACACTTAGATAGCCTATATTGCATTGCTTGCCTTCTCAGTGGGGATGGGTGGGGAGGGAGGAAGGGAGAGAAGTTGGAATTCAAAGTATTAGGAACGAATATTGAGAAATGTTTTTCCATACAACTGGGAAATAAGAAGTACAGGTAATGGGGTATAGAAATCTATTTTGCCCTACAAGAAAAGAGAGAAGATGGGGATTAGGGAAGGGAGGGGTGTGATAGGAGGGAGGGCATGTTGATGGAAAGGGTAATCAAAATGCAAGATGTTATGGGGTGGGGGAGGGGAGAGATGGGGAGAAAATTTGAAACTTAAAATTTTGTAGAAATGAATATTAAAAACTAAAAATAAATAAATAAACATTTAAAGGAAAATAACTACATAGCATATTTTAAAAAAAAAGAAGAAGTAGTGGTAGCCAGGGACAATAATCAGTGAGTGGACTTTGTGCTGAAGGAATTTAATTGTGTCAATCTTGACTTCCTTGCTACAAAATGAAACCAGAAAGACAAATTTAAACCTGATGGAAGGAGTGGCTCACAGACTTCTTGAAGAGACAAAGAAAGGAGTTAATAGGGATGGTTTCATCATGCATTCAAGGTCAACAAGATCTATCATTTCATGAGACATTGGTTTTCTCACGTTGTAGTGCTCATACGTAACAACAACAGAAGGGAAGCCTGAGTTATGTTGCTGGCATTTCTCTTACTATTAGTATTTGAAAGATGCTTTCATATGGTTGTTTATAGTTGGCAGTTCTTTTGAAAGTTGTTGCTGTCCCTTTGACCACTTGCCTGTTGAGGGATAATCATTTTTCTTACTAAATTCTCCATTGCTTTGTCTTTACTAAGAGTTTCCTTTTTTCATGATAGGCTTTAAGAGCCAGAAAGCAGGCTTTACTGTCTCTTCAGCTGTAACTTTTTGATTTTCCTCCTGTCAACCCAATGTTTATAGCTATGTGGTCACAAGTTCTGGATTACTATTGCCTGTGCTATTACCTCGACTCTACCCACCGCTCTTTATGCTGTATGCCTTGGAAAATGATCGAGAAGAAGATATTTATTGGGAGTGTGTTCTTCGTCTAAACAAACAGCCAGATACTGCTCTCCTGAACTTTCTTGGTGTGCAAAGGTGAGTATTTTTTTAAGGCTAAATCAAGTAGTTTCAATAAGAGACATATTGTTCATTTCATATTTTTAATATTGAGTTATATGACCTACTCTATTTTCCTATCTTTCTTTTTCATGTTAATAATTATCATATTGATAAACAAAATACCAGTTTATAACCTTTACACTTTAAAAGTATAAATTAGACTAGGTTTAAACTGCCTTGACCTAGGTAAGGTTGTTTCATAATATATCAAAATAAATTATAACCAAATCCCCCTCTGTGCAATTATAATATTATTTATGCGTTCTACTACAACAACCCAAAACATTTTTTACGCTTGAATTACACCTATATCTGAGAAAGTTATCTTAGCCAGAGTGGGAAGAAATTAATGTACCTATGATAATATCTTTAAATAGTGTCTGCTGTAAGTAGTAACTTACAATAATAGAACTCATGGGTTCTTTTGTAGGAAATTTTGGCCAGTGACTTTGTCAATCTTTGGAGACAGTAAAAAGGTAAGTTGAATTGGGTTTGGTTTACAGGGCACATACCAGATGTGCTTTTACCTTAAAACCTGAATAATATCTGAAAAAAAAAATGGAAAACTTCAGTATCATCCTTGACTCCTCACTATTTCTCACACCCCATATCCAATCTGTTGCCAAGAACTGTTGGTTTCACCTTTGCAACATCTCTTGAATACACCTCCTGTCCTCTGACAGTGCCTCATCACCTTACACCAGGATCATTCCATTAGCCTACTGGCTGGCAAAAGTCTAACCCTACTCTATTCCATTCTCCAGGCAGCCACCAGAGTGATTTTTTTAAAGCTTAAGTCCAGCCAGTGTCACCCCATCCTTCAGATTCCAGTGGCTCCCTGTTGCCTCCAGGATTAGATACAGCATTTGGCACTCAAAGCCCTTCATAACCTATTTCCTTTCTACCTTTCCACATCTCATTAAATCCCAACTATAATCTCAACTTCTACAAAAAGCCTTTCCAAACCCCCTTTTAATTCCTAGTGTCTTTTCTCTTTTAATTATTTCCTATTGTTCCTGTATACAGCTTGTTTTTGCACATTTGTTTGCTTGTTGTCTTCTCCTATTTGATTGTGAGCTCCTTGAGGGCAAGGACTGTCCTTTTCCTCTTTTTCTGTCTCCAGCTCTTAGCACAGTACCTGGCACATAGTAGACACTTAATAGATGTGGATTGACTATTTTTTGAGTGACTTGGGAAGAAATCTTGCTTCCTCTTTAGATAGGAGTACTCTCCCTAAAGTATATGTGCATTACTAATCACCAAAAACCAGGTACTTGCCCCCAAATCAGATATCCTGTTATAACTGCAAAGAATGGTTTTCCTTTTGTTCCTCAAATACAGATGTTTTCTTGTGCAGGTTTTGCCTACAACAAAAGATGCCTGTTTTGCCTCAGCAGTAGAATGTCTACAACAGATCAGGTAATTTCCAAATTGTAATACATTACATGATTCAAAGCAGTAGTGGGTTTCTTAAATTGATAATCTGATTCTGAATTTTGAAAGATTATGATTTTACCTGAATCTCCAGATTTCTGCATTTGGCATCAAGCTGAAACTATGATTAGTGAAGCTTTCTGAGAAACATAGTTGATCCTCTATCCTAAGTCTTTATCACAAAAGTCTCCTAAAACTGTTCTCACTTTCTCTAATTTCTTACCTTTCCACACTGCACATTACTATCAAATTAGTCTTCCTAAAACATAGCTCCATTCATGGCAGTTTCTTCTCCTGTTCTAAAACTTCAGTTATTCTTTATTATCTACAAATTAAAATATAAAATCCTTTGCCTGGCCTTGAAGAACCTTCATGAACTGGCCTCAACCAACCTTTCCAACCTTACGTTTCACGCCTCTCCCTTGCATCCCCTGTATTTCAGCCATATAGATCTGCTTGTTATAATCCATTTTCCTGCCTCTGATTCATACTGTTCCTCCCATAAAAAAATTCCAACCTATCTACCACTTCTTGGCCTCTACTTATTTCCCTTCCTTTACGACCCACAACAATAAATTCAAAAGATACTTCCTTCATAAAGCCTTTCTTGATTTGTCCTCTCTCTAAGATAGAAGTAATTTGCCTTTGGAATTTTTTTATTACATCCACATTCTGCATTATATTGTAATCATTCATATATGTGCTTTATTTCTTGTGCTAAGCTAGCTCTCTGAGGATAGAGATTGTTAATCCCCCTTGCATTTGGCCTTGCACGTAGTAAGCATACAGTAAATGAATGGAAAGGTAGTACTTGACTCTTTCTGAGAAACTGGAAAACTTTACTATGAACATTTTATTTGTCCATGCAAATATAACTTAAGATTGTGTAAATGAGATCATATTTAGAGATTATATGCAAGAAAATTAAGGTTCCATATTGGTAGATGGGAGGAACTATGTTTTATTGGAGGGGAGAGATGTGTGGTCCCTTTTGTCTGATAAGAAGACATTTATTTCAAGACCTTGAACCCCAAATGTATATGATAGAATCCTGATTTTCATCTTTAGCAATTAGAAAATAGTAACATATGTCTTTTACTTTCTTATAGCACGACTTTTACCCCATCAGACAAACTTAAAGTTATCCAGCAGACTTTTGAAGAGATATCTCAAAATGTGCTTGCTACACTTGAGGAGGATTTCTTGTGGTCCATGGATGACCTGTTTCCTGTTTTCTTATATGTGGTGCTACGGGCCAGGTGACTAGCTTGACCACTCACTGTTTTAAAACTTTCGAGAAATAAGACTTTTTAAGTAGGTAGGTTGAGCACAACTGAGATTTGGCAAAATCGTGGAATAGAGAAAGTGTCTTTGACTTCCTTCCACACTTTCTTATATGCCCTGCATCTTAAGGAAAATGTTGTTTACATTACAGTCAGTCCTCAGCATTCATGAGTTTAACTTTTGCAACTTCAAGCATTCATATGACTTCATTAGTTACCTCATTTTCACTTTCATGTTGTCAACTGTCCATATTTGCAGCTATGCAAAAATGTAGACAGAAAAAATGAGAGGTATCTGCATGCAGGTATATATAACCATGAAAAAGAGGAAAGTATTTGTTCGTGAACCCGCTCCCAGAAAGTGTTAAAGTAACCTTTCAAGTGTGTGAAAAGGTATTTGAAAAAATGGAAAAGCAGCTACATTTGCAGATAAATGAGATAATGGTCACCCTGCTCTCCCACTGGAGTCTGAGCATCTGTGGCCGAACAGACAAGCTCTGCAGGGTGGGCAGTCACCCCAAGACAAGTGCCACAGAGCAGAAAAGGAGACTAGAAATGAAAGATTGTCCCTCTCCCTTTTTTACCTCTGAGTTCTAACATTACTGTTCCTGCCCCTCCCAGTCCTACTCCTTTCCCCTGAATTTTGTGGGTTATTGAAAAAATACATATTATCAGAATTAATGTTTTGGTATATGGAATTGTGCGCAGAAAAGTATATTTTCAGCAATTTCTAATGAAAAAATTACAATCTGTGGTGGTCACAGATCACCCCCTATTTCCTATAGATTGAATATATCAACATTCATTTTTTTGACTTTCATGCCATTATCTCTTAACATTACCCCCTTGAAAGTTGAGGATTAACTGTACAATGAATTCAGTCATAATTTTTTTAATCCTAAAATTCATTACATTTTTGCAATTCTTTAATCTCAGAAAAAATTTAGCTTGGTAGCAATTATCTCTAGAGAAATTGGGGCATAGAGAACTTGCAAATGTATATAATAAAATTGTCATTCCTCAAAGTTCATTTTTAATGTCTTTCTACTGCAAGAAGTAAAATACCAAAAAACTCACATTCTTTAGTAGTTCAGACACTGTCTAGGTTAAGGTGACACAGAGCAAAAGAAAACATTTTTCTTTCTATTCTGAGTTGAGGGTCAAGATATGGCACAGAGGGGAAAGTCCTGAATTTGGGATCAGAGGACCCAAATTAAAGTACTGTCTTCCATTTTCTACCTGAGTGACCTTAGGGAAAGTCACTTCACCTTTTTGGCAGAGTGGGAGGAGACAGCTTTAGTTTTCTCCTCTGAAAATGAGAGGATTGGACTAGTTGACCTGTAGGGTTGTGTCTAGCTCTAATTTTCTGATACTATTTGGTACAGTGCAGAGCTCTGGCAGTGTGAATAAGGTCATAATTTTTTATGTACCACTCTAGTGTCTCATTTTCTGTTAGGCTATTCTTTTATCATCCCATTTGGATCAAAGTAATCTCTTCTTTCTGTACCCTTTTCCTTTTTTTAATACATATTTAGAGAAGAGAATGACAATGAACACTGAATGACAGCAAATAATGTGGCACATTTTTCTCTTGACAGGATCAGGAATTTAGGATCCGAAGTACATCTCATTGAGGATCTAATGGATCCTTATCTCCAGCATGGGGAACAGGGAATCATGTTCACTACCTTGAAGGTGAGTGGATTTCCCCTTTTTATAATATGCATTTTATATGTATTTTATAATATATATATAGTACCTTTTATAATACGTATAATATGTCACTCATTTTCTGCATTAAAATATGATCTTTGACTATGTCCTTTTTTAAAATAAAGGCTTCATAGCAGTGAGAATTAAATAAAAGATGAATGTCATTAAAATAAAGGATGGAAGAGCAAAACGTTAACTTTTCTGATACTTAAAACTTTACCCTGGTGGCAATATTGAAGGTACCAGGTGTTGGTTCTCATTTGTCACTCCTTGTCCAAGGAGCTCAGAGCACTTTTGCTAACTAAATTGTTTTATATGTGTTAGACCCTTATAAATTAACTGTGTAACTGTACAGTAAAAGTATAGTGAAATCTTCCTATATAGCTCCAGAAAATGCTCAGAAATTTCAGGGTGGCATAGTAGAATTTTGGCAAAGCTCAAGAATTGAGCCATGTTTTCTCCTACTGCCGTCTATTCACTCTTGTCCTGCATTGGTGGTTCTCTGACCCTGTGGGACCCTTGGAGGCTGCCAGAACCACCTGAGAATTCTACTTGTAAGGTACCTAGTAGAATGGAAAAAAGTCACCTAAACTTGGTCCCAGAGGTGGCCAGATCTACACCTGAGCTGCGTGAGAGTAGATTTTTTTCCACTGAGGATAAGGTAAAAGTACAAATAAGTCCATTTTCTGAGAATATAACCTCTCTCTATTCCATTCCCCAGACTGGAATTTTGAGGTAGTTAAAAATTAGGTGTTTATTTGAACTTCAAACCTTTACTCATTGAGGTGTCTACTGCATGTGGGCACCCAAATAAATGCATCCCGACCCATAAGATAGATGTCTGAAGAGTCAGATGTCAGACTGACCAGGAGGTGAGGGCCCTGGGTCTTAAAGTAAGTGAAGGTGCGGTGTTCCTCACTCCATTTGATCTGATTTCCCATCCCTGATGTCATAAGCAGAGAAGATGCCAAGGATTGGTCAAGTGAAGCCCTTGAAGCTTCTACAAGTTCTGCAAGCACAGGGCATAGAATCAACTGGTAATTTACAAAAAATGGCAGGAAATATAGCATTCCTGGAGTAGAGGTAGCCTGCTACAAGAGAAGCCAAACTTTAAAAGGAGTTAAAAGGAGTCTGGGGGTAGGGGGGAGAATTAGACCTACTGTAACTGTTTTGAAAATCCACATCTGTCCTTACCATGTGATTTAATATTAAGCCAGTATAGTCACAATAGTTCATTTAGCTTCCAAAAGTATTTTGTATATTCATTTCATTTTATAATAATCATAGCCATGTGAGATAAGTTGTACAACTATTATCTCCATTTTATAGATAAAAAAAAATTATGCCTCGGAGAAGCTATGACTTGCCCAATGTCACATAGCTAATAAGTGGTAGATGTGGGATTCAAACCCATGTCTTCTGATGTCATATTCAGTCCTTTTTTTCCCATGCTACCTATTGTGCCATAGACAGCTATGTCCCTTCCTCATCTTCAAAAAATCAGCAGTCATTTTCCACACAATCTAATCTGTACCAGCACTGTCAAACTGAGCGCTGTCCTCAAGGGATTTGTGTATTTGTAGCACAGATAAATTCATGGAGCTTATATAACCCATTAGGAGGTATGACATATAATCTAGAATGTAGTGTGATGGAAGTGCAGAAGAGAGGTAAAGAGAACTCCGAGAGGTGGCAGAGGAGATACTCCTTCACAGAGAGGGCTTGTTGTAGTCTTTGGGAGAGAAGTGGCAGTTGAGCTCAACTCTATAAAGATATAAGTGGGCAACAGAAACCTGATGTGTGAAAGCATTCCAGACATAGGGTATGATGGGAGTAGAGGGTTCCCCCCCCAAAAAAAAAAATAATAGAATCTGTAGAGGGCACCAAGAGTCATCCTGCTCCAGTAGAGGGAAGAATGTGAAAATAAGACAGGAAAGTCAGGACAGTGCCAGCTTGTGGAGGGCTTTGAATTACAGATAAGGCGTCCTAACTTGATTTAGGGAATAATAGGGAGCCTTTGAAGGGTTGTGAGCAGAGAACTGATGGGACCACATCTGTCTGCAAAGATGACTAATCTGGAAGTGGTGTGCAGGCTGCATTGGAGTAAAGAGAGATGACAGTTAAGTTGTTCTCTGCACAAGCCAGATGATAACCAGAGCCTGTGGCCATAGGCAGAAAGAGGCCATGGGCAAGAGTTCCTGTGGCCAGAGACACAGAAAGACTCATAACTCATTGATTGGAGGCAGGTGAGAGTCCAGAGAGCACCAAGAGTTCACATGGAAGAATTAGGTGAATGGCGATCCCCTGACAGAAATAATTAAACTAGAAAAAGGAGAGCAGGTTTTAGGGGAGAAATAGGAAGTTTGCATTTTCCTCTGTCAAGGTGCCATTCATGTAAAGATGATTCAAGTACTTATAAATCTGTTCTAGAATAGAACAGGAGCTGTATTAGGAGGGCAGGAGAGGAGGAAGAGTTCAGATCAAACTCCCTGTAGTGAAGTAGGAGATGAGCAAGTAGGCAACTTAATCTGAAATTCCCTTCCTGCAAATTTTGACAGCCTTTCAACTTGGTGACTAAAGCAGTGCTCACTACAGCTTAATCTGAACCACTTGATGTTTTGGTACTGAGATAATTTAATGGCAACTTTTAGATAATTGATGCACCCAGAGAGCCCTGCTATGTTTCTTACACGTGCAGTACCAAGCAGCCACGTAGGTGATGCTGACTTGGCATGCCATCCATGAACATAAATACTATCTATGTGCCATTTTGTACATGAATTCCAACATGTGACAAATGATATAGGATTTAGAACTGGAAAAGCATTTAAAGGTCATCTAGTCCACCCTCACCCCTCTCCTCCTTTGCAGATGAAACTGAGGCCTGGAAAAGCTAAGTCACTTGCCCAAGATCCCCTAGTGAGTACCCAGTAAAGTAGGCTCTCAGGGAGACCTCCTTCCTCCAAATGGAACTTTTTATGTTGCCCGACTTTGAGATTTAATGTTTTATTTTAGGGGTTATTCTGAGAAAAAAGATCAATTAAGGGAATGGAAAATAATTTATTTAGGTTTTTATTTCTTTTTGCCTAGTTTGGAATAATAACCTTCCCCATCCTTTCTTTTCTTTCTCCATACATTCTTTACATTGCTGCCCAGATGATTTTCCCAATTCTAGTCATGTCCTTTCCTCCACTTAGAAATCTTCTATGGCCCCCTATCACTTAAGGAATAAGGTCTGAACTCCTGGTCCTGACGTTTCAGTGCCCTCCAGTTTTCCTCCAGGTCTACCCTTCTGACCTTGTTTCATGTTAACCCTGTTCATGTATTCTTAGAGTCTAGATAAAGTATCCTGTGCCCTCCAATCTCATCCTGACCTCCCCCACCTCCATGAGTTTGGTCTTGCTGCCTTCCATGTCCATAATGGTTTTCTCTGCCTCCCTCACCTCAGCCTCTTAAAGTCACTGTCTCCTTTTGAGGTCCTGCTTCAATGCGATGTCTTCAATGAAGTTGTCCTTGATCCCTACTGCCTTTCTTCCTTCTCATATTCCTCCCAACATTTTGCCTGTACTTGTCCTTTCCACTTCTTTCATTTACCTTCTCCCACAGATGTCTGTGTACATCCCCTTTTCCTCTTTCATGAGAGGCAAGACTGGGATCTGTGTTTTATATCTAGGTAGTTTTCTGTGCCTAGGTGTTTGATCATGTTTATTGAATAGAATTAGACTCCTCCCTAGAGATTTTGTAAATCCTAAAGTGAATATAAGTAACTATACTAGAGGCTTGCTGTGGCACTGCCTCCAAGGTCCATGAAGAACCAGTAAGTCCTGGTGCTGGGATCAGAGCCTAGATTTCCTCATTCCAAGTCTGGTGCGTTTTCCACTCTGCCATGCAGCTGGTCCCTAAAATGCAGGACTTGGATGAGGTGGTCTCATGTGTCCATTCCAGTGCTCAAATCCTGCAATTCTCATTTAGGTCCTGATTCTGCCATTAACTAGCTATGTGACGTTGAGAAAATCAGTCCTTCAGAATCTCAATTTCCTCATCTGCAAAACAAGGATGATACTATGGCAATTTCACAAGGTCGTTAAGATGAAATGAAATTGTCTTTGTGCAGTGTAAAGTTGAATACCATAGAGACATGAGCTGTTATTCCTCTCCTACCTGAAAAAGTTATACAAGATTGCAGTTAACAAATGTTTTGGAGATAGGACTCATGTTTCCAATATTCAAACCTGATTTTTTTTTCAGGCATGTTACTATCAGATCCAGCGTGAAAAGCTCAACTGAAGCCCCATCAACCTGAAAACTGGACTGTCTGTGGAGCAGAGTACTGCAGCACCATCTAAAGTCTTCACCCAGCATAGCTGAGAACGTCACAAAAATGAGAAAGGCCTAATGTCCTTTATCCTGTTTATCACTTCTGAGCCCTATTGACTGGTCAGAGCCCTGAGACCCTGGGAGTGGTAGAGGTGGTAGAAACAGTGATTGAGAATTGGTAGAATTTTAATGAAATATCATCTGATAGCAAGTTCCAAAAAAGCAAACAAGCTTCTGGGGTTAAAACAACAATGACAGAATTCCACTATTACCTTTCTTAAAGTATAAGTCTTGCTATTATGTTTGTGATGGAAGACTTGGTCTCAGGATGTAGTTCTTGATGTCCTTGAGAAGTTTATGAATACCCTGAGTTTCTAATCTTCTTGACTCTGTTTGCGGTGACTCTGAATCCCTTCTCAAGAATCAGTTGTACCTTCAAACCACACTTTGCCTTCTTAAATTCTTTTCAATTATGTATTTACTGAGAGGAAAAAGAATTTTAGCCTGCACTTTTGACATTTCTAAGGTTTGTCACTGGAACACACATGCATGATGGGAAAGGTTCTGTGTGATAGCTACTGTACTCCTATCCATTAATTATGAGAAGCACGAAAGTAAATTTCCTGTCTTTTGGATAGAAAGAATGGAAATTTTGTCTCCATTTCCTTACCATCCTCCCAGTAATGATGGCATTAACTGAAATGCAAACACTAATTGAGATGCTGTGAAACCTCATTGATCCTACAGGCGACAGCTGCTTTGCAGGGCCTGAGAATGAGAGCTGGAGAGCTTTGACTTCAGGCTGCTAGCATAGCATGTATCATGGGACTAAAGTATGCTGACAATGAAAGGCGCTGTCACCAAGCTGGGGGAGGTGAGACTGCCACCACCCCTCCCGCGTCCCCATCCTTCACACGGACTCACAGGGAAGAAAAATCAGACTTGATTTTTCTGATTTCAGAAGTATTATCACACAAGACTCTCAGTGTTTTTGTTTTTTAAGCCTGCCCACTTGTGGTTTAAAGTTATTGGGTTCTGGTGTGTGATGAACACCAGTGGCCCTTTCGAATCCATTTGGTGCTTTTCTGTGTCATGTCCCTTACACACGAAGGGCAGGGATTGAAGACGTCCCTCTGGCCTATGTCACGTAGCGCAGAGGAGCCTGATCAGTTTTGGAAAATGGAATCATGGTTTGTGCTCTCTTACTTTATCAGTCAAAACAACTGTTTGTTAAAATACTGTTTGGGAATGCTGGCTGTAATGTAGCAGCAGTTTTCATAATAAAACATGTTCATCTTTCTGAAGTCGTTTTGTGATTGGTACCTAGTACCTGAATCATACTAGCATTTGTGAACACTGGACCACCAGCCAAGAACCAGCCCTTCTCCCCTTCTGTCTCCTTTGCCAGCAAGAAACTTAACTTTTTATGTAACTGTAACTTTCTGATAGCCTGTTAGTACGAGATTCCCTAGAATTTTTCTGAGCTAAATTTCTGAAAAACTTAGAATCACATGTCTGAAATCAGTTTTTATAAACTTCCAGCTCTCCTAAATATAGGTTGTATACCTCATCAAAAAGCCAAATATTATTTCCTGGAATCTTGTTATAGGAAGAGTATGTTAATTTGTCAGCACTAAAATCAGCCTTGCAGAATAGAGAAATGGGCTATGAAACAGCAGGAAGAGAAATCTGAAAAATGGATAAGCCCAAGTAGTGATGGATCGTCATAATTCAAATAAGGACTGTTTAGTACTTCACCTCTTCGTCTTCCTCATTCCTGAATTGACCAGGAGTTTTCTAGTAACAGATGATACAGCCCCAAGAATGATGAAAACTAAGTGCCGCATTCCATGTACAAGTTTCTAATATGTTAGAGATTTCTGAAAAACAGCCATTTGATAAATGTCAGTAAGTGATACGCTCCCCTGCTATGTCAGTGACACATGCAAGGTGAAAACACAAAATTTCTAAACTTCAGAGGTTTTTTTAAGATTTTTCATGTTCTGTCTTTAGGAATACAACAAAATAAAGTGCGATTGACTGTTTCCCCAGGTCCTCACATTAAAAAGTACCTAGGGTACCTTGTCTCATGCAGGATAGTACAAAGGTAAGCAGGAAATTAGAGGGTGTGGATAGATCAGCAGTAATCTCAACAAATACTTAATGCCATTTTTTTAAAAAGTTCTATTGAGGCCTTTTGTGTTTTAAACTGATTGTTTCTGACGTATGCACTCCCAAATGAAGTGCATTGTCACAAGGGAAATGTTATGCAAAACCAACTGAGAATGACTGTGTCTGACCATTTATACAGCATTCTGCACCCTTAGCTCCCTACTTCTCTCCTGAGAGGAGGGACCTATGCCTTCTCTGTTCTGTAGGGCTATATCTGATCATCACACTTAATCTTAGTGTAGCTGAGTTGTCATTCTATGTAGATTATTATAGCTGTGATGTCTGTGATGTTTCTTTTACGGCATCTACTTCATTTGTGGCATACCAGTTTTTCATCTTGTCCCGTTTCTCCGAATTCTCCGTGTTCATCATTTCTTTGAGCAGAATATTCCATTCTGTTCATAGACCACAGCTCAGTTGGCCATTCCCCCAAGGAGGATCATCCACTTTGTGCGAGGTAATAAAGGGCCTGAGAAGACGTGATCAGATCTCATTTTACATATGAACAAGGAAAGCAAAGGAAAGAAGACCAAGTGAAATGCTACACCCTGATAATCATAGCTGACATACCTAGCAAACATTTGAGAAGGGCTCTGTGAACATGATTCCTCAGGAACCCATGTTCTATTTGGTCATTCAACTAGCATTGATTAAGTACTACACAGAATTGCAGAAAGCCAGTTCCCAAGGCCCGGCTTCAAGTTCTGCCTCTGACACAGATCTTCTGTATGACCTCTAGACAACTCTTACCCTAAGACTGACTTTCAGAGCCACTTTTGATCTGTATTGGTACAGAATTTTCTCATCAAGAGTCCCCATAGCAATGAAGTTATAGATTGTCTTCCCCAAACCATCCCCCCCAAAAAGAAAAATGTCCCATGGACTGTGCTAGGTCTTAAGAATACCTATGCAAAAAAAATTGAATCCCTGCTGGGGAGTAGTGACCAGGGAAGGGAGCTTTTGTCTAAGAAAGTGCAGGAATCATGAATGAAGCCAGAACCATAAGGCAATTTGCCATGTCCTGTGTGATAGTAGGGGAACATTTGATGATTTTTTTCCTTCAGGAAGAAGTGAGAAAAATGAGGGTGAGGTCAGAGAACAAGTAGGTATGGCAACAGATATCAAAAGGTCCATGCTGGCTAGAGAGCTAGAGAAGGAGGAAAGGACTAAGCATTTATTAAATACCTACTGTGTTCCAGACATTTTACGATTACTGTTTGCTCCTCACAACAACTCTGGGAGGTAAGTGCTGCTGTTATTCTCGTTTTACAGTTGAAAGAGGCTGAGAGGTTAAGTGAGCCTAGGGTCACAAAGCTAGGAAGTGTCAGGTGTCAGGTCTGATTTTAACTCAGGTCTTCCTGACCTTCCAGGCCTAGCACTATATCCACTGGCTCACCAAGTGTGTCTAAAGGCCACCTGGCTAAGTCCTGGTGGTCGGGTAGATGAAATAGAGCACAGTCTGAGGTTGGTTAGATACAAAAGACTGAGCCGTCTTGATTTACCCTCCAATTCAATGTAACTGCCACAGGGTGAACCCCCAAACTGTACAGATTAGTTAGATTGGGGGAGGCGGGGAGGGATGGTGCAGTTTTAGGGGATATATAGGTTAAGTAAATAAATACAAGACAATTTGACAGGCTAAGGAGTTGGGGGTGCAATTAAGAATTAGAGAAGGCTTTGTAAAGGTTAAAGGGAATGCATTTTGGACCTTGGGGATAATTTGGCCGAATGGAATGGCAGCGATTGATAGAATGTCACTTTGTCATCTCTCTTGTCCATTTTTTCTGTACAGCTAGAGAGAATTCTGTCTGCTTCTAAGTTAAAATTCCCACTGAGTGCAAGCTAAAAAAAAAAAAAAAAAGACTTTCTGACTGAAGAGAAATGGGCTAAATGTTCGTTTGAGTTCAGAGCAGTAGCTAATGGGTACAGAAGGGATTATTTCTGATGGACAGCAGTCATTAGCTGCCGGGAATCCTAGGATTAGATATGCATCAGGAACAAGATTTCGCCTCTGTAGGTTAGCCTTATCACCAAGGTGATAAAGCTTTTTTTCATGTCCTCCCTTTGTGGTTTCTTAAGAAAGGAACAAGATGAAATAAACGAAAAAACAAAGTTCTGTGACTGCCACAAATTTTCTCCTTATGTTAAAAACCCACATTTTCTAAATATGTTCCTATAATGCTAGGATAAGGGATAACGAGACTTGTTTACACTTAGATGTGCTAGGCAATTGAGGGGAGAAAATAATAAATGGAAAGGGGAAACACATTAACGTAGAGACAGAAGTTCAAAAGACTTGTTAAAGCAAGAAATGCTTCTGGTTTTCCTTTTGCCAGTAGTTTTGAGGCCAGGTTTCTGTGGATTAGTATGAAGAGGATGTTCTGAGATTAGCTGGGGCAGTGAGGTGACTGGCTCCTAATAACTCAGAAGGATTTTTCACTAAAGCTTTTCTCCAGGAGAGGACTACTAGCATTGTGCCAGCAGCATGTAATTCACCCAGGTAAGAGAGTATACCAAATGTTCTGCTAATGTGTGAGGTGATGCTTCCAGTCTTTTATAAATGTGAGGTTCACCCCTACTGGTAGCTGCTGCCGGTAGAATTCTAGTTAAATGAAACCTGCTGAGAACTAGATCCTGTCTTTGGGATGACTTGGGAAGGACAGATTTGGCTGTGAAAAAAACTGTTTCTTAAGAAAAGGATAACAAATTGTCACAGATTGAGTGATGAATAGGGAAGAGAACTGACATCAGTCCATTGGCCTGTAGTAATTTCCCTCCTGCAAGTTTGTAAGTATTTTTCCAAACATATCTAATGGGCCAAAGTAGAAAGCATTTTAAGAAAATGTGCATGGTAGTGAACAAGAGAGGTAGTTTAAAAAAAGACATTTCATCAAATTTTGAAAACAAATATTAGTGATTAAAAATGTTTAGTGCTTCTTGTGAGAAGCACCTCTCAGGAATCAGCAGCATCTGGCCAAAAAAAAAAAAAAAAAGAATTCAACAAACCCATAAGTTCACACCCTTAAGGAGTTTGTTTGCAATTTTCAATAAAAGAATGCTCATCAAATATAAATGGCTAGAATACAAGTTAGTCACAGGCAAATGGGGAGGATGAAGGCACGATAGACTGGCAGGAGAAAGATGGCTGAAACCATACTAAACAAGAACTGACTGCTTCTCCTAGATTACTATTAGTTGGAAACTTTATTTCATTAGGTATCATCTAGAACTATTCGCAAAAATAGATTGTAAACATGGCATTTTGTTAGGTTGTACCCTCAAAGCTAACACAAAGCCTTCACTTTTATCACATTATAAATTATAATTTAAAAGATTTATTGGGAGAAAGGAAGGAAAGAAAGGAAAAGAAATCAGACAATTGTGCTGGTGTAGCTGTAGGGGCTTTAACAGTGGAAAGAACTGCACTGGATTCACCCCTGGTGTTGGTCCAGGGTCACCAACATTGAAGGTTAGACAGAGGCTGCAGAAAGGACTTCTGGTGAAGCACACTCCATCCCAACGGCACGTCATAGTCCTCTGTCAAGCCACAAACCAAACACTGCATCATGACTGTGATCAATAGATTTGTCAAGTCACACCTCTCCTCAGAATCTTCCAGAAAGAAATCCTTCTACATCTATTATTTTGATATTTCCTTCCCCTTCTTCCCTCCCACCTCCTCCACAACACCCAATTACTCACAGTGTACACTGCACACAGTAAGTGGTCAGTAAAGATGTAAGAAAGAGAGAGAGAAGTTTGGGTTTTTTTAATGTGGTTAAGGGGCTGGAAATAAACACAGGAGTAGGTGCTACCCTTGGAATCTCCCTCTGTCCCTCTCTTTTTGTCTGGACTTGTGATTTCATTGGCATAAGGATGTCTTAGTGGGGAAAGCTTCTTTACCAATATATATCAGCAACTGATCTGTAACACAGGCTTAGAAAGTTTGCTGAAGTCACTGAGAGGTTATGTACAGGGTCTGCAGGACTTGAGGGAAGGCTGATCTCTTCCCTTTGCCATGCTGTCTCATAAGTCATAGAAAGTCTTGGTTATGTCTCTCTGAAACAACCAAAGATCCTCAGTCCTGCCTCCTCTCTGGGTTGGGGTGAGTGACTTTCATCTCACTTTAGGGGTGTTGTCTGTGGAGGTTCTAGGTTTTAACTCATGAGAGTTGGAGGACAGCAAGAACCACAGAGAACTTTTATTGAATGGAGATAACTTCATGCAACAATATAAATGGAAAGAACAAAAACCGAAACTTAATGCTCTGTAATTCTAATTACCTAGAAGCATGACTTTGGAGATGAATTGAGAAAATGCATCTCCCTCCCTTCTTTGCAGAGGTGGGAGAGTATGAGTGTAGAGTCCTGCATACACTGGCATTCTCAATTGATGTTGGTTTCTCTAAATGGCTTTTTCCTTTCCTTTTTTTTTTTCTTGTTCCTTTTTGGGTAAAGGAATGGCTTCGGTCTTGGAAAAGGGAGGAGGGATAAAGTTGAAAATGGAGGTGATATAAAAACAAAAAATATTTTTAAAAAAACATATAAAACAATTACTACTCACTCTAAATCCCCATAAGGATTCTTCATAATTAATTGATATTGGGAATCAGTGACATCTTGTGCTTCCATTTGCTTTCCATGTTTAGCAGCCTATCAGCACACTGTATCAGCCTATAGCATTCAATGGGCAGGTAACTGAATTCACCTTCCAGTGACCAAACAGTAGTTGGTATATTTAGATACTTACTTTTTACTGTTGCTTTACTGCCTAGAGTCAAGAAGACCTGAGTTCAAATTCAGCCTCAGACACTTACTAGCTTTATGATCCTGGGCAAGTCACTTAACCCTGTTTGCCTCAGTTTCCTCATCTGTAGAATGAGGTAGAGAAGGAAATGGCAAACCATTCCAGTGTCTTTGACAAGAAAACCCCAAATGGGGTCACAAAGAGTCAGTCATAACTGAATTTTTTTTTTTTTACTATACAGCATAACTGTAAGTATTAAAGGTAGACTAGGTAATTCACACACAGAAGGTAACCATTTCTTTGCTTTGACATCTCTGTCAGTCAGGCTCCTAACTTTCCATTCATTAATTTGAAGACTTATTGTACTTCCTGGTATATGCTTTTTAAAATGATTTTATTAAATTATTTTTTAAAAACATTATTGAACGTCCGAGGTCTGGGCAATTGAAATATAACATTTGAGTTTTTAAAAATAGCTATCTGACATGCAGCCTAAGATGTCTAAAGCTAAAAGGGCAATTATTGGGGAATTGCAAAGAAACTTGAGGTAGCAATGGTGTCGGCCTTGAGATAGCTAGCTGGCTGGGGCAGGCAACAGCAGCTGATAGCTAGCAGGAAGAACTAGTTGTGATTGACGTCACTGACACATCATCGAAGTCAAATCCATGGAACCTTATCCAGTCACTGCTGCAGAGGCAAGGAGCTGGCCAATGAGATGATCCAGAAGCAACAAAAAATAATTTTAATGTATAGTTATTCCTCTGAGTTATATTTTGCTAGTATAGTTAAAGGAAATCCTTGAGTTCTTTGGTGGGTCTTTATTTTTTTTACAAATTTGTTTTTAGTTTTCAAAAATTCATTTCCATAAGTTTTAAATTTTCTCTGCCTCTCTCCTCTCCCCAAGATGGCATGCAATCCAATATAGGTTCTACATATACATTCTTATTAAACATATTTTCACATTCTTTCGAGGCTTTTTAAAGTATTATTTCATTTTTGACAATTTGGATATAGAGTCTGTCCTGAATGAGGGCTTGAGTAAAGGTTCTATTTCCCTTCCCAAGTGCCGTATAGGGGCATCTAGGGTGGAGTGGGAGAGTGCCCCTTCTAGAAGATAAGCACAGCTTAAATGAGAAATTCAGATCTGAAAATGAATCGATTCAATTTTAGGCTTCAATGAGCACTAACAGTGGGCCAAAATCCTATTGTATTTTAAAAGTTTAATATAAATGGGATGCCCACAATATAAGATAATTTTGCTAAGGATTTAGTTAAAACTAGACATCTTTATTTTCATTGTTTATTTTCAATTTTCACCAGTTATTTAGTCAAATCTTACCAGGGAACAAACATATGGTAGAAAATGTTTATTCTTATATAATCACTCTACCTTAAATTTAAGAGTTTAAAAAGTTTAATTATCATAGCCAACTCCACAAGCATTTATCAAGCACCTATTTTGTGCCAGGCATGGTGCTACAATGGGATATAAAGAAAAGTGAAAACAGATCTTGCCCTCCAAGAGCTCACAGTGTAAAAGGGGAATCACCAGGAAAACAACTGGGTGCAAACAAGATGTATATGGGATAAGCTGAGGGTTTTTTCAAAGAGAAATCCCTAACATGAAGGGAGACTGGGAAAGGCTTCTTGCGGGGCAGATTTTAGCTGAGACTTAAGGCAAACCAAGGAAGCCAGGAGGAGGAAGTAACAAGGGAGAGCATTTCAGGCAAGGAGGACAGCCAGTAAAAAATACACAAATCTTGGAAGACAGTCTTGTGGGAGAGAGTGAGCACAGAAGCTGGTGTGACTGCATTGAAGAATACAGGGAAGGAATAAGATCTAAAGAGGCTGGAGAAATGGGAAGGGGAAGGATATGATGGGTTTTAAAATCCAAACAGAAGATTTTATATTTGATCCTGGAGGGAGTATACTCAATGGGAAGAGGGTGGGTTGTATGTTTAGAACTATGCTTTAGGAAGATCACTTTGATAACTGAGTCAAGGATGGCCTAGAGTGGAGAGAGACTTAAGTCAAGAACACCAACCAACAGGCTCTTGGCATAGTCTGGGCATGAGATGATGAGGGCCTACACAATGGTATGCCAGTGCCAGAAGAAAGGAGTACTTAAGAGATGTTAGGACAATAGAAATTACAGGAGTTGGCAATAGCTTTCCATATAGGAGGTGAGAAAAAATTAGAAATTGAGAATGGCCTCTTCAATGATTTTCCCAATTCCAGTATCTTTCTTCTCTAATCCATCCTCTCCACAGCTACTAAAATAATCTTCCAAAAGCAAAGGGCTGACATGCCACTCCCCTACTCAAGAAACTACTGAGGCTCCCTATTGCCTCTAGGATAAAATATACAGCCCCTCAGCCTTGTATTATTCACAGTTTGGTTCAACCCTATGTTTCCAGACATTTCACTTTATTCCTTTGCATAGTGTTCCAGTCAAACTGGTCTTTTCTTTTTTTCCTGTACATAACATTCTATTTATCTTTCTATGTCTTTGCACAAACTATCCTAGATTGTTGCACCCTTTATCAGAGGCCTTCATTTCCTGGCCATTATTTCTTATTCATCAATCAATCGATTGATCAATCAAACTTCTACTTCAGCATAACCTTCACTCTACCTCACCTCACATATCCAATCAGTTGCTAAACCTTGTGTATTCTATTTTTATAAAATCTCTCCCATCTCTCTCTTTCCACCATCTCTCTTTTTTAAAATTTATTTATTTATTTTTACTTTTCAACATTCAGTTCCACAAGCTTTTGAGTTTTAAATTTTCTCTGCTTACCTCCCTGCCCCAAGACTGCATGCAGTCTGACATAAGTTCTCCATATTCATTCATATTTACCATATTTTCACATTCATATTTCACATATTTTCATATTAATCATGTGGTAAAGAAAAATTAGAACCAATGGGATGAACCGCGAGAAAGAAGAAACAAAACAAAAACAAAAAAAAAAGAGAGAGAGAGAGCAAATAGTCTGCTTCCATCTGCATTCAGTGTCCATAGTTCTTTCTCTGGATGGGGATAGCATTTTCTATTATGAGCCTTTTGGAGCTGTCTTAGATCCTTGCATGGCTGAGAAGAGCCAAGTCTATCAAAGTTAGTCATCACACAATGTGGCTGTAACTATGTACAATGTTCTCTTGGTTCTGCTCCCCTCACTCAGCATCAGTTCGTATAAGTTTTTCCAGGTTTCTCTGAAGTCTGCCTGCTCATCATTACTTATAGTACAATAGTATTCCTTTACATGCATATATCACAACTTATTTAGTCATTCCCCAATTGATGGGCATTGCCTCAATTTCCAAATTTCCAAATCTCTTAAAGAGAGCTGCTATGAATATTTTTGTACATGTGGATACTTTTCCCATTTTTATGATCTCTTTGGGATAAAGCCCTAAAAGTAGTATTGCTGGGTTTCACTCCCCCATCCCTCCCACCCCCGCACAACTCTCTGTCTCTCTCTCTCCCCCCCACAACTACAACCCTGCTTTAGGCCCTCATCACCCCACTTCTGTTTTATTGCAATGGCAGCCTCCTCAATAGTCTTCTTCCCTCTCAAATCTTTCCTGTGATTTTTCAAAGCACAGATCTGACTGTCACTCTTCAATCCAATATTACAATGATTCCCTGTCACTTCTAGGGTGAAATGTGCATTCCTCTTTGGCATTTAAAGCTCTTTACAACCTAGCTCTTTACAACTTGTTCCCCACCTACCTTTCTGACCTTAGTATACATTACTTCCCTTCAAATATTAAGTGGTCTAGCTAGCCAAATTGGTCTCCATGTTGTACCTCATATATGACAATCCATTTCCTATCTCCATGTCCTTGCAATGGCTGTCCCCCATGCCTGGAAGGAACTGCCTTCTACCTTTCTTCAACATTGACAATTTCTATCTTTTTGATCTTTTCTAGTTTGCTAGATACAAAGCAAAATCCTGATTGATATTTTGGTTTGATTTCCTATTATTATCAGTTATTTGGAGCAATTTTTATATGGTATTAATAGTTTAGATTCTTTTGAAAACTGCCCTTTCATATCCTTTGACCACTTATTTATTGTGGAATGGCTCTTGGTCTTACATATATCTCTCAGTTTCCCATCTTTCTGGATGTGAGACCCTTAGAGATATTTGATGTAAAGATTTTTACTAGTCAACAGCTTACTTTCTTATTTTAATTGCATTGATTTTGATCATGTGAAAGCTTTTCAATTTCATCTAAGTATTATTATCTATTTTGTCTTTTGCAATCTCCTTTGTTCTTTGTTTGGTTAAGAATTCTTCTAACTATGGTTGTGAAAGATATCATTATCCATTTTCTGAGTCCAGAGCTTGTTCTGCTGAATGCCCCATATCAACTATTTTCCAGAAACCTAAATAAGTCCCTGATGCCCAAAAAGACCTTTTGACCAACCTTGATTTACAGACTGTATTGAGTTGCAATGTGAACATGAATACAACCTGTGACCCAGAAAGACTTCCTAATAACTAACTGGAGACTCAGTGTTAGGGTTTGTGTCTCTTCTTTTTGGATGTAGATTTTGAGCTTATAGGGAAAGCCTATGTTTTCCTCCTTCTTCTATTTTGTTATTATTTCATCAATATGGATAATTCCCATTGTAAATTCCCATTTGCTGAAGTAAACTAGCAATTCATCTATAACTTGTGGTCTTAAACAGTTGCCTGGGGGCACTAAGAGGCTAAGTAATCTGCCTATGGTCAAAGGGGCAGTAGGTGGCAAGAGGAATTTGAACTTGGTCTTCTGATTCCAAGACTGGTTCTCTATCCTCTCTATATACCATCCTGTCTCAGTCTCATTTTTCATAGCACTTAATATATTCTTAGTCAACAAAGCAGAAATATCAAAGGCCACTCATGTGACCACCATTAACCACTGTAGAAGCTCCCAATACAATGGCCCTGTAGATGAAAAACAAGAACATCAGCAGAATACAACTGATCTATGGGCTCTGCTCTTTTAACTTTCTTAATATTTGTATAAATCTATTTGAGGAAAAATTCTAAAACTTTGTGAGTTTTCTCTTATGGAGACTGTCAAGTTTTAACATTGAATAGCCACATTATTTAATGGATTTTTGTTGTGACAGAAGAAAGAAGAGTCATTTTTACTTTAATGGAATTTATCTTTTGATCTGCTTCCTAGGTCTAATTTTCCCTTGGAAAAGGAAAACTTCTCCATTAAGAAAAAGGAGAGAAATCACTGGAAAAGAAGAGCATGATGGAGTTCTCCACAGTTACCAGTCAGGAGAACGGTACATATCTCTGAATGGCTGGTCCAGACCTGAAAGGGTGTTAAAATATTTATGTTCAAGAATGAGAGGGAAGAATGAAGGGAGGGAAGGAAGGGGAAAGAGAGAAAGAGACAGAGAGAATGAAAATGAATCAGTGTTCAGTAGATCAGTTCTGAAACTCCATGTGAAAGTGAAGAAATTTGTAAACCACTTTTAAGGTAAATGGCACAAGAAACTAATCTGTATATTCAATTGATCCATGTACGACTTTTGTGTCCACTTCTTTTAAGGCTGCTCAATAAAGGGTATAGAGTGTTGGAGTTGGAGTGAGTTCAACAATCCTCCCTGTGATACTTCTTTTTTGAGATCAGGTCTTCCTTTCTCACCCAGGCTGGACGTGCAGCATCACTCATGAGCCTTATCCTAATATCCTGTTCAATCTAATATCCTCCAAGCAATCCTGCTCAACATTGTAAATTTAATCTGCTTCATTTTTCTAACATGGACCTGTTCCCTCCTCTTTAGATAGCCTGGTGGCTGTGTGCTCCAGAGGTTCCCCATATTGATTAGCCTGTACTCCTGATTAGGTTTAGCCTACTACAAGTCAGAACTCCCAAATTTAAGATATCTGCCAGCCTCAGCTTCCCCAATAGCAGGGGCTATAGGCTAGCACCAGCACACTCTGCTCCTCTAATACTTACTAACTATATGACTCAAGGCAAATCACTCAACCTGAACTTCAATTCCATCATCTGTAAAGTGGAACTAATAATATCTATGGTACTTACTTCACATACAGATTGAAAAAATGTATATTAAACACACCAATAATTTAAAAACACTATAAAAGTGTGTCTACTAATATTATGTAAAACCTCGATATAGTTCATGAACTTCATGCATTAAAAATATATCATGTCAAGTTCCCAGCAAAATAACTTAGAATCTTAGAACCAAATGAGAAATTCCCTTCATCTATGCAGTACTGAGATCACTTGGAAATATATGTCCGATGACTTTCTTAGAAATTGCAATCTTCCAATGACCATTTCCAATAAGGGTTTTCAGAAGAGCTAAGAGATGCATAGGTTTCTGCTTCAGATGGAGGGATAAGAGTTAAGAACGAGCAGCATACCATCACAATAACCCAAAGCATGGTGAGATGAAGGAAGGGCTCATTGTATTTTCCTAGAGCACAAGCTGAATCACATTATTACATATTTGACCACAAAATTGTGACTAGGAAGTTTGGCTCCAGTAGCAAATTGAGGGAAATAGAAGAGGACAGTCTTCTTGGTCAAACAAGTCCCAGTGAAGGCAGAGCAACAAGAAGGAGGAGCAACAGTGGGGCGGGAGAAAAGAGAGCCCAGTGCAGTTGGAAGTGGGTCCCAGCACAGAGATAGGACCTTCATGGCATCAGAGGATGTTAACTGCCTGAGTCAAAAGCCCCATCACTCAGCCTTAGTTATGACTGTGTCTGTATCCTGCTGTTTGTACTTAATACTTGGCTCTCTCTTTTTCCCTCAGGTCTCTCTCAGATTCTGAGGCTGGTGCTGAAAGAATTAAGTCTGTTCTATAGCAGAGATGTCAATGGAGTCAGTCTTTTATATGATCTCCTCCATTCCCCCTGGCTACAAGCTCTTCTAAAGGTGAACTCTAAGATTTCTTGGACATTAAGGTCGCTCAAGAGTATATTTAAGATGACAGCAGCAGCATTCAACGGTCTTTGTTAAATACCTAAATGCTCATAGTATTCCATTAGAAAGAAACACAACTAGGGTGGGGCAATTTGCTCTTTGTCCGAGGGTGCTAGATTTCACATTCTTCAGCAACAACAGAACTTCACAGTTAGTTAATAAAATTAATTAATTAAAAGAAGAAGCTACCAACTAGTGTGCTTGTGTTTTACCTCTTTTACCTCCTCCACCACCCTAGGCCTCTCCATTAGGAAACTCATTCCCCTCCCATCTCAGCTGAGAGTATGTTTCACTCTACTTCCTGTAGTTTCTATCCCACATAGAGAATTCCTCATTGTAGATCTGATGCCAAATTTCTATAAGTTATGCAGCCAGGATCCTCCTCCTCTGGCTTTCCATATCTAAATGGTCAAAACATGTTATATGCTGTACCTTTTCCCCCTCTGTAGGTTTATGAAAGTCTCCAGGAATATATCACAAAGAAACCAATCCCTGTCCTGTCCCAGGCACAAGCATTATCCTGCGAGGTAACAGAGGGACCCAAAAAATAATGCAATGTCTATTTAACCCCCTTCTATCAAAAATTCTAGTTTTATCAGATAAAAAAGTGATTAATTGAATGGGATGATTTAACTGTATATACCTTTAATACAATTTTCATTGAGGTCTGAGATATTTCTAGTTTGCATATAGAGAGGGAAGGGAGAAAATTGATCTGTTGTATCCCAAATTATTCAAGTTGACCATATATTTTAACTAATATTTTAGGGCAAATTAATCCATTTCTCCTCCCCCCTCTTCTCATTCTCCCATGCCTCCCCCTTAAAAGTACCTTGAACTTGATCCAGTTCTGTATTTGATTTTTTAAAATTAATTATAAAATTTGATTAAAAAACGTAATTTGATTTAAAAACAACAATGACCATCCATATTATAGACTCACAAGGTTAGAAGAAAACTAATCTATTCTCTATTTTCCATTCCAGCAGTTCTCAATCACTTTAAATTACCTCATTCAGATGAGAATTTATCTTTTTCCTAATGCTTTGTAGTCCTTAAATAGTGATCTTAGCTAATAAAGTAGCCAATCCTGAAACAGAAAATGCTGTTTCCATGCAATGGAGTTGCTGATAGGACACTCACAAGATTTCTTCTAGTACTAAATAGATGTACAGGTCAGTTATAAGTCTTCTGCTCTATAGCTAGGGAAACTAAGGTACCTGGGGGCAGGGGACTCATATTAACTAGGGAGTATTTTAAAGATACTAATGGGGGGAAAAATACAAATGTCCCATTCTGTGGACTTAGAGAAGGAACTGAGTCTTACAGAACTGTCAGCCTGAGCCTCCAGGTTCAATGAGTCCTACCCAAAAACCTTACCTGCTCATTCTGGAATGTAATGAATTAAGGACTCTGCCTAGACCTTGAGATAAAAGATTAACATCGAGGCCTTCAAATGGAAGGATACCTACAGGCCACATATTGACTAAGTTTTAAAATGTAATATTACCTATGTTTTATTATATTTGTTTTTATTTTGTTAAATGTTTCCCAATGGCATTTTAATGTGGTTCAGGTCACATTCAGGAGTATTGTGGGCCATTTGTGGCCTGCTGGTCACAGTTTGACATGGGTGGGAATGGGACTCCCTATAAAACAAAGATAATCAATTTCATAATCCATTCCATTCTACTAACCAGGTGGTGGAGTTGTTGCGGAAGGTTCCTCAGTCGCCTGAGGTTCGAGAACTGAGACAAGTTCTAAAAGCCAAACACTTCCAGGCAAGTGCTGGCTCCTGGGTGGGGGGTGGGAGGATGGGGGTAGGGAGGGCAGGAGGGGGGAGGGAACAAGAGAAGAACCTGGCTGGGAGGGTACCCACTGAAAAATGGGAAGCATAGATGAAGTACTGTCAGATAAGAAGGTTCATGATAATGGACAAGGAGAGGGATGCATTTAAATGTCACAAAATTTTAGAGGCAGAGGAAGTCTTAGGGGATGAAACTTTGCAATGTAATTAGCAGTCTTTTCTTTTTTTTTTTTGAAGAGGCACAAATATATTTGAAGGCATATGGATCCTAGATCATCAGAGCTGGAAGGAATCTTGGAGGTTGTCGGGACTAACTACCTCATTTTGCAAATGAGAGACTGATCCCTCAAAGGTCACCCAGTCAGTAACTACAGAGGCAGCCCTGGAATCCACAGCTCCTGACCTAGGCTTTTTTCTAGCAAGCCTTATGACAGGGACTATTTCAGACTTATTGCAGTCTCATTATTCAGATGGGACTTGACCAGGTTTTAATCAGCCTGGCATGGGATCATGGGATCAGATTTAGACCTGGTGAGATCAAATTTACCCCACACTCATTTTACAGATAAGGAAACTGACGCTGAGAGAGGCTAAGGGAGTTTTTACCCATGCTCCAGTGAGTATGGTCCAGAAGGCACGGTTTCTTCTGCTCAACACCCTTTTAGCAATAAATAAATAAATTTGTAAAACAATTTTTAAAAATTCATTTTTACCAAAGGAAACTGATTAAACTAAATGGGGTGCTTTGAATACATGCCATTCAAATTAGATCTGAATGTACATGCCATCCAAATTACATTTTGAAAGACATCTTCTTCAGGGTTTTTTTTTAACCTATTCCGTCTTTACACATCATTAAAAAGGTAAAAGGATGAAATCGACAAGCTTTATCCATTGTCAGATTATTCAAATTGAGCACGTATTTTTAACTCCTATTTTAAGACAAATCTCAGACAAATCTCACGCTTCCTGTTCCCCTCTCCTCCTCCCACATCACCCCTCCCAAAAGAATCTTGTTCCTGAGTAGCCAGGATTTTATTGTGAAAAATGGCAATAATTTTTATTAGATACAGCTAGTCAGTGTCCGAGGCAGGTTTTGAACTCAGGTTTTTCTCTGGCTCCAAGCCCAAGGCTCCATCCACTGTACCATGCTGATCTTGATGCTGAGACGTCGATGTTTTACCATCTGAATGTTACGTACCAAGTAATCAAGAACGCTGACGAAGCGTGGCCACTGGGCGGCGCAGCGCACTCAACATTGAACCTTACTTAGTTTCAAATACTTAGTAACTGTGTAACTCTAGGGAAGTCAGTCAAATCTTTATCTGCTTCACTTTTCTTATCTATACAATGAGGACAGTAGTAGCACTTATCTCAAAGGGTTGTTGTGAGGATAAAATGAGACAATATTTTCAAAGTTCTGTACAAATTTGAAAGCATCCAGGCAGATGATGACAGAGTCCCTGAGGAAAAGAGATATGGTAAACTAGTCCACCCTGTCTTTATTTCACTGGCAAAATCTCTAAGAATTGGGAAAAAATAAATGAGACAACTTGGAAAATTTCAAGTTTGGAATTAGGTTTGAAAAGATATTAGTGTAATCAATGAATGAAGAAAGCATTTATTAAATGCTGACTGTGCAAAGAATCGGATACTGCTGTACTAAGAGACAATGTGGTGGTGGATCAGGCGGCTCTCAGAGAATACTTGTTAGTGCTTATGCATGCTGAGAATACCAATTTATCGACTTCATGGTATTTGGAATGCTAGCTATACCTCAGACATCTAGTGCAAAAGATAACCATTGATTATCAACAATCTGAACATGAACAACGCTAAGTTATTTTCTAAAGTTCCAATTCAATTCTGCCTGTTAAGCAATATTTTAGGAAGACCAATGATAACATCACCAACGATTACAGAAGTGTTAGGCGTCTTGTCATCAAAAGAAACTGATCACCCCAGATCCTCCTTTGTGGTATAGGGTGATGGGGGACTCCTCTTCTATTCCTCCTCCTCCTTCTCCTCTTCCTCCTTTCTCCTCCTCCTCCTTCTTCTCTTCCTTCTCCTCCTTTTCCTTCTTCTTTTAATATACCAATGCTAGACACTATGCTGAGTGTTTTACAAATATCATCTCTTTTGAGATCCTTGCACTGACCCTGGAAAGTTTTCACAGATGAGAAAACTGAAGTAAACAGATGTTTCTGTCTAGTGTTTTATAGCAAGTAAGTGCTTGAATCTGGATTCGAATTCAGATCTCCCAGCACTACCTGCCTCTTAACCTTATCTCCTTGAGAGTCACAC
Source organism: Notamacropus eugenii (assembly GCF_028372415.1). Classification (NCBI taxonomy): domain Eukaryota; kingdom Metazoa; phylum Chordata; class Mammalia; order Diprotodontia; family Macropodidae; genus Notamacropus; species Notamacropus eugenii. The sequence goes on along the minus strand of NC_092877.1, from coordinate 297,852,083 downwards.
AAGTCAATTTGAATCAGGTAGGACCTGAATCTTGATCTTCCATACTCTGAGGACAACTTCTCTGCCAGAGTTTCCCTCAGTGGCTTTATCTTTTAATTTGTAACTTTTACCAGTGTCTTTTGTTTTAGTATCACCTTTAGTTATTTTTGGCGGGAGAGGGGAGGCAACTGCAGTTAAATGACTTGCCCAGGGTCACAAAGCTAGTAAGTGTCTGAGGTCAAATTTGAACTCAGGTTCTTCTGACTCCAGGGCCAGTTGCTCTATCTACCGAACCACTTAGCTTCCCCAATATCACCTTTATTTCTAAACATATCCTTCCCATTTCCCCTAACTTATGAGCCACTGTTTGTAACAAAGAGGGGGGAGGAAGAGAAAAAAAGCAATTCAGCAAAAACAACCAAGATATCCTTTGAATCAAGCAGTCCACGCAATATTCCAAATCTTCCGCCCTGCAGCTCCCCACCTCGGGAAGTATATTGTTCATCTCATTCCTGAGGCCTAAACCTCCCAACTACTTTTTAGAATAGTTATTAGAGTCATAGTATAGTTAGTTTTGCTACAATATGACATATGTTTCCTAAAAAATCACCAAAATTGCAAAACCACATGATATAATCCACAGGGCTTGTGGGAGAAAGGAGGTTAGGAATTCCACTTCCAGTCAGGGGCATTTCTTCTTTTGGTGGCATTGTCTCTGTTCATCCTCAATGTGGATTCCTTTATGATTATTATTTGGGAGAGACCCCATGTTCTTTCACTTAACACTCAAGGTTCTTCTCAATACATGAAGCTTTCTTTTTGCATGGACTCCTTGGCGTTTTTGGACTAGGAACCTTAGATGTCCTGGGGATATTTGAATGAGTGGGGCTTTTTTAATGTAGAAAAGTCCACAAGTGCAAAAGAAGAGCAAAGCACAGCCTTGCAGGATAGCACAGGCGGTAAACTGAGATAGCTGGTAGATGTTTGGGCGGGGGGGTGCATTTTGTATATTCCTTTATGGCCAAGTTCAACTGGGTATAGTTTTCTGTGTTCACCTAGTATTTCTTGAAGAATAAATCACAAATAAGCAAGCAAGAAACCTGTGTTAGGCTCAAATTGTTCCCTAATTTTTCAATTACATGGAAACAAATTCACATTTTCAAAATGAGTCTAATTGCAGAACTGACTATATGCTGTTGTTATGACTCTACTGTGTTCCTTCATATGTCTCCCCATGTTTCTCTGAATTCCTAAAGCTTATTGTTTCTTACTACATAATAACATTCTATTACATTTATATACCACAGTTTATTCAGTCATTCTCCAATTGATGGGGAATTTTTGCTATGTCAAAAAGTATTGATAGTATGGCATTTATTTCTGTCATCACCCTCTTCAGGCATATCAACCTAGTATCAACATAGTCTACAAATACCATAATTCTAAATTATTTTCCAGAATGGCTAGGTCCTTTCATATGCATTTGTAGGGTCCAGCAGTGCATTTATAGGCTCATCCCTTCAAATACTGACTGTTTCCATAAAAAAAAATAACTTTGCTAAAACTTGAATTGCTTGATCAACATTTTTCATATAACATTTGGACAATTTTTCATATGGTCATCACAGAAAAATTTTATGGTAATCAAGAGACTTAAAGAGGAAAATCTGTTGGTCCTTTGCTTAACCCAGCAGCCAAAAATTCTCCATCTATTTATGTTAGGAAAACTACTGCACAGAATATTTTGTAATTCAAATTCCACATGTGTAACGTGGACTAGGTTCAGTCCATAGTTTATGTTACCTGGGCTTCCAAGTGATGAGATTGCCACTCAAAATCATAGAATCATGAATTTTTAGCAGGAGTTAATCAGCAGGACTTGTGTGCTGTGTGCCACATGTCATGTTGTTTGGAGCTGACTTTGGGGATGGACACGTTTCAAAGGATGATCATGGCTCGTGTTTTTGTCCTCCTGTCCCAGGCTTTACTAAACGCCCATGACACTGTGGCTCAGAAAGATTTTGAGCCAGTTCTTCCCCCACTGCCTGACAACATCCCTGAGGATGAGGAAGCTTTGAGGATTGTCTGCTTGGTGAAAAATAAGCAGCCCCTGGTAAGAAAGTCTTTTGATGTTTGAATTTTGAAATGTGCTACGGACATCAGAGTCTCTAGAGAGGTGACATGGACACTATGTGTGTCCATGATTGGTGAAAATTAAACTACAGGCATTCAGAAAATTTGGAGGGAAATTGTGTTAGCCATAAAGAATTTCCCCCCCTTTTTTTATGCTTTCAAATACACTGAATTTCTTAATTTTTGCTCTAACTAGAGATGTCCATTTACTGTTCTCTGTCCAAGCTGCAAGGTATAAGACGTGAGAAATTATGTCTTTTATTTCTTTGTTTTGGTGATTGATCTGAGTTTTTTTTTAATCACTCTGTTAGATGTCATTTAATTAAAATGAACAAGCTCTTAGCAAAGCATCTGATAAGATATCTCCTAATGTTCTTATGTTGGAGAGGGAAATGGCAAACCATTCTAGTATCTTTGTCAAGAAAACCCCATGGACAATATAGTCCATGGGATCATGAAGAGTCAGACAGGACTGAACTGACTGAACGATATTCTTATAGAAGAGATGGAAAGATGTGGACTAGACAATAACACAATTAAATTGATTTCAAACCACTTGATTGGCCAGACTCAAGTTGTTAATGGTTCTATGTCAACTTGGTAGGAGGCCTTATTCAAATGGATTGCCCCAGGGATGTTCTTACCTTTTTATCTGTGGCTTACATAAAAGTTTAGTGGGCATGGTAAGTAATTGTCAGATAACACAAAGCAGGGATGACAGACTGAGCGATGGAATGAGGACTCATAAAGACCTGGATTGACTAAAGCATTGGGTTAGATCTTTAAAAGAAATTAAATTAGATAGTAATAACTAAGAAATCTTAAGCTTTGCCTAAGAAAATCAGCTTCACAAGGATAGAATGGGGAAGGCAGGGCTAGACAACAGTTCATCTGAAAGAGATCCAGGGCTTCTGGTGTACTCAATATGAATTAGTAGTAAGATAAGGCAATTTTTTAAAAAAAAGTCATTCTTGGGGCTGTATTAAGAGAGAGATATGTTCTAAGGATAAGAAGGTGAAAGCCCCTCTGTACTTTGCCCTGGTCAGAGCACATATATAGTACTGTGTTTTGTTCTGGGCGCCACAATTTATAAAGGACATCAGTTCATTCATGGTAGAAACCACCAAGGCGTGGACTGTTGGGTACATTGACACATGAGGACCAATTGAGGGACTGGAAATGACTAAAGAAATGAATACTCAAGGGGAACATAACCGTGTACAGTATTCAACAATTTGAAGGGCCAACATATGGAAAAAAGATTAGTCCTAAAGGGTGCATCTCCCCTTTCGACTTAAAGGGCAAAACTGAGAACAATAGATAGAAGAGGCAGACCGAGTCCAGCTATCAAGAAAAACTTCCTAAAAATGAGGGCTGACCAAAAGTGAAATAGGTTGCCTGAGGATGAAGTAGACTCTGCTTCATTAGAGATCTTCAAGCGGAGGCTTGTTGACCACTTGTTTAGTATGTTATACTAAGGATGAGGCAGATCAGTTGGCCACAAGAGTTCCCTTCTACCTTAAAAATTCTGTGAATTCAGTTCACTATACTCTTTACACTCTCTTCCTTGATTATCTCATCAGCTCCCATAGGTTTAGCTGTCATCTCTGGGCATGTTGTAACCAAATCTATATATCCAGTCTAATTTGTCTTGAAATAGATACCTCAGGCTCAACATGTCCAAAAGGAACTCATCGTATTTCTTCCCAAATTCCCTCCTCCTCCAATTTTCTTTATTTCTATTGCTTGAAAAAGTTTTTTTAATTCATTTTTAAGTGATTTTTTTTATCCCAGATACTAGAGATGACCTTATCTAGAAAGTAAGACTTGTGTTGACTCCAAGGAGTCCAAGCACACTGAATTAAAAGTGTATCTTGTGCTTCTCTTTTTTTCAGGGTGCTACCATCAAGCGTCATGAGATAACAGGAGATATCATGGTGGCCAGGATAATCCATGGTGGACTCGCTGACAGGAGTGGTAAGTTGGAATTTTGGTGGTCAGTGATTGTGTGAAAACTAAATAACTTCAATTTTCTCTCCAATGTGTCTTGGGATCAGATGGTGACCCCTCAGAAGCTGCAGAACTGCCCTTAAATGGCCTAAATAGCCAAGTCCCCTTGCAAGAGACTTCCCCTCCAGCATCTTTCACAACTGATACTGCCTCCTAGCCTTTGAACATACTCACTTCTCCATTTTAAAAATGGCTTTTCTTTATCCTGCTGCCCCCTTCTAGCTTCTTTTATTTCTTTCTTTCACAGTCATTTCTCACCCTTCAAATGTGGACATTTCCCAACCTCTGTTCTAGACCCCATGTTCTTTCTCAACTTTCCTTCCTTTGGAGAGCTTATCCATTTGGATGCCTTCGACTTAATATTTCAATTCTTCAGTGGATTGGTGATCTCACCCCTATAGGTACTCCATCCACTGGAACAGATTGAAGACTATCAGTCAATATGTTCTTCAATTATGAGGCATTGTGGTATAGTAGATAGAGTGACCTTTCTGACCTGGAGTCAGAAAGATATGAATACAAATCCTACCTTAAGCACTTATCATATGCTATGTGACCTAGGCAAATTAAGTCATTTAATCCTTTTGACCCTCAGTTTCCTCATCTGCAAAATGATGACTTAATGACCTCTAAGGTCTCTTCTAGGTCTAAATCTGTGATTGTGAACTTCTGTGAAATTGTCATTCTTATCCATGTCTTTCTATAAATCCTCTGAAAGGGATCTTCCCAACTTGTTAGAGATCTGCCTTACTTGGTTGTTTGCTTGCTTTTACAATTTCACACATACCTATACAACACTTAAGCCATCTATCTGTTACTCCTCACTCTTGATACATATTCCTCTCCTTTTGGTCCCAAGTATCCTTGATAGAATAGTACTGATAGCACTTCTCCCATATAAATTAGCAGCAATAACTACAAGGGACCCTGGCATATGTAGTCTGGGTTAATTTTTCCCAAGGTTCTTCCCTCTGAAGACTAGGTTGCTTTTTCCTTAAAAGTTTTTGAAGCTGTCCCAAGACTCAGTCCTGGGATGCTAAGGCTTGAATCAGGAGTGTAGCTTCCTTCCAAAGGTCCCCTGGATGTGGAGTCAAAAGCTCCTTCCTCAGACTTGACACTCTGCAGACCAACCGTGGCAAAGACTGAGAAGCTACACATTTTGCCTTTCTTTTGTACCCCATGGTGCTTGGGATGGTACCTGGCATATGGTCGCAGCTCAACAAAATGGTAGTCTATGTTGTGGTTAAGCACCTTCACTTCTTTTACTGTTAGATGGTCTAGGAGGTCTCGTTTCATTCCAATCCAAAACTTGAATAGGAACAGCCTGAGTCAGAACTGAGCCACATCAGGTTGGTAATATGCCAAAACCTACCCATACCCACCTGTGTTTGAACTGCAATCTGTATTCTTTTAAGATTGTGCTGTTCCATAACTTGTGGCTGTATAGCATCATTGGTAGAAAACTTGTGTTTGAAAGAAAGAAGGAAGGAAAAAAAGAGAAAGGAAGGAAGGAAGGAAAGAAAAGAAACCAGGCTTCCATATTGATGATTCTCAAAATTATATCTTTAATTCTATCTACTATAGAACTGTGGTATAAGGCAGCTGTGGTTTAATGTAACAAGGATCCTCAATTTGAAGGCAGCCTCCCTGGGTTCAGATCCTGACTCTGTTACTTTCTAAGCTAAGCCAACAAATCACTTCATCTCCTTGGGGGTCAACTTCCCTTCTCTATAAAGTAAGAGAATGGGACTAGAAGATCTACATCCCATAGTCCCATAAATATATTTTTTGTAGCCTTGTTGCTGTCCAGATAGTGTCCCCAGAGAGAAAAATATCCATGAAGCTATAATAGAAACTTTTACAGTTTTACACTTTGAGCTTAAATGAAAAGATGTCTGGCTCCCAAAAAAAGATTTCTATCTGAAGTTTAGAGACAAGGAAGAATGAGTCAAGAGCAAGGTCAAGAAATGAACTAGCAAAAGTGCAACATTTAAAGAAAATCTTGGCTTTATTTTGCTTTCTCTTGCCTTTCTATCAATCTTTGCAGATATTTGGGGGTTTGGCCTGAAGCTGATAACAAGGGGACCCTGTAGCTATCTGTATTGACTGCATGGAGGTCTAGGACTGACTGACTAATTGAGGATGGGAAGAAGCAGGTCCCACAAAAGCTACAGGATCCCAATAGGGCCAGTGAGGGGAAGCGGCCTCCTGAAAAATATTCTCCAGCCATCTGTTGCTGGGCCCGCAAATCCATACTCATTATTACCCTTATTGGTTTTTAGACCTGAGAGGCAGTGAATTTAATAAAGACTAAACTGTTTATGAAGTAATTACTGCAAAAAGCTAATTTGTGCTTTTCTCATTATAAAGTATGAATGTGTATAGGATCATGTATCTGGAACCAGGAAAGACTTCAGCCAGAATGTCTCCCTTCATTTTAGATATGAGGGAACTGAGCCCCAAGGAGATTAAGTGATTTGCCTGAGGTTGCTGTTGTTTTTTCAGTCATGTCTGACTCTTTGTGAGCCCATTTGGAGTTTTCTTGGCAGAGATCCTGGAGTGGTTTGCCGTTTCCTTCTCCAACTCATTTGACAGATGAGGAAACTGAGCAAACAGAGTTAAGTGACTTTCCTATGGTCATGCAGCTAGTAAGTGACTGAGGCCAGATTTGAACTCAGGAAGATGAGTCTTCCTGACTCAGGGCTCTATATTCTATCCACTGCTACCCCCATTACCCTAGGTTACACAGAAACCAAGCATCAGAGGCTAGGTTTGAACCTAGGCACTAGACTCCAGAGAATATGCCAAATATGCACAATATAATTAGTAATAATGATGATAATCATCCTTATAGTAATGATTATCATGGCAACAACTTGCATTTGTTCTAGGGACCACAAAACTCTTTCCTCACAATTGCCCTGTGAGGCAGGTAGAACTCTAGGTTAGGAAGAATTTTGAGGACATATGAAGGATGATGCTTTTAGAAAAACATGTACTGCTGTGCACTGAATACTTATTTCAGCAAATGTCTTAACCTCTGTTATGATGGGCTCCACCCAGAGGCAATGACCAGAACAAGAGGACTGACAGGCAAACCCACTGCATTTGGTCCTGTCACACCATACCTGGAGGATTCTGTTCAGTTCTGGATGCCACAATTTGGGAAGAATTTGACAAGTTGGAATGGGAGCATGAAATAAAGGGAAGAGCACTGGAATTAGAATTAGAGGACCTGAGTTTAAAACTCAGCTCTGGTATGACCTTGGGCAAGTGACTTAAATTCCCTGGGCCTCTGTTTCTCTATCTGTAAAATGAAGCAATTAGCCCAGATGATTTCTAAGTTCACTTCCAACTTGAAATCTATTGTCCAGTGATCTAAAGGAGGGTGATCAATAGGGTAAGGGGATTAGAAGCCATATCATACAAAGATCAGTTGAGGGAAGTGGAGATATTTGTCCTAGCAAAGAGAAGATGGGGAAGGGAGATGACATGATATGTGACTTCAAGTATTTGAAGGCCGTTGACTCATTTTGCCTGGTCCCAGGAGCACATCAGGATAAGGAAAAGTTTCCATTGCTGCTGTCCCCAAGTAGAATGGCCTCAGGCAAATGTGCATGTCCCTTGGTCACTAGAGCTCATCGAGCAGAATGTTGTAAAGAAAATTCCTTTTGAGGTATAGCTTGGACTAGGCACCCTTGTGTAAAGGGACGAGTTAGAGCCGACCCCTATCCATTGCAGGACGCCACACTGAGAGCCTGCCTAGATAACCTAGGGGCTTGTCAGTAGGGGTGGAACTAGATGGATTTCAGGAGGAAGGGTCTCGTCTTTGTTTGCAACGTGGCAGTTCTTTGTCCAGCTCCGGATGTCCAGTGGAGAAGACACCCATATAAGGAAAGGTGTTAGGTGATAGGTTCAATGTATAGGCTTCACATAATTAACACTATATATGCATGTGAGCTAGCTGGAATAAACAGAGTCTTCACCACCTTGTCTCCCACCTCATTTCATTACTCACTAGATCAAGGCCTCTTGCCGGACAAGAGCCTTGGGTCGGGGTTAGGGGTTCCCGTAATGGTCTAGGGGACCCCAACACCCTTGTGGATCGTCTGACCTTCCCATTGTATACTTTGATGAAACTCATCCCTATGGCAGCATTTCTTTCCTTTTTTCACCCGTTTTTGTTTTTGACACTTTTCTCTGTACCCCTGAGGACCTCAGATAGCCTTCCCATCAACTCCCATACGTATCCCAATCACACCATCTTTATCTTGCGTTTCCATTTGTCTAGGGCTGCTCTATGCTGGAGACAAATTGGTGGAAGTGAATGGCATTTCGGTAGAGGGACTCGAACCAGAACAAGTCATCCATATCCTGGTATCAATCTTTGCTTTCCCTTTTTTTCTCCTCTCCTCTCCTCTCCTCTCTTCTCCTCTCCTCTGCTCTCCCCTCCTCCCTATCTCTCTGTCTCTGTCTCTGTCTCTGTCTCTGTCTCTGTCTCTCTCTCTCTCTCTCTCTCTCTCTCTCTCTCTGTCTCTGTCTCTGTCTCTCTCTCTCTCTCTTATAATTTAGCTTAGGGGGTGCACTGGAGACCAGACTGGGCTGGAAGCAGGAAATCCTGAGTCCAAATTTGACCATGGGCAAGTCACTTAGACCACTATTGTCAAACTCAAATGGAACAGAAGACCCTACATAAGTGTATTTGAAGGCTGTACATTGATTTAGCTTTAAAATGTAATGTTACCTATGTTTTGTTGTATTTTATTTATTTTTAAAAAATATCTCCCAATTATATTTTAATCTAACTCAGATCTGTACACTGAATGTTGTGGCCTCCAGTTTGATATCTCTGACTTAAATCTCCATCACCCTCAGTTTCCTCATCTGTAAAATGGGGATAATAATAGCATTTGCCTCCCAGGTTGTTATGAGGATTGAATGAGAGAATACATGTAAAACTATGCAAACCTTAAAATACTATCTACCTACAATGTTGAGAGTGGCATGATATATGAAATAGAACGTAATGGTGACTTATGTGCCGTAGAGTTGCCTAAGGCACTGAGAGATTAAGTGATTTGCACAGTGTCACATGACCTTCATGTGTCAGAGGAGGGATGCAATCAAACTGGCATACACAAAAACACCATGAAAATAGCAATCAACATGGAGAGCACAAGAAAAAGACACAGACCTAAATGGAGACTTAATGATGACATCCTGGACAATGAGCAGATCATAAGTCAAGTAATAGAAACAATAACTGGAGAAAACAATTATAATTATGATATCATACACCAAAATTCCTGGGATGCAAGAAAAAATCCTCAGCAAAAAATTATGTCATATATGTTAAGAACATATGTGAACATAACAGAAAAAAGAGAGAATTAGTTAAATGTACAATTTAAAAATTAGAAAACTCACAAATAAATCCAAAATAAACACAAAAGATGGAATTTTAAATATTAAATAATAAGTTGGAAAACTAAAAACTACAGAATTTAAAGCTAACACTAAAAATTAATTCTTCAAAAATATTTTTAAGTGATAAATCTATGAGCCAATCTGACTACAAAGGAGGAAAATAATCTTAATAAAAAGTGTTCAGGGTGAAATCACAACATGGAAGAAATAAACAGAATTATTAAAAACTATTGTATGCAATTATATACCAACAACACTGAGAATTTAAAGGAAAAGAGTATCTGCAAAATATAAAATACCCAAATTAACAGAACACTAAAAAGAGATTTTAATCCACTCCAGAAAAAAAAAATGACCTTGCCATAAAAGAACTACCAAGAAAAAGCCTCTGGACCAGATTTACGGGAAAATTCTCTCAAACTTTTAAAAAATAATTAATACATATATTACACAAATTATTCTCAAAAATTGAGAGTCTACCAAACTCCTCTTATGAGATAAATATGGTATTAGAACATAAAGCAGAGAAAGATAAAATAAAGAAAAAGGAAAATGATTACTAATAATTATAACTGATATTTATTTAGGACTGTAAGTCATGCAAAATGCTTTTCACATTTTGTCTCATTCACAACAGTCCTGTGACACAAATGCTTTTATTATCAATATTTTACAAATGGGAAAATTGTGGATAAGGGAGTATAAGTGACTTGGGCAGGATCCCCCAGCTAGTAAATATCAGATGCTTTAAACTCAGCTTCTCCTGACTCCAAGTTCTGCCTTTTATAAATCTATAAATCAATATCATAATGAATATTGATTCAAAAATTTTTTTACATTCTGGCAAAAAAACTACAAAAATTTATCCAACAATTAATTCGTTATCAAGTTGGATTTGTGCTAGAGTTGCAAGCGTAGTTTGCTATTAGAAAAACAACTAACCACTAATATATGAAAAATAAAAACATCCTAAAACTCATTATCATATTAAAAGATGTAGGTAAAACCTTTGACAAAGTATAGCATTCATTAATGCTTAAAGCCCTATGAAGCACAGGCAGAGGGCCTTTTCTTAACATAACAAATAATTTTTCTAAATTCAAAAACTAACCGTATATGCAAAGGGGAAACACTGGAAGCTTTCCTAGTAAATACAGAAGTAAAAGAAGTATGCTCCCTTTCCCTGCTGTTATTTGCTAAAAATATCAATTCAACAAGAGAAAGAAATTAAAGTCACAAAGACAAGCAAAGCAGAGTCAAAACTGCTGCTATTTGCTCATGACATGGCGGTTTACTTAGAAAATTCTAGGGAATCAACAGAAAAACTAACTGAAGCAATGAATAGCTTCAGAAGAAAAACAGTATACAAAATAAACCCACAAAAAGCAGCAGCATTTCTGTTTAGTGATAATGAAATCCGGAAGGTAATAATAGAAAGGAAAGTCCCATTCAAAATAACCACAAACACATACAGTATCTGAGAATCAGTCTAAAAAGCACACTCAGTATCCACATAGGTGGAATTACATAGATAATACCCAGACAGAGAAATAGAGCTACAAAAAGACAAAATGCTACTTAAAAATTTAGGAACAACTTAAATAACTGGGGATTTTCATACTTATGGCTGAGTCATATCAGTATCATAAAAATGACAATACTACTTAAATTAATTTACACATTTAGTATTATGCCAAATACTAAGGGTATATTTTCAGAGTTAGAGTAATACCATTTATTTGGAGAAGGGCCTAAAACTGTTGTGGCAGGTGTAAAGAGAGACCATAGAGCTTGGGACATAATGCCCCTTTGGAGCACTGACCAATGGGTGAAGAATACTGAGATCTTAATTTGGTCCTTATGGATAAAAAACCCCAGGACAATGCTGTGGGGGGATGTTGCCAGGCCAGGGGAAAGCTCACCTTTATTGATTTAAGACCAATCAATTACACATCTGTTATAATTTCTCCTCTGGAAATTTTCTAGGCTATGTCTCATGGCACAATCATGTTCAAGGTGGTCCCAGTTTCTGATCGCCGCATTAATACCCAGACAACGGTAAGACTTCAACAAATAATTTCTCCAAGTTAGATATGCCACAGTAAAAGTCGACAAAAGTGGTATCCAATGCCAGTATCCTTAGCTCCCTGGGGCAAGAATTATTTGTTTTTGGTCTTTGCAGGCCCAACATTTAGTGCAGTGCCTGTCATGTAGTAGGCACAGTATTGTACAGTGTAGTAGTATCAAGTACAATATAGCATATTTCTTATTTAGAGACTTATGGTATCAGAGGCAAAATGAGGAAACATAAACAATAGAAATAAGAATTCATCAAGGAAAGGCATTGAGAGAAACATGCAATTTGAGCAAAACACGTTCTAGCTGTTGGCACTTGGGTGTCATAATAGAGCGGGACAATTGTACTAAGGATGAAGTTACTGAAGATGGTAATCTTCATGTTTCAGAATGCTGGTGTGCAGTTAGTGTATCAAAAAATGTAATCACCAATATCAGTTTGTTATTAGTAATGCTAGTAATTATTATTAATTAACAATTAATTAATTAAGAAATTATTTATAAAATTATATTATTGTTCTATAATATAAATATGTTTATATTTGTATTATAATAAATGTTATTTATTCTATTTTATTCATATTTGATAAAATGTAATGGTTATTAAAATTAGTGATTATCATTAATAACTACATTACATTTAGAATTGAATTAGAGAGGGTAGATATATAAATTTGCTGTGAGATGCCCTCTGTGAGTCTATAATGGTATTCAAGAGTTTGGATTCTACCATAACAAGTGAATGGAGACTCTCTACACCTGTAGTGTATCTAAGGGCTTGTTGGTACTCCCACTATAACCACAACGGTAGACTTAGCCCAAAGGAATATCCAACAGATTTAGTAAGGGTATCTCAAGAGCTTTTAATAGGAAGAATACCTGACTATTCATACTACTTCTGAGGCTTGAATCAAGTTGAATCTTAATAGATAAAGATGATAATTTTCTTAAAGATCTAGAAAAAAGAGGGGCATATGCTCAAGAGAAGGGCCTGGGGGAGGGGGTGGTATGGGTTTGCTTTCACAGCTGTACCACTTCCTGCCCACCTTCTTCGGGGGAGGTCAGAGGGTTTCCCCTCCTCACATCTTACAAGTTTAATAGACAATCAATGACCCCTCTTATGGGAATAGGAGTGAAGATAGGCAAGAGAATGGGGAAAATGAGTATAAAGAGGTCAATAGAAGCTTAGAAGAATTGGTTTATACATGTAAGGAAAGTTTCTTCTGATGGTGTAATTGTATGCTTTTCACCAGGTTTATGTTCGAACTATGGCCAAGTATTGTCCCTGGGAGGATCCCATCATCCCCTGTGCAGATGCTGGCTTGCCTTTCCAAAAGGGGGAGATCCTCCAGATTGTGGATCGAAATGACTCCCTCTGGTGGCAAGCCAGGAAGGTCTCTGACTTTGGTGCCTGTGCTGGTCTTATCCCTTCTAATCACCTTCTGAAGAGGTAAGGGAACTGATGTTGTTTGTCCCTCATTCTCCAAGAGGACCATGACATCAGGGAGGTGACGCCATGACGTGCAAGTGAATTGGATTTAAGGGAGGCAGAGCTGTGCAAAGTCACCAGCCTCACTTTTAGATTCGAACCACCAGCTTAGTCTTCTTTTGTATTTAAGATGGTAGAGGGAAAGAGAGTGAGAAGAAGAGGAGAGGAAAGGACAAAAGAGAGGAAAGAAAGGGAGTGGAAGAGAGGGAGAAGAAGAGAAGGGAAAGGAAAGGGATAGAGGATAGACCTCATGGGATGTTTCTACCATGAGTCTAATCTCTGGTCTTTGGCTTTTGCAAGTTCAGAAATTCCACTTTGTCAGTCCACCCCATGATCAGATCCTGAGGGCTAATTTACATAACCTGACTCACAAGAGAAAGACTGATAAACCACAGTGCCAATTTATGAATTAACATGGAGACACTAGATGGTCAAACAGACTGGGATATTCATGTTAGCTGTTTAGTACAGTCTCCCCCACACTGGAAGAGTCTTCTTGGGAAGCCAGATTAAGGTCAGAAGCCTTACTGGTGAGCACAGAGTCAAATTAGAGTCTGTGAGGTGGTCTTAAGAGACCACCTGTAAAGTTGGTTGCTGTAAAGTTTTGATGCACAAACATTTTGTCCTGTCAGATGGGCAGATATACCAGGGTCAGTCAGTCAGGGCACCCTATTCCCTGGACTGTGCTGAGGACACATCAACCAATTCTTTATTTGTCACTCACCTTTTTCATTATCTATTATCAGTCACCAAAAGCCCCTATCACAGCAATCTTCCCTTGGACAGACTCATTTGTTGAATGAATGAGAAGCAATAGGATGTAATTTGTAGTCAGAGAGCCTGGGTTTGCACATTGGCTTTCACCAGAACTACCTATGTGACCTTGGACAACTCATTTAACCTAGAGGCCATGTGACACAATGGAAAAGAGAGCTTGGCGTTCCAGCCGTGTTTCTGCCACTTCCTGCCTGTTAGACCTTAGGGACCTAACTTAACTTCTGTGCTTTTAGTTTGTCATCTGAAATAAAGAGGTTGGATCAGATGATCTCAAAGATGGTTGCTTTCAGCTCTACATATATGAACCTCTTCTTTGCCTCCATTTCCTAATTTGTAAAAAGAGGAGATTGAGTGAGATAAACTCTAAGATCGTTTGCTGCTCTTGATCATAGGATACATTAATAATAACAATAATAGTAATAGCAGACATTTATATTCTCAAATACTCGTGTGGATCTGTGATTTCTTTGCTTGACATGTTCTCTTCAATGACACAGATCATGACGTATCCATTCCCGCCTAACCTGCAGGCCTCTTGTCCTTGTCCTCCTGGAAGGTCCTCACAGGGATGTTCACAAAGGGCTGGAGGCCTTTCATTTCTTCTGACATTGCCAGGACAACAGTGGAGCACTCTGGTCTTCCACCTGTTATCCCTTGTCCCACCCATCTTCTCTTTCTGTTGTATGTTTCCATTCTCCTTTGAAGTTCTTTATTTCTGTATGTTGTATATGTATGTGTGTATGCATATACTATGTAGTTCTACATGTTGTCCTTCGAGTCACATAATGTAGACAACAGCCTAGTTAATCTATGTATATTGATCAATACCTGGAACAGCCCAGGTGCTGTTCCTGGTGCTGAGCTAGTTCCAGGGTTGTCAGGGTTCCTGCTTTTATCCCAAGCACACATACACATGTGTGTGTGTTTGTGTGTGTGTGTGTGTATGTATGTGTAAAATGGGGATAATAAGGCAGGATAATATGCATGTGTGCTTGTGTGTATACACATACACATGTATGTATATAGAAATATCTATATATAGATGTTTATGTATGTATATGTATGTGAATGTGTATACACATACACACATATATACATATATATCACAGCTCTGGTCTGGATAAGACTGAATTAGAGAGTAATTGAAGGAGCATTTAGGTATATATAGGTTTGGCACAAGGTTCTGCTTTCACCCTTCACTCCTGTAATAATACTACCTTCTATTTAGGAAGCATTTCATAGCACTATTCACATTTGATTGTCACCACAAGCCTACAATGGAAATAGGACAGATATAAATATCACCATTTTACAGATGAAAAAACAGGCTCAGAGACATTAGGTGGCTGCCTATGATCACACATGGTCAGTGGGAGTACTGATCAGTAGTCATGGAGCAGCCAAGTGGTGCCAAGCATGAGACTTGGAATCAGGAAAAGATGAGTTCAAATCCCACTTCAGACACTTACTCACTATGTAGTTCTGGACAAGATACTTAATCTTTCTATCTGCCTCAGTTTCTTCATCTATAATAATGGGGATAATAATAGGTCCTATTTCCCAGGGTTGTTATGAGGATCAGATGAGATAATATTTTTAAAGAACTTAGTATAGTGTCTGGAACATAGTAGGCACTATGCAAATGTTTATTTCTTCCCCCTTCCCCCTAAAAAACTTTGTTTAATTAGCTCACTTTCTTCCTTTCCACCACCACCCCTTTCCAAGGAGACACATAGGTCATAAATCTTGACAATTCTCTGGTCCAAGGTAAATGGATAAACAGCTACTTACAAATTTGGACCCAGGTATAACATCTATTATCAAGTATGAGAGAGTTAATATTAATTGGTTGTTAATTAATGAATAAATGAATGACAAATGAAAGACCAAATGGAAAGACACAGCAGAATTTTAGAATGCTAAATTTTGTGCTGGTTTAAATGAACTGCCTATTTTTTCTCCTTTAAAAAACTCCAACATATTTTAATGCCAAAAAGCATTTTATATGGAAGAGTTTGGTTTTTTTTTATTTTATTTTGTCTCTCACTCAACAGAAATGGTAGTGCTGTTTATATTCTTAGAAATTATTTGACATGGAGGTGATTAGAGGTTTATAGGATTAGAGCATTAGGTAGAGACATACAGAAGGTTAGGTCAAATCCTCATGTAACCTACAGCCCATTCCTGAGTCTCTGGCCTCCCGAGGTCTTGGGGGCATCTCAATGATAACTCTGTGGCTCATTTTTGAGAAACTTTAAATTACATTAGAAGACAAAGAAGATGAGGAAAAAATGCATTATTTTATGGCTTGAGTCTTTTCATGCAATGTTAAGGATGACAACCAAACTACATTTCAGATCTGCTTAGCACAGAACACATCAAATTTAAATTGACCATGTGTCAGACAACATGATATTGTACTGATGGAAAGAATTGGGGTTTGAGGGATCATAGCTTAACAAGATCATAAATATGAAGTTACAGAGGACTAACTCCCTCATTTGTTAGATGAGGAAACTGAGCCCCAGAAGTTAAATGATTGCCTAAGATCACACAGCTATTGAGGGTTTCTGTCATGATTAGAACTCAGACCCTCCAGATTTCAAGTTCTGTGCCCTACCTGGAGAAACGTCTTATGACAGAGGAAGGAAAGCATGTATGTGATTTTGAGATATGTGTTCCTCTTACTTAATGTTCGGTGCCAACGTCAAGGCCAAGATATGCAATGCACCTGGCACACACTTTTGATTTTTGACAAGTTTGCCTGTCTTTTTCAATTGTCTGTTCTTGTTTTTCTCAGGTCCCTTTCCTCATTATTTGTCATTAGGACTGTGTCTTGATTTCTTCTATAAAGGATGGCATGTAAGGTTGTTGGGATTTTTAAAGAAAAAATAAGTGTTCAGCTAACAGCTGGTTTGCTGAGTTATTAAACTCCCACCTTTGCAGTTAATCCCCCTAAGCCAAAAGCTGTAAACGTTACTTTGGCCATTAGCAGGTGGAATAGTTGTCTCAGAAGACAAGAAGGCCTGCAGGGAGGGGAGCGGGGAGACTGGTATCCCAGAGAATCCACAGAAGTGGATGTGGGGTGTAATGGTCTAAAACAAATTTCTAACAAACTCTTTTTCTAGCGTTCCTGGTTGTTCTCGTCAAATATGGAGCTTATCCTCAAATAGTTTATACTCTGAGGTTCATCAAGCCATGGTTTATTGAATTTATGTGTTTCCAATTCTTGCTTTAGCTAGTCTGTTCCACTGATCTACTTTCCTATATTTTAACCAGTATCAAATCATTTTCATATACATCAATATATGTATATATGAATATTTGCAAAAATTCATTTATAAAATAAATAAAATTCATAAAATTCATTCATAAAAAAGTTCAGCCATTTGTTTGATGGCCCTTTGTTGAAAAACTTTGGGCCAAATTTATTTGAATGTTGGCTACTCAGGTTTTTGATTCTTTCTACTCTTGGGTCATAGTCACTTAATAGGTTCTGTCCAGAGGTAATCAGCTTTCAGTTACATTCAACAAATCCAGTGGTTTGCACCTGTTATCGGCCCTTACTATTATTCAGTAAAAAAATGTCTCCTTATTTCAAAAGTATTTCTCCAGCCTTTTGACCTATTTGTTTTGTGGTCTGAGAATGTCTACCACTCTTCTTCCTTGCCACTGAAGTGATAATTTTTCTGTTGGAGGAAGCTCTGACACCAGTTCTCTCTTATTTGAGAGGAAATGAGGCTCTTCTTTCATTGATTAAAAGGCAATTTACCCTGACACGACAAGGATGTAGTGGCCTTTCATTTCTCTAAGTGGCTCTCATCATCTCTAGATGCATGGAAGTGAAAAGGGTCTTTAGGATAGGATATGGTCTTCAGAAACCCACCAAGTCTGAGGGTCCCTGACCACCATTGGCTAGAATTATTTTAATGCTTTTAGGTCACCAGAAGCTGGGGTGAATTCAATCCTAAGGACAGTTTTGCCTCCTTTTGGAGAAAAGTCCCTAAGGATTAGGGAAGGAAAAAGGGCCTAAGCCTCTCCATGTTGTGAGTAGGAGGAAAGAGACAGGGTCACAGAGACATTGGTCTTAAACACAGCTGTCTTGGAGCCCTATGTTTTGTTAGGATTGTCTGGGTTTTGTTATTGTTTCTCTCTAGGGTACTTCCCAAATCTGTTATAGTTTGTTGTACAATATCAAAAGTTTACATTAAGACTGATGTTTCATTGGTGATAATTGCTTTAAATATATTCTTCCCATTCACCTCCAATTTCAGAATGCCAGTGATCTTCTCAATCCATTCAGCCACAGCCTTCACCTTGATATCTTTATGATTCATATGTCTTACCTGAAGTAGACTAACATATTTATAGGTACTGCCATCATCCTTTGGTTCAATGTGACATTCAGAGTCAAGACTGAAGACTTCAAGTCTTTATCTTTCCTTGCTGTACATTGAGAATTTTACACTGAATGAGTCCAAATGACATTTTTATAACATTGGAACAAATTCTGTAAGATGGAGTCATTTAATTTTCGTTGATAGAGTCGTATAGTATGATGTCATTCATATCCTTCAAGTAATAAATAAGATGTTTCAATTCAGTTCTTCTTCGTGATGCAGCAAGTAAAATAGAATGACTGAAAAGGCAAAGTTCGAGCTTATTCAATTGATTAGCAAAGGTATGAAATTTGCAAAGAAATCAAGTTCAAAGCCCCTCAGCAAGCTAAGAACTCTGATGAGAGATTCACAAGGATTTTTATGGTAAAGGCATATTTATTATTTTTAGATTTAAAGACTTTCCAGAGTTCAGGGAATTCTGATTATGTCCACCTGCATCCTGCAAGGCAGTTAGTAGTATAGTGATGGATAATGAAATGAAATAATTAACAGGAAAATGAAACTTTAACTCAGGAAAACAGCTTTAACTCCAGCAGTAATTTTAAAAAATGTCAGCAATGATACCAAATGGAGTTGGTTTGGCTCTTTCATGGAGAAATTTCTTTTTACATAGGAAGCAGCGGGAATTCTGGTGGTCTCAACCTTTCCAGCCTCACACCTGCCTCAAATCAGCTATATGTAAGTGTGGGGTAGAATCATTAATGTGCCTTTTAAGAAAACACAATTTTATCCTTTCTTGGGACTGACCTTAGCCATAGATGAAGTATATGGTTATCTATACATGAGTTTAAGGGCTTTTGGAAAATCTTTCTTTTCTCTCCCCTTCCCCCCCCATCAACCTCTCAGAAATTCATTTTTTGGGGTTCTTTTGGATCAGGTGATACCGTGGCACTGGATCTGGAGTCCAGAAGACCTGAGTTCAAAATAGGCCTCAGACCCTAGCCGAGTCACTTAACCATTATCTACCTCTCTTTCCCCAACTATAAAAATGGGGATAATAGCAGCCCCTGCCTCCCAGGGTTTTTGTAAAGATAAAACTAGATGTTTGTGAAGCACTTTGCAAATCTTAAAGTGCTACATAAACACTAACTATTATAATTTCTTTCTTTTAAGAGTCTGTTTAATGCAGTTGTGGTATTGGATACCTTGTTTCTTTTAATTTACTTATTTTTATTTTTTAATTACCTGCTCCAATAATTTGTGGCCAGTGAGTACTGTGGAAGAAGGTAAGTGAAACCTACCTGAAATCCAAAGTCTCCTTGAAATTTACTGATGTTTTCTTCATTTGATTTCATTCAAGTCAATTCATTTTGATCTTTTGATCCTAGCACAAGGCTTGGCATATAATAGGTATTTCATAAATGTTTATTGATTGTGTAACAGTCCTTCTGGCAAGGCTTGGACTGACTGCCTTAATGAGAGGTCCAAAGTTGCTAAAGACCTTGGGAATTTATGTTCTTTCTTCCTCTTTCATGGTCACTCTCTAGATGAAAACTCTGCCCTCTATTCTTGCCCTTAGCTCCCCATCTTCCTGAGCTAAGAAGAAATACAACTCCTACAATATTTGGAGATTAGAGACTTAGAGACTTCCCCTGGCAAGGAAGTCAGTCTAAGTCTTGTCAAAAGGACTTTTGCAACTGATTGAACTGAGCATCTATTTATTGAGTTCCCACTTATGCCTAGATCCCTGCTCCTGACTAAATGAGTCACTGATTTTAAGTCATAAAAAGACATCTGTGAAGTTAACAGATCAGAGTTAATCAACCCAAAACTAGGGGAAATAAAGGGACTAATCATCAGTTGAAAGAGGAATTTTTTTTTAGCCTTTGACATCCCCCTTTCCTACTTGGCCAACTCATCAACAAGTCATAAAACTCATTGGGCTTACAGAAATCAATACTGAGAAGCAGAAGTTCATTGATTGTTCCATCACTCAAAAGTTAGAGTTTAAAAACCATTCCTGCCCTCAATGAACTTATATTCTACTAGTTGCAGAGCATATGCTATTGGAAAGGACATTGCCATCCTCTGTTAGTGGGCTAGGATGGGGACTGGGTTTGATGAGGGTTGGACTCACTACCCTGTTTAATGTGTGAATGCTAGAATCAGTCACCTTGTTGTGACCCATCACAAAATGTTTGCAAAAGTTTGGTAATTTCTCATTAGAATTCTGAAACAAGAGACTCAGATCTGTAACTGGATAACATCCTGAATGAATTTTGGATTTCTGATACCTTGTATCATTAAATCAGCCCATTGGTCTCTTTATTGGTAAAATGGGCTGAAGATGGGTATTTTCTTACTTCTAAGGCTATTGTAAGAGCTGATAAAATCATTAATATTGTGAAATTGTGGATCTGAAAAGGCCTTCTAAATTAAGGGTTCTTACCCTGATGTCCACAAACTTTAAAAAAATTTTAATAACTGCATTTAAATATAATTGGTTTCACTTGGAAAATTGTGTATCTTAATTTATTCATGTAAAAGCATTATTCTGAGAAGGGGTCTATAGGCTTCACTAGACAACCACAGGGGTCCAGGGCACAAAAAAGGTTAAGAAGCCCTTCTCTAAAGAAACATAAAAATTCAATTGTTACGATGGTAATTTCAGCTTTATCGTTTATCTTCGCTATATCTTCATGGAACAAGGCTCCATATAGGGCTTGGAGCAAGTAATTAGTGTTTTATAGAATTTTGTTTTTTATAAGCAATCCAAATAATTATTACATATGTGTAAATTGATAATTAAGTAATGAATAAGTGATACATAATTAATAAGTATTGATAATAAATTATTAATACCAATTCAGTAAGTATTACATAAGTAAATTAAATCCTTTGGCATTAATGAGAAGCCATGTGGTAGAGTGGAAAGAAGCTAGCTTTGGAGTTACGAAAACCAGTCACTACAGCTGGGCAATGGAGACTTCACATTAGTAGTTAAAATTTAGAGGAGGCTGAAAGCACTTTTAGCAGCACAGGAAACAACTGGGCTCAGAAGCTAACTAAGAACAAGAATAATTAGTTTAAATCAGAAGCCAACAGATGGCCACACCCACCACCTGAACCCCTCCACAGCCAAGACTCACCTCGTCTCCATCATTTCTGCCCCTGGTATAGCCTCACAGGGTCTGTGCTGCCATCCATGCCAAGCTTAATTAAGGATACTTTTTGTATCTTTTGGCCCTGGGTACATGTTGTGCCTTTGCCTTGGCCCAACAATTGCTAGTTATGGTTCTGAGCAAGACCTGAATTCAAATCTACTTCTGACATATTCTAACTTTGTGACCAAGGACAAGTCACTTAACCTCCTGTTGTGCCAGGTAACTACCGAATAGTATGAGTTGCAATTGATGATGTAGGGTGATTTTATCTTCATCTTTAAGAAGCCTTAAGTATTGAAAATAAAGCTTCTATGATCTAGTTTGAGTCTTAGGGAGGGCTAGTTTTGCACAGACTAGGTAAAACCCAGAAGTAACAGAGTGTAATAAATGGAACACTGAACTTGGAGTCAGGAAGGACCAAGTTCAAATCCTGCCACAGACACTCACTAGCTATATAACCCTGGGCAAGTCATTTACTCTCAGTCTCAGTTTCCTTATCTGTAATATGAGGGGGTTGGACATCACAACCTCTAAGATCCTTTGGGATGGGTTATTTTTAAGTGCTTGCCATTTCCAAGTAACTTTCTTTTTATGCTCATTTATAGAGGATGACATAAAGATTGATGAGAAGTGTGTGGAAGAAGGTAAGAAGATCGACTCCTAGTTGTGTAATTATGAGGAGAGACCTCATCTCCAGAGCATCCAGAAAAGAGTCCCTACACATTTCTTGTAGGGCCTGACAGTGGAAGGCTCCTAGCTTTTGCAGCCACACCCATGCTCAGGCCCTGTTGGACTCTCTGCTATAATGCAGGCCTCCCTCCAGAGTGGTTGAACTGCTCTGTCCCCTTCTGTGTCTCTGTACCTCTATTCCCAGGCCCTGCATGGCCTTCAGGGATTCCCAGGATCTTCATATCATCTTGTTGTCTATTAGATGTACACAACTTCTTTTTTCTCCTTGTTTTCCCAGAGATAGAGATTAGGGTTCTCACACAAGACTTTCACTAGCAGGTAAGGGAAATAAAATAAAACAAGCTTTGAAAGAACAGAACAGAGACCATACAGCACATCGGATGAGTCTTAGTGAAGTTTTAAGCTTTAGCAACTATTAAAACTTAAAACCACATTAAGACTGAGGACATTTATATACAGGGGTCAAGAAGACCTGAGTTCAAATGTAATCTCAGATACTTACTAGCCAGGTGACCCTAGACAAGTCATTAACTTCTGTCTGCCTCAGTTTCCTCAGTTATAAAAATGGGGATAATAATAGCACGTATGTCACAGGGCTGCTTTGAGGATCAAATGAAATATTTGTAAAATGCTGAGCACAATGCCTAGTACATAATAAATATCATATAAAAACTTCTTTCCTTCCTTCCCCCCTCCCTTCTTTCATCTGTTCTCCCTTCTTCCCTCCTTTCCTCTTTCTCTCTCCCTCCTTTTGCCCTTTCTTCTTCCCTTCCTCCCTCCTGCTATCCTTCCCTCTCTCCTTCCCTCCCTTCTGTCTTCCCTCTCTCCTTCCCTCCCTCCATTTCTTCCTAGGGTAAGGGAGTAAGCATTGTGTCCAGAAAGAATAATTAATTGATGTGTTTGTGATAATACAATCTGAGTATGAGAAATCTTGCAATGATATATCCATGTATTTTTCCTCCTTCCCCATCGAAAATCAAAGATGAAGAAACCTTTCAATCTGGTGAGTAAAAAAGTAAACAATTTGCCTCTAATTTTATTCATGTCTATCTAAATTTTATCACCATTTAAACATGTCTCTAGAAAGATGATGCAATAAATGTTTAATTGTCCCAATTATATAGTAGTGAGTGGTGAGTTTACAGTTTACAGTTTACCTTCCCTAAATGAATAACGTGCTATTTCTAAATTCTCAACATTCATTTAATAATGTATTTGCCCACTCAGGATGTTTAAATCTTTACACGTTTCAATTTTTTATGTTTTCACCTGTGTGCAGTTTATCTTAATGATGTAATATTTTACATTAAGTCTCATTTTGAGACCAAAAGAGAAATGTCAAATGTTACACTGAACGTCAGGGCATTCCTTTGGCCGTTGACATCATTGCCTCAGATTTTAATTTTTAATGTCTGTTTCTGCTTTTATCTGAATGTCCAGAGGAGCTCTCAGAAGGTAACTTAAATTTTATTTCCTGTACATAAAAAAAGAAGCAGGTTTAAAGAATGTCAGTACCACAGGGTGAATACTGGACTGGGCAACTCGTTTTAGATTTCTAAAATGAAATTAGACTACTAACTATCAAATTATGAAGAATATCTTCTTAAAAGGATTAAAAACAGCTGAACAATGAAATATATTTTATATAGAGATACATCTCCTAAATACATATGGCTGTATCCCCAGTAGATATTTCCCCTTGTTTTTTTTCTTATTACTTATTTCATTTAGAAACATGTATTTAAATGATCATGAAATAAGAAATGAAGATATTTCTGCCTTGTATTTACATTTGAAAAATGTTAAAACAAAGATTAATTTAAGGGGTTATGTTTGCTAATATTTTATATAGGAATAGACTCTATACCATTTTATAGTACCACAAGTAATTTTTTCACCTGGGGCAAAACCAGTTGTTTATTGGGTGGAGAGTAGTGGAGACATTGGAGGAGGGTTGTGCAGAGAGCTGTCTGACCTGGAGAATGGAGGGTGGAGCTGGTAGGGGCCTGGCATCTGTTACCTAAGAGAGTCTAGTTCCACGGCAGGCAAGAGAAAGTTAAGCTTCAGGAGAGGGCACTACAGAGAACTTCAAAGTGATTTTGGTTGCCATGGGGAAAGAGAATCCTTTTCCTCCTCTCCTAGTGTTGGAACCCCTAGGCCAAGCCCTGGTCTTCCCACTTTAGCTATGACTCTGCATGCATGAAAAGGGAGACAGAGGAAATTAATTTGAAAAATATATCTTCTGGACATTTTTAGTATATAGATGTTTCTCTGAGGTGCTAAACCGAAGCATTTACAGTACAAAGTGTGACTGCAGCTTACTGTATAAAGTAGAGGTGCACATTTCTGAATTGAGAATTCTAAACAGTTTTCTTTATCCCTATATCTGAAGTAAAGTTCTGTATCTTTTATCAACTTATGAAAATGAGAAACAATTAGGGATCACAGAGTAGTCCTATTTGATTTTTATTTCCTCAAAATGAGTTACTTTTAAAGTCAAACAAACTTAAGTAATGTATTGACATAGTAAAGGACTCACTCCCACTAAAGCTTAAAAGCCCAAATTTAGTACCATTTAAAAATTTAATTTCTGTTTTCAGTTACCATGCTGTTAGGCTGAGCATGAAATAATGCACACAGACTTTACAGATTTTGATTGTGACCTTTACCACTCTTTTTTAATAAGTCTTTAATAAGGTATTTTGATTCTTGAATATGTTAAGGAAAATGAATTGTGATACCTTAGTTCATAAAGAGATCCAACATCTAAGTTTGTGCTAGACACTTTACAAATGTCTGTGCCTTAGTGGAGTGATGAAATTCAAAGTTTTTAGGGCATCCCCAAGAGGGCTTCCATCTACAGGCTCATCATTACATCAGTTGTGCTGCTGCTCCCTGTGGAAATGAAGTAGTTTGTAAATGTGGGAATAGTTTCAGTGAGGAGAAGAATAACCACCATCCTTTCCTTTCCACCCCACTTTCTGCTTCGGGCTGTTTGTTCATCATGACCTAGATGAAGAGGAATTTGCTGGATATGGCCATCAATTTTTTATAGGTGGGTGATAAGTGAGTCTGTTGCCTGCCTTAGTTGGGCTCCCACTAACTCTGACACACCCTTCTCAATGATAATTCTCCTTACAGACAGTTGCAAGCTCTCCCTTTCTCCAAAATGCCTGAAGCCTTCTTTTTAGCAAACTTCTGATCTTTTCATCGTTTCAAATTTTCCCATTCCAAGGAGACATATTTGTATTTTATTATATATATATATATATATATATATATATATATATATATATATATATATATTATAATGTATTTTATAACCAGAGCTATACCTAGCCAAAATTGCTTATGGGGGAAATTCCACTGTAGAAGGGAGAAGTTAGTGATGATGCTAGGGCACAAAAACGTCCAAAGGGTAGGAGAGGATTGGGGAGAGACTAGGGAAAGGGGTTCCTCTGCTCATGAGATCCTGGGGCTGGCTCCCAAGGGCACTGGCATGTTGTACCTCTGGAAGACGAGGGGGTAAGGTATGGAAATAGTAGTTGCCTCAGGTAGGGAGTACACGCATTATTGGGGTTTACTACCTTGGCACAAAGCCCTGTTGTATGTTAGTGATAGCTCTGTTCAAAACTCCTTTAAATTGCTTGCTGATCTTTTCCTCATTGATCTTCCAGTCAGTGCCATGGCATACCCTACCCTACTGGAGTGTTTCCTCAACTCCATGCCAACTAGATTTATGGTTTTCACAGCCATTTTTCATCTCCCTCATAGGGTGCGTATGTGCATCCTGTAAGTTATGTTTATGTATACATAGATTGTCTAAATACAGCTGAGAGGCATTGATAAATATCTCTAGAACCTTGCCCACTCCTTGACTATAATTTGTATCTTTAGGAGAATAAACAATGCTGGCCTTTTTGTTTATAAAAAATAGGTGGTTTGTCTTTGGTGACTCCCAACTTTGGGGTTCTTTGCTCCTTTTTTCCTGGCCTCCTCTTGCCCATTTTTCCTAAGGTACCCAGTTCATTTTGCTTTCTTATCAAAATTCATTAGAAGGAAGGATTCCAAAACTCATTTCAAGCAGAGATGTATGTGACTGAGAAAGCTTAGTATATTTCCACCTCCAATCCTCAAGGTATATTTGTTGTAATCGGGATCAAAGCCTTAGATTGAAGGAACAAGGAAGGAACAAAGCTTAGAATGATAGGAATTAGCCATTGGATGGAAGAGATATTTTCTTGAGGAAGAGGAAAGAGGGAAGCATTGTGGGAAATTCTTAGAAGTCATGAAATCATACTAGTAATTCCTTACTCAGGTTACAATTCAGGCTGGTCCTAAATATAGGTGTAATTGAATGAATTGAATCCTGAAATTACTTTAGGGAGTAGATAAAAGGTTAGAATAAGGAAAATATACAATCAATTAATTAATCAACAAGTATTTATTGAGTATTAACTATACACTCAGTAACCATGGGTGTCCCACAGAGCTCTGTCCACGGTCCTCTTCTCTTCCCCTTCAGTTCTCATGCATTTGCTCATCATCTCCATGCAGATGACGTTCCAATTGACTTGTCCAGTCCTAACCTCTCTCTTGATCTCTAGTTGTTTATTGTATATCTCAAACTGGATGTCCCATTGAATCTCAAAGCCAACATGTCCAAAGTGTAATTCATTACCTTTCCCCTCAAAATGTAACTTTTTCATAACTATTCCAGTTGCTCAGTATAGGTACCATACTTGATTAGTCTTTCTCACTTCCCACATCCAATGAATGGTCAAGTCCTATCATTTCCACCTTCAAAAAATCTCTCCTATGCACCCCCTTCCGTCTTCTGACACTGTTACCACCCTGATAAAGGCCCTTGTCACCTCACCTTTTTACAGTAGTTGTCTGGTTGATCTCTGCCTCAAGTCAATTCTCCATTTGACTGACAAAGTGATCTTCCTAAAGCACAGATCAGACCATGTCACCCCCCTACTTAATAACCTCTAGTGGCTCCCTATTACCCCCAGGATCAAATATAAAATTCTTTGTTTGACATTCAGAGTCTTTCATGACCTGGTGCCTCTCTACTTTTTTAGTATTCTTACAATTTGCCCCCCTCACACACATACTCTGCAATCCAGTGACAACTGGCCTCGTTGTTGTTCCTTGAATAAGATATTCAGTCTCCTGAATCTGGGCCTTTTCACTGGTGCTCTTCCATGCCTGGAATGCCCTCCCTCCTTATCTCAGCTTCATGACTTCTCTGGTTTTCTTAAAAAAAAAATACCACCTTCCAGAGGACACCTTTCCTGATTGCCCATTAATTCTAGTAGCTTCCCTCTGTTGGTTATCTCCAATTAATCCTGCACATAGCTTGTTTGCATGTTGTCTCACTCATTAAGTTCCTCAGGGAAGGCGCAGTCTTTTTACCTTTCTTTGTATCCCCAGTCTTTAGCACAGTGCCTAGAACATAGTAGGCACTTAATAAATGTTTATTCACTGACTAACCATCAGGTATTGTGCTAGGCAGTAGAGATATAAAGACAAAAACAGAACAGTTTCTTCCCCCAGAAAGTCTTGTACTCAAAAGGCAATTGAATCTAGTGAAATGACCAGGAGTTTAGGACTTAGGAAATCAAAGATTCTGCACCTACAGTAAATTTATCACAAATTCTGGAGTCTCTGTTTCTCAGATTACCCATCTGTTAAAAGAGAATAATAATGCCTTCCCCTTCCTCACTCAAAGAAATATGAGATTAAAACATGGTTTTTGAAGAATAGGCAGCAGATGTGCTCTCAAAGGCTAAGACAGCTGTCCCCTGTGGTACCTTTGCCTTCATCGCACTTCCACATTCTCTAGCTTCAGACAGAAATGGCTATTGATTCCATAGTTTGCTCTGACTACCTGACCAGAGGCATCAGGGTGCGGAAGAAGGACATGAAGTAATATGCCTCTATATTGGCTCTTGTCATGCCCAGATTTCTGCCAGAGCTGTAATTAGCACAAGTTGTAATTAGACAAGATGACTGGGGCTTTGCCAAATGAAAACACTTGTTTTTCTTCAGTAGCACAGAAACAACAGATTTTAGCACCTCATTAGTGAAAAGAATATGTTAAAATGGGAAGCTACAGATGGTCCTCCTCCTTCTCACTCTCCTGTCCACTTCCACTTTCTGATTGTACTCCAAGTGAAGTCAACAAACAGTTGTTAAGTACATACTATGTGCCAGGCACCGTGCTAAACACTAGGGATACAAAGAAAGACAAAAAACAGGCTCTGTCCTCAAGAAGCTTACAATCTAATGTGGTGTGTTCATCTTTTGTTGCCGAAGAAGACCATGTCATCAGAGAAATAATGACATGACTTACACTTGACTTTGTTTTGAGTGAGGGAGGGCTGTGTAGGTCACCAGTCCTCCGGAGCCATCTGAATCCAGTGACCAGATATTCATCAGGATGACTGGAGATGACCCAGGATGAGGCAATTGGGGTTAAGCAACTTGCCCAAGGTCACACAGCTAGTGAGTGTCAAGTGTCTGAGGTGAGATTTGAACTCAAGTCCTCCTGACTCTTGCACTGGTGCTCTATCCACTGCACTGCCTAGCTGCCCCAGTCTATCTAGTATGGTAGACAACATGAAAATAACT
Organism: Notamacropus eugenii; assembly: GCF_028372415.1. Classification (NCBI taxonomy): domain Eukaryota; kingdom Metazoa; phylum Chordata; class Mammalia; order Diprotodontia; family Macropodidae; genus Notamacropus; species Notamacropus eugenii. The sequence goes on along the minus strand of NC_092877.1, from coordinate 297,823,359 downwards.
GAGTACAAATAAAATACATACAAAATTGGAGATGATTTTAAAAGGAGAGTATTAACATTCCTGTAGAAGATGGGATTTTTAGCTGAGATTTGAAGGAAGTCAGGAGATGGTGATAAGGAGAGAGAAAATTCCAGTCACGGGGACAGACAGTGGAAATGCATGGAGCAGGGAAACAGAATGTCTTGTCCTAGGAATAGAAAGGAGGCCTGTTCACTGGATCACAGTTCATGGAGGGGAGCAAAATATAAGACGACTGGAAAAGTAGGAAGATATCAGGTTATGGAGGGCTTTAAACGCCAAATAGAAGAAAATTTTATACTTGATCCTAAAAGTAATAGGAAGCCCTGAAGTTTATTGAATAGGGGGAGGCATAGGCATAATTGTTCTTTAGGAAGAATTTTGAGAGCAAAGTCGAGGATGGACTGGAACAGGGAGTCTTGAGCAAGGAGGCAGAGGAGAAGGCTACAGCAATGGTGCATGGGTGAGATGAGGAGAACCTTCACCAGGGTGGTGTTGGTATCAGAGCAGAGAGGGCATATGGAAGAGATGTTGCAATGTTAGAAATGACAGGACTTGGTAACAGACTGGATATGGAGGGGTAGGTGAGATGTGAGAGAGTGAGGGTTGTGAGCCTGTATGATGGGAGGAATAGTTTTTGTTTGTCTTTCTTTCTCAAAGAGGACCATGACATCAGAAAAGTGATGCCATGACTTGCAAATGAATTAGATTTAAATGAGGGAGGTTCTGTGCAAAGTCACCAGCCACTTCTCCTCCAGGGCCATCTAGATCCAATGGCAAGATATAGATCGGGACAACTGGAGGTGCTCACCCTCCACCCATGCCAGGAGTAATAGGGAAGTTAGGAAGAGGGTATGGTTTAAAAGGAAAGATAATGAGTTGAGTTTGGGATATACTAAGTTTAAGATACCTATGAGATATCCAATTTGAGATTTCTAATAGGCAGTTGGAGATAAAAGACTAAAAGTCAGGAGAGAGCCTTAAAGAAAGAAACATTGATCTTAAAGTCATTATTGAATCCACAGAGCTGATGAGATCATTAAGTGAGGTGAAATGGGGAAGAAAAGAGAGTCCAGGACAAAACCTTGGGTAACAATCATGGTTAATCGCTATGACTTGCGTGATGATCCTGCAAAGGAAACTGAGAAGGTACAATGAGGCAGGTGGGAGGAGAACCAGGAGAAAACAGGATTGCAAAAACCTAGAGATGAGTATCAAGGAGAAGAGAGTGATCAGTAGGGTTTAAGTGTGCAGAAAGGTCAGGTTCCAAGAGAGCTCTGCCCTTTCTTTTCTCTCCCCTTGGAGGCAGCCTCCCCAGCAGCACCTTATTTATGTCTCTGCTCCTAGGGGCCACCAGAGTCATAGCTTCAAAGGGTGTTTCTTGCTCTCAAACAATGTTTGTGCTGTCTCAGATATTTTAATTGCTGCTAGTTATGGATCTGATTTTTACCCTCCACAGCTGGTTTCCGAAGAAGCATGCGCCTCTGTCGCAGAAAATCTCACACCAACCAGCTGCCTGTCTACATTCACTGCAACAACAGCTGCTACAATGCCCTGGGAGCCCCCTATGAAGAGGTGGTAAGGTACCAGCGGCATCCTTCTGATAAGCATCGCCTGATTGTGCTTGTAGGTAGGTCCCAGTATTGACGGCCATCCTAATGATAACTATGGCTTCTTACATAAATCAATAACTTTGGAGCATAATCCTGCATTTTAAGTGATAAATGCCAGGTGGGGAATGCAGGGGCACCATGTGTAAAGACTCATCAGCAGGTGTGTTTATAAAAGGAAAAATAAAGGCAAAGGGATCCCTCTGTTTTAGAGGGCAATTATATTTTTAATCAGGCAATTTACCAGCTGTGTGACCCTGGGCAAGTCACTTAACCTCTGTTTGCCTCCTCAGTTTCCTCAACTTTAAAATAAGGATAACAACTGCCTACCTCATAGAGTTGCTATGAGGATAAAATGAAATAAAACGTGTAAAGCACTTAGCATAGTGTCTGGGCATGTAGTGTGTGTGTTAATCTTCGTTGATGAAGAAGACCATGCCATCAGAGAAATAATGACATGACTTGCACTTGGCTTTGTTTTGAGTGAGGGAGGGCTGGGCAAGTCACCAGGCTCACTTCTCCTCCAGAGCCATCTGAATCCAGGGACCAGATATTCTTCAGGATGACTGGAGATGACCCAGGATGAGGCAGTTGGGATTAAGTGACTTGCCCAAGGTCACACAGCTAGGGAGTGTCAAGTGTCTGAGGTGAGATTTGAACTCAGGTCCTCCTGACTCCTGCACTGGTGCTCTATCCACTGTACCACCTAGCTTCCCCAGGCATGTAGTAGTCACTATATAAAAATGTTTATTCCCTTTCCTCTCCTGACCCACCCCCATTTTATGTCAGGTAGTTTATTCTTAAGATACAGCAAAGTCCTGTTATAATATGGTTTATTCTTATCTGAGTCTCTATAACAATAAGCCATATTAAAACAGGTCTCTAGTGAAATTACCATCTGTTCCCATTTAGAAGATATTCTTTAGGAAGTGTATAAGTATGCAATTAAATTTAATTCAATAAACATTTATTGAGCAACAATTATGTACCAGGAACTGGGCCAGGCACTGGAGATATCAGAATAAGAATGAAACAGTACCTGCTCTCAAAGGGCTTACATTCCACTGGGGAAAAATAACATGTACACAGATGAGGACATTAAAAAAATGTATACAAAATAGATACAAAGTAATGGAGGAGAGAGGGCTGATGGAAAGCTCTGACAATGAGGTAGATCAGGAAAAGCCTATAGCATGAAGTGGCATCTAACCAGGACTTTGAAGGAAGCTAGGGATCCTGTAGGACAGAGGTGAGGAGGTGCCACCAAGTTCCCAGGTGCCTAGGCAATGGACAAAATTTCCAGAATTGGAAGACCACTCCTTCTTTAAGGAATGCAGATTATTCTCACAGGTCAATAGGAAAAGTTCCTAATGACCCTTTAGAATTGTCCAACTCTGTTGGAAAGGAAGTTGTATAGTTCATCCTTTCTCTTTTCTCTCTTCTTTATTTCCCCCCAATATAAGGATAGCAGTGATGGTGACTTCATCACTATATAACTGTAGTCATTCATATTTAATGATTTCTGTATGTGGCTTTCCCACCCTACCCTCTCATTCAGGCCCATCTGGTGTTGGAGTAAATGAATTGAGAAGGCGACTGATTGAAACTGATCCAAATCATTTTCAAAGTGCAGTACCACGTAAGTTCCATTTTCCTTTTATACTTCATGTTTTAATAAACTTCCTTTACTTCTGAAAATGGATTAATTTCATTAGCCATGTGATATACCATTTGATGTGAAAATACAAGATATGAGGGAACCTCGATAGACATTCCTAACTAGATTTTGTTTTGATTTATTGGAGTAGAGCCAGACTGAAGGATGGTGAGTGACTTTGCTAGGCTCTTTGTAAAATCATTCTGTTTTGGACCCATTTCTTCAAAGTCTTGTGGATTTCATTTCTAGCAAGCTATTACATAGTCTGCTTTATCTCAAACTTCAGTAGAAATTTCTTAACTATTTCAATTGATGTGGCAATTTATCGTTGTAAAAACTTATTTAAATTATAGCAAGATGGATAATTTATACCATGAATATCTTTGAAATTTCAACCTGTCAGATATATATACATATGTTATATAATATATGCATGTATAATATACATAATATATGTCATATATGTGCATATTTACATACATATCAAAGTTCTCCGATAAGTCACTAGCTCTGCCGAGGAAAGGAAAAAGAAATTCTCTTAAACTTTTTGATGAAATTCACTACCCTTTCAGGAGTTGTAATAGTGTTACTCAAACATTTTCCAATTGAGAAGTTCAGAAAAAGATATAGGAAAGGAGGGAGCATTTATGAAGTATATGCCAGGCACTTTATGAATATTTTTCATTTGATTCTCACAACAACCCTGGGAGGTAGGTGCTATTATTATCTTCATTTTACAGTTGAGGAAACTAAGTCAGACAGAGGTTACTGACTTGCCTAGGTTTTACACAGTTAGTAAATGTCAGAGGCTAGGTCCAGTCTGGTGAAGCCTGCAGAACGCTCCTTAGAAAATTGTTCTTACTTTATAAAATAAAAGACAGGATTACGAAAGAAACCATTTATATTGAAATGCAGTTATCAAGTTTTCCTCTCTAAACATAAAAGAGGAAATGAAATGATCCGATGAGTAAAGTTTGCCTTCAGAACCCTTAAAAGTATTTAACCTCGATGCAAAAAATTTAAATAAGATTTTAGCAAAAACAATACGGCAACTTATCATGAGAATAATACATTATGATCAGGTAGGATTTATACCAGGAATGCAGGACTTGTTCAATATTGGGAAAACTATTAGCATTATTGATCATATCAACAACAAAACTAACAGAAACCACATAATTATCTCAACAGATGCAGAAAAAACTTTTGACAAAATACAACACCCATCCCTATTGAAAACACTGGAGAGCATAGGAATAAATGGAACTTTCCATAAAATAATAAGCAGTATCTACCTAAAACCTTCAGCAAGCATTATATGCAATGGGAATAAGCTAGATGCATTTTCAATAAGATCAGGGGTGAAACAAGGATGTCCATTATCAACACTATTATTCAATATAGTACTGGAAATGTTAGCTGTAGCAATAAGAGAAGAAAAAGAAATTGAAGGAATTAGAATAGGCAAAGAAGAAACTAAGTTATCATTCTTTACAGATAATATGATGATACACTCAAAGAATCCCAAAGAATCAAGTAAAAAAGTACTTGAAATAATAAACAACTTTGGAAAAGTTGCAGATTACAAAATAAACCCACACAAATCTTCTGCATTTCTATATATTACTAACAAAGCCCAACAGCAAGAGATAGAAAGAGAAATCCCATTTAAAGCTAAAGTAGATACTATAAAATATTTGGGGGTCTACCTGCCAAAACAAACCCAGGGACTATATGGACAAAATTACAAAACACTTTTTGCACAAATGAAGTCAGATCTAAGTAAGTGGAAAAACATCAGTTACTCATGGGTAGGTTGAGCCAATATAAGAAAAATGGCAATTCTACCTAAATTAATTTACTTATTCAGAGCCATCTCAGTCAAACTGTCAGATAATTATTTTCTAGAGTTAGAAAAAATAGTATCAAAATTCAACTGGAAGAACAAAAGGTTCAGAATATCAAGGGAACTAATGAAGAGAAATGTTAGGGAAGGTGGCCTATCCCTACCAGATCTCAGATTGTATTATTAAGCAGCAATTATCAAAACCACTTGGTACTGGCTAAGAAACAGAGGGGTAGACCAGTGGAGCAGGTTAGGTACTCAAGATACAGTAGTCAATGAATATAGCAATCTACTGTTTGATAAACCCAAGGACCCCAGTTTTTGGGATAAGAACTCACTGTTTGACAAAAATTGCTGAGAAAACTGGATAATAGTGTTGCAGAAACTGGGCATGGACCAATGCCTGACACTGTACACAAGAATAAAGTCCAAATGGGTACATGATCTAGGTATAAAGATTGACACTACAAACAAATTAGGGGAGCAAGGTATAGTGTATTTGTCAGATTTATGGAGAATGGAGAAATTTTTAACTAAACAAGAGACATAAAACATTATGAAGTGCAAAATTTTGATTACATTAACTTGAAAAGTTTTTGCGCAAACAAACCCAAGGCAACCAAGATTAGGAGGGAAGCAGAAAACTGGGAATTTTTGCAACTAGTGTCTCTGATAAAGGCCTCATTTCTAAAATATATAGAGAACTGAGTCAAATGTACAAGAATACAAGTCATTCCCCAATTGATAAATGGTCAAAGGATATGAACAGGCACTTTTCAGAGGAAAAAATTAAAGTTATCTATAGATATATGAAAAAATGCTCTAAATTATTTATTAGAGAGACGCAAGTCAAAACAACTCTGAGATACCAAATCACACCTATCAGATTGGCTAACATGACAAAACAGGAAGATGATAAATGTTGGAGAAGATGTGGGAGAGTTGGAACACTAATTCATTGTTGATGGAGTTGTGAGCTCATCCAACCATTCTGGAGAGCGGTTTGGAACTATGTCCAAAGGGCTACAAAAATGTGCATCCCCTTTGACCCAGCAATATCGCTTCTAGGACTGTATCCCCAAGAGATCATAAAAATGGGAGAGGGTCCCACATGTACAAAAATATTTATAGCAGCCCTCTTTGTGGTGGCCAAAAACTGGAAATCAAGGAGATGCCCATCAATTGGGGAATGAATGTAATGGAATACTATTGTGCTATAAGAAATGATGAACAGGAAGACTTCAGAGAGGCCTGGAAATACTTATATGAACTGATGCTGAGTGAAAGGAGCAGAACCAGGAGAACTTTGTACACAGCAACAACCACAGTGTGCAAGGAATTTTTCTGGTAGACTTAGTAGTTCAATTGCAATGCAAGGACTTAAAAAATTCCCAATGGACTCCTGAGGCAAAATGCCTTACACATTCAGAGAAAGTATTATGGAATTGGATCAAAGAATGAAGCAGACCATTTTCTTTTGTATTGTATTTTGTTTTGTTTTATGATTTCTACCATTCATTTTAATTCTTCTATGCAACATGACTAAGGTGAAAATGTATTTAATAGGAATGTAGGTGTAGAACCTATATAAAATTGTATGTCATCTCAGGGAGGGAGTGGGGAGGGAGGGAGGGAGGAAGCAGGGAGAGGGAGGGGAAAAATCTAAGATATATGGAAATGATTGTAGAACACTGAAAACAAAATAATTTAATTTTTTTAAAAAAGTACTTAACCTCTCTTTGTCACAAGGGCTTACATCAAACTACTAGTTGGTCTATTGGTTCTGACTCTGGCCCTAAATTGGTCAAATGCATATCCACAGATTTATCCTAAAAGGGCACTTACAGAAGAGAATATTTGCAGTGGAATTTGTAAGACTTCCCTTGATTGCAACATCTTTAAGCTTCTCCCTCCTTTGCCAGCTGTTAGATAAACTGAGGTGATCTATGACCAAAGTAACCACACCCACTTGTCAGACTGATTAGGGAAGACCCCTAGTCTCTATATCCTTAGATCTGAGAAAACCTTGGAACCTGCAAAACTGTTTCAGTGTTACAATCTAGGTCCATGAAGAGCCTGTGGGAATATATTTTCATAAGCGATCACCCTGAAGGGTCACTCATGGACCAGGGAAGATTGGTAAATGTTTAACAACCCTCTCTCCAGAAAGAAAAAATATGTACCCACAATGCACTTTTAAGTTTCATCTGCTTTATTAACATTTCTCCATCATTTTCTTAAGTCTAGACAATCAACAAAACAATACATCAAGTCCTGAGGTAGCATTTGTTGATTTGGAATCAAAATCCTGACCTTACCATTTCATACTTGTTTGACCTTGGAAACATAACTTACCCTGGCCATCAGTTTCCTCATGTGTAAAATGAGGAAGTTGGGCTAGGTGACTTTTGAGGTACCTTCCAGCCTTAAATCTATGATACCATGACCATTGAGCATTGTACCACAAAGTTATTCACTAAATTCTTGTAGTAATAACAACATTTATATAATTCTTTAAAGTTTGTAAAGCACTTTACATACATTATTTCATTTCAACCTAACAACAACCAGTATTATCCTCATTTTACAGATGAGGAGATTGCATGAGAGAGATTAAGTGACTTGCCCAAGGTCACACAGCTTGAGTCTTCAGGATTCAAATCCAGGCCTTCCTGACTCCTCTAACATTCTATTCCCTGGGCCAGCTACCAACTTAGATATAAGTATGTCCAGTTTCTCTGCAAATGTTAGCTCTATTTGGTGTTAGGGAAATTGGAAACTTGTCTTAGTGTTCACTACTAAGTTAATATATTTCTAAGAACCTGACTAGACTATAAATGCCTTGACAAGAGCAAGGATGCCATATTTATCTTTCAACGATCTCATCACATCTAAGATAGTACATTTCTATTGAATGAACTCCAAGGGCCTTTCATTAATTCTTCTCAATAGATACCACTCGTTCTAAAAAGGGCTATGAAGAGGATGGTCGAGAGTATCACTATGTATCCAAGGAAACATTTGAAAGTCTGGTGTATGGTCACAGGTAACTGGAATATGTCATCACTGATTCATAATCAAATGTTTTTCTCTCCTTATTTCAAAGTTCAACAGGAATGAGTGCTTTCTGAACTGAATTGAATGAATTTTTTGTTTTTGAAGCTATTTTTTGATGCAAACAGTAGCTATCAGTAAGAACAAATTATGAAATGAAAATAAATACATAGGACTATAACTGTCAAAATATTTAAAAATTTGTTTTAGGAGAGTATACATGAATTCCAACAAAATAACAATAATGCCTTGTTTGTTTCTGAGTTCTCTTCTGCTGCATTTTAGTTCTGTATATTTTATTGAATTTTTTACTGTTATCACACACACACACACTCCTGTTCAGTGAATATATTATTTTCTTATTCTGCTTTCTTCCCTTTACATCATTTCATGTGCTCTTCCATAATTTTTTTTTTATTCTTCATACTTGTCATTTCTTTTGGTGCAATAATATTCTATTATATTGATAATTGTATAGCCATTTCCCAATCACTGGACATATGGGTTGTTTTCATGGTTTTGATATTACATATATTTGTGCTAAGTATGTTTTTGCACAGCTCAGTCTTTTTGTCCTCTTAATAAATAATGTGCTTTTGGTAGTCCTTGTGGCAGGATCACCAGGCCAAATTTTTGTAACTCTTATTATGTATTGCCAGACATGAATTCTTTCTTTGTGCACATTCTCTAATATCCCTATGTAGGAATTCCTTGAGTCATAAATAACATGGACCCCTATATAGTTAATTGTCTTCAGAAGGGAAGAAGACGAATTGCAAAATGTAAAGATTTTTTTTCACAAATAGGTGAACCATAGGTCTTCTGACCCATTTGGTTCCCTAGTGATTCCTCTTGTCCCAGAAAAGTACCCATATTTTTTACTTTCTATTCAGATTATCTTCTTGGGATAGTTGGTAATTTTTTAGACTCCGTAACTAATGATATTTTGCAAATTCTTGTGGTAGGAATTTTTCTTTGTCTGTCTTTATAGAATGTTGGAGTATGGTGAATACAAAGGAAACCTATATGGTACCAGTGTGGATGCTGTTCAAAAGATCCTTGATGAAGGAAAAGTCTGTGTAATGGACTTAGAACCACAGGTGGGCCATATATGAAATTCACCTCTCAAGTTTCATGACTCTGTAGGTTTGAAAGATATTTAAATATGAAGTGCCTAGAAGTGTTTTTTTTTAAAGGAGGTATAGTGATTTTACATCTATATTAGGGTTCTGTTGCATTCCATTCAGACTATTGCTGATTTGGCACAAGAGCAAAACTTCTTTTGTTTAAAATGGATATTCCAGGGCAGGTAGATGGTACAGTGGCTAGAGCACTGGCCCTGTAGTCAAGAGGACCTGAGTTCAAATTTGACCTTAGATACTTACTAACTGTGAGACCCTGGGCAAGTCACTTAATCTTGATTGCCTCCAAAAATAAAATAAAATGGGTGCTCCCATTAGCCTCTATTCCCTTAAGGTGTCAGATGTATCATTGTTGTTGTTTTTTTTATTAGCTACTTGCTGATATAAAAGCCTATCTTCTTAACACCAATATTTTCTCAGTGGTACTTTATGACTATGGATCATCATTTCATAAGAATCAAAGTTATAAGTGATTCAAAGGGCAGTAGAAAAACAAATGGTGAGTAGACATAGGCTGTAGCACATTACTGATAATAGGTAGCAGTCTCATTGTTCTCTACCTTGGTCAGACCAAATCTGTGGACACCACATTTTAGGAAGGACATCAGCTAGAAATCATACAGAGGATGGTGAAAGGCCTCAAAATCATGCCATGTGAGAATCTTCCAGGGAATGATGAGAGCAAAAGTCAGATCAAAGAACTCTAGCATATTTGAGGAAGGAGAAAAGACTAGCAAGGAATCAGGGAAGGCTTCATAGTGGAAGTAGCACCAGAGCTAAGCCTGGAAGTGAACTAAGGATTTGGACAGAGAAAAATACCAATAATAATAGTTACCATTTAGGAAGCCCTTACTGCATGCCAGGCACTGAGCTAAGGGCTTTGCAATTATGATGATGATCAGGGAGCTCTGGCAATCTACTGGGGCTGGAATGAAATGAAAAAATAAGAAATATATCAGGAAAAGTGGAATGGTGACTAACTGCTTATCCTATAGACATTAGGGAGCCGCTTCAGGGTGAGGAGGGGGAAAATGGAGAGGAGGGGGAAAAATAGAAAAAAAGAATTATATAATGATCAGAGCACTGTACTTGGAGTCAGGAGACCTGGATTTTAATTCTGTCTGCCATTGACTGTAACTAGGAGCACAACTCCAATTTTTTAGGAAATTTTTCCTTACGTCTGTTTCTTTACAACCTTCACAGGTTGTTCTTGCTGTAGTTAAGTCTCTGGGTCAAGAAGGATAAATTTAGTCCCTCTTCCATTTAATAGTCCTTCAAATATTTAAAGATAGCTTTCTCATATGGCATTGATCTTGAGGATTCACCATTAGGATTGCCTGTCTCTGCTCTCCGACTTCTCAAACATTCTTCCAAGAACGTTGTGTACATAACTGGACTCCAGATATGGTCTGACCAGGAAAGAGTACCCTATCATATTCCATCAGTTTTTTAGTAGTGGAATAGAAAAGAGCTCAGCATGTATTAGGAGAGGATAGATTTTTGATTATGGAGAGTGTCAAGTACTGCTCAACTGTATCATCATAAACCATTTCTCTTTAAGACTACCCTTCTGGAAGACTATGTCAGTTACAGATTTGTTAGTTAATATCCAATAAGAGTTTTTTAGACTGTATCATTGTCTTAATTTATCACTGATTGGTGCCATCCTGATTCAAGATGAAGTATGGTAGAAGAAAAAAAACAACCTTTATGACGATCAGCCTTTTATTCACTTATATACAAAATGACACAAAAGAATATCCATTTATAAAATCAATAAGTAATAATTTTGTCATATGAATTATTACACTTAAAACTGTTAACCATTCAAACTTCAAGTATATATTCTTTTACTACTATCAAGAGTGCTTGGGGCAGAGGTAAAAGATTTATTTCACTGATAATGACAAGGTTGTTAGTTGCTATTCTTCTAAAAAAGTAAATGTTAAATATATTCACCAGAGAGCACAGAAAATTCAGAATCAAATGGTCCTTTTTAATGTATGTGGTAAATGTTTTTTTGAATTGTGTTGTGTAGAGTATTCAGGTGGCCCGAACACATGAACTGAAGCCTTATGTCATATTCATAAAACCATCCACCCTGAATCGTATGAAGCAATCCCGGAAAAATGCCAGGATTATTACAGACTATTATGTCAACATTAAATTCAAGGTAAGATTCAAGGAACTGTATGCCTCCTATCATTTCTAATCAGCCCAAACACTTTTTTGTTGTGTTCCTATTATTTAGAAATTTTATTTTCAGAAATACAAGTACTTTGACTCCTGTTTTTTTAATAAATATCAGCTTTAAAAGTTAAAGAATTCTTGGTACATATGAGCCTATTAATAAGATAGAAGATTCTTCTTCCATCTCATTTTTCTTTTTCTGTGCAGGTATTCCTTTCTTTGAGAAAATCCAATGTCATATGCTAAAGTCAATTTATGAAACAGAAATGAGGTTGTTTATTCACATTTTAAAAAGAATTCTTTGCTTTATAAAAGGATTCACTGGAGGAGTGCTTTAAAAACCTCCCATCTCATTTAAAATTATTTTAAACAATTTATGGTTCAGAAATCCATTTTATAAAATTACAAACACCTGTATATGCTTATATATCTTGTTATTCTCTCAGTATTATTTTTAATGATGTATTTCATAAAATTTTCTTGGTTGTCTCTAGGAGAAAACAGTAAGTAAAATTTGCCAGTGACCAAAATGAAAGAATAAAGAATTTTGTCTATCAATGTTTGTCGCTCATCAGGTACTGTCTGTTGACTCCACTGCTCAATGGAAAGGGTGCTCACTTTGGTGTCAGCAGCACTGACTGTTACTGTCTATGTTACCATCAGCAGGCTGTTACTGTCTATGAAATCTTGGACAGATCACCTAATGTCTCTAGGCTGAAGTTTTCTTTGTTCTTGTTGTTCAGCTGTTTTTTAGTTGGTCCAACTCTTCATGACCCCATTTGGGGTTTTCTTGGAAGAGACACTGGCGTGTTTGCCATTTCCTTCTCTAGTTCATTTTACAGATGAGGAAACTGAGGCAAGAGGTTAAGAGACTGGCCCATGGTCTCACAGCTAGTAAGTGTCTGAGGCCAGATTTGGACTCAGTAAGATGTCTTCCTGACTCCAGGCCCAGTGCTCTAGCCACTGTGCTTGCTAGCTAGCTAGCTGCCCCTCTGGGCCTCAGTAAAATGAAAGGGTTAAGCTAGATGCAGGACTTCTGAAATTTTTTCCACTCTTGACCCCTTCAGCACTTCTTAAACTCTGGGTCCAGGGCATATGGGGTCACGACCCACAGTTTAAGAAGCTCTGAGGATGTCTAATATGTCTTCCAGTTCTAAAGCTATGATCCAATTATCTCATTGGTCTCAAAACTATGTTAGCAACTGAACTACTAGACTAAGCATTTTTTGTATTGTGCACATTCATCCTTACTCTCTCTGCCATAGGATGAAGACCTACAGGAGATGGAGGAGTTAGCTAAAAAAATGGAAACTCAGTTTGGCCAGTTTTTTGATCAAGTGATTGTGAATGACAGTCTGCAAGAGGCATACGCACAGCTGTTGACTGCTGTGCAACAGGCCCAGGATGAGCCACAATGGATCCCTGCAACCTGGATTTGTTCTGACACCGAACCTTAACGAGGAGGCTTCCTCACCTAGCCCACTTGGGGCTGGAGTCTCACATCAAATTTTAAGGAAGCATTTTTACTAAGAGGATTTGGAGCACTGAGAAAGAGCTAGTGCAAAAAGGAAGATTTGGTTTATAGCTTGCATAACCTAATACCTGCACCATTTTTTTTCAGTGCTGCATCACTACAGCTTGTTCATTTCATTGTTAAGAAGTATACATACCTGTTTTAATTCCACAGATGTGCTGTGTTGCATTATTGAGTTTCAGCAAAATAAAATATGCCCAGAATAGCTAATCTGGAACCAGACGTAGAAGCTCCATTAGTAAATCCAGATCACAGTGATTCATGATAAGCAGGTAACTGATTTCATACAGATCCTTTGTTTGAGGTCCTTTTCTAAGTTAAGGTCAGTGTTCCTTTTCTGTGCCTGACTATACAAGTTTGTCATGGTGTTAGCACATGGATCTTTGACTATGTACATAACTATGATTGATCCATGATCTCAAGGATAAGGGCCCTCATATTATGGAGACCCATCCATTTAAGTCTTCTCCACATCTTCCCACCAATTCTCTACCCACCATGCTAGGGACTTCCTTCTAGTTGTCTTGACATTTTATGGTATGAAATGCATATTCTATCTATCTACTGGTTATCCTTTTGTTTTAGTGGCCCATCTTTTGGTCCATTATGCATATCTCTGATATCCTTTATGTTGTTTCTCCTTTGAAACTCTCCTCACATCCCAGGATCTCTCCATTGTCCTTTGGGTTGTAACCCTCAACTTTAATGCTGACTGTATCAAACCCTGGAATGTAGCAACTTTCCCTAAGTTCAGATCCAGCCTCAGAAACTTACTAGTTGTGGGACCCTGCGCAAGTCACTTAACTTTCATTTGCCTCAGTTTCCTCAACTGTAAAATGGGATTAATAATAGCACCTACCTCCCAGGGTTGTTTTGAGGATCCAATGACATATTTGTAAAGCACTTAGCATAGTAGCTGGCACATAATGGGCATGTATTAACTGATTGTTTTTCTTCTTTCTTTCCTTCCTAAATGAGATCCATGATCACTCAGGACTGTGGGCTAACCATGCAGGGAAAAATAACTTCAAAAAACAAGTGGTTAGAAAAAAATATATTGTTCAGGCTAAGATATGCTGTTGAATGGACAACCCAAAAACAGAGGTGGTCTATTAGGTCAAGTCTTGTATTGACATTGAAAATGAACAATAAATGGGGCCCAAAGCTGAACAAGAAAAAAATGGGCTGCATTACCTGGAGGAAGCTGCACAAAGTTCTTCCTGAAACAAAGGTTTAACAAGCAACAACATTCCTTAGTGATTGTCTTCTTAGTATCTGAATCTAATTTGAGGGTCACACATATTGATCACTTTAATTTCACTTTTTAGTCTGTTTCTCTGGTTGTTAAATCAAAGCTTCAGACCTATTAAAAAGTGCCAGACTTTTCAACTCAAGCCTAGCAATAACATGTGAAATTTCTGATTTTGTGTTTCTATCTCTCAAAAGTTAAAAATGCATAGGTATCCACTCCAAGCATTTTGGGGGAAAGAAGAGGGAAGGGGTCAGGGCAAACAGCCTACCATAGTTATCTCTTTTCTAACCGTTACAGACTTAATCCCTGGATTTGCATATGAACAGGAACTCTCAAATGGATCTCACTCAGTTTAATCACACAGTGAACAAATACCAAGAATCTTCCCCAAGTAAAGTTGTAATTGTGAAAATGAAATTTGGCTTTAAATTTTAGGAGAAAGATAACACACACACACACACACACACACACAGACACACACACACACACACACACACACACACACACACACACACACACCCTCTCTGTTTTACTGCCGACCTTCTACATTTCTACTTATTCCCACCCACTCTACTATCTATAATGTACAAATTAAAAAAAAAAGACACTTTAAAATATTTCAGTCTTAGGTTCCTCATTCTAAGACGCAGTGCGGAAAGAGTATGGATTTGGGAGGATTAGGGATTCAGAAAACCTGGGCTCAGATCCTGCCTGGGACACTTTGTGACTGAGCAAATCACTCAATTACCTACTCTGTAAAATGGAGAGGGTGGTCTAGATGGCCTCTAAGGTTCCTTCTAAATGTAAAATGCTATTTTCATAAGCAACATGGGCATTGGACCGAGGTCCAATCCTAGGAAGACTTGGATTCAGGTTCTGACAAGCTGTGTGACCACGGGCCAGTCACTTCACGCTGCCATACCACTGACTGTATGAGGTCATCTAATCCAATACCTTCATTTCATAGAAGAGAAAAATGAAGGCCAGAGAGGTTGAATGACTTGGCCTACAAGGAGCAGGGCCAAGATTTGAACATCCTCCAACTCCAAAGCCATTGTTACTTTACTTTCATTTAGTCACTCATGGGTAGAAGGGATTTTTACATGGGAGTAGACCACTCCCCTGACCCCCCAAAAGTCCTGAATTTAAAAGCAAACATTAAAATGCCATGTACCTGCTGAAAGACCAAAGGCCACCACTGCACCTAACACCCTGGGGTTCAGCTGTATCCAACTTCTCATGACCCCGGGTTTGCTAGGCAGACACTGGAGTGGTTTGCCTGTGCTTCCCCAGCTGATTTTACAGATGAGGTAACTGAGGCACACAGGGTTAAGTGGCTCAGTCCCACAGCCAGTGAGGTCCCAGTCTGAACTGACGGTGCCATCTAGCTACAGCTCCACACCGTCTTTTGCTAGGCGTCTGTGGCCCTCAGCTGCGTTTCTCACAGACAGACAGGACTGTGAGAGAGGATGAGGCCGGCATCCCTGCTCTTTGGCCACACTCCGCTGGCCCGCAGGCAGGCGCACAGGCACTGACACACTTTCACACACACGCGGGGGCACAGGCACGCCAACACACGTGTACGCAGACCACGCACAAAGACAGCAGGATTCCTACAGACACAGCCACACTCACACGGACACTCCTACACGGACACAAATACGCACACACTCGTCCTCGTGCACACCCACGCGCGCACATTTCCACACGCGCTCCAGCCCTCGGGGCAGACTAGGGCGGGAAGCACCGCCCCGCCGGGAGTCGGCCTGGTCCCCGGCGCCCGCACGCCCTCCCTCTCCCAGCCCACACCTCCGGAGCGGAGCGCGGCGCGGCGCGGGCTCGAGGCGGGGGCTGGGCCTCGGGCCGGGCGGCGGCGGTTGCCCAGGAGGTTGCGCTGGACGCGGCATGAGGCCGGAGCCCGGGCCCCCGCAGGAGGAACCCAGCCCGGTGAGCCGCAGCGGTGGTGTGCTGGGCGGGGCTGGGGGGTCTCCGGGGCGTTATCTGGGGGCACCCCGCCCTCTCGCCTCGTTAGGGGTGCGGGGCCCTAGGTCTCGGGAAAGGGCCGGTGGCGGCCGGCCGGCTTGGGCGTGCGCTGCCATGACGACGCCCCGCCCTCCCAGGGCCACCAGTTGGGGTCCTCCTTTTCCACTTCCGCTTCTGGGCCTCTCTTACTCCGACCGCTTTCGCCGCCCACCCGTCCCGGAGAGCTCGGTCCGCCTGCGGGGAGGCCGTCATTTGCGCCCAGTCTCCCTTGGCTTCCCTCCCTCTCCTCCGGTCACACCCACGCTTCTCTGTCTGTCCCACTAGCTAGACCGGCGGAGCGGGGCCGGGCCTCGGGGGCGGGGCCTAGTGACGCAACGACGCACGGCGCGTCTGGGCCCTCCCCGCCACGTGTTAAGTGGCCAGTGGGCGGGGCTCGGGCTGGAGTCTTGCCCTGCTGCGGGCGCTGCCCGGGGCGGGCTGTGCGGGCATCCCACTGGCGCGCGGTGGCCGGCTCCTTCCGAGGCGGGCCTTAGATGGTATGGGGAAGAAACAGGTGGTAAGCCTCCGTCAGTGACTTGTTTTCCTTTGTTTCGCACGCCGTGACTGGGGAGGGGCGTCGTGCGTGGGTGTGCTGGCTTTGGGTGATGAGAGGGCCAGTCCCTGCCGGCCTTCCCGCTGAGATCCTCGTGATCCATTGGTCCTGGGAGGGAGCCTGGACCCAAAACGATAAATGAGGTCTCTGCGCGTGGCCTGTGTGCTGCTGTCGCTTTTTATACAACCGTTTTTTAATTTGTCTTCTTATTTTTCATTAGCATTGCTGTTAGTATAGTATTGAATATATTAATAAAAGCTTTGTTCAGCTAAGGACAGAGTTTAGGAGGAAAGTCATTAGCACTTATCCTTTTCGATATGCAGTATTGTTCCTGCACTAAACATAAGAGAAAAGAAATTAATGGGCATTTTCTTTATTAGATCTGTGATTTCATTGGTATCAGGAACGTCCCAACAGACAACCACCTCCACCAGTGCAGAAGTGTTAAAACAGTGGTCTGCAAAGCAGGGCGTGCACACACCGGGAGGGTGCATGAGTGCTAAGAAAATGTCAGGAAACAATTGTTCAGTGGCTGCTACGTGCCAAGCCTTTAAGTGCTTACTGTGTTAAGTGCTGGACATATACAGAATGGCAAAAAAGCAATTTAATCTAATGGTAACCACCACCTGACTCAACCCCTTCCATCCTGGCCAGGGCCCAATGTGGGCTGTGCTGAATGGTCAGCCATTTAAGCTCCTCACCATGCAAGAAGGTGCAGGGAGGGGGTGATGGGAATAAATCCTTCTTCCCGAAGTCCTTGCATCCTCCTTGCCTCTACCCCTGTGACCCACTTTTGTAAGTCGAAGGGTACATCTTCCTGGCCTGAGCTTGGCATACTAGTTCCTTGCTGCCTGTCCAGGCTCTTTTCTAAACTCCCTCACCCCAAAAAGAATGAGAGGCTTACACTAGACTGGAGGCATCTGCAGCAAGGAGAAGCCAAGAGGGTCAGGCCCAGCTGAGGTGATGGCATTATAAATGGAAGTGAATATATCAGCATTGACAGCTAGCAAGAGTTGGGAGGCAGCAGGGGTGGCTGCAGTCAGTGGGCTTGGGGATCAAGCAGTCAGACTGCCGAGAACCCTATTATTGCCCCCAACCAACCAGACAGCTTCAAAGTAAATGAAGGCCATTTACAGGTGGGAAACCAAGGCCTCCCCAGGCATCTTGCTGTGTGTCCTGCTTCCTTTTTCTTATCTGGAACAACCACCACCCTCTAGATCTGGGACCTGATCCCCAGAGACCATGTCTCTCACCCCTTGACTTGAGGGAAGAAGACATTTAACAGTCAGATTGCAACAACTTCATCGTCAACAACAAACCTCTGAATAATTGGTAGGTGGAAATGAAAAATGAATTCATGGTTTAGTAAGCACTGTCATACCTATAGGGTCATAACTTAAAGCTGGAAGGGTCCCGAGAGGTCATCTAGTCCACTCCCCCCCTCCATTTCACAGATAAGCACCTTTATAGAAATTAAATGACTTACCTGTGGTCAGAGACAGAGTAAGAGTCAGAGACAGGATTTGAACCTGGCCGGATCTGAACCTGGGTCTTCTTAACCAGCATTCTGTTTACTCTATCATTCTTCCTTTTGGATCTACAGATTTTTGAGATATCTTTCAGCCCTGACTGCCATTAAAATCTAGTGCTGGAAGAAATTGAACTTAGGATCAGACCCTCGAATCACTGTATCACAATGTGGCAAACCAACATTTTCCAAAGAATGTGGGACTTTCTATTATATTACTCTCACTAAATAAAGTAAGATAAAAATAAGTCACAGTTTTATTTAATGAGAGCCAAAGTCTTTTGTATTAATAAAAATATTTTAAAATATACTTTATCCTATTTTTATAATGTATTAAAATATTAGTAGAGTAGCAAATACTTATACATTTACAAATACATTCATGGAGAAGGTATGCCCCTAAATTTTTTGATAGGGATGCATGATCAAAAAAATTTGGAGACCATTGTCTTAGTTGCCTGGGACGCTGAGAGAAGTTAAGTGACTTGCCCAGGGTCACATAGCCAGTTGTTCAATTATATCTGACTCTTTGTGACCCCATGGACTTGTCCATGGAGTTTTCTTGGCAAAGATGTTGGAGTGGTTTGCCATTTCCATCTTGACAGCATCTCCATTTTATAGATGAACTGAGGGTATAGCAAGGGAAGGACTTAAACCCCATCCTTCTGAACTCTTGAGTTCATATCTCTGTCCACTATTCCCTGCCAACTCTTAGGCAAAATATACAGATTCATATTTATTTTTAATCTTACAATGAAACCCTATTCCAGCATTCCATTATTGAATAAAGATGACCTTGGTTTGTAGAAGGCTGTGCCAGTGAGTACTTAAGATCTGTTAGATCCGACCAAGGTGGAAAAACTTCCAGTACAGACCCCAGGATGGAATGTGTCCTTTGATCTTCAATCTAGGTAAATGTGTAGGTGCCAATCACTAGAAGGTTGACCACTTGGTGGTGGAAAAGAATGTTGGACTCAAGTGAGTAGATTTGGGTTCAAAGCCAACAGACAGTTAATTTCTCATAGTTTCAGTTTTGTGATCGGTTAAATAAGGATAATAATATTTGCACTACTTGTATTAAAGAGTTATTGTTTATTTTAATCCCATGGTTCCCCTTGGCTCCAAAATCTGCTGACGTACCACCATTATGTGGAGATAAAAAGTCAGGTGAATGGAATGAAAGGTCTCACAAGTTCTTCCACACTGGAAAGGCTTTGAATCCAATGATAAACTGCATGTCTTATCATCTGAGGAAGAGACTGGCCTCAATTAGTTCAGATAGACTCCTCACTGAACTGTCTAAATGATTGTATTCTCAGGGACCATCTGCTAAGTCACAAAGGCATTTCAATCCTTGTTGCTAATAGAGAAAATGCCCAGGTCAATCATGGATGCTTATAATAGTAAAGGACATATTTATTTGTTATTACTGTCAAGTATAATTGCAACTGTGCTTATGCATAGAAAATATTTAGCTTCCAGATTTTTACATGGTTGGGCAAGTGTAGTGTACTTGTTAGGTTTTCATTTCCCTTCAAAACTCCTGGATCTGTTTGCTGCAGAGTTCCCAGATTATCTGGGTAATATAGTAGTCTGGCCTGTTATGTTTTCAGTCATGTTTGTAAGAAGCTTTTTAATAAAAATTGGCTCATGAAGAGAAGATAACTCAATTGTTCATTAAAATTGTTTTTTTACCTTTTTTTCCCCAGCGTCCTCCAAGAGCTCTTCCACCAGTGCCAAGGTAAAAAAATAACTTTCTGTAATGATGTTCATAAGAAGGAGATATAGGATAGAGTTAGTTCAAGATATATTTATTAAGTACCTCTGAGGTGCTAATCATGCAAGGGCAAACTATGGCATGTATTTTGAATTTTAGTTCGCTGTGTACATGTTGTTTTCCCCTGTAGAGTGAAAGCCCTTTGAGGGACGGTACTATTTTTACTTTTGTCTTTGTGTCCACAATGCCTAACATGGTACCTGGAACATAGTGTGCTAAGTGTTTAATAAATGCCTGTCAAGTTAAATTGAAGAATTTTCTAGATGTAAAATTGAATATTTGCTAAGGATGAAACAGTTTGACAAAAATGTGGCATGATTTTGATAACTCCAAAGAAAATTAATGTTTTTAAAGTTGAAGATTATAGTGTATTAAGGCTAAGAAAGTATAGCAGTTATAAAACATGAAGTATAGTTCAGTTAAATCAGTGACTGGAACACAATTTGAATATGGCACTGGGCACATCATTCATTAGTCATCTGTAAGAGGTAATAGCTGAATGTGGATGAGTTTTAGAGAGAATATACAGTGAACAACCAAGCTTTTGGGGGATGGATTCATTTAAAGGGCATACAGAGCAAAGGAGTAGGTCCCACCTATTCAGCAAATTATCTGTGACTTGAAGATATTAATTTATAATAGAGAACAAGTATGTGCAAAACTTTGCGCCACCAGTTTATCTATATCTTTCCTTTTTATTATCCTTGATCAAAATTCTGAAGTCATTCTTGATCCCTGCCTTCTCCTTCTGTACCCCATCTAGTCTTTTACCAAGTTCTATTGATGCTTCCCTTGGAAGTATCTCGTGAATTTGTTGCTTTATTTTGTTTCCTCTTAGTCCAGGTCGTTGCTGCTTCATGCCTTTATTAATGTTGTGGTGTCCTAGCTAGACTAACCACCAATCCATTTTTTTTATGCTTCTACCCAACCTCTCTTCTGACACATTGTTTTTCATATGCTGTTTCTTTTGCTCCGAAACTTTCAGTGGCTATAGAATCAATTACGAATTGCTTAGCCTGGCGTTTAAATTTAGTATCCACAGTTTAGTATCAATCTACCTTTTCAACTTAACTCTGCTACATAAAATGTATTCTGCACTCAAACTAATCTCATTGTTTCATGAGCATGCTTTGTTTCATTCCTTCCTCCTTACCTTTATTCATTCTGCCTTCCCTGCCAGGAATGTATTCTCCCTTTGGGAAAGTCCTTCAAAACCCCCAGCCCCACCTCTTCTGGGAAGCTTTCTTCCACTTCTGCTAGCTCTTGGAGATTCCCTCTTGTCTCTGAACTGATTTAGCGCTTGTTGTCCTTTTCACATATTTGGCATTACTGTATGTGTGTATGTGTATGCATATATACATATGTATTATATATGGCTTATCTCCTTAATCAGATTTGAAGCCTTTGAATTCAGTAGACTGTGTCTTAAATTCCTTTGTATGACTCAGCACCTCTTATAATATTCTACAAATAGGAGGTAGTCTTGTTATATGCAGACTTCTGTAAGGACTGTGAGCTCTTTGCTCCAGCTTTGATTTCCACATGCACATTCATTCTTCTTATAATAGACCTAGTTTTCATGTAAGCTTCGTGAAGGCTTGATTTACTGTTGACCCTCTGTAAATGTTTATCGATAATAACGAATG
Organism: Notamacropus eugenii; assembly: GCF_028372415.1. Lineage (NCBI taxonomy): Eukaryota > Metazoa > Chordata > Mammalia > Diprotodontia > Macropodidae > Notamacropus > Notamacropus eugenii. The sequence goes on along the minus strand of NC_092877.1, from coordinate 297,801,530 downwards.
CAGGAGTAAATGAACAAGTGTTTATTAAGTAATTATGGTGCTAAATGCTAGGGCTACAAATAGGAAAACAAAACAACTTTTGCTCTCAAGAAGCTCATGTTCTAATAAAGGGAGACAGCACATATAGGATGATGAACCAAAAATTGAATTCACAAGAAAATAATTAAGCATCACTTCTGGTTTGGTAATAACACTTCATAAAGGCTACCTTAAAGCATAATTCTTATTATTAACTGTATTTTATAATTATTATTGACTGTCTCTAAGAGAGGAGAGGAAGCTTAGGGCTAGAATGGACAAGGCAGTGGAAATACATAAGAAGGATACACTGGAAAAAGTAGCATCCTGCTATCTCTATTAGAGAGAGACTTTGTTGGCACATTCTCCAAAGTATAGTAGTTTACGTACAGTATAGCTTAAACTCTGAAGGTTTTTTTTTAACTGATCATGACTGGTAAAGTCCTGATCTGCTTTTGTTTACTTAAATAATTCTGGCAGAGCCTAAGCTACATTCTAATCTATGTCAGCTGAAATAAGAATGCTTAATCCATCTTATTAGTAGTCATTTGGTCTGTATAAGCTACAAGGCTGTAATAGTAAGCACCCTAACATACACAGAGGGGCCTTCTATCACAGGTTCTTAGATCTGCATTCATAAAAGGAAAGCAACTTTCAAGAAGTTAACAATCACTTTAATCAAGCACATGGATCATTCTTTTAACCAAGCACATATATCATTCACCTAGTTCAGGGAGTTAGCACCCTGAACTTCGAAGAAAATACAGAGAAGTAAAAGACCAACAGACATGGCTTCTTCTGCCTGAATTCAGCAGACAGTTGGACCCCAACTGTCTGACCATAGTCACCAGAGAGGGAAGCACTGACATATGGGTTTTCAAAGCTAGGGGTCTCCTTAAAATGGTTTCCTCATCTGGCACTGCAACCTTCTTACAAAAACTAACCCTCAAAGTAAAACCTTTTTAGAACCAGAGGGCATCACAACCCTTGAGAACCAGTGCCTCATTAACAAAATGCTTGGGCCTTCCCAGAAATCTTCACTAATCAGACTCCTCTTAATAGGCAGGCCCATTAATGAGTAGGGAAGATCTTTAATCACATTAAAATAATTAACAATACAAATACATATACTGTTTCTAGTTAAAGAAACTCTTGTTTCTGTACTTTACTCCTAGTAAAGACTCTTGATTGATAAAAGCAAGATTCAGTCAGAGGCACTTGATTATACTAAAACAAAAATAGCAAAAGATCCTATTTTGCTTGCCATCACAAAGACCATTTACCATAATTCTAGCTGAAGTGCTTTTGTATAATAACATCATTTTTAATTTTTTAATTTATTTTTAACATTCTTTCTTTTTTAAATTTTGAGTTCCAAATTATTTACCACCCCTTCCCCATCCATTGAGATGGCAAGCAAGATGATATCAATTAATTATGCTTGTGAAATGATAAAAAACATTTCCATATTAGCCATATTGAAAAAAAGTGAAATAAAAATAAAGAAAGGGGAAAATTATTCTTCAGTGTGCACTCTAAGTTCATCATTTCTGTCTCTGGAGGTGGATAACACTTTTTCATCCTGAGTGTTTTGGGACTTAGATCACTGTATTGATCAGAGTAGCCAAGTCTTTCACAGTTGATCATCATAACAACATTGCTCTTATCGTGCATGGTAATTTCCCAGTTCTTCTCACTTTACTTAGTATCAGTTCCTATAGATCTTTCTGTGTTTTTTTCTGAAGCCACCCCCCCTTATCATTTTCTATAGCACAGTAGTATTCCATCATAATCATATACCACAACTCATTTCAGCCATTTCCCTATTGATACCTGAGCATCCTTTTCATCCTTTCAGTTTCTAATTCTTTGCCGGCATAAAAGGAATTGCTATAAATATTTTTGTACATATAGGTCCTTTTCCTTTGATACCTTTGGGGTACAGAGTAGTGGTATTGCTGAGTCAAAGGGTATGTACAGTTTTATAACCCTTTGGGCATAGATTGTTCCAAACATTTTTATATTATCCATATTACATAAAAGAGAAAATATCTATTTCCTATATTAGGCATATCGTAGGAAAAAAAACTAATAGCAGCTCTTTTTGCAGTGACCAAGAATTGGAAATTGAGAGAATGGCCATCAGTTGAAGAATGCTTGAACAAGTTGTGGCATATGATTGTGATGGAATATTATTATGCTATGAGAAATGATGAGGGGAATAGTTTTAAAAAAATGGCAAGACCTATATTGTTGTCATCCTAGCTCCTTGGCCTTCTGGAATATCGTATTCTAAGTCCTTTACTCCTTTGATACGGAAGTTGCTACTTACGTGATCCTAACAGTGACTCCATGATATTTGAGTGTTTTCTTTCTGAATGCAATATTCTCTTTTTGACCTGAGAGTTCTGAAATTTAGCTGTAACATTACTGGGAGTTTTCAATTTGGGATTCCTTTCAGGTGCTGATGGGTAGATTCTTTCAATTTCTATTTTTCCCTCTAGATCTAAGATTTCAAAGCAGTTATCCTTGATAATTACTTGAAATATGATGTCTAGCCTCTTTCTTTCATCATGACTTTCAGGTGGTTTAATAATTCTTAAATTTTCTCTCATGTATCTATTTTCCATGTCAGTTCTTCCAGTGAGATATTTCACATTTTCTTCTATTTTTTTCAGTCTTTTGACTTTGTTTTATTGTTTCTTGATGGCTCATGGAGTCGTGAGCTTCCACTTACCCAGTCCTAATTTTTAAAGAATAATTTTCTTCATTGAGTTTTTGTACTTCTTCTTCCATTTGGGCAATTCTGCTTTTTAAGGAATTTTTCTCTTCAGCCAATTTTTGTGCCTCTTCTCGCCATTGGAGCAATTCTGTTTTTTGTGGTATTATGTTCTTCACTATCCTCTTTTACTAAGCTGTTAATTCTGTTTTCATGCTTCTATTGCATCATTCGCCTTTCCCAATATGCCCTATAGCACAATTATCTCTTTATTGCTTCCAGGAATTCTTGTTGGGCTTGAGTTCAATTAGCATTTTTCTTTGAAGGTTTGCTTGTAGCTATTTTCCCACAATCTTCTTGACCTTCCCTGACATCATAGTAGTTTTTCATAGTCAGGTTCTTTTTTTGCTGTTTGCCCATTTTCCAGCCTATTTCTTGACTTTGAAATTTATGTTAAAGTTGGGCTCTGCTCATCTGGTGATGGAGAGGCACAGTCCCAAGCCACAGGGTTTTTTGTGCTATTGTTTTCAGAGCTAGTTCTGAGATTCTGTAAGTTTTGCTGCTTCCAAGGTGTGATGCAGGAAGGGCCCTGTTCCTCTGCAGCTACTAGTGCTATTGCTCCTTTTGACCCCAGAACTGTGGCCAGGCCCAGTGTTCTGTTGTGGCCAAAAGTGCTGGCATCCCTCTGTGTCCTGGAACGACAACCCAGAGCTGTGTATGGGCAATAGAGTTGCCAAGCAGCACCAGATTTTGCACGCAGGGCCAGCAAAAGGTCCTCTGCATTCTCTTTCTGACCAGTTTGCCAACTCCTTTACTGTGTCTGGGCTGAGAGCTCCTGAAGCTGCTGCTGCTGCTGCTGCTGCAGCATCAGTGACCTTTAAGGCCTGCTGCTAGAGTTGCCGCTACATGCATTTCAGGCTGCTTTAAACTGGCCCCACCCCAGTCCCATCAACCTCTCTTGCCATCCTTCTAAGTTGTTTTGGGCTGAAAAAATTTCATCCCAACCTTTTGTTGTCTCTTCTACTCCACAATCTGGTTTGAGACATTAAAGTTGTTTGGAGGGGAACGTTGGGAGAGTTCGGCTGGGTTGCTTCCTATAAAACCATCTGTTCCTAAAGATGTCATAATTTAACAAACTATCCCACATTGCCGTTAATATATTTACTTTCATTTTTAATAGAATCTTAAGCCAATTCTTTATACTGACAGTATTGACATCAATGGATTTTAATACACTCCAAACTAATGTATTTTGTCTCTTTCCTTCACGTTTGTGTATTTGTTTTACCTTGGCTGATGTCATGTAAAATGTTTGCTCCTGAAGTACACTGCAAGGTGAGTTAATTCATTGTTAAAGTAAGTTCCTATAGGTAGCATTTTATGTTAAAAACATAATGCCTAATTTCTAAGTGTTTTTCTTAAAATCTAATTTGAATGGTGTCATTAATCAAACATCACTAGCTATATGCAACCTTTTTTCAAAGAGTGAAAGCAAGCAGCTCTCTCTATAAAATGCTCTCCTCCTCACATTCTCCCTTCACATCAGGATTAATGATTCCATTTCACTGTGATGCCTTGAGGATTACAGATACATGCTTAAAGTGACTTCTCCTTTGCCAGAGCCACCCACCCCCACCCCCAACACCATGTAGCTCTTGGTAGAGAATGACTATGGCTCTGCAGCATCAAGTAGAGTTCCCATGATTCCTGCCCATGCCACATTACTTGTGTTGTAGAGTGATCTCTTCCTCCATTCTGTCACATTCATCCTTTCCTCCCCTGATGTTATCTAGATATTGAAGAGAGTGGGAAAAGAATAAACCTTATCATGTGAAAAATTTCCTCTTATTCTGACTGGGAGGCTCCCTTTTCACAGCTGATTTTTAGGCCCTTTATGGTTGTTGTTTTCTATTTTACAGATGACGTTCCACTTAATCGTCCAAAAAAAAAGAAGCCCAAAGCAAAAAATGAACTAGGTAAGAAGTCACTCTCTATCCAGGGGGTATGCTGGAGCCAGTTGTGAAATCTTCAGTGTGAGGATTTACACTTTGGAAATCAACATATGCCCCAAATTGGAATGGATTTATTATTTTGTTGATTGTCTAGACTTGAAGTAAAGAAAATTGTTAATAATTCAAATTAAACTTAAAAATTTGTGACATGTATCCCCCACCCCAAGAACCTCTTGCTAAACTCTTACCAGCACATTTCCGTTATATCAGACAGAGTAATTTCAGCTCACTCTAGCTGAGTCAGGCAATCTCAAGTCATCATGGATCAAGGGGCATAAAGCAAAGCTGAGTCAGACCAGCCTGAGGCTGTAGGCTCCAAAGTGCCTGGCAGGGGACCAGGTCAGAGGCACATTCAGTCTGGTGCAGACCCTTAAGGCGCAAACGAGCAAAAAGGGCAGAGGACTGAGGGTACGGCTCTTTGTGAAGTTACTTTCAGTGAAAGTTTGCCTGAAGACTTTTATCTTTAGAAATACCAAAGCCCCCTGGTTGAAAAAGAGTAAGTCTTGTTAGATTTTTTAAGAAATTCTGACTATTGAATGTGATCTCAGATCCCTTTGAGATGGAGGATCATCTTATTAGTTCATGAATTTACAGTTTCTCTATTTAAGGGTAGGTTTATATTTGCTAGTCAGATTTGGTCTCTGTAAAGGAATTTATAACCTTATAGAGTTTGGTAGGATCATAGTCTGGAGCAAGGGGGGTTGCCACTGTCCTGACTCTCAGGTTGAGACTCTTATCTCCTCCACATTTCAGTTTTCTTGATCTGTTGGTCATGACAGAAATGTCCATAGTTAAAAACTGTTTAGAATGGTAGATGATATTTATCATTTAATTTAACTATAATTCAAATGTCTTCACTGTTTTTACTATCTAATGTTAATGAGAATAAATAGTGGTACATATCACAGGAGTCCTAAATAAACAAAAACAGGTCTAAAGGGAAATCAGGAAGCAGGTCTAATGAAAAACAGGAAAACAGCTTTAAAATAACTGTAGGAGTTAAACCTCTTGTTTGCTGGAAGAGAGAAATTTGATTAAGGGTTTTGTGGAGTAGTAAGAGTGTGGGGTACAGAAAGCAGTTCTCGTCCTTTTATGCCCTGGGCTTACAGAGAGATTAAACAGTGCTTTGTTTAGAACATTCTTGATATCCCCAAATTTAATGTTTACTTGAATTATCCTGTTTTTTCCTGTAGGCAGTGCCTCTCTAGAAGGCATTGCCCAGGATGCAGGCCATCAGCCATCTGACAACAGTGAACTGTTGACTCATGAACCCTTGGACCATCCAAATGCTCCAGTTCAGAAGAAACGCAAGAAGAAAAGATTACCTATTGGTACGTGAGCAGAAGAAAAGAAATATGGTCAGAGTTATCGCTTTGTGAAGACAGAGTAAAGTTACTTACATGTGACTCTAAAGGTGTCAAAGAATTTCACCTGCCCCAAAATACCTCCTTCACCTACTTCCTGTGAGGGTATTAACATTCTCGCCATTAGTCATTCCTTTGGGATAAGATAGGGATGTTGTCTCTTAAAAATGATCTGTTGTAAAGCACAGTCGTTTCTGGGTTTTATCTTACAGTCCTGCAAATAATTGTCAAACTAGCTTAGTGAGAAGTGTTTTGGGTGTTCTAAAACAGCCCTTATTTATATGTGTGTGTGTGTGTGTGTGTGTGCATGTGTGTGTATGTGCGTGTGTGTGTATAAAAATACACTAGGCCATTTTGCTAAAAGAATAAAATATTTTTTAAGAATATTTTCAATTTCACACAAAAAAGTAAGAATTTTTAGAATGTAAAATGACAGTATTTATATAACACTTTAAAGTTTGCAAAGCACTTTACAAAAATTATCTCATTTAATGATAATAAAGATAGTTAACATTTATGTAGCACTTACTATGTATCAGATACCATGCTAAGCACTTGATAATTATTATCTCGTTTCTTCTTACAGCAACCCTGAGAAGAGAGTGCTATTATTATCCCCCTTTTTATTGATGAGGAAACTGAGGCAAACAGAGATTCAGTGACTTGTCTGGGTTCACATAGGTAGTGTCTGAGACTGGATTTGAACTCAGATCTTCTGATTCCAGATTCAGTGCTCTACATACTATGCCACCTAGGCACCTGATATAAGAGAGCAAAGGATTGCAGTAGAAGGGAGACTAATAAGGATGAGTTTATATTCATTGAGAGGAATCAGTATTCTTACTGAGTATACATTTCCTTCTCTCTAGTGAAAAATATCTTGTTTGAGAAAATTATTTGAATAAAAAGAGAAACCTAAATATTGGATTGATTTTTATATTTCTATTATAAGTAATTCAACATTTTATATTAAAAGTTAAAGGCAGTGTGGATTGGTAGGATGTGTGCCATCTCTGGTATCAGAAAAACTGGGCTCATGTACCACCTGTCACCCACTGGCTGTGTGAAATCTGGGAAAGTTACTTAATCTCTAGTCAACCAAGTGACTTTCTAAGACTTAAAGTTAATGGTCTGCATTGAGAGGGAGTTTTCTCTTTGAAAGTTCCATTCACCATTGAATACCACAGTTCTGGATCAAAAAAAAATTAAAAGTTAAAAAGCATACGGTTATTTTTTAAAAGTACTAGAATTTAAGAGATAGCAAAAAAGAATTTTCTTTGCCCTAGTTAAGATTTATTATTATAATTTTTATTATTGTTATATAATTTTTGTAATTTGTTTTTTAAGTCTTGGGTGTATGATTTGTAACGAATGAATGGATAAAGCATTTATTAAGCACTTGCTATAAACAAAGCACTGTGCAGAATACACAAATATAAAATTAAGACAGTCTTTGCCTTCAAGGAGCTTCCCTTCTACTGGGGATAACACACCCATGGGAAGGTCCCATGGTCCTTAGGGAGCAGCAGCAAAGCAAATAATAATGCCATATAGGTAATAGGTAATTATACACACACACATATACATTACATCACACACGCATACATATATATGTGTATATACATATATATACATAATTTCCTGTTCATTTTAATAACAGTTTGAAGATCTTATATTGCTTTATTTTAATTTTCAGAATCAGAGACATCTTTTACCCAAAGGAGCACACCTAATCCATCTCCACTTCTGAATGAAAATGGCATGGATTTGAAACAAGCTGAGGAAACTGTTACTCGAAAACCTCGAAAGAGAACAAAGTGAGAGTTTATTTTGGTCTCTGAATGTACTCCATGAATACCTGATACTGTGTTCTGAGCTCTCAAATTGTGATGTCTTATTGAATACTCACAAACACATATGTTTTTCCTCTCTAGAATAAGGATAGCAATAAAATGACTCTAGTGTTTCATTCAGAGAAAGCAAACAGTTGAGAAAATGAATGCTCAAATTTAAATTTACATTTTTATGACACTTAAAATAGCAAACTTATCCAATAAGAGCTTTCATATAAACTAGACCCTCAAATTCCAAAACCCCTTCTACTCCATTCTCCCATTAATTTAATAATTAATTTTGTTTGAAATTTTAGCATGCGTTAAAACTCCCAAAGTATGATTTTTTTTTTTAATAGCTGTAAAAAGTATACGTTGGCCCCCTTTTCCACGCCAGGCCTGCTACACCTCCCCCTGAGGGTTTTAATGGCCTGAGCCCTCACCAGCTGTGTTCCCTAGTTTGTTAGAGAACAAGTGACTAACACCCTCATTCTGTTTAACTGCCTACTGGTTTTTATAAAAGGATATTTATTTCTCAAACACAACAAGAGAGGGAAGAGAAAAAATATGTAGCTCAAAATTTTTAAGAAAAAATGAATGTTAAAAATTTTTGTTGACATGTAATTGAGAAAAATAAAATAAAAATTAAATGTAAAAAAAATACAGCAAGAACAAACATACAAACCTTTTCCCAATAACTCCAGAGCACATTCTCCCCCATACCATATTGGTCTTTGGGGAAGTAGGCTCAACACTTAGCTCAGTTTGTTTGTATCATGGATCCCACCAAGTTCATGTTCAGATTCAGTTTGGCTGCTGCATGAATCCTTCCTGAAGGTCATTCCCTGTCCTCAAGGTGTCAGTGCTGGGCTGCTGGTAACACTCAGCTTCGGTTCCTTAGACCCTTGTGACTCACTCCCAAGTTAAGTTAGGGAACGAATAAAAAGGTTAAGGACTCAAACCCATTTCCCTTAGAAGAGGAAGAGCCTCAGTGGCCCTTCCCTCACCAGATGCCATCGTGCCACCAGAGCATAGCTGAAGATAAGGAGGTAAAGAGTCGAATGTTGATGGCCTTTTTGAAAGCCTCTAAAGTCAATCAAAGAAATTCTTTACTACATGGTTAGTTGTCTAGCACCAGTTGCCAGATGTCCATCCAGTCTCTCCTAGGTACTTCCCTTACACAATCCCCTCAGAAGCAGCTCCCTAGCATCTCCTGTGTGAAGAGATGGCCCCTGAGCAAGCCATACATGTTCCAGACCCCCATCATACTTTAAGAGTTGAGAGGGACCTTTAGCCCATCAGTTTTGCAGATAAAACCGAATCCCAGAGTGACTTGACCAGTGCTAACCACCTCTTTCAATAGCAGGGTTTAGGTTGGTTCCCTACATTAGTGCTCTTTCTGTCACATCGTGATGCTTTCCTAAGTCAGATTTGTTTTAGAGTCTTGCTTTAATATTTTTTTACTATGATTCTTCTAGTAACATAAATTATATTTACAAACTTAGCCAAAATCTATTGATTTTTAGTCCTGTGTCTCAGTCAGCGCATTTACATTTTCTGGGGTGAATAATTTACCATTATATTGGTTTGGTTCTGAATCTCAGAGAACAGATAACAGTATCATACCCACTTTCTAATCTAATTAAATGATTTATTAATAGCATTTAAATCACTGCTGGATCCTCACAAAAGAAGATGTAGGAAAACATGTGACTCTACCATTACCCTTAGGTCCTATTCTTGTGTTGGTTTTAGGAAATGAAATTGCACATCTAACTGTAATTTGTGCAATTGGCTTTATCCAGAGCTGTAGACCAGCAACAAATCAGGTGTGGTCTGAGATAGATAAGCTCTGTGAGAATTTATATCATGCAGACCAAGGGAGGTTGGAGCCTTTTACAGATAGACGATTTATGGCACCTTTGAATGTACCAGTTGTGAGGAGATAAAATGAGAATGACTGGGTTTATAGAATTTCTTTGGGATGCAGTTGTGAACTCATTTGTCATTCTAGCTATTTCCATCTCCCAGTCCCCCATCTGCCCTCTGAGGGAATCAGAAGAAGTATGTTTGAGTCCCAGTTCTATCACTTTGGGTAAACAATTTAATACCTCTGAGCCTCACTTTTCTCACCTCCAAAATGGGGTTAATACTGCCTTCTCTATTCACCTCGCGTGGTTGTTGTGAGAAACCTTAAAATGATTTAGAAATGTGAATTTACCACTCCTATGTCCTAGGCAGGACCATGAGGATCCAGTGAGTTACTATGTTTGAAAGTACTTTGTAACCATAAAGCACTGTATAGATATAGATCTATAATATACATAAGATTTATATGTGATATGTGTGTGTGTAAATATAGATATATATCCTTTTCTATCTGTGCTTTTGTTATTTTTTCATCATCTTTTCGTCTGTCACCGATCATCACTTTTGGGTAAATGAAGCTGATAATGACAACACAGTGCTGTCATGTAGGTGTTGGAGGTCAGCAGATAATTGTTAGTGCCCCTTAGCAAGTTCAGGAACCTTGACATTAGAGATTTTTAAGCCCTTTCAGCCTCAGTTTCTTATTTCAAAGATGAGGGAAGTGGACAAGAAAATCTATGAAGTTCCTTCCAGCTCAAGAAATTCTTTGATGACAAAGTCAAAATCAGCTCCGTGTTGGCAGGCTCTACTTTCCTTCCTTTTTTGAAGTTCAGGACATTTCTCTCCTTTTCTAATCCCAGAGTACCTTTCCTGTTTTATTTTATAGATAAGGAAACTGAGGCCAGGAGGGCTGAATCATTTATGCAAGGTCCCATACCGCCTCAGAGGTAGAAATAGAACTCATTACCAGGTCCTCTGACTGCCACTCCAGTTCTCTTTCCAGTGGCTTCATTCTGGAGGGGAAACCACGAAGTGGGAATCCGGCAGCAGTGGCTGAACACCATCAGGAAATACCATCATAGGACCATAGCTATCAGATTGAGATTCCTAAAAAGAGGAGGCCTGCTGTCACTCCCCTGCTCAGTAAGCTTCAGTGGCTCCCTCTTGCCAAATAAAGGATAACATATAAAGTCCTCTATCTGGCATCTAAACTCTTAAGTTAATTAATTATTTAAACTCTTCAAAATCTGACTCCAGGCTATCTTAACTTGATGGATTACACGTTACTCCCCCTTGAGTATGCTACACTCTAGCCAAATCTACCTGTTGTTTCCTGTATGTAGTAGTCTTTCTCCCACTTATGTGCTTTTAATTCTCTCATTTCTGATATGGTTCAGTATGGTTCTCCCTCCTCTTATCCAACTCTTGGAATACCAGATTCCCTTCAAGTGTCATTCAAATATCGTCTCCTTCGAGAAGCCCTTCCTGACCACTCCCTCCACCCCAGCCTTGATGGTGCCATCTTCTTACCCCCAATTACTGTTTAGTATTTACTTCTCTGTGGACATGGTGTGTGTCTGCAGTAGAACATATTTCATGTTCACAGCTGTACACCCATTAATGCAGTGCTTGTGGATTGATTGTTTCATAAGAACAGCTCATGTTTACAAAGGAAGCGAATGAAGCGTGGTCAGCCTGGGCCCACCCCCCAAAATGGATGCTCATCAGTGAAGCAAGAGAGTGCAGTGCTCCTAGGTGAGAAAGCCCCAGACCCTGAAGGAAGCTGACTTACGATAAGAAAGTCCAGAGAGTTAGAAGCATAGATGGGTGAAGAATGAAGCATGGCTAGCTACCAACAAAGTGGTAGCAAGGCCCTTAGTTCAGTATTATTAAATGATTACTAATCTTACTGATATTTAATCAGAATAAAAAATAAGAAATATAAAATGTTCATGCATTAAATATTCATAAAATTGAATGTTTCTACAAGTACATTTGGGGGAAAAAGGGCTTACCTTTCCAGTTCCCTCCTTTTGTGAAGGTTTCATAACCATATCTGCATTCTCATCCTGCTGCTGAATTACAGGAGAAGCCAGCCTACAGGATTGCACTATGCTAATGAGCTTGGAGTAGAGGAAGAGGACATAATCGCTGATGAGCAGAGCCATCCAGAGCAGCAGCCTTCAGTATTCACTGCACCCATGGGTGTTAGCCAGCCAGTGGGCAAAGTATTTGTAGAAAAAAGCAGTAAGTGATTTTGGGTTTTTGTCATCAATTTTTGTGTAAAATATCTGACCGTAGTAGCATATTAAATTAAAAACAGAGCATGCAGTTATATTGTCCTTTGGTGAGCTAAGTAGTTGTGATAATATTGTGCATATTTAATAAAATCCTCCCCAAATGGCAGTTGACATATCCATAGCGGGCCACGGCATATTTGTAATGGTAAATTGTGGCTGAGAAGTGACATAAAGGATAACATGGAGGAAGCCATATGATGATTGGATGAGATAAGAGACAGCATGGAGGAGTAGCGGGTTCTCTGATTTCTGCAACATCTAGAAAGGCCCAGAGAAAGGCTCAGGCTTGGTGGGCGTATCTGTGGGAGAAGACAGGTAAAAGGATGAGAAGGCCTGAGGGGCTTATTCTCTGCTGACACAGGGGAGAGAGGCAGCTTGGTCATTGTTCCTCCAAGGTCCACCTGATGAGAAGCCTACAAACTGCCTTCCGTAGACCAGGCTAGTCACTGTGCTGAACACACTGGATCTGATTTCTAAAAATTATTCTTATTTTTATTATTAAGAACAATAATAATAGAGCAAATTTTGCTTATTTATCTCATTGGGGCTATGTTTTTATTTGAAATACATACATATATATGTTTTAAACAATCAAAATATAAAGGGTCTTTTGAAACAGGAACAGTAATAGTGTTTCTCTAGGTAGAAAAGTAGTCAAGCATTATCTCAATTTTGGTTTGAGTAACAGTAAAAATAACTGTGAAAAATGCTTCATTTCATTGCTTGCTAATAATTCTTTATTGTTGCTAGGACGATTCCAGGCCACTGACCGGTCTGAATTAATTAAAACCACCGAAAATATTGATATGCTAATGGACGTAAAGCCTTCCTGGACGACCAGGGATGTTGCCCTGTCTGTACATCGAAGCTTCAGGTAGCTGCATTGATTTTTTTTCTTCAAAGGAAGGTGAAACGAATGCCAATAACTGAGATAGCTTGCATCTTTTAGCCTGTTCAAAACCTTTAACACTGTTGGCAGTTTTAAAATAGTGTCCAGTAATTTCTCATTATTGAATTGGAATTAAATAAAGGTTGGCCCATCTAGGGTAATGAAAATTCCAGTAATATAGTTATGGGATTCCCATTGTTATTGAAAATAATTGTATCTTTTTTTTTTAAATATAATTTTGTTTTTATAAACAGGGAAAGGTACAGTGTCACTTCAAGTGAGTCAAGAAATACTTATTAAACACTTATTATATATGTGAAGCAATGTTCCAAGTGCCAATTTTACAGAGAAACACAAAAATGTTGAGTTGTTTCTTTGAGATGAACCATTTATAATAATTTTGAATCCTTTTCTCCCCTCCATCTAGGATGATCGGTCTCTTTTCTCATGGCTTCCTTGCTGGCTATGCTGTGTGGAATGTTGTTGTAATCTATGTTCTGGCAGGAGAACAGTTGTCGGATCTCTCCAACTTCCTGCAGCAGTACAAGGTCTTGGCGTATCCTACTCAGAGCCTCCTCTACCTGCTTCTGGCTGTAAGCACAATTTCAGCTTTTGACAGGTAAGATAACCATAGAGTCACTGAAGCTTTCCATCATCAAGGAGCAGTGTCATGGCTATAATGTTTCAGTGCCCAGACTATAAAACAAGAATGCTGTTTTCCATATGATTTTAAAAAAACACTGTCACGCTTTTTGAGGGATAAGTATCAGAACAATAGAGAATTTGGGGGAAAATTTTTCTGTAATTTTAAGTAAGTAGTAAGTTTTAGCCCAGAGAAATGAAAAATAGTAAGAGGGCTTTGGCAAGGAGGCAAAGAGACTAAACAATGTTATGTAGATAATCAAATTCGGAGAGTCTTTTAAACTGTCTTTTTGCGTTTTGGGGCTTCTAAGTCCCAGAGTGTATTATTTGACACACATTTTTAGCAAGTCTGTATCTATTGTTTGAAATAAAAGAATTTGTGGGAGTGTGAGGGAGACCATTAGGAGAAGAACATAGATGACACAGTGCTATGCACACTGTGGGTATTTAATGCTTATTAACTGAATTCAGTATTACGTAATAGCATTACAGAAAGACCAGAATTATTTACAGAACAGAGAATTTCTTTAAGAACAGTTTTCTGCTACATTGTGACAAGAAACTTTCCTTTTTCTAGGATTGATTTTGCTAAAACATCAGTAGCAATTCGAAGTTTTCTTGCCCTGGACCCAACAGCTTTGGCTTCTTTCTGTAAGTAAAGGTTAAAGAGGTACTATTACCACCTATGTCAAACTCTGAACTTTTTTAGTACTGAATTACAAAAGCAGTGTGAGTTTTCATATTAAGTCGGGTGCTTTTATTTGAGAGGATTCCTAACAATCTGGTAGGAATAGATGATGTGTGTGTGTGTGTACGTGTACGTGCGCATGTAATATATGTATGTATTATATATTTCATATGTGTATATTTTATAAGTATATACATATGTGTATATGTATGTATATACATACGTGTGTGTGTGTGTGTGTATAGATATATATTGCCAGGCCTAGAGGCCTGTGTGGGCTACCCGAGTCTTTCTTACCTCACCTCCCGAGGTCTTCGGCTGGCCACGCCGGATGCACATATGAGAGAAAGGACGTTCCAGAGTCGAACAAGGGTTGAGCTTTATTTCAGGGTCTAGTTACAAGTGCAGGGGGGTCTTCCTTAGGAGGAAGAGGGGGAGATTTCCTAAGGAGGCTAAGCTTAAGGGATTGGAAGTAGAAGTACAAGCGGGGAGAGAGGAAAGAAGAAAGCGGAGCCTACTATCCTCTTGGCTCCTCACGTGCTAAGAGAGCTTTCAGGCTTCCTCAATCCTACTTAACCTTCAGCCGCACAGTTTGCATCTCAATACCGTGCTGTTAGGTAACTAGGTGTGCTCCAATCCGGGACCATCTCGAGGGCGGGGAGATCTCTCTCCCATCACGTTTCTCACGGGAAGAGGCGGAATTACTCGAGATAGCTCGGTTCACCTCTATTCCCTGCCGTTTCCTGGTAGGGTCTCGTGAGAGCTCTAAGATTTAGAAGCTCCCACCTTTACCCGCCCGAGACTGTCCACACGGAATTGAGCTTCCAATCCCAACAATATATAATATTCTTTGTAGTATTCTTCAAGATACAAGGTAGCTTAGTGGGTAGAGAGCTAGCCTTTGAGTTAAGACACCCTGGGTTCAAGTCTTGCCCCTTACATACACATTTCTGATGACCATGGACAGGTCACTTAATGTCACAGTATCTCAGAAGGCTGCTGGAGCAGGGGAGAGTAAGTCCCATAGTTCAAAGCACAGGGAGACAGGACCACAATACATGCTCATCTGGGGTCTCCTAAGAGGGGTCTCCTGTTAGGCCTCACCAGAGCCACAACACAAGACAGGGCCATCACAGCACCAGACAACCCACTGCAGAACCAGCAGGAAGCAGAGGAATCCAGAGCACTGCCCAAGCACCCTGGGCAGGAGCCACAACAGGAAAAAGGCAGCTTCCACGCAGTTCATGCCAGAGCCATGGAGGTCCCTAGAAGAGACCTGAAACCAGTGCTCCTAGTCAAGCCACCACAGAAGGCAAGACCAATTGAGCAGCAGTTCATTCCTAGCAGTCAGGGCCTTGCAGGAGGCCTACAACCAGTGCCATTTACAACTTCTAGTAGAGGCCTTGTAGAAGACATACCAAACTGCTGCAAGTGGAATTTAACAGAGGTAAACTGAGGCACATTTCTCCCAAAAATGATAACATTTCCTGTCAGGGGCATGCTGCCTGCCAGTAAAACTGTCAATGGCTCTTCCTCTGGCCAAAGACCCCAAGCAAAAGGACAGCTCCCCTTTATAGGTCTTGGGGATTACAAAAGAAAGAACAGAACAGGAGAAGTGACATCATGGGGTTGAAGGCAACATGATTGATGACAGAGCTGAGGTGCAGGGAACAATATGATTAGTTGGAAATTTTTTAATGAGGGGCAAGGAGCGACCCCTTCCTTCAAAAGATGACCAGCAGCCCCTTGGGATAACCAGCCAGGCATCCGTGAAGGGCATCTTGGTGGTGTAAAGATACTAGAACCAGCATCTCCCAAGGTCAGCTCAGTTCCTTGAGGCAAGAATTGAATGGTGATTATTAGCAAGAGAACAGCTAAACTTAATCCTTTATAGACCAGCTGGATTCTGAACTGAGGCCAGACACAGAAAATCACAACTTAAACACTTAGGAGACAAAAGCAGTTACAGGACAAAAATCAGTTAATTGTAACAAGGATCAATTAAAAATGATACAAAATCAATTTTAGTTTTCCAAAAACACAAAGAAGTCCAGGGGGGTAAGAGAAGCCCATGAGGTCAATCCAAAAGAACCGAGTAACTCAACAACCAGTACAAGTGTAGCCTGAGAGAAAAGAGCCATTTGGACCCAAAGACTCCAAAAGTAATTACAAGAAATTCAAGAAATAAAAAATGAAATTATAAATGAAATTACCGCTCTTAAGGGGGAAAACTTTGCATGGAGAATAAAAAGCTTAGGAACAAAGGTAGAAAAATCTCACCCAAGTTATTTGACTTCCTGAAAAACAGAATGAAGTAAACTCAATGATTCTATAAAACAAGAAATATTGGGAAAAAAATCCAGACTGTTAGAATAATTAATAGTGAATGTAAATCACAGTGTTGAACAAGCCGTAAACGAACTCCCAAAAGGGAGAAAATCTCCAGGATAGATTTACAAGTCATTTCCATCAAACTTTCAAAGAACAGTCAACTCCAGTTTTACATAAATGTTTGCAAAAATAGAGAAAGAGAGCATCCTACCAAATTCCTTTCATGAGACAAGTACTTGATACCTAAAAGTCTGAGAAAATAGAACTCCAGATCAATAGCTCTACTGAATATTGATGCAAAAAGTATTTAGTAAAGTATCAACAAAATGGATACAAGAAAATATTTAAAAGATCATACACTGCAGCCAAGTTAGATTACACTAGGAATGCTGGGTTGCTTTGTTATTATGAAAATAACATATAACAAACCATATTCATTTTTTTGAATCACATAATTACATCAATTGATACAGAAAGTTTTTGTCCAGATACAACAGCCTTTTAAGTTAAAAGCACTAGAAAACATAAGAACAAAGGACCTCTCCTTAATATGGCAAATAATGTCTAAAAAGTAAGAACTCTTATTGTGTATAATGGAGAAATCCTAGAGGCCTTTCTAATAATTTCAGGGATAAAGCAATGATGTCCATTGTCGCCATTACTGATATTTACTAGATCAGTAAAACAAGGAAAAGAAATGGAGGGAATAAACACAGGCAAAGAAGAAATAAAAATTGTTACCTTTTTTTCAGATGATATGGTAGTTTACTTAGAGAACCATAATTATGGTGTCTTTAAGCATAATGGAGTTTCCTTGCTTTTCTCTTCTAACCATGTCTATTTTATTTTTAAAGGTTGTTCTATTGTCCTTGTGAATTTTGGGACTTTAATCATTTAGGCTGTAGGCAGTAGTCACAGTCAGTATAAGGCACTTTAAAGAACATTTATTACAATGTAGGACAAAAACAAAATAGTATATAATCATTCCTTTTGGAAGTCCTGTGACCAATGAAAAATGACTGCTGTGGAAGGGAAGGTAAAATAAAATATTAAGAACTGCTATTTGGTTTGGGGTCTATGACTGATATGGAATAGTTTTAAATAATTTTAGTTATACTTAATAATTTAAATATATTTTATAGTGTTAATAATTTGAGGTTTGTGGGTTTTTTTCTAGTGTACTTTGCTGCTCTTGTCTTGTCTCTGAGCCAGCAGATGACAAGTGACAGAATCCATCTTTACACACCTGCATCAGTTAATGGTAGCCTCTGGTAAGAAATCATTACCAGTTTCTGTAGCTGTAGAAATAATATTGTTATTAATATTGGTTTACATTTACTTTTTTATTCTACACCTAAATCCAAGAGAACTTCATTTTTGTTTATATGATGAAGGCAGTGGGAAGCAGCACAAAATACTAGAGTATTGGCCTTGGAAACAGAAAGACTGGGCTTCAAAATCTGCTTCTGGCACACACCAGCCATGTGACCTTGGGGCAAGTTATTTATTTACTCTCTCAGTGCTCTAGGCAGCTCTCCAAAACTATAGATTACGGAAGAGTCACTGATCTGTGTAAGTAGGGGGAATTTCCAGACTAGGTGTTCTCCACAGTGGTGACATTACAGGTCCAGATGAAATAGGGGGAAGGGGGAAAGGAAGTGTAATGGAATGGGGGCTCGGAATTCCCTTGACTATCTATCTCAGTAGCACTTATGCTTTTCAACTAGAGGATGACTGAGTCACGCATGGACATCTGAAGGTTTAAAGAACATCTTTCTGGAAATCTGTATTAGGCTTTGTCTGCAGAGAAGGGGAAAGATGAAAGAGACTCCATTCTGCTCACAAACACATCATAGATAATTATGATTGTCTAAGTAAATGTGGTTGTTATGATGAGTCATTAAAAATGATGGTTCACAAAGATTTTCTAGTTAGATGCATTCGTTAATTATAATCATCGTTGTAATTAAAATTACATTGCATCATTACAATAGCTGCATAATTGGTCTTTCTGCCTCAAGTCTCTCCCCTCTCCAGTATATCCTCCGTATAACTGCCATATAAAGTGATCTTCCTACATCAGACTGACCACGTCACTTCCCTACTCATTAAACTGCAGTTATCTTTCTCTTATATCTTTTATATCTGTGGCCTCTGGGCCACAGATTCCCCACCCCTGATTCAGGATCAATCAGTCAAGGAGCAGTCTCAGCCCTCAAGGTGATTACCTTCTAATAGGGGAGGAAGCATGTACATTTATAAGTCTATCTATAGATAAAACGAATAAAAGGCAATTGGAGGAGGAAGGTAGAGGTAGGTAGAATCTTGAAGCAAAGCAAGGCTGCTAAGAGACGAAGTTGAGGAGAGGGTCTGTTGGACATGTGGAGTCTTTCATAGGCCAGCTCCAGCCTACCTTTCCGACCTTATTGTACACATTTCTCCTCTTCGCATGTTCTGCAGTCCAGGTAACCTGGCTGCTTTGGCATTTCTGACAGAAGAATCCGTGTTCCTTTGAATCAGCTGTCCTCCAAACCTGCTATTGACATTTTATATTTCATTGTTTCTATTTTGGCCAGAAACCCTGAGGGTCTTCCCTTCCCAGTTTGATTTTTTTTTTTTTATTAAAGGGGTCATCCCTTGACTCACTTCTTAAACAGCCCTATTTACTAAATGGGTGTTGCCTCATCAAAGTGATAACTTGGAAAGACCTCTTAAAAAGGCCAAGGTCTCCCACTGCATCTTGGCCATCTCCAGTTGTCCTGATCCATATCTGACCACTGAACCCAAATTGCTCTGGAGGAGAAAGTGAATCTGATGACTTTGTACAACCCTCCCTCATTTAAATCCAATTCACTTGCAAGTCACGGCATCACCTCTCTGATGCCATGGTCCTCCTTGAGAATGAAGGACAAACCACAGCCCCCAAGCCTGACGTGCACTCTTTACTCACTTGTACCTGTTAAAATTCCTAGTTTTCTTCAAAACTCCTGCAGGCCTTGCCTGATCCCCACAAAAAACTGCCTTGTATTTATTGTGTGTATATTTGTATTTGTATGAGTTATCTCTTCCTAGAGGAGGAGCGTAAGGACTTGTCTGGAAGAGCAGAAATGATTTCATTTTCGTTTTTGTCATCCCGGGGCCTGGCACAGAATTGGTGCTTAATAAAGCTGCTGGATTCATTAATTTATCCTTCTTTGATGTTCCTTATCTGTTGTGTTGCAGTCTCTACGCACCTCTTTTTTGCCTTCTGTGTGATACTTGTTGTCAGGTCTTCAAAGTCTTTTTGTGCTTTATCTCATAACCATATAAATGCTGGGGTAAAATATTGATATTAAAAATATGGGTTCATTTCTGGGAAAAGTTTGAAGTCATGAAGGGGGCTCTATAAATTTCCAGATTCAATCTAGCCTTCATACTTTTTCTGGGTTCAAATAATCCATTTTTACTGGGTTTTTTTCCCGTGTGTGTGTGTGTGTGTGTGTGTGTGTGTGTGTGTGTGTGTGTGTATGTATGTGTATATAAATAAATAAATGAATATGTATGTATGTGTGTGTATACACATACACATATTCATAAGCGTACATATATATGGGTATGTATATGTTTGTGTTACACATGTGTTTGTATGTATACATGTTTTTACATATACACAGATATATGAATATATAACATAAATATAGCTATAAATGTATATATATATGTGTGTGTGTATGTATGAAACATGCACACACACACTCATAAACACTGATGGCCAAGCTTTAGAAGTTGGCTGTCCATCTGTGTGCCATAGTCTGAGCAATAGGCATTCTTCGTCCACTTATTTTATCTCATGTAAACGGTGAGAACAAATTCTTTGGAATGATTATGAATTTGTTTCAAGAGGTTTTTCAATGTTCCAGGGCTTGATATATTCATGGCATGATATCATTCATAAACAAGAATATCAGGAAAATCTACTTTCTCTAGGAAAGTCCTCCAAAACTTGGATTCAGCCGGGTATCCCTTTATTAAAGTGACAAAGGCCTTTGACAAGCATGCATCTTACTGTTTTATCCTTTATCTGATGTTTATGATCAAGGTAGTTTTTGTTGTGGATGGTTGGGAGATACCTTGTTGGAAGAGAGCCTTTAGGGTAGTGTTTTACTTTACTGAATCAAAGGCTTTTTAATAATGATAGCTTGTGGTTTTCTAATTTCTTGGTGTCTTCCCTCACTCCAGATGTCTCCTGGCTCAGTCTCTGAACACCTCTAGTACATACCTCCTCTGTATATCCTTGGTCTAATCCAGCAGACTTTTCTGTCATTGTTCTTTTGTGTCCCTTGGGCTGCCCCCTGAAGCACATTTGGGACTGGCATGTAAGAATCCAGAACCTTATCAACAAGGGGCCAGCCTGCTCAGCAGAAAATAGTGGTGACTCAGGAAGAACGAGGCTAATTTCCCACTTCTAACTCATTCTGACTATAATGACCCTGGGCGAGGGGCAGTAACCCTCTTGGTGTCCCAGATGGCTCTTTAAGATTATAACTTACAGAATACTTACATATCTGCATTGGTACAGGTAATTTTCTTGTGAGGAGTTTTCTGCACCAATGAAATCACAAGTCTTGACCCAGTTACCCAACCTAACCTCACCCCCTAAAAGATGAACCTCTAATTTTATTTCCTCTGGTATTTGGGGGTGGGATGGATTTGCACCAAGCACTCTTTAAATTAATAAGAATGTTGCATGTATAAAAATAAAGTCAGTTCCAAGAAGTATTGTCATCCTTTTTTTAGGTCAGCAGGTACAGAAGAACAAATTCTCCATCCCTGGATTGTGGTGAACTTGGTTGTGGCTCTTCTGGTTGGACTGTCTTGGCTTTTCTTGTCTTATAGGCCAGAGATGGATCTCAGTGAAGGTATGAAAACACAAGATCAGTGTAGGAAAATATTGGTACCATTAGAACTTCTAATATTATTCAAAAACCTTCTTTTAATGGGCATAGTTTTTCTCAGTGATGACAAATTCTGAACTTGAGAATTCACTGTCATTAATTCAGTGCTTTAAGAAACAGAATACTTTACAGTATCTGAAGGTCTCATATAGCTTCTGCTGTACAATCATTATTACAGTTATTAGATTGTGAGCTTTTCTAGGGTAAGGGCTGTCTTTTGCCTTTTTTTGTATCCCTATCACTTAACAAAGTGCCTGGCACATAATAGGTGCTTAATAAATGCTTAGTGACTTAGTAAGACATGATCACATATCTTACTATTAAGCCAGATGATATTCAACAACAATAATAAATATGTATAGACTGTGTATTATGTGCATGGCATTGTGCAAGAGTCTGTGCCTGAGGTAAAGGAATAGATGATGTGGGCCTAGCCGTCAAGCAAAGTATAGTATGTCAACATATGACAAGTTAAACCAGGTAGTGATATTCAGTCAGCAGTTAAAAATGAGAATTTGGAGCTCAGGAGAGAGCTGGAGCCAGAATTGTGGATTTGTAAGTTAGATAGAGGTAGTAGTTGAAACCTTGGGAATCAATGAGATCACCAGGGGAGAGAATATGAAAAGAGAAGAGAGCCAAGGACAGCCTCGGAGGAGTATCTATGCAGGGGGTGGGAAATGGCAATGATTGAAGTTGGGATTCAGTTTTCCTGATTATCTGTTGCTGTATGTAAAGAATTTTCTAACTTTTAACAAATATTCAACAAGCATTTCTAAAATACTTGCTACATCAAGAGTTTTATGCTGTGTGCTCAGGAACATAACGTATTGTATGACAAACTCCTTCATGGAGCTTACTAGTGGAAGAAAATACAAATAATTATAAGGCAAAATATTACATGATAAGTGCATTAGAGAGTTGCAAAATAAAGCATGTCTCACATTTATGTGGAGGAAGAAAATTAGTTTTGTTTTCAGCATGTTCAGTTTGAGATGCTTCCTGAACATCAAGTTCAAAATTTCCAATAGGCAGTTGTTCATGTGGGACAGGAGGTCAGGAAAGAGATTGGCACTAAATAGACAGATGAGACAGACTGAGAATCAGTCACATAAAGATGATGATTGAAACATGGGTCCTGAAACCACCAGGATATAATTTATGGAGAGACAAAAGAGGGTCTAACGCAGATCCAGGGAATACACTCCATGTGTGTGGATGATGGTCAGAGAAGGAGCAGTCAGATATGGAAGCAGAGAATCAGGACATTGCAGTGTCATAAACAACCACAGAAAAGAAAAAGTATTCAGGAGGAGAGGATTGTCAACAGGTTTAAATACCATGTAGAACTCAAGAAGGATGAGGGTGATGAAAAAGCCATTTGAAATGACAATTAAGATACTATTAGCAATGTACTAGATATTATTAGCAATGTACTACTGTTGGTAGTCTAGCATCTGAAAGAAGATTTGGTACCACAACCCAAATCCACTAAACTGCATGTAGCCCTTTAACCTACCACTAGATATATGCCCTATAAGGGTCAAAGATGAAGGCAAGGGACCCATATACACAAATTATGTATAAAGATATTCATTGTTGTAACATCTAAAGAGGTGAGTGTCAATTTGTGGAACAGATTGTGGTAAATGAATGTAATGGAATATTATTACATTATAAGATGATGATAGCGAGGGATAAGAGAAACCCTGGTGAAGAGTGCAGTGAGCAAAAGTAGGAGAATATTTCACTTGACAACCACATTAATGTAAGAAAAGTGACTTTGAAAGACTTTAGCACTTTAAACAATGCAGTGATCAATTGTGACTTCATAAAATGGATGAGGCATGCTTCCTATCTCTTGGCAGAGAGGTGAATGGACAGGAGATCCAGAATGAGGCTTATATTTTCCAGTGTGGACCAATATCATTTTGTTTTTCTTTTTCACTCTTAAATTTATATATTTTAAATTTTAACAATTTTTCCAATTGCATGTAAGAACAGTTTTTAACCTTCATTTTTTTTTAGTTTTGAGTTCCAAATTTT
The DNA here is from genome assembly GCF_028372415.1 of Notamacropus eugenii. NCBI lineage: Eukaryota > Metazoa > Chordata > Mammalia > Diprotodontia > Macropodidae > Notamacropus > Notamacropus eugenii. The sequence goes on along the minus strand of NC_092877.1, from coordinate 297,777,889 downwards.
ATCTCATCCTCCACCCCTTTCACTGAGAAGGCAAGCCATTTTGATAAATACATGTGCAGTCGTGTAAAACATATTTCCATATTAGCCATGTTATGAAAGAAGACAGACCAAAAAAAGCCCCAAGAAAAATAAAGTAAAAAAAAAAAAACCTACTATACTTTGATCTGCATTCAGATTTCATCAGTTGTTTCTCTGGAGGTAGATAGCATTTTCTTAAAAATTGAATTATTTTATTTGTTTTCAGTATTCGACAATCACTTTCATATATCTTAGATTTTTTTTCCACTCCCTCCCTCTCATTCCCCCTCCCTTCCCACTGCCTCCCTTAGATGGCATACAGTCTTATATAGCTTCTACACATACATTCCTTGCATAGAAGAATTAAAATGAATGAGAGAAACCACAAAACAAAACAAAGCAAAACATAAATACAAAAGAAAATGGTCTCTTTCTGTCTGCAATCCAGTTTCATAGTTCTTTCTCTGGATGTGGAAGGCATTTTGCCTCAGGAGTCCATTGGAAATTTTTTTTAAGTCCATGCATTTCAATGAAGTACTGAGTCTACCAGAAAAATTCCTTGCACACTGTGGTTGTTGCTGTGTACAAAGCTCTCCTGGTTCTGCTCCTTTCACTCAGCATCAGTTCATATAAGTCTTTCCAGGATTTTCTGAAGTCTGCCTGCTCATCATTTCTTAATAGCGCAATAGTCTTTCATTACATTCATATACCACAACTTGTTCAACCATTTCCCAATTGATGGGCGTCCCCTTGATTTCCAGTTTGGGGCCACCATAAAGAGAGCTGCTATAAATATTTTTGTACATGTGGTACCCTTTCTCATTTTTATGATCTCTTGGGAATACAATCCTAGGAGCGATATTGCTGAGTCAAAGGATATGCACATTTTTGTAGCCCTTTGGGCACAGTTCCAAATTGCCCTCCAGAATGGTTGGATCAGCTCACAGCTCCACCATCAATGAATTAGTGTTCCAACTCTCCTACATCTTCTCCAACATTTATCATCTTCCTGTTCTGTCATGTTAGCTGATCTGATAGGTGTGATGGGGTACCTCAGAGTTGTTTTGATTTGCATTTCTCTAATCAATAGTGATTTAGAGCATTTTTTCATGACCCTATTAGATAGCTTTAATTTCTTCCTCTGAAAATTCCCTGTTCATTGGATAGCATTTTTCATTACAGGTCCAATTTATTTTTCTGAACTGTATGTATTTATTACAAGGGAAGATTTCAGTTGGGGGGAGGAGCAGATTGTGGGCTAAAATATATTCAAGAGGAGATACAAAGAAGACCTTTTTTTGTTGCTATGGTGTTAAATTTGATAAATACTTTCTTGAAACTCAAATTATACATAATAGAGATTTACATTTCCATACCTAATCCTTTTGTCTTCTTTTGTTATATATTGAAGTGCTTGTTAATATTTGTTAAACTCATGAAGATCATTGATAAGCTTGGAAAGAGCAGTTTCAGTTAAATGATGAGGTCAGGAGTCAGATTGCAAAGGTGTGAGGAGTGAGAAAGAGGAAAAGAAGTGGAAACAGTGAAAGGGAACAGATTCTTTTTTAGAAGTTTGTGAAAGGGAAGATGACAGACAGCTTAATGAAATGAGTCAAGTGAACCTTTTTTGTTTATTTTAAAAGACATGAAACATCAGGAAATCCAGCAGAGAGAGGTTAAATATTAGCAATAAGGGGTAGTTATGGATGCAGTGTACCAAATGGGATGGAATTAAGGTTACACAAAGAGAGTTTTAGTGAGAAGGGCCACCTTGTTATTAGAAATCGAAGGACAAATAGAGAGAATAGAGGATGAAGTGAAGAGATTTTAAGATGTAGAGAAAGGGAGAAGAGAGAGCTCACTTCTTGCATGAAGCAAGGTTCCTTACCCTGAGAGGGTCAGGGGTGGGCAGAGAAAAATTTGGAGTAGCTCTGTGAAGGCTATAGAGAATTAGGGAGTACAAGGATTGCCTTGTGGCAGTGAGGGCCCAGTTGAGGCCAGATGCATTTGTGTTTTTAATTAATTATTTTTGTCAAACATTTATTTTTTTCTCCCTCCCACCTGCCCCCACCCCAAGGAGGGATAAATCTTTTTTAACAGTCAAAACAAAACACATTCCCATGTAGTGATTGTATCCTAAAATGTTATATTCTGCATATTTACTAAACTCTTGCAGGAGGTAGGTTATTCTTCATCACTGGTCCTCTGGAATAGGGGTCAATCACTCTGTTGATTGAGTTCTTAAAATATTTCAGAATTATTCATTTTTATGTTGTTCTTAATATGAATAATAATACAAATTTTAACGACACTAAACTACTGAGAGTTTCTTACTGTATTGGGGGAGTTTTCTTTATTTCATCATGTGAACTGTATTCAAGACTCAAGCATATCTGCATTAATAATTAATAATAATATCATTAGGAATGGGCAACAGCTTTATATATTGATCTATCTTTTCTTCCCCTCAGAGCTGATGTTTTCTTCTGATGTTCAAGAATATCCTGATGTGGAAAAAGAAAACATATCCCCTTCATGATGTTAAAAATCTGTCTTCGAAACTAGTTCAGTATTTTAATGTTCCAGTTGTCATATGTACTTTTTTTAGAATGTATTTTACAAGATGTTTGTAAATGTATCTAAAATTATTTTTATTATAGAAATCCATGTCCCAAGATCATGAAAAATATTAAAAGTTTTGCATGCTGTTTACAACTATCAGTTTCCATGGCATTATTATCTCAATGTAGGTAGAAGCTCTAAGAATTTTTTTTTCCATTTTAAATTTATTTATTTAACTTTTAACGTTCATTTTCACAAAATTTTGGGTTCCAAATTTTCTCCCCATTTGTCCCCTTCCCCCCACCCCAAAACACGGAGCATTCTAATTGCCCCTATCACCAATCTGTCCTATCTTCTATCATCCCTTCCTTCCCTTGTCCCCATTTTCTCTTTTGTCCTGTAGGGCCAGATAACTTTCTATACCTCTTTACCTGTATTTCTTATTTCCTAGTAGCAAGAACAGAACTCGACAGTTGTTCCTAAAACTTTGAGTTCCAACTTCTCTTCATCCCTCCCTCCCCACCCATTCCCTTTGGAAGGCAAGCAATTCAATATAGGCCATATCTGTGTAGTTTTGCAAATGACTTCCATAATAGTAGTGTTGTGTTAGACTAACTATATTTCCCTCCATCCTATCCTGCCCCCCATTGCTTCTATTCTCTCTTTTGATCATGTCCCTCCCCAAGAGTGTTGACTTCAAATTGCTCCCTCCTCCCATTGCCCTTCCTTCCGTCCTCCCCCCGACCCTGCTTATCCCCTTCTCCCCCACTTTCCTGTATTGTAAATAGGTTTTCATACCAAAATGAGTGTGCATTTTATTCCTTCCTTCAGTGGAATGTGATGAGAGTAAACTTCATGTTTTTCTCTCACCTCCCTTCTTTTCCCCTCCACTAATAAGTCTTTTGCTTTACTCTTCTATGAGAGATAATTTGCCCCATTCCATTTCTCCCTTTCTCCTCCCAATATATTTCTCTCTCACTGATTGATTTCATTTTTTTAAGATATGATCCCATCCTCTTCAATTCACTCTGTGCACTCTGTCTCTATGTGTGTGTGCGTGTGCATGTGCATGTGTGTGTGTGTGTGTGTGTGTGTGTGTGTGTGTGTGTGTGTGTAATCCCACCCAGTATCCAGATACTGAAAAGTTTCAAGAGTTATAAGTATTGTCTTTCCATGTAGGAATGTAAACAGTTCAACTTTAGTAAGTCCCTTATGACTTCTCTTTGCTGTTTACCTTTTCATGCTTCTCTTCATTCTTGTGTTTGAAAGTCAAATTTTCTTTTCAGCTCTGGTCTTTTCATCAAGAATGCTTGAAAGTCCTCTATTTCATTGAAAGACCAATTTTTCCCCTGAAGTATTATACTCAGTTTTGCTGGGTAGGTGATTCTTGGTTTTAGTCCTAGTTCCTTTGACTTCTGGAATATCATACTCCACGTCCTTTGATCCCTCAATGCAGAAGCTGCTAGATCTTGTGTTATCCTGATTGTATTTCCACAATACTTGAATTGTTTCTTTCTAGCTGCTTGCAATATTTTCTCCTTGACCTGGGAACTCTGGAATTTGGCCACCATGTTCCTAGGAGTTTCTCTTTTTGGATCTCTTTCAGGAGGGGATCAGTGAATTCTTTCAATATTTATTTTGCCATCTGGTTCTAGAATCTCAGGGCAGTTTTCCTTGATAATTTCATGAAAGATGATGTCTAGGCTCTTTTTTTGATCATGGCTTTCAGGTAGTCCCATAATTTTTAAATTCTCTCTCCTGGATCTACTTTCCAGGTCAGTTGTTTTTCCAATGAGATATTTCACATTCTCTTCCATTTTTTCATTCTTTTGGTTTTGTTTTGTGATTTCTTGGTTTCTCATAAAGTCATTGGCCTCCATCTGTTCCATTCTAATTTTGAAAGAACTGTTTTCTTCAGTGAGCTTTTGAACCTCCTTTTCCATTTGTCTAATTCTGCTTTTGAAAGCATTCTTCTCCTCACTGGCTTTTTGAACCTCTTTTGCCAATTGAGTTAGCCTATTTTTCAAGGTGTTATTTTCCTCAGCATTTTTTTGGGTCTCCTTTAGCAAGGTGTTGACCTGCTTTTCATGCTTTTCTTGCATCTCTCTCATTTCTCTTCCCAGTTTTTCCTCCACCTCTCTAACTTGATTTTCAAAATCCTTTTTGAGCTCTTCCATGGCCTGAGCCCACTGAATATTTATTTTGGATGTGTGGGATACAGAAGCCTTGACTTCTGTGTCTTTCCCTGATGGGTAAGCGTTGTTCTTCCTCATCAGAAAGGAAGTGAGGAGATATCTGTTCACCAAGAAAGTAACCTTCTGTGGTCTTATTTTTTTTTTCCCTTTTCTGGGCATTTTCCCAGCCAGTTACTTGACTTCTGAGTGTTCTCTCCACACCCACCACGCCTCCAGATCCGCCCAGCCAGAGTTTGGGTGTCTGAGATTCAAATGCTGCTCCCCAACCTCAGGGCTTTTGGCGGGGGCAGGGCTGCTATTCAGTTGAGATTAAGTTCAGGTGCTCAGGTAGGGGCAGGGCCACCTCACAGGGCCCAGTTCCCTCAGGGGGTTTATGTGGAGACCTTCAACAATGGATCCAAGCTCCTGCCTGCTTTGTTAGCCCCTGTCTGCTGCTGCCTATGCAGCTGCCTCCCGAGGGGGGGGCCTGAGTCATGGGGAACCCCACTCCCCTCTTGATGAGCTGAAAAGACCCTCCCACTGACCTTTGGCACCTGTGGGTAGAGGGACCTGCGAGGCTGCTGGAGATTCTGTCCCTGGAGCCTGCTCAGATCTGCTCCCCTCTGTGCAGCGGCCAAGGCAGGGCTGGGCTGTGCTCCGGGTCCAGGCCGCAATGGACCTTTCGCGTCAGTTTTTCAGGACTCTCTGGAACAGAAATCTCCTCCACTCTGTTGTTCTGTGGCTTCTGCTGCTCCAGAAGTTGTTGGGAGTTCTTCTTTACAGATATTTTATGGGCTGTGGGTTCGGAGCTAGCGTATGTGTGTGTTTCTAATCAGCCATCTTGGCTCCGCCCCTTAAGGGAAAGAATTTTGATGCATTTTTATCCTTTACTGTCTTAACCAATTATATTTGCATTTGTAATATTTATTCCATGTACCATTGTCAATGCCTGAAAATGCTAGTAAGGAAGAAGACAGAACTATTTAACATTATAACATGTTATAAGTCAAATTTAGATACAAACTCAAGGAATAGAATAAAAAAGACCTATGTATATTCTTTAAAAATACTTTACTGAATTAGCTTACATTTAAAATTCAGATTTACTTGTTGGAAAACTGCTTACCGGGTAGGTGTCATGCAGTAGTTTTTTCAGATAATTTAGTTTAACTTCTATTTCAAGGCTGATTGTTTGACAAATTTCCTAAGGAAAGAAGAGGTTCCTTCCCTGTGATGACTTCTGTCCTTCGTACACCACCTACAGACCTAAGGGGTTACCCTGCCACAAGCTTGGCGGTGTAAACGTTTTGTGCAGGGGTGACTTGGGATCTGCTCCATGGAAGAGGACCAGGATGAGGATGGGTTGAGGAGCCTGGGCACTTGGGGTCAGGTGAGATGAATGGCCCATCCCAAGGGCTGGACGAATGCCGACTTAGGTTGGAGGTCGGAGAGCAGCGCACTCTGCAGATGGCCTGCAGCCGGGGCTCTTCCGGGGAGGGGCGGAGGGGGGAGGGCACGGCCCTTCTGGCGCCTGCGCAGTGGTGATTTCCGTGACAGTCTTCGTTTTCACCCCACCCAGTGAGTCATCCGCCCAGGCTCGGGCTCGTGAAGAGGCCAGAGGCCTACTTGCCAGTCCCTTTTTGTGTAGGAATAACCATGCCCATGGCCACAGTGATCCGCAGCCCCAGGGGCAGGGGCTGGAGGGAGGGTTCGGGGAGGGCAAGAAAAGGCCCCCGGGCCAGCCCCTTTCCCGCCGGTCCTGGGAGCTCGAGCTGGCAGCCCCGCCCCCTGCTCGCGACGCTCCTTCCCCCTAGGGAGCATGCCCCGCCCCGCGCCTGCGCAGTGCCGGGGACAACTCGCTCCCCGTCCTTCCCCCGCCCCGCCCCCTTGCACGAGTTCAGTAGCAAAGTGTGGCCCGAGGCACCGCGGTCGGTTGAAGGGGCCGGGGTGGGGGTGGGGGGGTGGGGGTACAGGATGGAGCCCAGCCAGACGGAAAAGAAGGTTTCGGAGCTTAGTGAAAGTCAGCGAAACAAGGTCCACTCGCTCTTCAAAGTCCCCTTTCTCCACAAGGGCGGCGCCGGGGCCGAGGACTATGACGAATCAAGAAACATGGACGACATATCTCAGTCGTCCTCCCTTCGGCATTCGACCTCGTCGCGAATCGATCCTACCAGGGAGGGGAGCAAGGAAGGGGCCGGCCGAAAGCTGTTGAACGTGAGGCGGAGGAGAGCATAGCGTGGCTGCGCCTGGGGAGGGCGGGCGGGATGGTGGGGGGGCGGGGCGGGGCAGGTGGGGGGGAGGGGCAGGTGGGGGCGGGGCGGGGCCTTCCCCTCCCCCGCTGCTCCTCAGGCGGAGCTGGGCTGGCCTGGGGCCCTGGTGGAGAGCGCCGCGAGCCCTGCCCCCTGGGGGTGTGGCGGTTAGGGATGCTTGCTGGGGATGGGACCTGCGGGTGACCCCGGAGCCTGGCAACCATGGCCCTCGCTTTCCCAGAGCCCCCTGTTAGTTTAAGGAGGGGAGGCAGTATTGCAAAGGGTGTGCAAAGGGAGACCAAGATGAGCCTCGGAGGGAGGGCACCAGAATGAAAGGGTTTGTTGCAAAATGGACTTAAGGAAGCGGGTTTGCGGCAGACCAACGAAAGGATCCGCAGTCCGGACCAGGAAGGCGTCGCTGGAAAGCAGAAATGTCCTTTGACTAATGAAATATCCCATGACTTTGTATTGAGTGGTTTGTGGAGGAGGGAGAGGGTGTTGGGGAGCACAGACGCAAAAGCAGAATGAGATTTATTTTCCTAAAACTTTGGCGTGGATAGTTGGAATTTTACCCCAGTGAGCACTTACTGCACTCGGGGTAATGCTTACTGGTTGAACACCCCCCCACCCCCGTTTTTTAGTGATTAGCTGTTCTTACAAATGATAGTGAGAATGGGATGTTCCAGTAAATACATCGGGTTTCACTCTTGACTCATCAGCGACTTCGTTGCCTTCCCAGTAGTGATGGCTTGGATTTAACCACTGTCACCACGTGTAGGAATTTGTGAGAAGGCCGACTGGATTGACATATTAACGTGACCGGAACATTGGTTCATAGTGGGTCATGTACACCCCCTTAGCACGATTGTGTAACTAGATTGGCCAGAGGGATCAAATGAACTCAGATGATTTCTGAATTCCATAATTTTGTTAGAGATATAAAAGTCCCCCTCAAAAGGCCTTCAGCAAATCCTAGCATGGAGGTGTGAGAGACAAGCTTGACACTAATAAGGTATCAAGAAAAGCTTATTTCACCAGAGTTCAGAGGAATTGTATACTTTTGACCAAAGTAGGCTCAACTCTCCTCCCCCCATTTGGAAGGAAGAGCACTGAGTACAGAAGTGAGATGAGGTATATATCAGATCCTCCCACCAGAATCTACATGCCTACCTACAGATCTCCTTGATATGTTCCCTATCTCCCCCCAACATATGATTTGTGCCTAATTTTGTGCTATCTCTCTCTCTCCTGGGCAGAGAAGTTATTTGCAATTAGCTCATTAAGTAAACACAAAGAAGAAAGGCCTTCTCTGGGTTACTCTGGGTCATATTCCCCAACTGGTTCATGCTGGCTTTAGATTTGGTCCCCCTTATCAAGAACTTTGTGGTTTTCTGAAGGTCATTAACTGTCTCTTGATTGGTTGGACCCAAGTGCAAACTGCTAACTTATTATCTGATTTATTCTCAATGACTTCAGCAACTAGCGACTCTCTGATAACTTAACTCTTTGCTGCTATCTCTCACAATCCCTCCTTTTCTTTCAATGTGGATTATGTTTCCACACTTTTCCCCTACTATTTTCTTCAAACTTTTTAATATCAGTTCACATTCCTCATCTGATGGAGACTTTTCTGTGGTTCTTTTTTTAAAATTAATTAATTTTTTTAAAATATTCTACAGTCACTACCAAAAAACTTAGATTTTTGCCCCCCCTACCCCCACCCCTACCCTCCCTCCCCAAGACATCATACAATTCTATATAGGATCTACATATACTTTCCTATTGAATACATTTTCGCTATAGTCATGCTGTGTAGACGAACTAAAATAAATGGAAGAAATCATATAACAAATCAAAACATAATCTGCTACATTCTGCAAATGAATTCCATAGTTCTTTCTCTGAGTGTGGAAGGCATTTTGCCTTAGAAAACCATTGGGAATTATTTTATTTTATTTTTTTAAGTTCTTGCATTATTACGGAGTTCCAAGTCTACCAGAAAAAACTCTCACACGCTGTGGTCATTGCTGGGCACAAAGTTCTCCTGGTTCTGCTCCTTTCACTCAGCATCAGATCGTATAAGTCATTCCAGGCCTCTCTCAAGTCTTCTTGTTCATCATTTCTTATGGCGCAATAGTACTCCATTACATTCATAAACCACAACTTATTCAGCCATTCCTCAATTGTTGGGCATCCCCTTGATTTCCAGTTTTTGGCAACTACAAATAGTGTTGCTATATAAATACTTTTGTGCATGTGGGACCCTTTCCCATTTTTATGATCTCTTGGGGATACAGTCCTAGTAGCAATATTGCTGGGTTCCTGTGGTTCTTTCCACTAAGATCTTAACATTTCTCTCCTTAAAATTTTGTTTCCACTTTTTTAATGCTCCCTTACTTTCTTTCTATATGAATTCTTCCTTTCATCTGTCTCTCATTTAAGTAGGAAGGTGGAGAGGCTAATTGATGCATTGACAAATTATAAGGGGGCAGTTTCCTTCATAAGTACAGAAATAGAGACCCAAAAGAAAAAGGTGAATCAGTGAATTGTCCATTTAGAAGTTTATCTCATACAGCAGTGGGGGGCATCAATTGACATGCACTGCAGGTTGACACAGCCTTAGCAAACTTCTATAATCAAGAAGTTATATTAAATTATTATCAGGTGATAATGTGTATCCACATGTTGGTGAGGAGATGAATCTCTGCATGGTGATTTGGAAATATCTATGTTTTTATCTTAGGAACTGTATTATTACATTAATGATGAATGGGTTAAGAAGCTATTAAGTAAGGGAAAGTTCTTATGATAACTTTAGCAACTATTCCTATAGTCAGAGCTTAAAACAATGGTAAATTGCAATTGTCCTAAATAGCAATAAATATTGACTGGTATCCTTCAGATAAGGCTATCTCAGATTTGATTGAGCTATTATCAAATCAAGTTACATAATTTTTCTGTCCTTTTAAGATACTTCCTTATACCCTCACAATATACCTAAACTATTTGAAGCAGACACAAAGATATCCAGAAGTAGGGACAGGAGGGTTTTGAATAACCCCCATTTGTTCCCAAATCTTATCTGCCTTCCATATTTTCAGTCAAACCTTTATTCATCTTTCCAAATCTCCCAATCCCATTGCTCAGATTATTCAGCTTTCCTTTACATTTTAACCATAAGACAAGATAGCTCATAAGTTATTATTGTTTATTAACATGTACTGCGGTCACATTCCAGTTTGTAAACCAGAGGTTAATGGCTAACCTTACAGTCTGATGGATTTATGTCCTTGTTTCACAAGCTTGTTTACTCTTCCTTAATTATACTTACTTTGGAAGAATAAGATACTTCAGGAATTAAATCTTTTTAGCCAAGATTTCAAATAGAAAATATAACATTATATAGAAAACATCAGCATTATCACTGCTTATTTATAACAAATTATAAGTTTCAAATTATCAAATTTCTATAGAAATACAAATCGAAACACATGTGAAATGCATTTCCAGAAATTATCTTATTACTTTTGGCATTTAGAACCCATTTCAAAGTTACCAGTTATGGGACAGTTACCTGATACTGCACACCTTAAAATCATAAATGCCAAATAACAATATATGTATATTTTAATCATGTATATATATATATACATATACACACATATACAAACATGATCTGCTACATTCAGCAAATGAATTCCATATATATATTTAAGTTCAGTCTGAATAACCTTTCTCCTTTCCTAAAAAGTTTGAAATGTGCTTAAGTTAATATTCTGTCTTTAGCATGGGTAAAAGGGATCTTACTAATTTTGAACCAATGTTAACTAGGTGGGCTTGACTTCCCCTCCAAGCAGGGAACTTGGGAACTTATAACAATTGGAATGAACTCCAATGTAACTTGGGAATTGTAACAATTATAAATCACAATAATAAATATCTTTATCCTGGTCAGTATCCATTCTTAAATTAAATAAAACTTTCTATAACTTTGTCAATTTTCTAATCAGGTTACAAATTTTCATTTCCTCTATACTCTTTAAACATACCCAAATCTTCTGAAGTAATATGGGAAAGGGAGCGGCTGAAAGCACATAGGCCTGTTGCTCCCCCATCTCCCATTTTTATTTATTCATTTTTCTTTTCTACCTTTACTCAGACAACCGTTATTTTCCTTTACATTCCAAATAAAAATAAAATGCCTAACAATTTTGTCTGACTCTGAACCTTAAAAATTAGTAGTTAAATGTCTAACAATTTATATACCAAGAAAGCCACATTTTGTGTCTCCCCCTCTGCAAAATAAAATAAAAATCCCCTTTTTCTTATCCTAAAGTGACCACTTTTTAAAGACCAGAAAAACCTTTTATTATTTTTTTGCCACTTTAACTACATTATCTGGTATCAGATATATTGACTTAATTTAAACATAAAGTACCAACTTTAGCTTCAAAAACTAATTAAACCTAAATTCAAACTCTCAACCCTTCTTCTAGGCTGCCTGCTTGAGAATTTTTTTTCACCTGCTAATCTTCCGCTTCCAGCAGAATTTAATAAATTCTAACCTATCTTTAAACATTAAATTAAGAGTGACACATTTCACCTTTTCACATTTCTAAATATGACTGGAAATACCAATTATCTTTCACTTCTATACCATTACACAAAAATTTCTCCTTTGGATGAGGCATAAAATGGTTAAATGCTGGTTAGCCTGCCTTTCTTTGGTCTGAGGGAAAAAGAAAAATTCCCTCCCTCCCTTTTTTCACCTTTTTTCAAGCCTTCTCTTCACACAATACTCCTGCTCCTTTCATTTCTACCTGCTTAAACTTTCTCACCTTTCCTTCAGACTGGGTTTTGATTAAAGCCCTTTTAAAACTGTGCGTAACTTATTTCTTTCTACTCCTGATCTGACACTTATCCTACACTCTTTTACTTACTATTACTACTTACTTATTATTACTATTATTTACTCTTTTATTACTATATAAACTAAACAGTAAGAATAATTTTTCCATCCCTTTCTCTCCCTCCCTGTCTTTTGCTCCTCTGAAACTGATGTGGGAGGATTGAAGAAGAGAGGTAATGGGAATTTCAAGGACAGTTCTGCTCAGCCTTACTGCCCTTGCTGCCTGACTGGCTAAATTTACAACATTCTTCAGCGTCATCTAAAACACAGACACAGACTTTGATTCACACAGAAACATCAACACAACATATACAGACAGAGCAATACAGATCCAAGAATCAGTTCTTTTGGCCATTTAAAATCCTTATTCTTGAGCAGATGCGCTACCCCAATCTGCTAGCATTTCCCAAGGAATACCCAAAGGATTCTTTATTCCTTTCCCAGCACCATTATCTTAAGAGTGCTCACTTATTCTTCCCCTCTGTCCTGGGAGCATCCTCCCAGTCTTCCCAAGCACACTGCCTTTAAGGTATCTTACAATTTTTCCCTCCCATACTCCAGCTGTCTTCAGCTTATGGCTGGTCCTGACAGCCTCCCTGAGTAGGGAGTGTCCCAGCTATCAAGAACCATCTTGGAGATTTCTCCCTGTCCTCTAGGCCTATAACCCCTCCCTCCCATTTCTTGAATTCACAGATTCCTGGTATTCTGGGGTGTCTGAGTGCACTCATCAGCTTAAGGCCAACCTGAAGTGAATTCCCAGACTGGTATATGGCCAGCAAAGAAGTTACAGCACTGAACTTCACTCCGTCAGTAAAAGACTGACCCAGAGAGCAGGTTCCTGCTCTGGTCTTACTTTTGTCCAATATATCGACTTGCATGTTCAGCCAGCAGCTTTCTCCCTACCCCCCAAAACAAAATTTTTCTGGACTCCCTGCCCATGCTCCAACATCGCAAGTTCAGGTGGAGTAGGTTCAACTTACTGCGACCATTAAACTTAATGGGTGTGCAGGCTTCCCATAGTATCTTAACCTAACCCCATCCAAGGTCTGCGAATTGGTCCCCACGTTGGACGTTGGATGCCAAATTGTTAGAGACACACTTGACACTGATAAGGTATCAAGGAGAATTTATTACAACAGAGTTCAGGGAAATTGAACACCCTTTTTTGGAAAGAAGAGCTCTGAGTACAGAAGCGAGATAAGCTCTAATTACTTCAAGACAGATCCTCCCACCAGCAGATGGATTGGTCCATTCTCCATTAGGTTACCATCTTCTCTACATGCCTACTACATATCTCCTTGATATGTTTCTTCCCCTCAACATATGAATTGTGCCTAATTTTGTACCCATGAGCAACTGATGATTTTCCTCTTACATAGATCTGACTTCATTTGTGTGAAAAGTGTTTTGTAATTGCCTTCATATAGTCCCTGGGTTTGTTTTGGCAGGTAGACTCCCAGATATTTTGTAGTGTCTGTTATAGCTTTAAATGGAATTTCTCTTTCTATCTCTTGCTGTTGGGCTTTGTTAGTAATATATAGAAATGTTGATGATTTGGGGGGTTTGCCAAACTTTGCCAAAGTTGTTTGTTATTTCAAGTAGTTTTTTATTTGACTTTCTGGGATTCTCTAAGTATATCATCATATCATCTGCAAAGACTGATGGCTTAATTTCTTCTTTGTCTATTATAATTCCTTCAATTTCTTTTTATTCTCTTATTGCTACAGCTAACATTTCAAATACTATATGGAATAACAGTGGTGATAATGGACATCCTTGTTTCACCCCTGATCTTATTGGAAATGCATCTGGCTTATACCCATTGCATATAATGCTTGCTGATGATTTTAGGTAGATACTGCTTATTATTTTATGGAAAGTTCCATTTATTCCTATCTTCTCCAGTGTTTTCTATAGGAATGGGTGTTGTATTTTGTCAAAAGCTTTTTCTGCATCTATTGAGATAATCGTGTGGTTTCTGTTAGTTTTGTTGTTGATATGATCAATAATGCTAATAGTTTTCCCGATATTGAACTAGCCCTGCATTCCTGGTATAAATCCTACCTGATCATAATGTATTATTCTCATGATAAATTGCTGTATTATTTTTGTTAATATATTATTTAAAATTTTTGCATCTATATTCATTAGAGAAATTGGTCTATAATTTTCTTTCTCTGGCTCTTCCTGGTTTAGATATCAGAACCATGTTTGTATCATAAAAAGTATTTGGTAAGATTCTTTCTTCACCAGTTTCCCCAAATAGTTTATATAGTTTTGGAATGAACTGTTCTTTAAATGTTTGATAGAATTCATTTGTAAATCTGTCGGGCCCTGAAGATTTTTTCCTAAGGTGTTCATTGATGGCTTGTTCAATTTCTTTTTCTGAGATGGGGTTATTTAAGTATTCAACTTCCTCTTTTCTTAATTTAGGCAATTTATATTTTTTAAAATATTCAACCATCTCATTTAGATTGTTGAATTTATAGACATACAGTTGGGCAAAGTAATTTCTAGTTATTGTTTTAATTTCCTCCTCAATGGAGGTGAGTTCATCCTTTTCATTTTTGATATTGGTAATTTTGTTTTCTTCTTGTTTTAATCGAATTGACCGAAGGTTTCTTAATTTTATTGTTTTTTCATAAAACCAACTCTTAGTTTTATTTTTTGGTTCAATAGTTTTCTTAATTTCAATTTTATTAATCTCTCCTTTGATATTCAGTATTTCTAATTTGGTATTTACTTGGGGATTTTCAATTTGTTCTTTTTCTAGCTTTTTCAGCTGCCTGCCCAATTCATTGATCTCCTCTTTCTCTATTTTATTCATGTAGGCATTCAAAGATATAAAACTACCCCTAACAACTGCTTTTGCAGTATCCCATAAGTTTTGAAGGTTGTCTCGTTATTGTCATTTTCTTGAATGAAGTTGTTGATTGTTTCTGTGATTTATTGTTTAACCCACTTATTCTTTAGGATTTGATTATTTAGTTTCCAATTAATTTTTGGTTTATCTTTCCATGACCTTTTATTACATATAATTTTTATTGCATTATGATCTGAGAAGGATGCATTGACTATCTCTGCCTTTCTGCACTGGATTGTGAGGTTTTTATGCCCTAGTACATAGTCAGTTTTTGTATATGTGCCATGTACCACTGAGGAAAAGGGATATTCCTTTCCATCCCCATTCAGTTTTCTCCAGAGATCTATCATATCTACCTTACCCAGAGTTTTATTCACCTCTTTAACGTCTTCCTTGTTTATTTTGAGGTTAGATTTATCAAGTTCAGAGAGGGGGAGGTTGAGGTCCCTCACTCATATAATTTTGCTCTCTATTTCTTCCTATAACTCCCTTAACTTCTCCTCTAAGAATCTGGATGCTATACCACTTGGAGCATATATGTTTAGTAATGATATTGCTTCGTTGTCTATAGTGCCTTTTTAGCAGTATATAGCTTCCTCCCTTCTCTCTTTGGATTAGATCTATTTCTGTTTTTGCATTGTCTGACATTAGGATTGCTACCCCTGTTTTTTTTACGTTGGCTGAAGCACAATATATTCTGCTACAATGGTTTACCATTACCCTGTGTATATTCCCCGTTTCAAATGTATTTCTTGTAAATAACATATTGTCTGATTATGGTTTTTAATCCATTCTGCAGTCTGTCTGTCTCTGTTTTGTGGGAGTGTTCATTCCATTCACATTCACAGTTATGATTATAATCTGTGTCTTTCCTTCCATCCTCTTTCCCTCCGTTTAGGCTTTTAGTTCTCCCTTCTCTCTTCCTCTCCACAGTAGAGTTTTAATTTTTTAACCACCACCTCCTTCAGTGTTCCCTCCTTTCTTTAGCCCCCCTCCTTTTTACTCTCCTTTTCCTTTACTACTTCTTCCCTCCCTTTTAGCCTCCCCTCCCTTTTCTTCCCCTCCTACTGCCTATAGAGCTAGTTAGATTTTTATACTTGAGTTTGTTGTTCCCTCCTTGAACCAAATCAGATGAGAGTAAATCTCATACGATGCTCATCTCTCTCTCCCCTCATTCCCTCTACTGTAATATATTTTTGTGCCTCTTTCTGTGATATAATTTACCTTTTTCTGCCTCTTCCTTTTCACATCTCCCATTACAATCCCTTTGTATCCTTAAATCACATTTTTATCATCACATCATTTACTTTATACCCACGCCCTTTATCTATGTCTATCCCTTTTATATATCATAATAAATATACAATTCTCCAGATAAACAAGTATCATCTTCCCTTATAGGAATTTAAACAGTTTCCCCATATTGAACAACACAGCTTTTTCCCCCTGTTGACTTTTTTATGCCTCTCTTGAGACTTGTGTTTGAAGATCAAATTTTCTATTGAGCTCTGGCCTTTTCATCTGGAAGGTCTGGAAATCCCTTATTATTTGTCCATCTCCTTGCCTGAAATAGTATGTTCAATTTTTCTGGGTAATTGATCCTTGGTTGTAGTCCTGGCTCCTTTGTCTTACAGAATATCATATTCCAATCTCTCTGATTCTTTAATGTAGGAGCTGCAGGGTCCTGTGTTATCTTGACTGTAGCTCCTCAATATTTGAATTGTTTCTTTCTGGCTGCCTGCAGTATTTTCTTCTTCACTTGATAGTTCTGGAATTTGGCAACGATATTCCTTGCTGTTTTTAGTTTGGGATCCCTTTCAGGAGGTGAATGGTGGATTTCTTCGATGACTATTTTGCCCTCTGGATCTAGAACTCCTGGGCAGTTTTCCTTTATGATTTCTTGGAAGATATTGTCCAGGCTCTTTTTATCATCATGGCTTTTTGGTAGACCAATAATTCTTAGACTTTCTCTCCTGAATCTATTCTCCAGGTCAGTTGTTTTTCCAATTAGATATTTTACAATTTTTTTTTATCTTTTCATTCTTTAGATTCTGTTTGACTGATTCTTGATGTCTCATAGAGTCATTAGCTTCTACTTGCCCAATTCTATTTTTTATCAGATTGTTTTCTTCAGTTAACTTTTCATCTCTTTTTCCATCTGTCCAATTCTTGCTTTTCAGGAGTTATTTCTCCAGTCAATTTTTGTACTTCCATTTCCATTTGTCCAATTTTCCCAGTTAGGTTTTGTACTTCCTTTTCTATTAGTCCAATTTTCCTTTTAAATTCTTCCGTGATTTCTTTTTTCATATTTTTAAAATCATGGGTCAGTTTTTCTTCTGCTTCCCTAATTTGGCTTTTAAAATCCTTCTTGAGCTCTTCCAAGAATGCTCTTTGGGCTTGAGATCAGCTCATATTCCCTTCTGAAGTTTCAGCTAGGAGTACAGTCTCAATGCTGCCCTCCTTGGTATTTGTGTTTTAGTTCTTGTCCCCATAGAAAGATTCTGTGATCTTATCTTTTCTGATTTGCTTCTTGCTCATGATGATCGCCCTTTTTCTGGCTTTTAAAAGTCAGGATTTCTGCTTCTGGGACACAGCAGGTTCTGTTCCACCATTCTTGTATTTAGAACTTGAGGCTTTGTGTATTGTGGTCTCTGTTCTTTCAACTAGAATATAGAATTCTGTAGCTTTCCTGGTACTGAGCTGGCTGATGTACCAAAGGAGAGACCAGGTGAAGTCTTTCTGAGTTTCCCCAGAGTTACCTTGGAGCTAGCTACATTAAATGTGGGGGAGGGGTGGTCTGGCCACAGGAGGTCTCCTCTCCTGAGCACAGGCAGGCTTCAGTGGTTGGTGAACCCCATTTGCACTAGTGTCTTCCCCATTTCCCTGGCTGTGCTTAGGCATGCCTGTGATCCTGGTGTTGATGATTGTGGGGTCAACCCCCCTGGGGCTCAGGATCTCCTCCTGGTTCCTTGGGGTGAGGCTGTCTGGGACAGCTCCAGTCCTGCACTGGTCCCCTGTGCACTCTTCCAGCTCCATGCAACAGATACTTCCTGTTGACCTTCCAGTCTGTCCTGGATTGGAAATCTGCCACAGTCTGTCTCCTATTGGATTTTGCCACTCTAAAATTTGGTCAGATTCTCTTTTTAGAGGTATCTGAAGGAGTTTGTGGGAGCTTACGTGAGAAGTTGTTCTCTGCCATCTTGGCTCTGCCCCCCCCCATATATGAAATTTTTAAAAACTGATTTCTAAAATATAGAAGGAATTGTTAAAACTGAACATTTTAATCTGAACAGATAGAAATGAATGAATGAAGCATAAGTGCTTACTAGTTCAGAGCACTGTGCTAAGTGCTGGGAATATATATATATATATAGTAAGAGAAGAAGGGAGGATTCTGGGAAGATGGCAGAGTAGATCAGAAAATTTCAAGTTCTCCAGATTTTCCTTCATAAAAAGAGATAAAATATCTCTTCAGGGCAAACATAGAGCAGTGAAAACAAATAAGAGTAGAGGCAAAATCCAAGTATTCCTGGGATAATCAGAGAAGATCTGAATAAAAATCCCAGGAAGAAGTTCTATCCCTGTGAAGAGTAAACACCTCCAGGTTAGGGTCATCTTAGACAACAGGCAGCAAGCCCTGGGGTTAATTGAGTTGGGGACTGCCTCAGCCCCAACCACAGAAACTTTCCCCCAGGACAATGAGGGGAGTTGGGCTTCTGATCTGGGGAAGATTGAGGGAACCTCTGCTGACAAGGAACACCAGACTCAGCTGTGCTGCAGAGATATGGTGAGGGCCAGAAGGAACCAAGACACACCTGGTAAGGGAAGAAGCAGTGGAACCGGATGCTGGTGGCTGTGGACACTTACTTAAGGCCAGAGGTCTTGGTTTGAGTTTGAGGTCAGAGGGGAGAACTAAAGATGATTTGAGACCAGAGGCACCATCCTTCATACCCCTGTGCTAGAGGTGATTATAAAAACTAAACTATTATCCAAAGAAGTGTACAGGAAAAAGAGAAAGAATCCAACCACAGAGATATACTGTGAGAATAGAAAAGATTGGGGTTTGTCTTCAAAGGAGGATACTGAAGCAAAGAAACCTTCTACCCCAAAGAGTAATGTCAAATGGTCGCCTACCCAAAAAGAATTAATTGAAAAACTTTAAAAAGGCCTTAAAAATCAAATGAGAGAGGTTGAAGAAAAACTAAAAATAAGACTAATCCCAAGAAAAACAAAGATTATGAAAAGAAAGTTAACTAGCTGGAAAAAGGGAAGCAGAATCTTAAGAAAATGATTCCTTGAAAATCAGAATTGGGAAAGGGGGAGCCAGCAAAGTTATAAGAGACTGAGAAATTAAAAAAACAAAAAACAAAAACAAAATAAAAAGAATGAAAAAATAGAAAAGAATGTGAAATCTAAGAAAAAGCTACTGATCTGAAGAACAGATTAAAAGAAAGAAGAGAAGGCATGAGAATAATTAAACTAAAATAATACAAGAAATAAACAAAATTGTCCTGAAGCAGTAGAAGAAGAGGGGAAAGCAGAAATAGGAAAAAGTACCCTGATCACTACCTGAAAGAGACCCTATGAGGAAAATTCTCAGGAATATTATAGTCAAATTCCAAAACCCCCAGCTCAAGGATAAAATATTACGAGAAACAAGAATAAAACTTATACGTGGCAGTATCACAATTAGAATCATACAAGTCCAAACAGTGGTGACACTAAAAGATCGTAGGTCTTGGAACAGTATATATTGAAGAACAAAAGAACTGGACCCCTAGCCAAAAATATGATACCCTTCAAAGCTAAGCATAATTATGAAGGAAAAAAATGACATTTAATGAATTGTCAGACTTTCAGGACTTTGTTAAAAAAAAAAAAAAAGAAAAACAACATCTGAACTTGATAGAAGATTTGACATACAAGAGCTAAGAGAAATATTAGGTACATACCAATGACCAGTTACAAAGGACTCAATAAGGACAGATTGTTTACCTTTAATGTATGTAAAATGTATATCTAAGATTGTTATTAGTAATTAGGTAGCTTATAAGAAAAGATTGGGGCAGACCTAAGTATGATATGATTTCAAAAAGTAAAAGTTTTCAAGAACAGCTAAAAAGCATAATTATCTTCAAATGAAGTATGAGAGGATGAACCAATACAAAGAAATTAGATGGGGGGTGTTATTTCTAGAACCCCACTTTCATTGTAAATGGATTCAATAGGGAAAATACATATATATCTAGAAGTGCATAAAAATCTAACAGATTTAGAAAGAAATGCTAAGGGTTTAGGGAGCATGGAGAGGATGAGAGTATAATGGGAGTTAAAAAATCTTCCCAGCCCATTGATAGGCCTCAGGTGGGGCTATTGAGGGAGGCTTGATTGAGGGTGGCTTGTTTTGTATGGGGGCCCACACCTTTTGCTAATTGCTAGTGAGGCATTGGGTCACAAGGGGTTGTTACCTCCGTCTCTGAAGAGTATATACTCTGAGGTGAGGTTTTGCTTTGGGACTTATTTTTTGGAAGAAGATTGGTGTGCCAGATGAGACTCTGAGTAACCTTTAAGGAGCTCCCTGACTTTGAAAAACTCAGATGTTGGTCCTTCTCTCTCTGGTAATGATGTATGTATTGCTTATAGTCAGACAGTTGGAACTGTGTTCTGTTGGTCCTGGTTGTGTTTTCTCTGTTGGTTTATGTTTGACTAAAGTGATTGTTGACCCTTCAAAAGTTGCTTTCCTTTTAGATATAAGAACCTATGGAGCAGCCTCTCCTGTGTATGCAGGGGTGTTTATTGCTACAGAGGGATCTTTAGAGGGGAGGCTAAGGAAATAGGTGAAAGGGGAATGTAGAAGGGTATTTAGATTTATGGGAAGGAGGATAAAGGAGGGATTGTATCAGTAGGTGATGGGTAGAGGTAAAGTAAAGGAGTTAGGAAAGATAGAAAAATAGATACACAGAAACAAAAACAAAGATTAGTAGTAGAATCTTTTAGGGAAAGTATATGTGTGTACATATTATATTTATTTATGTGTATATATGTATTTGTGGATGTATATATCCATATCTCTGTATAAATATGTCCACACTTATTTTTAGCCAGGGGGGAGAAGGGGAAAAGGAGGAAAAAGAACAAAGTAAAAAGTATACAGCAGAGAACAAAAGTAAACCTACAAAGAAGTAAAGAAAAGATGGACAGCTTTCAACATAATGCTAAGTATTTAATATATAGGCTTTCTTGAAATGGAAAGTTATTCCTATGTATTCTGAATCTTCTCCTATGTTCTGCTGTGTACATGACGTTTTTTCTTGTAATTTATATTTAAGTTCTTATTATATACTTGTTTTAGTATTTGTCTAAAATAAAAAGATAAAAAAAATTTTTAAATCAAAAAAAAAGAGAATCCCTGCTTTTAAGGAATTTACATTCTAATAGAGGGAGCCAACACCTTTGCAAGATTTCAGCTGCATGTTAAGCAAAAGGTCCCATGGTACAGCAGTAAAGCAGATGGTGCTGCCTCTTTTTATTCATTCATTTATTTATTTATTTAACTTTTAACATTCATTTTCACAAAATTTTGGGTTCCAAATTTTCTCCCCTTTTGTCCCCTCCCCCCACCCCAAAACACCGAGCATTCTAATTGCCCCTATCACTAATCTGCCCTCTCTTCTATCATCCCTCTCTGCCCTTGTCTCCATCTTCTCTTTTGTCCTGTAGGGCCAAATAACTTTCTATACCCCTTTACCTGTATTTCTTATTTCCTAGTAGCAAGAACAGTACTCGACAGTTGTTCCTAAAACCCTGAGTTCCAGCCTCTCCTCCTCCCTCCCTCCCCACCCCCTCCCTTTGGAAGGCAAGCAATTCAACACAGGCCACATCTGTGCAGTTTTGCAAATGACTTCCATAATAGTTGTGTTGTATAAGACTAACTATATTTCCCTCCATCCTGTCCTGTCCCCCATTACTTCTATTCTCTCTTTTGATCCTGTCCCTCCCCATGTGTTGACCTCAAATTGCTCCCTCCTCCCCATGCCCTCCCTTCCATCATCCCCCCCACCTTGCTTATCCCCTTATCCCCCACTTTCCTGTATTGTAAGATAGGTTTTCATACCAAAATGAGTGTGCATTTTATTCCTTCCTTTAGTGGAATGTGATGAGAGTAAATTTCATGTTTTTCTCTCACCTCCCCTCTTTTCCCCTCCACTAATAAGTCTTTTGCTTGCCTCTTCTATGAGAGATAATTTGCCCCATTCCATTTCTCCCTTTCTCCTCCCAATATATTTCTCTCTCACTGACTGATTTCATTTTTTTAAGATATGATCCCATCCTCTTCAGTTCACTCTGTGCACTCTGTCTCTATGTGTGTGTATGCGTGTGCATGTGTATGTGTGTGTGTGTGTGTGTGTGTGTGTGTGTGTGTGTGATCCCACCCAGTACCCAGATACTGAAAAGTTTCAAGAGTTACAAGTATTGTCTTTCCATGTAGGAATGTAAACAGTTCAACTTTAGTAAGTCCCTTATGACTTCTCTTTGCTGTTTACCTTTTCATGCTTCTCTTCATTCTTGTGTTTGAAATTCAAATTTTCTTTTCAGCTCTGGTCTTTTCATCAAGAATGCTTGAAAGTCCTCTATTTCTTTGAAAGACCAATTTTTCCCCTGAAGTATTATACTCAGTTTTGCTGGGTAGGTGATTCTTGGTTTTAGTCCTAGTTCCTTTGACTTCTGGAATATCCTATTCCAAACCCTTCGATCCCTTAATGTGGAAGCTGCTAGATCTTGTGTTATCCTGATTGTATTTCCATAATGCTTGAATTGTTTCTTTCTAGCTGCTTGCAATATTTTCTCCTTGACCTGGGAACTCTGGAATTTGGCCACCATGTTCCTAGGAGTTTTTCTTTTTGGATCTCTTTCAGGCAGTGATCTGTGGATTCCTTGAATACTTATTTTGCCCTCTGGTTCTAGAATCTCAGGGCAATTTTCCTTGATAATTTCATGAAAGATGATGTCTAGGCTCTTTTTTTGATCATGGCTTTTAGGTAGTCCCATAATTTTTAAATTGTTTCTCCTGGATCTATTTTCCAGGTCAGTTGTTTTTCCAGTGAGATATTTCACATTATCTTCCATTTTTTCATTCTTTTGGTTTTGTTTTGTGATTTCGTGGTTTCTCATAAAGTCATTGGCCTCCATCTGTTCCATTCTAATTTTGAAAGAACTATTTTCTTCAGTGAGCTTTTGAACCTCCTTTTCCATTTGTCTAATTCTGCTTTTGAAAGCATTCTTCTCCTCACTGGCTTTTTGAACCTCTTTTGCCAATTGAGTTAGCCTATTTTTCAAGGTGTCATTTTCCTCAGCATTTTTTTGGGTCTCCTTTAGCAGGGTGTTTACCTACTTTTCATGCTTTACCTGCATCTCTCTCATTTCTCTTCCCAGTTTTTCTTCCACCTCTCTAACTTGATTTTCAAAATCCTTTTTGAGCTCTTCCATGGCCTGAGCCCATTGGGTGGGCTGGGATACAGAAGCCTTGACTTCTGTGTCTTTTCCTGATGGTAAGCATTGTTCTTCTCATCAGAAAGGAAGGGAGGAAATACCTGTTCACCAAGAAAGTAACCTTCTGTGGTCTTATTTTTTTTTCCCTTTTCTGGGCATTTTCCCAGCCAGTGACTTGACTTCTGAATTTTCTTTCCACCCCCACCTCGCCTCCAGATCTGCCCAGCCAGCACTTGGGGTCTGAGATTCAAATGCTTCTTCCCTGCCTCAGGGCTTTTGGTGGGGGCGGGGCTGCTATTCAGTGTGAGATCAAGTTCAGGTGCTCGGGTGGGGGCAGGGCAGCCACTCAGGGCTCAGTTTCCTCAGGGGGTTTTTGTGGAGACTTTCAACAGTGGATCCAGGCTCCTGCCTGCTTTGGGAGCCCTTGTCTGCTGCCGCCTCCGCTGCTGCCTCCCAAGGGGGCCTGAGTTATGGGAGGACCCCACTCCCCTCTCGGCAAGCCTAGAAGACCCTCTCACCAAACTTTGGGGCCTGTGGGTGGAGGGACCCGCGTGGCTGCTGGAGATTCTGTCCCTGAAGCCTGCTCGGATCGGCTCTTCTCGGTGTCACGAAGCCAAGGCAGGGCTGGGCTCAGCTGCAGGTCCAGGGCATGATGGACCTTTTGCGAGAGGTTTTCAGGGCTCTCTGGAACAGAAATCTCGTCTGCTCCGTTGTTCTACGGCTTTTGCTGCTCCAGAATTTGTTGGGAGTTCTTTTTTACAGATATTTTATGGGCTGCGGGTTTGGAGCTAGAGTATGTGTGTCTTTCTACTTTGCCATCTTGCCTCCACCCCCTTGCCTCTTTTTTAATATTATATATACTAATTAAATCATCTTTCTGATGTTGAACCATTTGACAATTCCAAGGATTTTGGTGAAAATAACTTTTTTCTGCTTTGGATGGTCTTTAAAAGGTGTGACTGTAGCAACAACTGGAACAGATTATATCTCCACAAGGATTTCTTAGCAGAATAGTGTTTGTGGACACAGGTCTGGAAGCATTGCTGTTCTAAAGGGTTTTAAGTACAAAGACCTGGGCCATCTGCCATCAGGGTCTGAGGCAAGATGATGGTCAGGGTGGTAGTGTTTGTACATGTCTGCTACATACTGCCTCCTGTCTTCTTCAGGTTCCTCACTGCTCCAGCTAGTATAACTTACCTGCCCTGGGTGGGGAGGCAGTTGGTGGGGATAACTGGCCCCTTCTCCAAGCGAACTACTTCTCCAGATGATGATTACAAGGGCTGGCCTGGAAGCAGAACCAGGATCTAGATGGTTTTGCCACTCCCAGGGCTTGAGTGCCTATCTGCCTGTTGGTGGATGAGGAAGACAGACCCTTAGGAAGAAATAACATAGAGGAAGAATTGGGAAGAGAAATGAGAGTAATGCAAGAAAATAATGAAAAAAAATTAATAGCTTGGTAAAGGAGAAACAAAAAATACTGAAGAAAATAACACCTTAAAAAAATAGACTAAGGCAATGGCAAAAGAGGTCCAAAAAGCCAACGAGGAGAAGAATGCCTTAAAAGGTATAATTGGCCAAATGGAAAAGGAAGCCCAAAAGCTCACTGAAGAAAATCTTTCAAAATTAGAATAGAGCAAATGGAAACTAATGACTCCAAGAGAACTCAAGAATTTACAAAACAAAACCAAAAGGATGCAAAATAGAAGACGGTGTGAAATATCTCATTGGAAAAACAGCTAACCTGGAAAATTATCAAGGAAAACTGCCCTGATATTCTAGAACCAGAGGGCAAAATAGAAATGGAAAGAACCCACCAATCACCTCCTGAAAGAGATCCCAAAAGGCAAACTCCTAGGAATGTTGTAGCCAAATTCCAGAGTTCCCAGGTCAAAGAGAAAATATTGCAAACAGCCAGAAGGAAACAGTTCAAGTAATCAGGATAACATAAGATTTAGCAGCTTCTACATTAAGGGATCTGAGGGCTTAGAATTTGATATTCAGAATGGCAAAGGAGCTAGGATAAAACCAAGAATCATGTACCCAGCAAAACTCAGTATAATCCTTCAGGAGCAAAAATAGACATTCAATGTAATAGCAGACTTTCAAGCATTCTTGATGAAAAGACCAGAATTGAATAGAAAATTTGACTTTCAAATGCAAGACTCAAGAGAAGCATAAAAAGGTAAATAGGAAAGAGAAATCATAAGGGAGTTATTAACGTTGAACTGTTTACATTCCTACATGACAATATAACATTTGTAACTCATGAGACCTTTCTTAGTCTTAGGGTAGCTGAAGGGAATACATACATACATACATACATACATACATACATACATACATATATATATATATATATATATATATATATATATATATGACAAGAGGACACGAGTTAAATATGAAGGGATGATCTCTAAAAAAATTATTAAGGGGTGAGAGGGGAATGTACTGGGAAAAGGAGAAAGGAAGAGAATGGGATAAATTATCTGACATAAGAGGCAAGAAAAAGCTTTTACAGTGGAGGGGAAGAGGAGGGAGGTGAGAAGGAATGAGTGAACCTTACTCTCATCAGATTTGGCTTAAGGAGGAATAACATACACAACTGGGTATGGAAATCTATCCTACCCTACAGGAAAGTAGAGGGGAAGGGGTTAAGAGAGGGAGGATAATAGAAAGGAAGGCAGATTGAAGGAGGGGTAACCAGAAGCAAACACTTCTGAGGAGGGACAGAGTCAAACGAGAGAATAGAATAAATGAGCAGGATAGAATGGAGGGAAGTATTGTTAGTCTTTCACAACATGACTATCATGGAAGTGTTTTGCATAACTACACATGTATAACCTATATAGAATTGCTTGACTTCTTAATGAGGGTGGATGGGGAGGGAAGAAGGGAGAGAATTTGGAACTCAAAGTTTAAAAATGAATGTTTAATATTAAAAATTGTTTTTACGTGCAACTGGGAAATAAGACATGCAGGCAATGGGGTATCTATCTTGTACTACAGGAAAATAAGGAAGGGAATAAAAGGGAGTGATAGAAGGGAGGGCAGCTGGGGGAAGGGGTAATTGGAATGCAGGCAGTCTTGATGTGGGGGGAAGGGAGAGATGGGGAGAAAATTTGGAACTCAAAATCTTGTGGAAGTGAATGTTGAAAACTAAAAATAAATTAATAAAAAACTTTTTAAGATCCCAGTTCCTCCAAGGTGGCACAATCAAGCCTGTACACTGGTCTAGGAGCAACAAGAAACTTTTGTGCCCAGAATCTGTGAGTAGTAGTTTCCTCTCCACAACCACTCGACCTCCATTTCCACCAAGCCAGTACTGGGGGCTGAGATTCAGATAAGTTGCTCAATTGCCCCAGGGGCTTTAGGTAGGGGCAGGGCTGCCATTCAGTGTGAGATAAAAATCAGCAGCTCTGTTCCCCCAAGGGTTTTACAGTGCAACAATGGATGCAGCCTGCCTCCTGACCCATGCGGCCTCTGCCACCACTGCCTGAGGACAGAGCTATGGGGAAGGCCCTGCTCCCTTCTCAGCCAGCTGAAAAAACCCTCTCACTGACCATTGGCACCTGTGGGTTGAGGGATCTGCAAACTGCTACTGCTGCTGGGGATTCTGCTCCTGAGGCCTGCTCAGGGCCTGCTCAGGTCCTCCTTCTGGCTCTGTGCTGTGAGGGCCGAGGCTGGGCTGGGCTCTACTCTGAGTCTGGTGTGACAGACCTTTCCCGCTGGCCTTTCAGGTCACCTTGGGCTGAAAATCTCCTCCACTCCTGTGTTCAGTGGCTTCTGTTGCTCTGGAATTTGTTGAGAGTCTTTGTTTATAGGTATTTTATGGGCTGTGAGGGAAGAGCTAGTGTATGTGTGTCTTTCTGCTCTGCCGTCTTGGCTCCACCCCCTCTAAAAATTTTTAAAAGAAGAAATTGAAATTGTCAATAACTTAGAAAGTGCTCAACTTCATTAACAATCAGAGATGCAGATTAAAAGAACTTTCAGCCTCCACGTTATGGTCATAAAACTGGCCAAAAAAAAAAAAATGGCAAGCAAAGGAACAAAGTCTGGTGAAGTTTTAGGGAAAGAGATACACTCATTGTTGGTGGAGTTTCACACTTGTTGAATTTATTTAGTGAAAAGTTAGAAAAATAATACTCTTTGATTTGAACGTTCCATTGTTGGAAATATTCCTTGAAAGTATAATCAAAAAAGCTGTTTCTTTCAAAATGCTAAAAGTAACATTCTGTCTAATTACAACATATTAAAAGTAAGTAAAATATCCAACAAGAAAGGAATGGTTTAATATAGTATCTGGAATGAAGTACCATAGCATAATTAAAATGAACCCTTCTCCATTTAATGAAATATAAAAGAGCTTTATGAAATAATGCAGAATGAAAGATGTAAAACAATTAGAGTTCATACTAAATAAAATGCCAAAAAAATGAACAGAAATGAATAAACAAAAGATTTTGATGGACACTGAGAGTGAATGAAAATTTGTGACATTTTATGGGGTGAATTTCATTTATTTAAATAGTTGAAAGGTAAATTGATGGTCACTACTGCTTATGATAAATCATTAAAACATTTTTAAAGAAAGGAAATTGTAGCCAGATGGATAATTTTCTGCGTGTGCCCAAAACAACAAGAAAAATCATTTTGTGAAACACTTGGTCAAGCTGTCTGCAAGTTCATTTTTTTTCCCCTCAAGAATCTTGAACTGTTGTGTGAAGCAATACTGCTCATAATCTTCCATCCCTTCCTCCTTTGCCATAAATCTTACTTGAAACCTATAATGTGCTTGGCTGTTAACATTTCTTTGCTTGGAAGGAGATAGTAGGTCTGCTAAATGAGGTGTTCGGGCTATCTCCTTTAGTATCATTTAACTCCTCAAAGAAATGGTGATAAAGACAATGCCTTTTTCACATTTTCACATTTTCTGTCTTTTAGAGTTGACAGTTTGTCAGCCCATTTCAAGTGTTCCGTAAAATTGATGTTTCTTACAGCTCTTGGTTTCACAGTGAAATTACCTGCCAGCTCCCTTTCCATAGCTCTGCAGAGGGTCGATCTATGTCTGTGAAAACATCACTGGGGGAAGTCCCAGTGCAGATTACAACTCCCCTGCGGCTTTGTACCTAAGTTCTAGGAAAATGTTGAAGATATTTCAAGATATTAAGTGATTTGCCCAGGGTCTCGCATAGCTAGTAAGTGTCAGAGGCACACTTAACCCACATTTTCCTGATTCTAATCCCAGAATTCTGTGTTTTCTATCATATTTCCTGAGCTGCATCAAGAAGCTCTGCTCTCAAATCCTGTGATTTTCTTATGTCTTCAGGTTGTAACAATGTCAATTGCTAATAGGTTTCAACTTTTTGCAGTATATATTGATTCCTTGGTTGTTGGACAGAGAGTTCACATTTAGAGTTTGCAGCCTCTAAATTAATGTTTATTGATTGTCTAAAGACAGTGTTTCTTACCGCCCTCTACACCGTTTTCCGGCAATCCTCCACTGGCACTGAGGTAGCAGAAGGGGTTCAAACGTGACTCAAGTCCATTTGGAGTTTGAGGTTGTTTGTTTGTTGGTTTGTTCTATGAGTTGCTATAGCCAAAGCATTCATCTTTCAATGGCCAAACTAGTAGTGAAGATCCTCTCGGTGCTTAGTTTAGCTCATTAGTAGAGCCTATTTTTTAAGCCTTTCCTGCTTAATGGAATTTGCCAGAATTTATGCTGCACTGGCATAGCTTTCAGAACCCAAGGGTACCTCCTTGCTGAGATAAAGCATTGGAGTAAAAATTTTGAGGGGAAAGACTTAGCTATTTTATACTAAATTTTGTTCTATAATGAACATTGTTCTGCCACATAGGTGATTTTTAACCATTCGTATTGCTGCTTGCATCCTAGTTCTTTGTGAAATACTTTGAAGCATACATTTTGATTTTGTCACTGTAACGTGGGCCATTGTGACTCAAACTTTTAGTCTCCAATGCAGCATTGAATTTACCTACTATAATCATCCCTGAGGCTGTCATATACAGTACTTTACTTGTTCTATTTTTATCTTCTTTAAACTGGAAGCAATTTAGAATTCATTTACATTTTATAGATGCTGAAAAAAACTCTTAAAGGAAGTGAGAGTAAAGATTTGGCTGAAGCGCAAGAAGCACCATCTTTGGTTCCATTTGGAGATGTGGTATGTAAAAGCATTCTATGCACCTATAAATTGCTTTATAGCTCCAGCTAATTCATCCTCTGACTTTGGGGTATTCAACAAGAGTGGACATGAAATAATCTATGATAAAATTTCTCTCTCTTCTTTTTTTATGAAATAAAGACTTTACAAGAATATTCCTTAATATTAAAGTTAAGGTAAATGAAAATAGCTTATTGAAGAGAATGAATGAAGGTTACTTATGCTATTCATTACCTAAATGTAGATATTTTTTAAAATCCACCAAACTGATATGGATATAGTATTCTAATATGGGAGAAAGAAAACTAAATAATCCTCTGAAGTTCACAAATAGTACTTTGAAAATGAGAATTCATAAATATAGCTCCCTATTTTCTAGACATATTTATCAAATATTTGACGAATGACAGGACCATGCTACTTGTACTTTATGCTTTGAAAAATAGAAAATACTCTACAAATATGTGGTAAATTGGAATATTTTCCCCTTGCTTTATTCTTTGGAATACCCTGCAAACAGTATCACAACAAATCACGTATTAGACAGTTTCACAATTCCTTTCAGTTCATAGGATTGTAGATCTGGATCTGGGAGAAAATCCAGAATCCCATCTAGCCTAACTCCTTAATTTTATAGTTAAGGAAATGGATTTAGGGAAATTAAGTGATTTGCCCAAGACCAGCCAGAATCCCAATTTATAGTGTTACCGTGTGTGCATTCGTCCTTCATTGCTGAAGAAGACCGTGACATCAGAGAAATGATGACATGACTTGCACTTGACTTTGGTTTTTTTTTTTTTTTTTTGAGTGAGAGAGGGCTGTGCAGGTCACCAGCCTTAGTTCTCCTCCAGAACCATGTGAATGCAGTGACCATATATTCATCAGGATGACTGAAAATGACTCAGGATGAGGCAATTGGGGTTAAGTGACTTGCCCAAGGTCACACAGCTAGGGAGTGTCAAGTGTCTGAGGTGAGATTTGAACTCAGGTCCTCCTGACTCCTGCACTGGTGCTCTATCCACTGTACCACCTAGCTGCCCCCTATAGTGTTATGTGTCAAAGGACTAAGGGCTTCATTGATGATGGAAAGATTAGAGGCCTTACTCATTGGTTTTGCTTCTCTCATGAAGATCCCTCACTCCTCAAAAACAAATGCCACCAATCTCCCTCACCAAGAAATGAAGTTAGTCTGGGGTATGACCTAATGTTGCATACATTCAAAAGTGGGTTTGCTTTAGTAGTTGCTATAACTAACATTTTTTCCTACCAGTGGAATTTGAGAATTTCAACCTTTACTTTGATTATATCTCTCTATGCTTTTGTGTTCTTAAAACAATATTTTTGTCTTATTATTTTAGGAAGGCATTATAGTCCGGCTTTATTCAATTCAATTCAGTGACCTTTAAGGGCTACAATATGCAGGGTACTTAAGATTTTTTTTGCATATCATTAAACCTTCACTTTATAGTTTATGCTGGCATTGCTTTAAAAGAAAAATGAAAGTTCTATATTGCAATTCACCACCATCATTATTATTACTACTACTATCACTACTGTGGAAATTAATCTAGTTTCACACAGTATGAAATAATATTTGCAATTTTGAGTTAACATGCCTATGTTCATTTGACTGATACTGCAATTTTGTACTCAAGAAAGGTGCATTTATTTTATGGGTAGAAGGCTTATTTTTTTTGTATTTATCTCAAATTATCACTGCCTTAGATTCATTTTCTGTATAGTTTGAATAACACTTCCACAGAATCATGAAATCTTACAGCTGGAAGGGATCGTTAGTCCAAACATGGCTGTACTAACACTCGCTTTACAACAATTTGACAAGTGATCATCTGACTTTTGCTTAAAAACTTCCAGTGAGGGAGAATTTACAGCTTATTACAGAATTTACAAGCCTATTCCATCTTTGGGAAGCTCTAGTCACTAGGAGGTTTTTCCTTCCATTAAGCCTGGATTTCCATCTTTGCAATTTCCACCCATTGTTCCCAGTTCTTCCCTCTAGTGTTAAATAGAACAAGTCTGATGTCTCTTCCTCGTGATAGCTATTCAGCTAGTGAAAGACAGATATATTATCTCCTCCAAATCTCTTCTTATGTCTAAACAACCTCAATTCCTTGCATACGTCCTCAAAATTCACCTCAATATTTACCCCAAGGTGAATGAACTCAAAGTCCTTCACCATTCTAAATGCCTAACTCTTAATATTCTCTAGTTTATCAATGTTTTTTCTAAAATGTGATTCCCAGAGCAGAAGACAGCACTCCAGATATCGTCTGACCAAGGCATGATAGAGTGGGACTTTAATCTAGGTAACCTTAAGACTATGTTAGCTTTCTTGACTGCCATCTTGTATTGCTGACTCATGTAAAACCTTCAGTCCATTGAAACCCCTAGATCTTTTGGAGACAAACTTTTTAACCTTAACTTCTTCATATTACACTTTTTTAGTTGATTTTTTTTTATCCCAAGTATAAGACATTACAGTTAATCCTCTTAAATTTTCTCTATATTCAAATCCTGTGTTTTATCCTGTAAAGGTATCTTTTAGACTCTGACACAGTCATTCTTTCTTAGCTATCCCTCTCAATTTTCTTTCGTCTGTAGAGTTGGTAAGCCTGTCATTAATGTTATTATCTAAGTTATTTATTTAGACTGTTATAATACATGACTAAGTACAGATATCATGAGACACTCTACTAGGGTTTTTCTTTCAAGGTGACATCGAACCAGTTAGGACACCTTTTGTCTTTTTCCATTCCTGTTGTACCTCTCCTGATCCCTATTATCTTTCAGAGATGTTGGCACTGAACACTGAACACATCAGCTACTTCTTTCAGTACTTATATAGTACTACATAAGTACTATATAAGACTATAATACACCTGGACCAGGTGACTTGAATTCATTGGGGCAGCTAAGTGCTCTCAAATTCTCTCCAGTTCTTGCTACCACAAAAAGTGCTATTATACATATATAGAAACACTCTCTGTGTCTTTGTATTCTTTGGAGTATACACCTAATAGTAGTTTCTACCATATCAAAGGTTATATACAATTTAGTGACATTTTAAATATAATTATAATTAAATATAGTTTCCAAAAAATTGGGCCAATTCAGAGTTCCACTAGCAGCGAATTATTGTGCCTGTCTTACCATAACTTCTCCAACATTTTACCATTTTTGTCTTTCATCATCTTTGGCAATCTGATCTTTTTCTTATTCCCATTTCTAGTATCAATATTTCATCCACACCAAGCAGTTGTCTTCTTCTTTAAAAAATTCTCCTCTTGTCTCCAGTGTAACTAAAAAATTCCAAACAACTTATAATTTTCCTTAACTTTCTGTGTTAATAATTATGCCAATTCTGAGTTTTAGGACTCCTGGTAGTGCCTTAATAGACTATGCCACATTTTTGTGGTACCTCTGTTACCTGTCATTACTTCTGTTTTCTGTACATGACTTTTAAAATTTTTTATTGTATGACGAGTTCCTTGAGCATCCCCATTGGTTGATTTAAGTAACTCCATTTTCCTAATCATCAAAATTGTTATTCCTTGTATCTTTCATTCTTGAGAGCTTCCCATCTTTTTTGTGATAGCTTCTCATATAAATATTTAAATCATAGGAGCCTCCTTCACCCAATGCTTATGAAATCTACTATTCTAAAACTCTGGTAAAAGACAGATTTTACCTGGCTGTACTCTCCTATATCACAAATTCTAATATGCAGTAGTCATCTCCTCCCTTCTTCTTTGGCTCCTACCTCTTCTACTATAGCAATCAGTTTTTCAATCAAATCCTGGTTGGTTCCTCCATCTTTTGAAGTTTATTATAAACTGTTATATTTGTTACTGGGGCTAATATAGCTGCTGCTCCTATCCTGTACTCAGCCAGGTTCAGTGCTAAGGGAGTCTTCTAATTAGGGTGATTAGACTTCCCATTCTTATACTCTTTGTCTGGATAATAAACCAAGGAGCAGTACTAATTGTAGTAAGTTATGGCTCAAAAGTGTAAGAGGTTCTCCAAAGACAAGGGAGTTTAAAAAGTATTCAGTGTACAAATATGAATCAGATAGGTAACAGGTAGTTTATTTCTATACAGAAAGAAAATTGCTAAGCATAAAAAAGTATCAACTCATGCATTACAGAATTCAGTAACATACCTATGGTTATAGTCATTTGGGAGGCTAATATTTTAAGCCTCATCAGATCCAAATACAGTAGTACAGTACTGCTGATTAGGAATTAGTGGTATTGGACATCGTCCAATCAAACAGCCAAATTTTTTCTTCTTTCTGGTGGTCAATTTCTCCATCAGTTACTGATGCTGTGACCTAGCCACTGACCCAAAAACCTTCCAGGACATTCAGACCCATTTAGTTAGTTAACTTTTGATATCCCACTGGTGAAAAGCAGCTTGGGTAATCTTTCTTAATCTTTCAGTGAATCTCCTGCTGCTGTGATGAGGGGAGGGGGCCACAGTGCAACAAGTGTCCAGCCTAATCTCCTACCTTGGAGGAAGGAGAATAACACCATTTCTTCTGCCCCAAGTTTTCCCTTTAACTGCCTAATACTCTTAAAGGACTCTACCCTAAGAACAAGACCTGGTGGACTCTGGGAATTTATCTAAAATCTTCTTTTAATGATTAGCAAACTCCCTGCTGGTCATACCTTCGCTACCTCAGGGATTTCAAACCCTGTAACTCATCATTTGAACCCCATTCCCATCTCCAATAGCCCAATCCCTTATTCCCATTGCCCAGTGCCCTATGCCAAAGATACCTCTTCCATTATGCTCTTTTGAATGCCTGCTTCATAGGCAGCAAATTTGCTTTTGTCTTAAATCTCTTCTTTTCTTACTCCTCCATCTTCTGGCTTTCACTGAGCTCTGGCTCCATCCTTGTAACACAGCCTCCCTGGCTGCCCTTTTCAGTACTTCTATACTTTTTTACTCAGACAGCTAGGTGGTGCAGTGGATAGAGTACCAGTGCAAGAGTTAGGAGGACCTGAGTTCAAATCTCACATCAGACACTTGACACTCACTAGCTGTGTGACCTGGGCAAGTCACAACTCCAATTTGCCTCATCCTGGGTCATCTCCAGTCATCCTGATGAATATATGGTCACTGGATTTAGATGGCTCTGGAGAAAAAGTGAGGCTGGTGACCTGCACAGTCCTCCCTCACTCAAAAAAAAGTCTAGTGCAAGTCATGTCATCTTTTCTCTGATGGCATGGTCTTCTTCGGCAACGAAGGATGAATACACACTTTCACTCATTTCCTGCAAACTCACTGGACAAGGTGAAGGAGTTGGAATACTCCTTGCTTCCCATTGCCACTTCCAGGTTCTCCTCCTGCCTCCATCATTCAATAACCTGTCCTCCTTTGAGACTCTTCTTATCCATCACTCAATCAAAATTCTGATGGGTGTTATCTACCAACTTATAGGACATACCTCTTCTTCCCTTAATGAATTCAGTGTCTTTCCTCTTCAATTCCTGCCCTCATACTAGAGGACCTCAGTATAAATAATGAGACTTCCTCAAACACCCTAACAGTACAGTTCCCCAACTTATTTCATGTGACCTAGTCCTATACCCCATTGTCACCTCAAGATGTACTGCTTTCACATTCATGTACTTTGAAATTCCCTTTTCTGGTGACCTATTGTCAATCCACCTCTTCTTCCACCTTCCAATTCCAAACCTGCTTTTGTCCACTCTAAGACCTCCAATCCCTCAGTTCTCTACCAGGCCATCATCTCTATACTAGCTACAATCTCCTCCTTTCCCCATCTTGACCCCTTGGTAAACAAGTTCAGTTCTACACTGTACTCTTGAGTCCCTTGCCCCCTTATCCAATTGCCTATCTTTTAAAAGAAATATTTTATTTTTCCCTAATTATATATAAAACAATTTTAACGTTCTTTTTTTTTTTTATAAATTTGGGGATACAGTGGTACTACTGGGTCAAAGGGTACACACAGATTTGTAGCCCTTTGGGTATAGTTTCAAATTGTTCTCTAGAATGGTTAGATGAGTTCACAACTCTACCAAGAGTGCATTGTGCCTTAAATTTCCCACATGCCCTCCAACACTTATCATTTTCCTTTTCTGTCATATTAGCCAATCTGATAGGTGTGAGGTAGTACCTCAGAGTTGTTTCAGTTCACATTTCTCTAATGATTGCCTATTGCTAGGTATTTGTTTGCCTGAGATAAAGAAAGAACAAATACAAAAAGAGGAATAGGTGGTCATGTGTTCATAGCACTTGGAGGCTGGATGAGATTCCTTGTCTACCTGATGCTTGGGACTAGATCCAAATAATCAACAGCTAGAAAGAAAATCTGAAAAAGCCCAGTAGGTGTCTTATGAATCTCCTCTGAATCATCAGCTCTTCTGCCTTAATAATCAGTTAGGAAGTTTTTTAACCACCACATAGTTTGAGCCCCCAGCATTATTATGTGTGGCTGGTAAATAGTTCCCTACCCACACACACCTTAAACTTCCATGTACTCTGTCAGAATCAGGCAGGTAAGAAATATCTGTACATTCTCTTAAGAAATTACACTTATTGTCCAGTTCACCCACCTTACAAAAGGATAAAATTATCATTAAAGCAAATTTTTAAAAGGTTAACTACTCTGCTTTAGGCAGAGAGCCCATGCAGTAAGTTCCTTATCTCAACTATATCATGCTTCCATGCCAGTGTTGTTGTTGTTTTCTGCTCATATTTCTTTCTCTCTTTCATCCATGGTGCTATCACTTCTTTCTTCCTTTATTGACCTTCACATAAATTTCTTCACGTAAATGTATCTTCTAAATGTTCAATAAATGATATTTTGTCCCTCTTCCACCCTTTAACTATACTTATAACATTGCAGAGCCATATTCTTAGTCATATGTCTCGTTTCCTTCTTCCCTCCCCATCCACCCTCATTGAGAAGGCAAGCAATTCGATATAAGTTATACATGTGTAGTTATTTAAAATACTTTCATAATAATCATGATGTGAAAGACTATATCTCCCTCCATCTTATCCCACCCCCCACTAATTCTGTTTTCAGCTTTGACTCTGTCCCTTTTCAAAGGTGTTTGCTTCTGACTATCTCCTTCCCCAGTTTGTTCTCCCTTCTATCATCCTTCCTACTCTTATCCTCTTCCCGCTTACTTTCCTGTAGGGTAAGATACCCAATTGAGTGTGTATGTTACTTCCTCCTTAAGCCAAATCCAGTGAAAGTAAGATTTGCTCATTCCCTCTCACCTCCCTCCTCTTCCCCTACATTGTGAAACCTTTTTCTTGCCTCTTTTATGTGAGATAATTTATCCCATTCTATCTCTCCCTTTCTCCTTCTCCCAGTATATTCCTCTCACCCCTA
Source organism: Notamacropus eugenii (assembly GCF_028372415.1). NCBI lineage: Eukaryota > Metazoa > Chordata > Mammalia > Diprotodontia > Macropodidae > Notamacropus > Notamacropus eugenii. The sequence goes on along the minus strand of NC_092877.1, from coordinate 297,741,046 downwards.
ATTTTATTTTTTAGATATCATCCCTTTATATTCAACTCACCGTGTATCCTCTATCTATCTGTCTAGCTATGTATCTATTTATCTATATTTCCTCCAACTACCCTAATACTAAGCAAGGTCTCATGAGTTACAAATATAATTTTTCTGTGTAGGAATGTAAACAGTTCAATTTTAATAAATTCCTTATGATTTCTCTTTCCTGTTTACCTTTTCATGTTTCTCTTGATTCTTGTATCTGAAAGTCAGATTTTCTATTTAGCTCTTGTCTTTTCATCAAGAATGTTTGGAAGTCCTCTATTTCATTGAATATCCATTTTTTTCCCCTGGAGTATATAATACTCAGTTTTGCGGGGTAGGTGATTCTTGGTTTTAATCCTAGCTCCTCTGATATCTGGAATATCATATTCTAAGTCCTTTGATCCCTCATTGTAGAAGTTACTAGATCTTGTGTTATCCAGATTGTATTTCCATAATACTTGAATTGTTTCTTTCTGGCTGCTTGCAATACTTTTGCCTTGACCTGGGAACTCTGGAATTTGGTTACAATATTCCTAGGAGTTTTCCTTTTGGGATCTCTTTCAGGAGGCAATCAGTAGATTCTTTCATTATCTGTTTTACCCTCTGGTTCTAGAATATCAGGGCAGTTTTCCTTGATAATTTCTTGAAAGATGATGTCTAGGCTCTTTTTTATGATCATGGCTTTCAGGTAGTCCAGTAATTTTGAAATTATCTCTCCTGGATGTATTTTTCAGATCACTTGTTTTTCCAGTGAGATATTTCACATTGGCTTCTATTTTTTCACTCTTTTGGTTCTGTTTTATAATTTCTTGATTTCTCATGAAGTAATTAGCTTCCATTTGCTCCTTCTAATTTTGAAGGAATTATTTTCTTTTGGACCTCCTTTTCTGTTTGGCCAATCCTGCTTTATAAGGCATTCTTATCCTTATTGAGTTTTTGGACCTCTTTTGCTATTTGAGTTAGTCTATTTTTTAAAGTGTTATTCTGTTCAGTGTTTTGGGGGGAATCTTTTTTAGCAAGCTGGTGACTCATTTTTCATGATTTTCTTGCATCTCTCTCATTTCTCTTCCCAGTTTTTTCTCTACTTCTCTTACTTGATTTTCAAAATCCTTTTTGAGCTCTTCTATGACATGAGACCAATATTCATATTTTTCTTGAAGGCTTTTGATGTAGGAACTTTGACTTTGTTGTCTTTTGGTTGTATATTTTAATCTTCTTTGTCACCAAAGTAAGATTCTGTAGTCTGACCTTTTTTCCTCTGTTTGCTTATCTTCTCAACCAAATAATTCACTTTCTAACTCTTTGTCAAGGTAGGACTCTGCTTCCAGTGGGGGTGGAAGTTGGTGTACTGTCCCAGGCTTCAAAGGTTTTGTATCAGTTGCTCAATACCCTATACTCTGTAGGCCCAGAGCTCCTGAAAGCTACTGCTGTTGCCAGCACTGCTGCCTCTGCTGCCCCATGACTGGGGCTCAACCCCAGCCAGATCATGACCCTCCCCACTCAGATCCAACAGAGTTTTCCCACTGACCTTCTAAGCTGTCACAGGCATTTGTGGGTTGAAAAGTCTGTAAACTGTCACAGCTTCCAGTGATTTATTCCCCTTAGGCCTGCTCCTGCCCTTTCTGTGCTGGTGTGACCCATGCCACATTGCCCTGTGCTCCACTCCCAGCCCAGTGTGACAGATGCTTCCTGTTGACCTTCCAGGCTGTCCTAGGCTGGAGATTTGCCTCACTCCATCACTTTGTGGGTTCTATAGCTCTAGAATTTGGTTAGAATCATTTTTTACAGGTATTTGCAGGGCTTTGGAGGAAGAGCTCAAGCAGATCCCTGCTTTTACTCCACCATCTTGGCTCTGCCCCCCATCCTTTCCTTAAAGTTTCTATCTGACTTTATTCTTTCCTTAGAGAAAAATTAGTTAATTTTTACAAGCCAAAAAAAGGAGAGAAGTATTTCCTATTTAAAACATTGCTTTGTACAGGATAAAGTAAAAGAAACAATAGTTCATATTTTAAATGTGATCACTCAATAAAATGTATTTTTCTTTGATTCTGATAGGTTGGCTGCCTAGCTGTTCATATAAAGAGATGCAGACATTTTTCACCCAGGAGTATCCTTTCTCTTGTTTTATTTAATGTTTAAAGTAAAATTCATTTTCCCATTTTCATTTACAACACTATTAATTTTTATATTATGGGTGGCTACATTCATTGTCCTTGGGAATTACTCCACACCATTCTTCTTAAGAAATCATAAACTTATTTTTCTAATTTTTCTTCTTTTCCTCTTCTAACATTTTATTTTCTCCCATTCTTATTCAAAAATCTATCTCATGAGAGATTTGACAGAGTCTAGAGACACATTGGGACAGCTAGATGGCACAGTAGAGTGCCGGACCTGAAGTCAGGATGACTCATCTTCCTGTGTTCAACTCTGGCCTCAGATGCTTACTATCTATGTGACTCTAGGCAAGTCATTTAACCCTGTTTGCCTCAGTTTCCTCATCTGTAAAATGACATGGAGGAGGAAATGGCAAAGCACTCCAGTATCTTTGCTAATAAAACTCCAAATGGGGTCACAAAGAGCTAGCCATGACTGAAATGACTATACAACAACAACAGAGACATACTTGTGAACTAGGAAATAACATATAGATCAAGAACCATTTCTGTGATCATTAGGTTAAATGTCTCACATGTGGCTCCAAGAGGCTATAGTATGTGCAACAGTCACACCTGGTAAAACCATCTTGACAGACAGGATAAATGAGGTCAAGAGTAACCTCATACCTGCCTGTAAGTTAGGGAGATGGCTACCTCAAACATGTGAAGACTTCCCCTGGCAGAATGGATGGATGAGAACAATTTATTCCAACTGCTATGAAGGCAACTGAAGCAGGCACTGTAGAGTGCTTTGAGCTTGGTCAGACATGGAGGACACCAGTATTATCCACTGCATCCTGGGCCATTACCAGTTACCTTAACTTTTATCTTGACTTGGATGACTGGAAGCAAGAGCGAATCTGACGACTTTGTGCAGTTCTGCCTAACTTAAATCCAATTCATGGACAAATTAAGACATTACCCCCAATGTCATTAGTCCTCCTCAAAAATGAGGGATGAAAAACAGGTTATAAGTATAGAATATATCCCTTTAGGAGAAGTTACTTCTAGTTAATTTATCAGGAGATTTATCTCACTCTTCTTACTAGCCTCCTTCCTTCTTCCTTCTTTTTTTATCTCTCTATCTTTTTCTCTTTCTCTTTTTGTGCTGTCTGTAATAAATGCTTATTGACTAAGCTGCCCTCATTTTTGAAGTCTGTTCATTAATTTTTAACTATGTCTTAAAATGAACTGAATACGTATCTTGAGTGCAATCATTAAGTAGCATTAAAACAATGCCATTATGGTTTTTCTATTTTTTCATAACCTATAGAAATTAAAATTCTATTTGATGCTAAAAGAAATTGTTTTAATCAGAAAAACAAAAAATAGTTTAATGAATAGAATTTTATAAGTCACAGGATAGCCTAGGGGCATTGCTATATATCTGAAATTAATGAGAGAGTAGAAATTACCTGATGTATTTGTCCCATGTACACAGCCAGTCTGGATAATTCAAGTCAAATTATTTTGCCCTAACAGTATTAAAATTAGAAATGAATTATTTTCAAGTGGCTTGAAAGTTCTTAACTTTATAATTTTCTAAAAATTATATTATTTATGATCATCAATATTCTTCATCATCTGTTAAACATATGTTTGGGCAAGCAAGCATTTATTAATCACCTATTATGTGTCAGGCAGATAATCAGGCAGTGCTAATGCTAAGCACTGAAAATATAGTCAACAAGACAGCCCCTGCCTTCAAAGAATTTATGAACTAATATATGTTGGAAATGTTTAACAGGGAATAGTATGTGGAGGAAGAGTAAGATGTGGTCTGAGAAGTATTGCCCTGCTTTCTGTGTACCTCCTTACTTTACCACTTTACTTAGTCTTAGCCAAAAAAAGCTATTCTTAAAAGACTCTCTTTGTTCTTTTAAGATACATGCATCAGCTAATATTTTTTCACTAATCTGAAGATTTTGGCCTGAGTTGTCTAAAGTAATAAAGTTCATACAAAGTCATTGCTCAACAGTCAAAAAAATATACTTCCTGAATTTCAACATCTATTTTCAGTCAACTTACAGTATTACACAAATTTATTTATTCGCATCACTATAAATAAGATCATGAAATGTACTAAAGCTCATTCCGTGAATTTTAAGAGCAATGAAAAGAAACCTGCAGTTAAGTTTGACGAAGTGAAATACTTCTCTGTACAGGTAATGTCAAAATTTTTATTTTAACTAACACAATATTTATATAGACATATAATAGATAATAAGTATGATAATTGTATGATTGTTCCCTTAATATGTTACTCAACTGTAACAATGATTGTTACTCTGGCCTTAGTACTTTTCTCTATATATTCTCTCCCTTGTTTATCTTACTTACTCCCATATCTTTCTTGTAAATAGACTTCTAAAGGTAATAGGAAGCCCCACATTTTATTGAGTCACAGGGCTAACATGATCAGGACTAAACCTTAGGGAAATCATCTTGGCAGCTGACTAAAGGATGAATTGAAGGAAGGAGAATCTTGAAATAAGGAGACCAAAGAGGAAGCTATCGTAATAGTCTAACTGAGAAGTGATAAAACTCTGAGTGAGGGTATTGACTGTATTGGTGGTGAGGAAGTTAGGTATGCAAGAGATGTTGTGGAGGTAGAAATTACAAGATTTGGCAATTAATTGGATCACATATAAGAGCGAAGAGTCCAGGATGATATTCACTGGATCAACAAACCTATGTAGCATATTCTTAACAGCTTGTGGACAGAGCTTCCCCCACAGCTCACTTGCAACTACATAGCTTGCTTTCCAAAGTGTGGTGAGGCAATTTGCTGTGCCAAAGAACAGAAAGTGATAATGTCTGTGGTTTATATCATTTACCTGCTGTCACCTTAGTACTTAATAGCTCACAATTTAGAAGTATATGAATCCCAAATTAATAAGGTGGGTTGGTATAATATAATACTGCTCTTCCATTTTGTCAGATTATTATACGTTAGTTCCAAGCACCCAGGTCAACTTTCACTGTTGAAATGTTTTATCTTCCTAGAAATAGAAACAATGCATTTTGTTTCTAAGCCTTAAGATACAAAACATAGCATTTCTTCTCTCCAGTAGGGTTTTATAGAAGTTTAAAGAAATTTGGATTGAAAATAACTAATAAAGAAGAAGCAAGCACACCAAGCTAATGAAAGTCTGTCCCCTTGGGTCGGTCCTGTTGGGTGTGCTCTTCTCACTGCTCTCGTGTCATGAGCCCCTTATAATTCTGCTCTTGTTGTGTAGCAGTTGCAGAATAGGCTTTGTCTAAGCCCTCTACTAGGTTCTCATAGCTTATTTCCTAGCAGATGCTCACTGCCATGCCTAACTGTTGTGTCTTTCTTCTTGCTTTTGGTTTGTTTTGTACATCTCTGGTTCTTCCTGGCTTCCTGGCTTCCTTTTTCCAAAGTTAGGAGTCAAGGGCAGCTCATTTCACTAGGAGCAGTGGGTATATCACCCCCCTCCCCCCAAGTATTTTTCCTTTCTTGTGGATGTAGAGCTGGAACTCTTTTGTGTTTTTTTATATATCTTGAAAATTAATCCCTCAAATGTTTTCAGAATTGTGCTGCTTCTAGTATGAATTTCTTGTGTGTGCACTTGATCTAATCAGTCTGGTCTTCCTTACTTGTCTTCTTAGGTCCTATTTCCACTTCCTCATATAATACACAGAGGCCTGAGGTGTTAGAGTCCAAACAAGGTAATTTCAGCTAGGTGGCACAATAACTAGAATGCTGGACTTGGAACTAGGAGGACCTGACTCTTCAAACTTGGTCTCAGATACTTAGCTGTGTGACCCTGGGCAGGTCACTTAACTTTTCTCAGCCTCAGTTTCCTCTTCTATAAAATGGACATTATAGTAACATCTAATTCAGGCTGTTGTGAGGATCAAATGAAATAACATGGAAAATACTTTTCAAACCTTAAAGCTATTATTACTGCACCATTGTTATTGATAATACATTTATGTAGTACTTACTGCCTGCTAGGTACTATGCTAATGGCTTTGCAATTATTATCTTATTTGATCCTCACAACAACCCTGGGAGGTAGGTGCTGTTAATATCTTCATTTTATAAATAAGGAAACCTTGAGACAAATGGAGGTTAAGTGACTTTCCCCAGGATCATGATATAGGTTTATAATGAAACCTGTATCCTTTTCAACTTTGCTGCATCCCCAGCACCTAGTATAATGCCTTGTATGTAGTAGATGCTTAGTAAATGTTTCTTGGATTGGGTCACTCCTGGCCAAGCCCTGCCCTCTATCTACTGTGCCACCCAGTGGTAGCAAATCAGTTTTATTTTTCTTCTATCTGTTGTCATCCTTGCAGTTTCATCCATAAGTCCTCTTTGAATGATCTGTCCTAATGCCAAGCTTTCTTTAAATTAATTTTCTCCTTCCCAACTCTTCACATTTTTGTGAGATTATGATGCTTTTAAGTCTTTTGCCATTATATTTACCTAAATATTTTGAAATTTCTAAATACTGTTGCCCTTGGAGATATGTCACTTTTCTTTCCAAAGAAATCAACTGTTTGCTATTTGCAGCAGTTTCTGGGCTTTTTGACCTTCTTATCTAGATTGCCTTTCAGTTAAACTGAATCAAAAGTAGAAAAGGAAGAGAAAAGTAGGCTGAATTGCACTTGGGAAAATGGGTAGCATTTTCAACAATGCTCTCTGAGAAACAAGGCTCACTTTTTAAACACCTGTCTTACTAAAACCAAGAATCACCTACCCAGCAAAACTGAGTATAATACTTCAGGGGAAAAATTGGTCTTTCAATGAAATAGAGGACTTTCAAGCATTCTTGATGAAAAGACCAGAGCTGAAAAGAAAATAAACACCTGTCTTGTCCCAGTGATCATTTAAATGTACACATCATATCTCTCCTAAGAGATTATCATGCTTAACAGATTATTATGCTTATTGGATTGGATCATTCCTAGCTGAGTGAAAAGAGAAGGCTTCATTTAGAAGGTGATATTGGAACTGGACATTGAAAGATATAGAGAGGTATAGACTGAAAAGAAGAACCTTACAAGAAGAGGAATGGTATGTGTAAAAGGTTCCACTGAGATTGTATAAGAAACAGTTATATAGGAAAGTAATAGATGCTCAGGGCATCTTTGTTGGAAAATGGCATCTGTTCTTCGTAACCTTGGTCTGCTATCACCACACATGAAAACAAGTTTCATTGTTTTATGGAATGCTTGATGAAGATACTTTAATTTTAATTCATTTAATTATTAAACTTTTTAAAATTTTGATTTATTCAATTAATAATGTTATTAAGGTGAAATGAATCCAGGTTGTAGGTTTAATGCTATTTTATGCATTTTGAGAGTCATAGGTGTAGGATAGTATAAAAAGTATTGAATCTGGAGCCAGAGAACTGGGGTTTGAAATCTGCTAACCACCTTTATAAACCTTGAACAAATCAAGTCAAGTCAAGAAGCATTTATTAAGTGCCTACTGTGTGTCATGCTCTACGATAAATCCTGGGAGTACAAAGAAAAATAAACAGTTCTTGCCGTCAAGGTGCTGGCAGTATAATAGGGGAGACTACATAAAAACAACTATATGTAAACAAGACGTACATGGGATATATTAGAGAGGATACCAAAAGGACAACACTAGCATTAAGGGAGACTGAGAATTGCTTCTTGCAGAAGGTAAGATTTTAGCTGAGATGTAAAGGAAGTCAGAAAATGGAGATGGAAGAGGGAGAAAATTCCAGACATGAGATGACAACCAGGGAAAATGCTCAAAGCTGAGAGATAAGGAGTGTTTAGTTCAAAGAACAACAAGGAGCCCAGTGTCAGTGTAAATCATAGAACATGTGAGGGGAAAATCATAGATGTATGAGGAGAAAGTTAGGAAGCTGAAAATTAGGAAGGGGGCCAAGTTTTGAAGGGCTTCGAACACCAAACAGAGGATTTCATATTTGATCCTGGAGATGATAGTGAGCCAAAGAAGTTTATTGAATGGGGGAGAATATATGTTTAGATCTGTGCTTTAGAAAGATCACTTTGACAACTGAGAGAAGGATGAACTGGAATAAGGAGAGACTGAGACAGGCAGACCCACCAACAGAGGTGATGAAGGCCTCTGTTTCTTCAAGGCAATATTCACCGCACTGGTGGTGACTATGAACATACCAGCATAGTTCTCAATTGCAAAGTATAACAGACTTTCCATATGGAAGGCAAAAGAAAAGCATGTATTCAGACGCCAGAAAGCCAAATCCCAGAACCAGAAAGCAAGGTCAGTTATACTGACCAAGAAGTCAATACAGGTTATCACTGCAGGGGAGAAAGCCATTCCTAAGCTTCCCTGCTCCTTTCTGGGACCTTCCCACAAACAAACACATGCTCAGGAGGCTAAGCTGTGCCTGTCTGCCTGTGTCCTTCCCAGCTCTGACCAGCCTGACCAGCTTTCTCCCAGCTCTGCTCCACCCTTTCAGCAAGCTCCTCCTACCACATGTGACAGGCTTACATGTGATTTAAGCAGGTTACAGGGGCCTATTAATGAATGGGAAAGATTTTCCCATTTAAATTACCTTTACAACCTCCACCAGTGTGGTAGCGTCAGAGAGAAAAGATGTATACAAGCAAAGGTAAAATCGACAGAAATTAGCAACGAACTGGATATGGGGAAGGTGAGTAAGCAGTCCCAGATGGTGTCATTGAACCTCTCTAGGCCTGAATTGTTTCCTTTGTAAAATGAGCTGGTTGGATCATATGATCTTCAATGTCCCTTATAGCTCTAAATTTTATGACCCTGTGACCTGGGCTTGTCATTTATTAACTGTGTGATTTTGAGCAAGTCATCTAAACTCTCTGAATTTTGACTTCCTCATATGTAAAATGAGAATAATAATATTTGGACACTACTTGATACAGTTGTTGTGATCAAATTAAATAGAACATCTGAAACACTGTTTAAGGTGTGTTATGTCAGCTATCATTACCACGAGGATTATTATTATTTAGGTTCCAAGACGTCAGGATGATGAAAGGAATATGATTTATTTGGAACTAATGGAATTTGATGATTTGGAAGCGTACCCTATACTGTTGGGAAGTTTTAACTTACATCTTTATGAAATAATTCAGGTACGTATTATTTTCTGTAACAGCTTTATCAACTGAATACCTAGTTATGCTCAGTGTTCATGGTTACTAGAAGACTCAGTTTCAAATATCTTATCTTAGTCTTTCAAATATCAAACTCTTATGATGAGGCCCAAAACCTTCATCTAGCTCTAATTTTAGCTGCATTTACTTTGTTTATACAAAAATATACACTTGATATAAATTTAAAAAACTTATTTCCAGTGTGGGCTGCCTTTGGAGGTAGTAGATTTCTATTCAGTAGATATTTTTAGGAACTTGTTGGGTATGTTGAAAAGGGAATTCTAGTTTAGGTAGGACTTAGACTCATTGTCTTGAGGTTTCTTTCAATACTAAGATTCTGATTCTTTAATACTTAAATTTCTTGCATCTTGAATTTATATTTTCTTAATAGAATTATTTATATACTGGCAGTTTCATTATATGTGTAATATTGGCTACCCTGACCCTCGCTGCCTGGAAGTCTAGGTCAGTTAGATTTCACTCCTCCTTCAAGGTTCTTCAGATGTCTGAGGGGATTAGGGGGTATTTAGGTTCTCTACAAATGACTTCAACCCCCACCAATGTTATTTCTTCAGTTGTGGGAGTATAAATCCTCAGTACCCCAGTTCCATCTAAATACTGATTCACTTTTATACAGAAAAATTTACTTCAGCAGATAAAATCACAAATATACAAACTTACTCCCCTAACACAAGGGAGACATAATTCCCCTCCTCCTTTTATACCTCCTCAGTATTTGGAGAGCAGAAGGAGATTAGGTTCATATTTTAGCTCAGTTTTGATGGACCCCCCCCCGCCAAAGCTCTCCCCTCAGTCACCTTTCCTTCTCAGGGCTTCCATCCTAAACTTGCTGACTGCATTATCCAGCCTATAGTCCTGGATCTGAAGTTATCATGGCTCAAACTCCTGGGTCCAGTGGGGATCACTTCTGACACTCGGCACTGAGATGAACAAATACCATAGAAGAGAATCAAACACCTGCAACCTCATTTCTCAGAAGAGGTAAAAGAAGGAGCAGGGGAAGGAAGTCCTGCTTTTCTCACCAGTTCAGGTCATGACTCTCATGTTTTGGTGATATTCACCCTTTGAATGCAGCAGAGAAGAATGGTTGAAAAAAGCAACAGAAAGAAGGCAGCAGAAAGAGAGCAGAAAGCTCAGTCTGACCAGTTTTAAAGATATAGTCAGCCAATCAAAGGAAGCCACTCCCACCCATGTGGGAGGAAACCAAGAGACCCCCAAGTTAGGCATGAGTCACTGGGCGTGCCCATGCCTAGGTCTGACATATGAATGTTCTTTTTGTTTATAAATAACATTTGATTTGTTATATAATTTATTTGAGTTTAAATAATGTCCTGTACTGCTAAATGCCCATCCATTATCTGAGATGTCATGCATTAAAAAATTTCCCTCCTTTTTTATCTGTCTTCCAGAAAGGATGTTTCACAGAAGAATTTTATATGAAGATTAGAAACCTGGTAGGGATTTGTTTCAAAATATGTGTAACTGAGACACATCTATTAGTGAAAATAAAATTTTTTTTCATAGAAATATTTTTAAAAACACATCATTTTAATTTAAAATGCTTTCGATCTTTTTATTAATTTACTCAACATTATTGTTTAGCACCTGCCTTCATTATCACTATGTTTACATTATTCTTATCTTTCTGATTACTGGACATCGTTTTGGGCTGTGAGTATAGGCTAATAGAAATTTTTAAGTGGTTATATAGAGAACTTCAGGACCAGTTAGAAAGCTGTCATCCTCAAGATAACCTAGCAGTTCTGATGAACATGATAGAATGATTGAATGACTAATTAGAAGACAAGATCACTGTGGCCTCAGGTTCCAGAAGAATGAGAAAATCCGAGGAGAGCCATGATCTCATATATTCAGGGGTCAGCTAGTGATTTCTGGCTTCTCTGGATTGATGGCACTGGCCATGGTGGGTGTGGCATTCCTGATCATCTGGCCAAGCAGATCCAGCATCTGGATTATGAGATGGGGGAAAAAATCAATAGAGAAATGAGTTTAGATCATTTTTGATTGGCAGATAGTGTAGCAAATAAAATGGATACCACTGGTGTGTCTGTCATGTTCCAGTAAATTAGTTTCAGATATATAACTTTCAAGCTAAATCTGGAGTATATCAGTTCTCGTTCTGGTGTACTTCTGTTCGGGCTCTTGAGCAGTGCAATTCAATTCACCAAGTATAGGCTCACACAGATACTCAGGGCATACATATACTACACATGCTTCTGACTACCTTTTCCAGGAAGTCAGCAGCAATATGTACATAGAACAAGACTGTAAAGGAAAAAATGTCAGGATTCCTAGGCCATTGCATCCATGCTGTTGCACTGTTCCCCTAAACCTTACTTGATTTTTGCTACCCAACTCTCCCATACAGAAGCAATTAGGCAGAGCAGTGAACGGGGTACTGGGCCTGGATTCAGGAAAACCTGAGTTCAAATATGGCCTCAGACACTTCTGACAAGTAGTGTGACCCTCAAGTCACTTAATTTCTATTTATCTCAGTTTTCTCAGTTGTAAAATGGGAGTAATAGTAACACCTACCTTCCAGGATTGTTACGAAAATCAAGTGAGATAGTACGTAAAGCCTTTAGTACAATGCCCTGGCACATAGTAGGCACTTTGCTTATTCCCTTTCCTATAAACTCTCCACTATGTAATGCATACAATACATACACATATATGTGCCTGTGTGTATATCCTATAGGTTTAAGCATCACTGGTACACAACAATCATTAACCAACAAGTACTTATTGCATACTTACTATGTTCCAGGAATACAAATAATATTGGGAATGCAAATACAGAAAGAAAGACAGGTCTTTCCCTGAAGGAGCTTTCATTGGAATGATAGAAGAAAATACATGAAACTGAAAAGGGAGTTTTAGGGGAGAGAGAAAACATGAAGGTGCCCATCATGGAGACATAGTAGAAAGAGACCAAAGTGCAATCTGAAGATGAATCCCCCTGAGCCTCATTAAAATGGAGGTTTTGGGTAAAGCTATCCAATCAAGGAGAAAGGCCACTGGGGTAATGGTATTTCCAATGTGTGAATTCCAGGGCTAGAATAAGTTTCCAGGATGAAAATGTTTCTTAGTGTGGTAGTCTCGTGTATAGCTTCTGTATCTCCACTTTTCTCTGCTCTCATGGTTCATTTACCCCATGAATATCCAAGATTTACAGTTTCATTTTTATTTGTTAAAATGACAAAAAGAGGATAAGGCTGCAATGTTACAAGACAATAATAACAGCAAACAGTTCTATCTTGGCTGCTAAGTGCCAGGTACTTTACTAATATCTCATTTGATCCTCACTACAACCAGAGAGTAGGTGCTATTATTATCCCCATTTTACAGATGAGGAAACTGAGGCAAGCAGATTACATGACTTGCCTAATGTCACGCAGCAAGTATTTGAGGCAGGATTTGAAATCGGGTCTTATTGACTCTAGTCTAGGCACTCTATCCACTGCACCACCTAGCTGCCTAAGATAAATCTTAAAACTCTTCTAAGTTATAAATATCCTTGGTCATATGCATGAAAGTAGGCCTAATATTTCTACACTCCTTACCTCTTTGAGGTCTAATTAAAGACTTGGTAGTCAGAATCTATTCTCTTTATGGAAAAATTAAAAATACACACCATTAAAAGATTTACTAAGCACAAATTATTTTTTCTAACTTAACTAATGTCTAACCAAAAATCATCTTGGCAGTCTGAAACTTGTGGAATATCTATCCTCCTATTTCTTTTCCTTTCTTCTGTCTTATTGTGTTAATGGTTTTAGATACTCAGTTAAGCTGTCGTGGCCTAGGCTAGGGTAGACTTTGGATAGTCCCCCCATTAAACCTGGTGAGATTTTCATTTCTTTTAGAACTTACTTATAAGTCTTTCTAGATATGAATTCCTTGTTCAAGGAGACATTTTCATTTTTTGCCCTAAAGTTTCTCTGGCTCTTGACCCTTATAAGTTGGAGACTGGGAATAAGGGAAGTCAAGAATATACCAGGCATTTAATAAATGCTTCTTGACTTGACTTATATGTAAATGAATGCAGTAGCTGTTCCTCACCATCTCTAATCAGTCTAAATTCCTTGCTAGTTTAGCATTGGTGGCTAGATTTCTTTCTTCTCCCTCCAAGAGTTCTTCAGGAGACAATTTTTCCCTTTATATTAGTAGATAGAAATTCCTTTCCCCTCCAAAACAACAGCTATTTTATACCTCAAACACATGCTCCGGAAAATGTGTAAAATGTAGAGTGACTGTTTATTTCTGTGCTCCATGAAGTGCTACCTCTTTTTAGAGGAATAAGTTAGTACCCCAAAGGCTTTATACCTTCCTCTTTTAAGCTTTCATAGGATCATAAATATAGGGCTGGGAAGGGACTTTAGAGGACATTTAGTCCAACGCTCTAATTATATATAGTTGAGGAGAATGAAGCCCAGTGAGGTTAAAAGTGATTTATCTAAATTCATGATTTTCTTGTATTATTCTCATTTCTCTTCCCAGTTTTTTCTCTCTTGATTTTCAAAATCCTTTCTGAGCTCTTCCATGGCCTGACCAATTCATATTTTTTTTAGAGGCTTTGGATGTAGGAGCTTTGACTTTGTTGTCTTCTTCTAAGTGTGTGTGTGTTTTGATCTTTCTTGTCACCATAGTAACTTTATATGGTCAGAGGTTGTTTTTTTTTCCCCATTGTTTGCTCATTTTTCCAGCCTATTACTTATTGCTCATTTTTCCAGCCTATTACTTAATTTTTAGCTCTTTGTTAAAGTATTGTTTTGTTTCCAGGGTAGAGGGTGCACTGTCCCAAGCTGCAGGGGTTTTGTGCAACTATTTTCAGAGATAGTTCTAGGGACCTGTAAGTTTTCAGCTCTTCCAAGGTGGTATGATCTAAGGAGAGGTGTTTACTAGTATCTTGGCCTTTGCTCTGATCTGTGAATGACAATAAGCAGCATTCTTTCTACCCTGGAATTGTGAGGAGGGTCCCCCTTCCACACAGTTCCAGGGCAGAAAGAGCTGCAAGCTCCTCTGTGCTAGTGCTCTTCCTCACCCTGAAACTGCCACTGTGTACTGGAGCCAAATATGGGCAAAGCAACAGAGTCCTGCCTCAGTGCTAGCAAAATGACCTCTGTAATCTTCTTCTGACCAGTTGTTTGACCCCCTTGTTATCTGTGGGCTGAGAACTCTGGAAACAGCCCCTGCTGTTGCTGACTTAGTCATTCTGAAGGCCTGCTTCTGGTTTGCTGGGTCTGGGGCTGTGTTAGCATGGTCTGCACTGGACTGTGCTCCACTCTCATCCAAGTGAGACAAACCTTTCCTGATGACCTTCTAAGTTGTCTTTGGTGTCTGTGAGTTGAGAGGTCTGGAAACCACCACTGCTGCCAGTGATTCAGTGTCCTCAAGGATTGCTCTGGGTTTTCTGGGGCCCAGTCTGTGCTGGCACAGCCTAAACTGGACTGTATTCCTCCCTCACCCTGGTGCAAACGGATTACGTGGTCTTTCCTGTTGACCATCCAAGTTATCTTAGTCTAGAAACTTGTTTCACTCCATCTTTTTGTGCATTCTGCTATTCTAGAATTTGTTTAGAGTCATTTTTTAAAGGTATTTAGAGGAGTTTGGGAAAGAGATCAGGCAAATCCCTGCTTTTACTCCACTATCTTGGCTGCACATATTTTGAGAATGACCTTGATGAAAATATCAGAAAGGAATAGGCAGATTTTCCTAGTTATTCCACTACCCATAGTCACTCAATTGTCTGAGAGGTACAGAGAATACATAATCCTGCTATATTACCAAAAAAAATTGTCTTTGTAGAACAAAATACCAACTTAAGGGCTCTTCTCCAACAGGGTATCTTCTAGGCATATGTCAAGAGTATAAAAGATTCCTTGGTAGATGCAACTAATTTTGTTCAGTGAACATCTGACTATTAAAGTGCAACATAAAGCAGGAAAAATATTTGTTCTCCAAAGATCACCATCCTGGAGCATAACTTCCATAGTCTAAATAGATGAGAAATCCTCTGTTGAGATGTTTGTTTGGTAGATGACATTGTGCTGATAAATTGCTTCAAAACCAAGAATATTAAATGGATTCCTAGAGATTTCACTAGTAGTCCACACAAGGAAAAGCAAGTAGATTAAGAATATATTTTCCCCAGATTTTGACACACAGTTTGATGTCTAGTCTATGGAATTCATCAGAATAAATCTTAGATAAGCACTGCAGACAGATAAGGAACTAGGCACATATCTCAATAGAAAAGAATAGTTCAATGATATTTGGGAAATTGTAAAATGCTTTTGGTGATTCTTAGCTGCTCCCTATCAGTAAAATCCATAATTTTTCAATACATTTCTCTAGTGATATAATTTGGTTATAAATGACATAAGACCCTAATGTCTAAAGAATTACTACTACATGTGACCCAAATGGCAATGGGGAAATATATAAAGGTTTAAAGTCATCCTATTCTAGCATATTGTCAATGAAGACATGTTTAAGTGATGTAAAAGATACCTGACTAAGAAAGAAGATAGGCTTGTCATACAGCAAGAAACTAGTTCAGTGAAAACATTGTAGATAGGTAATTTGAGTATTGCACCAGTACCCATAAATTCTTATAAGAACTCAAGAAAAACATCTGTGTATTGTTTATTAATCTTGCACTGAAAATTGCTCAGTGTAGGAAAAAAGGAGGAAGTTTTTTCATTAGTGCACAGAACACAATGCAAAAGTCAAGCATTTGTTTTTTGGTCACAAATGTGTAAAATGACATCCAGATGGATAGGACAATGGCTTTGCCTTCTTCACTTAGCCTTTGATTTGGGTAACTTCATTTGCATACCTATCAGACAATTTTAAAAATAGGCTTAATCTTAGCCAAAAGCATTCTGGTTGGCATTTGTTGGCTATTCTTAGCTAAATGTAGTTCATGAAATGACTAGGATGGCATTGTCAAGGAGAGGCTATCCTCACTGAAGCAGATAGGTTCTGATAGCCTAGGAAATAGTTCCAAAGAACCAAAGTCCAAAAGATGGTAACAGAGGGAAGCTTAGACCGAGAAAGTGCTATATCAAAAAAACCAACCTTTTGTTGTGTTTATTTGTTTGTTTTGCTATTCAGACACTGAGTTTCCTTACAGTTTCATGCTAGTCTTGCTATGTCACAGGAGAATTTAAATGTGAATCTGGCATTTATTATAAGATACTTTTGGCTTTTCTAACTTTCTGCAATATTGTATTTAGTAAAAAGAATTACTTTATTATTATCTTATCCATTAAAATAACATTCTGACCTAATGTATGAAAATTAATTTGTCTCATGTTTAGGTTGTCTGCAAGGTTGAAGTGGAATTTATGTTTTCCTATGGAAACTTTGGTTATGGCTTTTCACATCAGGTTGGTTCCTAATTTTTTACTTTGTTATATTAATTTTCAGTAGCAATATTATCTTAGACTTATTTTTTTGTTTATTGTGAATTTAATAATCATCAACAAGCATTTAAAAATTCAAAGAACTGAAAAGAGGACTGTGTAAGAAACTGTGAGTTTCTATTACATATAGTTTATTTTTTAAAGAAATATGCGCATTTATGCATATATAGATACATTTTAATAAGACATAACAAAGTTGTTCTAATTAAGGAATATTCAGCATCTGTGAATTTTTTAATATATATTTTTTCCAAATTTATTATTTGTTTTCAGTTTTTAACAATTACTTCCACAAATTCCAAATTTTTTCCCCTTCCCTCTCTTCCTTTTCCCCTCCCTCCCCAGGATGATATGCAATCTTATATGGGTTCTACACGTACATTTTTATTAAACACATTTTCACGATAGTCATGTTGCATAGAAGAATTTAAACGAAAGGGAGAAACCATAAGAAAAAACACAACATATCAAAGGAGAACATAGTCACTTCATTCTGCATTCCAACTCCATAGTTCTTTTTCTGGATGTAGATAGCATTTTGCATCATGAGTCCTTTGGAAATGTTTTAGTCCTTACATTGCTGTGAAGTGCTAAGTCTGTCAAAAACAATCCTCATACACTATGGTTGTTACTGTATATAATGCTCACTTCATTGAGCATCAGTTCATGTACGCCTTTCCAGGTTTTTCTGAAGTCTGCCTATTTGTCATTTTTTATGGCACGATAGTATTCCATTACATTCATATACCACAGCTTGTTCAGTCATTCCCTGATTGATAGGTATCCCCTTGATTTCCAGTTCTTGGCCACCACAAGAAGAGGTGCTACAAATATTTTTGTACATGTAGGTTCTTTTCCCATTTTTATGATCTCTTTTTGGATATAGCCCAAGAAGCAGTTTTAATATATATTGCATTTCCCCCAATTACATGCTAAAACAATTTTAAACTTTTTTTTTTATTTTCAGTTCCAAATTATATCTTTCCCTCCCTCCCCTCTCCTATTCCTGAGATGGTAAGCAATCAGATATAGGCTATTGTACGTATGCAATTATGTAGAACATTTGGGAATTTAAAAAAAATATTTTGATAGCTATTTCAATATAATAGGTTTCCTTCGTAATCCTATGTATTTGGGCATTTAAAATATTATTCTAAGAATCAGTCCTTAGATGTCACCAGACTGCCAAAGGGACACAAAAAAAATTAAGAAGCACTGCTGTGTTTGTTTGTGTCTCCTTCCTTTTTTTTTGGTTTGCTTCTGTGTAGTTTAAAAAATGTTTCATTGATGCTTTTAAAAAATTTAATATATCTACCTTTATCCATTCACCTTCTCTTTTTCTCCAAATAGAAGCCCTCCCTTAATATGTGTGTATATATGTATATGTATGTACATATGTCTATATATATATATATACATACCCACACATGCAATTACATATATGCACATACAAAAATGTATATGACTATATGTGTACATATACCTCTATGTGTGTTAATCAAGCAAAGCAAAGCAACACATTGGCCACGAATGAGAGTGCATGTCTCTGAGATTTATTTTCAATACTAGTTCATGAAAATATGTATTTCAAGATTTTCCTCAGTGTAAGGTTAGTTTGTTTTTTCTCTTATTTAATTTGTTCTTACTTTTATGCAAAAAAAATTGAACGTTCTTTTTTTGAAGTTTTTATTTCCAAATTCTCTCCCTCATCTTCCTTGAGAAGACAAGCAATTTGATATAGATTGGATATGTGAAGTCATACAAAACATGTTTCCATATTAACCATGTTACAAACAAAACCAAAAAAACCCAAGAAAAACAAAGTAAAGTATCCTTCAATCCACATTCAGACTCCATCAGTTCTTTCTCTAGAGGTAAATATCTTTTTTATCATAAGTCTTTGGGATTGTCTTGAATTATTGTATTGCTGAGAATAGCTAAACCATTCACAGTTGATCATCATACAATATTGATGTTACTGCATACAACATTCTCCTGGTTCTTGCTCACTTTATTTTGCATCAGTTCATATATGTCTTCTCAGGTTTTTCTGAATGCAATCCTGCCCGTCATTTCTTAAAGCACAATAGTATTCTATCACGACCATATAAAACAACTTGTTTAGCCCTTCCTCTGTTATTGGATATCACCTCAGTTTCCAGTTCTTTGCCACCACCTTTTTCTTTGATCTCTTTGGGATACGGACCTAATAGTGGTATTGCTGGGTCAAATGGTATTCACAGTTTCATAGTCCTTTGGGTATAGTTCTAAATTATTCCTCAAAATGGTTAAATCACTTAACAACTCCAACAATAGTGCATTAATGTTTCAATTTTTCCACATCCCCTCCAACATTGTTTTTCTTTTCTGTCATATTAACCAAACTGATAGATGTGAGGTAGTACATCAGAATTGTTTTAGTTTGTATTTTTCTAATCAATAGTGATTTAGAACATTTTTATATGACTATATATTGTTTTTATTTCTTCATCAAAAAACTTCCTGTTGACATCCTTTGACCATTTATCAGTTGGGGAATGACTCATACTCTTGTAAGTTTGACTCAGTTCTCTATGTATTTGAAAAATTAGGCCTTTATCAGAGAAACTTGCTGTAAAAATATTTTCCTAGTTTCCTGCTTTCTTTCTATTCTCTGTTGCATTGGTTTTATTTGTGAAAAAGCTTTTTAATTTAATGTAATCAAAGCCATTCATCTTACATCCTGTAATTGTAATGGTAATTTAAGATTAATGGGATGGGGGGAGTTAAAGACCTTTCCTGCCAGTTAATAGGCCTCAGTACTTTTTGTTAATTTGTATTGAGTAACTGGGTCAGAGGATCCTTCCCTCCTGCTCTGAAAAATGTATAAATACTCTGAGGTGAAGTTTTGTTTTGGGGCTTAGTTTTTGGAAGAAGGTTTGTGTGCCAGATGGGACTCTGGGAAGCCACTAAGAAGCCCCCTGGGTTTGAAAACCCATATGTTGGTGCTTCTGTCTAGTACCTATGTATGTATGGTCAAAGAATTGGAGCTCTCTGTTGATCTGTGATGTAGGTCAGACAGTTGGTCTCTCTGTAATTTCTATTTGTATTTTCCCTGAAGTTTAGGGTGCTGACTTTTTCCCCTGAACTAAGTGAATAACATATGTGCTTGATTAAAGTAGGCTGTTGACCCCTCAAAAGTTGTTTTCCTTTTAGAAAAGCAGATCTAAGAACCTGTATATCAGACCCTCCTGTGTGTGCTGAGGTCCTTGCTGTTACAATAATGCTCTCTGTCTATCTCTTGTTTGATCATAAATTCTTTCCTTATCCACAGGTAAAATTTTCTATCCTACCCTAATTTGTTTATGATATTGTCCTTTACATCTAAATCATATACCCATTTTTACCTTATCATTGTACATGGCATGAGATTGGTCTAATACCAGGAGTGAGGAACCTGCAGCAGCCAGGTCACATGTGATCCTCTAGGTCCTCAAGTACAGGCTCATTGACTGACTCCAAACTTCACAGAACAAATCCTTTTGGGATTACCATGGTAATGACAGCATTTAGGTAATTCAGTATAACATTCAGGTAAATGACAATTTCTTATTCCTTATTAATCAATAAGCATTTGCTAAGTGCTTACTATGTGCCAGGTACTGTGTTAAGTGCCGGGGGTACAAAGAAAAGCTCACATTCTAACAAGTGAGACAATGTACAAAAATGTATATACCACTTAACCCTAATTGCCTCACCAAAAACAAAAAATGTATATAGAAGAGAAATCCTTTTGGGATTTGTTTCGTGAAGTTTGGAGACAATCAAAGGACCTGTACTTCAGGACCTAGAGGGCTACATGTAAAGTTTGGAGAGAGTCAAAGGGCCACACTTGAGGACCTAGGGAGCTACCTGTGGCTCCAAGGCCACAGGTTCCCTACCCTTGAACCTATTTCTACCAAATTGGTTTCCAGTTTTCCCAGTTTTTGTCAAGTAGTAAGTTCTTGATCCAAAAGTGTGCACCTTTGAGTTTGTCAAAGACTAGATTACTGTGCTAATGTGTATTGTATACCTAATCTGTTCCATTAATCCACGACTCTATTTCTTAGCCAGTACCAGATTGTTTTGATGATTACTGCCTTGTAATATAGTTTGAGATCAGGTATTGCTAAGTCACTTTCTTTCATATTGTTTTTAATTGATTACCTTGGTATTCTTAACCTTTTGTTCTTCCAGATTATTTTTGTTATTAATTTTTCTGCTTCTATGAAATAATGTTTTGATAGTTTGATTTGTATGGCACTAAATAAGCAATAAGTAAAATCATCATTTTTATTACACTGACAGAGTACCCATAAGCAATTAATCTTTCTCTAATTGTTTAGATCTGACTCTGTGTGAAAAGTGTTTTGAAATTGTGTTCATATAGTTCCAAGTTTGTCTTGGTAGGAAGACTCCCAAGTATTTTATATTATCTGCAGTAATTTTAAATGGAATTTCTCTTTCTATCTCTTGCTTCTGAACCTCATTAGTAATATATAGATATAGATTTACATGGGTTTATTTTATATCCTACAACTTTGCGAAAGTTGTATATTATTTCAAGTAGTTTGTTTTTATTTGTTTCTCTAGGATTCTCTAAGTATACCATCATATCATCTGCAAAGAGTGATAGTTTTGTTTTCTCATTGCCTGTTCTAATTCCTTCAATTTCTTTTTCTTTTCTTATTGCTATAGCTAATATTTCTAGTACAGTATTGAATAATGTGATAATGGGCATCCCTACTTCACCCCTGATCTTATTAGGAAGGCTTCTATCTTATTTCCATTACAAATAATCTTACTGGTGGTTTTGGATAGAAACTACTTAACATTTTAGAAAAAGCTCCATTTATTTCTGTGCACTCTAGAGTTTTTAATAGTAATGGATGTTGTATTTTGTCAAAAGCCTTTTCTACAGCCATATAATTATATGATTTATATTCATTTTGTTAGTGACACGATCAACTGGAATTAATACACATAGCATGTCATGAAAAAAAGTTCAAAGTTCAGTCCGGAAGTCAGAGAGAAGCGTTATTTAGATTTTTACTGCAATTTATTCATAACAGGGAGCGATACTGGTTGACTGAGTCTGTCGGCCAGGTGAGCTCTGAACACAGGCAATAATACCTTACCAATGCAAACAGTAATAAATTAAAAATCAAGAGCATTTTAACCAGAGCATATCTGTCTGCCAATGGTCTTGGAAACAGGAGGAGGGCATCTTGTGTCTTACTTGGAGAGAAAATAAAGTATCATTAATTTGTTGAGTGTACAGAAGAGGGCAATTTTGCTCTTCCTCTGTGGTTTACTTTGCAGAAGATCTGGGGTAAAGGTAAAAACAAATATGGAAAGATGGATGTAACTACTTATTTGAACAAAAGTGGAAGCTGGTTTAAATATGGAATGACTTATGTGAGGAGGTCATAGACAAAGACTTTTTATCTCTCTGTCTCTACAAATCTATAGGTGAGTCTTGAATGGTTCATCATGGACTTCATGACTAATATCCCTCTGCAAAAGGAGTAGGCAGTGGTGGTGAAGGCAACCAAGGACCTGGGACACTTCTTAGAGATGCTCTAATTGCAGACTGAGGGTTAAGAGAAGGATAAAGAACTCCTGAAGAATGTATATCATATATATCCCTTGATTTGTGGGTTGTGGAAAGCACCTTGTAGTAGCTACAGTTAGTTCCACTTCAACCAAAGGATATCCAACACGTTTCTTAGTGATGACAAGACCCTAATATTGTCTCATGTTCCTTTTTGGGGCCCATCCTATTTATATTGTTATGTAGTTATACTGTCTCTTCTGTAGACGTCTTTTCCCCCAGCCCCTTGAAAGCTGAGAAAACCTGTAAAACTTTTTCATTATTTCTGTCACATATTTTTCCCTGCATTAATAAGGTTCACAGCAAACAAAAAAAGTTTTTTAGCCCTTCTATGAACATTATTTAAATTTTAGCACTTTTAATTGCTGAGAACAATGATCAGTCAGTTAACATATCAGTGGAGGAATTAAAACTATATCCCTAGCACCTTGAGGGCAGAGCATTTTTTTTTTGGGGGGGTCTTTATATCCACAGTGCCTTAGGCTTTGATATAAACACTTAGCACATTTAAAAAATTTTAATTGTTCGATTTTTTAATTGAATTCTTAGTTCTGAACACCCTCAGCTCTAGGTACCCTTATACCTGGACACACTTTTCCCAAAATGGGATAGAGGGAATTTAGAATGTATGTTTTGGTAAGTGACATGAGATGGAACATGTCACTATAGCTCTCTCTGCTGGTAATGATGCTGTGTGTTAGAATGGTTGGGAAGACTAGGATCCAGTCCCTTAAACATCTTTCCCAGGATTACTTTCTCTTGCTCTTCCATATCATACACTTATTCTTTTCTACTCCCTCATTCTCTATTTCTTCTAGGTTACCTAATTAAACACCATGAATTGCTAAATACCTTCCTCCCCTACCCTGATCTTTAAGTTTACTTCCCCACAATTCTATCTTTCCACCTACACTCCTTCATTTACCATATCCCAGCCAATTTCCAACTATTCTATGTCCCATTACAATTCTAATGTCCGTAAATGGGCCTAGGGAATAAGTACCAGGTGTAGGCACCTTCATTTCCCAATAGTCTTTAGCCCGTAGTTGTTCTTCCTTTGTCAGCATCTTCAATCTCTGCCAGGCCTAGAGGCCTGAGGGCTACCCGAGTCTTCTTACCTCACCTCCCGAGGTCTTCGGTTGGCCAAACCGGATGCTCGTATGAGAGAAAGGACGTTCCAGAGTCGAACAAGGGTTGAGCTTTATTTCAGGGTCTAGTTATAAGTGCAGGGGAATTCTTCCTTAGGAGGGAGCGAAGAATCTCCCAAGGAGGCAAAGATCTTACAATAAGAGATTGGAAGTAGAAGTATAAGTGGGGAGAGAGGGGGAGGGGAGAGAAGAGAGAGGAAAAGCGGAGCCTTGTTGTCCTGTCCGCTCCGCGCCCCTCCGCCCAAGAGAGCTTTCAGGCTTTTCTGATCCTACTTAAACTCTCCAGCAGCATAGTTTGCATCTGAATACCGTGCTGTTAGATAACAATAGTGTGCCCAGATCCGGGACAATCTCGAGGGCGGGGAGAGCTCTCTCCCATCACGTTTCTCACGGGAAGAGGCGGAAATACACGAGATAGCTCGGTTCACCTCGATTCCCAGTCGTTTCCTGGGAGGTCTCATGAGAACTCTAAGATTTAGAAGTTCCCACCTTTACCTGCCCAAGACTGTCCACCTGGAATTGAGCTTCCATCCCTAGCAAATCTCTGTGATTTACTGCTGTAAAACTCCCATCTTTTTAGCTCTAGCATTCTCCTGATGATGTTATCAATGTGCAGATTGTAGAAAAATGATTTCCCACTCCAGTCCATATCTTTACATTCCTACAATGGACAACTTTAACTGCATAAAACCAAAAAGCTTCTGCACACGCATAATAAATGCATTTAGAGTCAGAAGGAAAACAATTGAGAAAAAAAAACCTTAACAGTAAGTTTTCCTGATAAAAGGTCTAATATCCAAAATATATAAAGAATTGGTGCAAATATGTAAGAACAAGAACCATTCCTCAAAAGATAAGTGGTTAAAGGATAGGATCAGGCAATCCTCAAATGAAGAAATGCATGACAGCAACAGGAGCAGTTAGGTGGTGCAGCGAATACAGTGCCCAGTCAGAAGTCAGAAAGACGTATCTAAGCAAGTCATTTAATCCTGTTTGCCTCAGTTTCTTCATCTCTTAAATGAGCTGGAGAAGGAAATGACAAACCAATCCAGTATCTTTGCCAAGAAACCCTAAATGGATCCACAAAGAGTCAGATATGACTGAAATGACTGAACAATAAATTTTATCACCAACCCTATGAAAAATATTACTGATAGAATTGCAAATTAAAACAACTCTGAGATTCTACTTCACATCCATCAGCTAGGCAAAGATGGAAGCAGCAGTAAATAGCCATTTTTGGAGGTATTGTGGGAGGAGAGACAACTAATGACCTGTTGTTGGATCTGTGAATTGGTTGAACCATTCTGGAAAGGAATTTGTATACCCCCTAAGTCACTCAACTATACATAGCCTTTGAACCAGTAATAATACTATTTTGCATATACCCTAAGAAGATGGACAGAGGGAAAGAGCACAAATGTACAAGAATATTTAGAGCAGCACTTTTTTTTATGGCAAAGAAGCAGAAATAAGTAGGTGTCCCTTAATTAGGGAATGACTGAACAAATTGGAGTATGTGAATGTTTTGGAATGTTATTGTGCCATAAGAAATTATGAACATGATAGATTCAGAGGAATATGGTAAGACTTGTAAAAATTAAGAATAAAGTGAAATGAGCAAAACTAGGAGAATAATCTATGTATTGATCCCAGTAGTAATGTGAGGTGTAAACAAGAGAGACTTCAGAACTCTAACCAAAGCAACTTCCAAAGACTTGTGAGGGAACATACCTCCAGGCTCTTGGCTGAGAAGTGATGAACTGGAGGCATAGAAGGAGACATGAATTCTCAGATACAACCACTTTGAGAGCTTGTTTTACTTTTCTGTCCATAGTTGTAACAAAGGAGAGATTCTGTCCGATGAGAAGAAGGTGTTTAATATTGTAACATGATAGACATAAAAAAATAGAGTGATAGAAATGAAAAAACAAGAGCATCTGTAAAACTTTTTTAAATGCACAGAAGGGGAAATTCCATAAATACAAAAGGGAATATAGAAATTTTGTTACTGCCTTGTTAAACTGTATCTGGATAAATAGCTTCTTTTAAAACTGTAAGTTTTAAACTAAATAACAGAAGATCCCATTTCTTATACAATTGTATTTGCCATTCTTATTACTGTTTGTTCTTTTGAATTGTTTGTCCTTATTAATGATTATTAAATTCACAATAAAAAATTTAAGGGTTCTAGTGACAATGGATTAAGTGAAATCATCTTACAATTAATTGTAGTAATATAAATCCAACTTCTGGTTTAGGGATTTCAATAATTTCAAATTAACTTTTTTTCTCTTTTAATCATAATAAGTAAAAAGGAGGACTCACATCAGTGAGATCACAGATCTGTCCAAGTACTGAAGCAACTATATTTAAATATCCCTTGGTCAGAGTAACATAATTCATCAATCTTTCTTATTTAGAAAATATAGTTAAACATTTTTGGATCCTCTCTCCAGTTCCTAGCCTTATATAAATACAAATTTCTATTATATACATTGTTAAAATTGACATAGTTTGGTATTAATGGATTAAAAAAATTTGAATTATTTCTGAAGCACCTTATGGTACCAGTACTCCTGAATAACACACAGGCAAATGTTAGCACACTACAGCTTTGTGCCATCTTTTCATTTTTTTCCTTTGTATTTTGTTTCTTGTCTTAGTCCAGAATTCTTATTTTCTAAAGACCAGTTCTTTAACCCAGAAAATGTTCTTTTCTCAAAGAACTGCAATTTAAAGTTGTGCTGTAGATTAGGCTAAATAAATAAGCTATTGGATAAGAGATTTTTGGAATATAGTTTAAAAAAGCTGTACTCAGTGTTGAACAGGGAAAGTAATGTGATCCCAGGCACTAGGCAGAGCCTCTATAGGGAGGTACTCTAAAGACTTCCAGAGTTTTGATTTCCTATTTCAGCTTAGGATTTTGCCATTAGAATACAGTAAAGTATCATCTTTCAAGAAAAACAGCAAAACATCAAAAAGCACACTAGTTTTCCATTCCACCCTCATCTTTCCTTTTTTTTTTTTTTTTTTAAGTTTTGTGTATAACCTATGGCTATGGTAGATATAACCATGTGTGTTTCTATGGACCAGGTTTAATTTGAAAGACTTTTCAATGATGACATTGTGGCTTGTTCAGCTCCAATCTAAAGATATTCTTGGGAATATCTGAATTAGATACATTTCTAAGTTTTCCTTACAGGTGCTCAGTTCTCCTATAAACATCAAGTTAGTAAGAAATATAACATAGAACATGTTTTTATTAAAGTGTATGGAAAGAACAGGGTAGGCTCTAATCGGGGAAGGGGAAGGGAATAAACATTTAAAGTAGCACCTACTATGTGCCAGGCACTGTGATAAATTCTATAGACATATTATTTCAGTTCATCCTCAACACCGTGTGAGGTAGATGCTATGATTATCCCCATTTCACAGTTGAGGAAACTGAGGTAGACAGAAGATTAGTGACTTGTCAGGGTCACATAGCTAATCTAATAAAAGCCTGAGGTGGGATTTAAACTCAGCTTTTCCAAACTCCAGGCCCAGCTCTCTATCCACTGCACCACCTGGCTTCTCTAATTTTTCGCCTCTTTTACAATGTAATCTTTTAATTTCATATTCGAGTGAATGGTCTACCCTTCCTTTGTCCCTCCAGAGGGCTTACAATCTCTACCTCCCCCCAAATCTCACAGGACCATTAGGAAAAGTCCCAGTAAAATAAGTGAATTTGAGAACCTCAATGAAAGGTATCATCTGAAAGGTCTCACTCCTTGCCAGCTTCTCCCAAGACCTTTGACTTACTCCTTTGCTCTTGTGCCTGCAGTTCTACTCTGTGTTTCATTTTTGTTCTTAATGTAATCTGCATTTCAACTGTAATAATTTCTGTCTTGGCTCAGGAATCCTTGCCAGGAAGACACTGTTACTGCTTCCTGTTCCTTTCGTTGCCATAATCTGAAAGCTCCCTATCCCTTTTTCATGGTTTTTTTTCAGCAGGCCCTATTAACAACCTGTTTATGCCCTAGAATTTTGCTCATGCATGAGAGGGGTCTAAGGGCTGGATTTCTTTAGAGGTGATTAGATTTTGCCAGCAAGAATTTTCTCTATGTGTATATGCTGTAACTTCTAGACCATGATAGTTGAAAGGACCTTAAACATTGTCATCCAACCTCCTCATTTTTACGAAGGAGAAAGATGACTTATCTTCTGACTCTAAGTCTATTATACCTTATCACTTTGCCTAATCAGGTAAAATGAAGGTAATAATTATTTATTGTTAAAATTAATTTATATTTTTCTTTTTCAGTTAAAACCACTTCAGAAGTTGATTCAGCCATCCATGTTCATGCATATTCCCCCACCTGTAGAAAGAACAGACCCTCTAACGTAAGTGCTTTTGAAAAATTTTTATTCATTAATAAATTAAAAAACTTTTTAAGATGGCTTCAAGAATCCCAATAATTTGATAAATATTTATTAGATGCCCTTACATAACCAACTTATATTGAAATATCAGGAGCAAAACAAAGTGAATCAAAGCTAGTATTTATATAACTCTTTAAGATTTGCATAACATTTTACATATTATCTCATTTGCGAATTCAAATAAAACTGAATATGAAGTTTGCAAACATTTAGTATATCATATTATTGAACAATAAGAAACAGAGGGAATCAGGGATAAAATTCAGGTTGACAAAAAAGGATATTTAGAAGGAAAGTAGGTACATATTTCAGGAGAGGAATAGAACTTGATATAAATAACATTTAGTTGAAACATTAAAGATGCAAACATGAGGGAAGAGAAATTAGGAACCAAAAATAGGGATTCAAGAAAAAAGGTCAGTTATACTAGAAAGCTTTTCATTTCAATACCCTACACCTAGAACGGAAATGAACAAGCAGCATAATGCAGGTGACCTGAGTGAACAAGCAAGGGCTAAAAAACAGGAGGAGATTGATTTGATGTATAATAAAAATATATGATCTTCCTTGAAATTTGTGGATGTTGGTTTGGGGAAATGGGATTTTTTTATGGAATTATCTTACTTTCCATGTAGACTATTTGTAAAAAGCAAAAATTTAAAATAATATAACTTCTTTTAGCTGCCAGTGCTGAGGGCTAGAACTTAGGTGGGAGAGAAACTTAGTTACTGTTCTTTACTGACAAAAGGTACAGAAATCTTTTCCTGCTCAAGTCATTTTCTGTTGGTCTAAAGCAAAGCAATAGCAATGAATTACCTCTTCTTCACAAAAAAATTCAGGCCTTTTATCTCCTTTGCTGTAGCTGTTTTCTTTTTAGCAAATAGAAGGAAATTCTGATTCCCTTTAGAATCATAGACCTTCCTGTTCTAACCTCAGTCACTGCCAGTCTGGGAATAGATAAAGGAGGTGGCAAGATAAGAGAAATAGGGAGGAGATGAGGAGGGTTGTGCATGTTTACAGAAGACATATTTTAGATATTTAACTGTATTTCTACTTTGTAGAAATGTTATCACACCGCAACTAATAGAATATCCAGCATTCCTATCACCAGACTTGAATGTTACTGTTGGGACTCAACCAAAACAGGCTCAATCATCATCTCCTGTAAGACTTGAAAAACTTCAACAACAACCTCGTGACAGGCAAGAAACAGTTCCCCCCTTTTTTAATCTACATATTTGTCTTGTCCAATAATTTATCTGCATCCAAGATATGGAATTCCAGGAAAAATCATCTTCTGGTGTTTTAGTTGCTCTGATTTTTGCTGAATCAATCAATCACCAGTGACTGGTGATGTTAGAGGGACAGTGGTGTGATGGAATCCAAAGAGCATTGGACTAAGAATCAATATACTTGGTTTCTAATCCCAATTCTGCCACTAACTGGCTGTGTGATTTTTGGAAAGAATTCATTTATATAAAATGAGGGGACTGGATTAAAATCCTTTGCCATTCTGACATTATATAAATGTATGTTCCTGGAAAAAAGAAAATGCTATTGGGATGAGAAAAGATAAAAGACCAGGTAACAATTAGGAAATAAGAAAATATAAAACTTTGCCAATGGAAAAGAAGACATGGGACCACCCAGCTGTTGCTATTATATCCAAATGGCTTGGAGTTGGTCATATCTTATGGTGACAGATAAAAAATTCAGAGATGGGTTTCACAATGAAAACTATCTTAAGTCCATAGATCTATAGCAACTAAAGATAGGGTCTATCCCTCTTACGCAAAACTATTGAGTTACAAGAAGAATAGGCTTAGCCCAACCCTTTTCACTCCTTAGTTACCAGTAAGTTACACATGCTTACTTCAACTTCAGTTTTAATATAATGAAGCCATTTTCCTCTTGGTCCCTGCCTCCATTAATCTCTTTTAAAGAAAATAACTTAAAGAAAATGGAATAGCTGCTCTTAGGCTGAGTTCCCAGGGTTCATCTTATCTTATTGATTCTTATAAATAAAATCAGCAGTCAGATGTACTTCCATCTTAGAATCTTCTCATTTAAAAAAAATTTTAATATATCATTTTGAGAATGGGTAATATCACAAAGTTTTCATACAAACTTCCTTTACAAATGCTATATAATACAGAAAGAAAGGAAATAAAAGATCTTTTATTTAAAAGATAAAATCAAAACTAAAGAAAAAGACCCTTCTGTGGAGTTTTAGCAAGATGACTGAGTGGTCATAACTGCACCCAGTACTCAATCGCTTCAGAAAGTCATAAATGTGCCTCATAAAAGAAAAGAACAACAACCAAAAGTAGAGGGGAAAGGAAAGAAATCTTCAAAGAAAATAATATTTATAGGGTAAATGAAAGTGAAGTCCAGCCTTCAAAAGGAAAAAAATATATGACTAGAACCCTAGAAGAAAAAAATAGACTAACACTAAAAACACTCAGAATTGTTTTTAAAAAAAAAACCTTCAATGACTGATAGGAAAATCTAACATTTATAAAAATATGAGGCATGGGCAGTGATATAAAAAAGACAAAATGAAACAACAGCTTTGAACATTTGATGGAAAATCTTTATAAATCAGTACATTCTCCAAGGAATGGAATGTCTCATGTGGAAGACAAAAATACAAAAATGGCAGAATATTGGTTGGTTATTGTCCTTTGTATTCCAAAAGGACCAAAATGACGTTACTAGGTTATGGTCCATGTACAGTGTATCCAACTGTGACTGATCAGACCAATACAAGCTTAGAAGGCTTTACCACAGGTTGGGCACAAATAGTCCATTTGAACATTTGGAATAGAGATGTCTCTAAATTGTACATCTCCTGTACCTTTTGAGCTACTGCAATTCTACTTGGCTCGTAGAGCACAGTGCCTTCTTTTACGTGGGTACATGCTGGGTGGTTCTGTGCCAGTATCTCCCATGTCTCATAATGGCAGAACAAATAATGTAAATTTAAATGGCATAACTACAATAAATTAGGATTCCAGTTATCAAAACAATAGAACTTGATAAGAAAACCTGAGAGTTTATTGGTATCTAAACAGTGTGAAGAAATAAAATATCTGAATGCCATATCCAAGGAAGTCGTACAAGAAAATTGTTCAGAAGTATTGGAAACAAAGGGGAGAATCTGTAGAACACCATCATGCCACGTTTACCTCAACCAGAAAAGTATTTACCAAATACCAAAGCTTCAGTATCAAAAAGAGAATTTTCTAATAAGGTGGAATAAGAAAATAACATAACAAAGAGTATCAGTTTGAACAGAATATGTGATATTTTGAAAAGCAAAAGAGACTAACGCCCCAAACTTGCCTCTTCTGCAAAAACTGAACAAACTCCTTCATGAGAAAAGATGTTTCCTTAATACTATCAGAGACTTCCATTCTTTCCTCCAGAAAACAAAACAAAACAAAAAATAGAACTAGACATGGCCTTTGACCACAAGTTGACCATGAAGTAAACTTTTAAGGTAAAAAAGATATTGAAATAAAAAAAATAAGTGATAACTAAATGTTTATGTTTTGGAAGATCTGAACATGTTCATACAGCTTGCTAATATGGCATCTCAATATGGACAATGCCTGGGTGTTGCTTCTAGAAAAAAATGTGATGTCTTATGAGAGAAGTACCTTGGAGAGACTGGAGCATGTATGAACATTGTTTGCTTTTTGATTGACCATGCAGGCATTCTAAAGAACTATTTTCTGTGGTGAGCTTTGAACCTCCTTTTCCATTTGGCTAATTCTGCTTTTAAAAGCATTCTTCTCCTCATTGGCTTTTTGGACCTCTTTTGTCAATTGAGTTAGCCTATTTTTAAAGGTGTTATTTTCTTCAGCATTTTTGGGGGGCTCCTTTAGCAAGCTGTTGACTCACTTTTCATGATTTTCTTGCATTGCTCTCATTTCTCTTCCCAATTTTTCCTCCACCTCTCTTACTTGATTTTCAAAATCCTTTTTGAGCTCTTCCATGGCCTGGAACCATTGCATATTTATTTTGGAGGTTTGGGGATGCAGAAGCCTTGGCTTTTAGGTCTTCTTCTGATGGTAAACATTATTCTTCCTCATCCAAAAGGATGGGAGAGAATATCTGTTCACCAACAAAGTAACCTACTATAGTCTTATTTTTTTTCCCTTTTTTCCCTTTTCCCAACCTTTTACTTGACTTTTGGGTCCTTTGTCAAGAGTAGGGTATACTCCAGGAACCTGTAAGTTCTCAGTTCCTCCATGGTGGCAGAATCAAGGGAGAGGAGTTTACTCCTCAGGGGCCTCCAGCTTTGCCACGCCCCAGGACTGTGCTCAGGGCTGAGATTCAGATCTGCTCAATTACCCTGGGGGTTTTAAGCGGAACTGCTCCAACAATGGACCCTGGCTACTGCTGAGGCCACTGCAGCCACTGCTGCTGTCTGGGGCCAGGGCTAGGGGACGATCCTGCTCCCTTCTTGCTCTGGTTGAAAAAGCCCTCTCACTGACCTTTGGTGCCTGTGAGTTAAGGGATCTGTGAACCACCACTGCTACCAAGGATTCCGTCCCTGAAGCCTGCTCTGGTCCTGCTCCTCCCAGTGCCACATAGCCAAGGCTGGGCTGGGCTCTACTTTGCGTCTGGTGCAACACACCTTTCCTGTCGGGCCTTCCAGGTCACCCTGGGCTGGAAATCTCCTCCACTCTGTCATTCTGTGGCTTCTGCTGCTCTAGAATTTGTTGAGAGTCTTTCTTTTTTTTTTTAAATTTATTTATTTTTAGATTTTGACATTCATTTCCACAAAATTTTGAGTTCCAATTTTTCTCCCTATCTCTCCCCCTACCCCATAATACCTTGCATTCTGATTACCCCTTCCCTCAATGTATCCTCCCTTCTATCACACCCCAGCCTTCCCGTATCCCCATCTTCTCTCTTTTCTTCTAGGGCAAGATAAATTTCTATACCCCATTACCTGTATTTCTTATTTCCCAGTTATATGCAATAATAATTCTCAATATTTCTTTCTAATACTTTGAATTCCAACTTTTCTCTCTCCCTCCCTCCCTACCCATCCCCACTGAGAAGGCAAGTAATTCAATACAGGCTATATATGTGTCATTTTGCAAAAGATTTCCGTAATAGTCATGTTGTGTAAGACTAACTATATTGCTCTCCATCCTTTTTTTTCTATTCTCTCATTTGACCTTGTCCCTTTCCAAAAGTGTTTACTTCTAGTGACTCTCTTCTCCCATTTGCCCTCCCTTCTATCATCCCCTTCACCCCACTTGTCCCCTTCTCCTCTGCTTTCCTCTAGTGTAACTTAGATTTTCATATCAAATTGAGTATGTTATTCCCTCCTTGAGCCATGTGCAAAGAAAGTAAGCTTCACTTTTCCCACTCATCCCTTCCCTTTTCTCCTCCATTGAATAAGATTTTTCTTATCTCTTTTATGAATGATAGCCCATCCCATTCCATTTCTCCCTTTCTCCTCCCAATATTTTCCTCTCTTACCCCTTAATTTTATTTTATTTTTTTTTATGGATATCATCTCTTCTGATTCAACTCAACCTGTACCTTCTGTCTATATGTATGTATGTATGTATGTGTGTGTGTGTGTGTGTGTGTGTGTGTGTGTGTGTGTGTGTGTGTAATCCCTCTACCTACCCAAATACTGAGAAAACTCTCAAGAGTTACAAATATTATCTTTCCATGTAGGAATGAAAACAGTTCAGCTTTAGAAAGTGCTTTATGATTTCTCCTTCCTGTTCACCTTTTCATGCTTCTCTTGATTCTTCTGTGTGAAAGTGAACTTTTCTATTCAGTTTTGGTCTTTTCATCATCAATGCTTGAAAGTCCTCTATATTATTGAATGACCATTTTTTCCTCTGAAGTATTATACTCAGTTTTGCTGGGTAGGTGATTCTTGGTTTTAATCTCAGTTCCTTTGACTTCTGGAATATCTTATTCCAAGCCCTTTGATCCCTTAATGTTAAAGCTGCTGGATCTTGTGTTATCCTGATTGTATTTCCACAACACTCGAATTGTTTCTTTCTAGCTGCTTGCAGTATTTTCTCCTTGATCTGGGAACTCTGAAATTTGGCCACAATATTCCTAAGAGTTTCTCTTTTCAAGTCTCTTTCAGAAGGTGATACGTGGATTTTTTCAATATCTATTTAGCCCTTTTGTTCTAGAATGTCAGGGCAGTTTCCTTGATAATTTCATGAAAGATAATGTCTAGGCTCTTTTTTTTGATCATGGCTTTCAGGTAGTCCCATAATTTTTTAAATTGTCTCTCCTCGATCTATTTTCCAGGTCAGTTGTTTTTCCAATGAGATGTTTCACATTATCTTCTATTTTTTCAATCTTTTGGTTTCGTTTTTTAATTTCTTGGTTTATCTCATAGTCATTAGCTTCCCTGAACTCCAGTCTCTCTTTTAAAGAACTATTTTGTTCTATGAACTTTTGAGTCTTCTTTTCCTTTTGGCTAATTCTGCTTTTTAAAGCCTCCTTCTCCTCATTGGCTTTTTGGACCTCTTTTTCCAATTGAATTAGCCTATTTTTAAAGTTGTTATTTTCCTTAGCATTTTTTAGGTTCTCCTTTAGCAGGCTCCTGACTTGCTTTTCAAGCTCTTGTATTGCTTGAACTCATTTCATATTCATTTTGGAGGTACTGGAGGCAGAAGCCTTAATTTCCTCTGACAGTATGCCTTGTTCTTCCTCATCTGAAAGGATGGAAGGAGACACCTGTTCACCAAGAAAGTAATCTTCTATGGTCTTTTTTTCCTCTTTTGGGGGCATTTTCCCAGCCAGTTACTTGACTTCTGAATCCTTTGTCAAGATGAAGGTCCAGTGCTCCTCCTTG
This sequence comes from Notamacropus eugenii, assembly GCF_028372415.1. NCBI lineage: Eukaryota > Metazoa > Chordata > Mammalia > Diprotodontia > Macropodidae > Notamacropus > Notamacropus eugenii. The sequence continues at coordinate 297,706,211 of NC_092877.1, read as the reverse complement.
CCCCAGTACCATGCTCAAAGCTGAGATTCAGATCAGCTGCTCAATTCCCCCAGGGACTTTGGGTGGGGGTGGGGCTGCCACTGAGGGCTGAGGGTCAGATCAGCTGCTCCATTCCCTCAAAGACTTTAAGCTGAGCTGCTTGGACAATGGACCCAGGCTGCTTCCACAGCCACTGTAGCTGCCTGCCGTCCACTGCTGCTGCTGTCGCTGCTGCCTCTGCTGCCACCTGGGGCCAGTGCTGGGGGACCCGACTCCCCTCTCACCCAACTGGGAAAGCCTTCCCACACTCACCTTTGGAGCTTTCTTTGTCGCTTGTGGGTTGAGGGATTTGGGACCCTCCCTGCTGGGAATTCTGCCCGTGAGGTCTGTTCAGGTCCTGTTCCTTCCAGTGTTGGCAGCCAGGGCTGGGCCCTGCTCAGTGTCCTGTGAGATAGACCTTTCCTGTTGGCCTTCCAGATTACCTTTGACTGGAAACCTCTTTCACTCTTGTTCTGTGGCTTCTGCTGCTCTAGAATTTGTTGAGAGTCATTTTTTACAGGTATTTTGTGGATTGTGGGGGAAGCGTTAGAGTATATGCGTCTTTGTACTCTGCCATCTTGGCTCTGCTCTGAGAGTCTTTCTTTACAGGTATTTTGTGGACTGTGGGGGAAGAGCTAGAGTATGTGCATCTTTCTACTCTGCCATCTTGACTGTGCCCCCCCCCCCCATGCAGGCATTTTAAAAGACTTGCCAGCTTCAACTATGGTCTCTGCTTCATTCAATCCAGTGTATCTTTTGCTCATGATGATTACTGAAGGACGTATAGTCTCCAGTCTTGGTAGTTATCAAGCCATGGTAAACTAGGAGTAAGAGTCTACACCAGATTAGTCATCCAGCATAGCAGTGGTGTGGTGTGTGGTTTGTCCTTCATTCTTTTTTTTTTTTTATTTTTTTTTTATTTTTTTATTTTTTAATGTTTAACAATCACTGCCATACAATTGAGATTTTATCCCCCCCACCTACCTCCCACTACCCCCCTCCCTCCCCACAACTGCATACAATTCTGTATAGATTCTACATATACTTTCCTATTGAGTATATTTTCACTATAGTCATGCTATGTAGTCAGACTAAAATAAATGAAAGAAATCGTATAACAAATCAGAACATGATACACAAACACATACACATACACAAACATGATCTGCTACATTTTGTGAGTGACTTCCATATTTCTTTCTCTGAGTGTGGAAGGCATCTTGCCTTGAGAACCACCTTTGGGATTTTTTTTTTTTATAAGAAGTTTTTGCGTTATTACAAAATTCCAAGTCTACCAGAAAAACTCTCACACACTGTGGTCGTTGCTGTGCACCAAGTTCTCCTGGTTCTGCTCCTTTCACTCAGCATCAGGTCATATAAGTCCTTCCAGGCCTCTCTGAAGTCTTCTTGTTCCTCATTTCTTATGGCACAATAGTACTCCATTACATTCATATACCATAATTTATTCAGCCATTCCCCAATTGATGGACATCCCCTTGACTTCCAGTTTTTGGCAACTACATAGAGTGCTGCTATAAATATTTTTGTACATGTGGGACCCTTTCCCATTTTTATGATCTCTTGGGGATACAGTCCTAGTAGCGATATTGCTGGGTCAAAGGGTATGCACATTTTTGTAGCCCTTTGGGCATAGTTCCAAATTGCTCTCCAGAATGGTTGGATGCACTTGCAGCTCCACCAACAATGAATTAGTGCTCCAACTCTCCCACATCCTCTCCAGCATTTATCATTTTCTTGTTCTGTCATGTTTGCCAATCTTATAGGTGTGATGTACCTCAGAGTTGTTTTGATTTGCATCTCTCTAATCGATAGTGATTTAGAGCATTTTTTCATATGATTATAGATAGCTTTAATTTCTTCCTCTGAAAATTGCCTGTTCATATCCTTTGACCATTTATCAATTGGGGTGTCCTTCATTCTTAAAGAGGACCATTATATCATTAAGACGATGTCATAACTTGCAAGTGAATTAGATTTAAGTGAGGGAGGACTGTGCATTTTTTCCTCTGGAGCCTCTGGGTCAGTGACCAGATACAAATCAGTATAACTGGAGAGGCCCCAGCAGCACAGCAATAATGCTCTAAGAACCAAGGAGTTTTATGAAGCAGCCTTTGGGACTCAGCCAGCAGAAGTATTCACCCATCGTCATTCTGCATCTGGATATGAACTTGGTGGAAATGTCCTACATGTACTAAATTTTGTGCTTAATTTCTACACAACTACCCAAGAAGGAAGCAGAGTAGGGAGGATTATGTCCCTGAGGAATTGGGGAAAATGCTTGTACATTTGAACAAATAACTTTCTATTAATCTGCAAAGTAAATTTATTTCTGTTCAATCATTTTCAGTGGTGTCTGACTCTTTGTGACCCCTTTTGGGGTTTTCTTGGCAAAGATACTGGAGTGACTTGCCATCTCCTTCTTCATCTCTTTTTAAAGATGAGGAAACTGAGGCAAACAGGGTTAAAGATTGCCCAGGGTCACACAGCTAGGAGGCTACATTTGAACTCAGGTTTTCCTGACTCCAGGTCTGGCCCTCTATCCACTGTGCCTACCCCTGTAAAGTAAATGTCTCTTTGTAAAAGTCAATTCATGTTAAGTTGTTAAATGGAACTGGGGTTAGTGCCCGGGCCCCTAAACATGCTTGGGGAATGGAAGAAGAAACAGTTTTCTCTAGCTGAAGGCAAAGAAAATTTACTCCCTCCATGACCCTGTTGGGTTGTCTGATAATCCTGAATGGAACATGTAACAGACCTGACCCTGAGAATCTAGTCAGTCATCCAGATTACGATTAGATGCTGTGGGGAAGAACAATGGTTATTGTTTGTCTCACTTCATCTGAAGGCCAGTGTAGGGGAAAAAAAAGACCAGACAGGCATTAAGGAGGGAAACATAGTCCTTAATGTTCTCTCCTTTAATTTTCATTCTAGTATCTTTATTTTTTGTGTGTTATATGTCAATGCAAGCTTATTAAGGGCATTCCCACAGCCAGTGAAGTTTTGCATATGTAGTAAGTGCTTAATAAATGTTTACTTGAATTGAAGTACTGCTAGTTCTCAATCTGGTTGAATAATGAATCCCATGAAGTGATTGCATTATTTGAATTCCCATTAATTTTGCACTATTCAAAATTATGAGTATGTGTAAAATATGTCAATTGGTTCCAACTCAAAGGAAATATACACTGAATATTTTAAAACACAAGTTAAACTATTAATATAACGGCAAGAGGTAAGAAAAAAGTTTACTACAATGTAATAGAGTAGTTACAGAAAGCAAAAATTTAAAAATTACTGAATATCCTACATAAAGTTAATCCTACATTGACTGCATAACAGAAATGTCATTTTTGTAATTTAAAATATTTTAATGGCATACACTGAACTGTTCTGTTTCTTTAAATTTTTATACTCACACTGGTAGTTACAATTATCCACATCTCAGTGAATTTGCATGGTCATATTCTCATGCAGTGAATTAAGGATGACCTTGGGTATTATCTAAAGCTATTAATGCTTTAAAAGATATTGTCGTCCTTGCCATATTTTTCAGTAGCTAGGCTAAAATAACTTGAAAATGATTCATTGAAAATGGTATTAGTTATTCATATTTTCTTATTTGACCACCAAAGAACTGGTAGTAGTTGCCAATCAGACTAGAACTTGTCTCTAACCTGTGGGTGACTGGAGTCAAATAAAGCAAGCTAGAGACAGAAGAGACAGCAATCAAACACAAGTTTAATTTCAGAGTGAAGAAAACTGCTTGGAAGCAAGGATACATGTGCCAGAGCTCTGCCCCTAGTAGGGAGTGGAGGCAGAGTGGGGATATCCTCAAAACTTACACCTGTGGCTCCACAGTGAGCTGTAGTCTTTACAATGAAGGGTAACAACAGTTTGATTCACAGTAGGACTTCATGACTGGAGTATGGATACTGCAGGTGCTTGTCCAAGCTCAGAGACCACCTGATGCTGGTGAAAAACAGTTCTGGGATTTTACTGGGGTCAGAACATCCAGAGGCTGAGCTCAAAGGATTGTTGTTCTGCCAAGCTCAGGGCACAGTTTTCTTGTTGGGCCTTAGCTCTGGAAAACAGGGTATCTCCTAATATCTTGACATTTCCCCCTTTAGCCAAAGGGAGGGGGACTCTAAAAGAACCCTTACCTTTATGACCTATGGAGAGGCAGGTATAAGCCAAGATACCAGGAGAGGCCAATTGGGCCAGTTGACCAGGGGGTTTAGTTCCTTGAGGGGGGATCTACTGGGGAAGTGTGTCTAGCCACTGTTTGCTTTCAAGCAGAAAAGAGAGGGGGCCCAAAGAAGTAGGGGGAGAAAATGACAACACACACACATGAGTCAGGGCCTTGGTGGCTGGACATATAACAAAAGGGAAGAGAAAAAAAAACTAGGACAGTATAGTCAGCCCTCATCTGGAATCTTGTGACAGCTGTCTCTTCTGGATGTCAGCTACTTCTGGGTCCAGACTAAATGAACCTTGAAGCCCCTGGAGGGTTCTGCTGTCCAGTCAGGAACAGGGACTTTCTTCAGACAATCCAGGAGTCCACACCCACAAGTTTGACAGCTGTGGGAGTGGACAGAAGGATCTGGTAGGGGCCCTTAGAGAAAACTACGTACATCAGTCTTTGAATCTGAGTTTCTGGTTACATAACATAGGTCCTTAGTTAAAGAGTCTCTAAACAACACATAGAAATGATCCAGTTTCCCAACCACACAGGGCTAGGTTTAAAGAATGTAATAAAATTTTTCTCACAGTTCCCATAATTGAAAATTATATTTGGTCAGGTACAGAACAAACTACTTAGAGATCTCACAATGGACTAGTTTTGAGAAGGGGATTCTACCAACGTAACCAAGAAAACTTAAACATAGACATCTTAAAACAAAAGATCAAACCAATCCAATGGTTATCATCAATATTGACTAACATCAGGTCTCCTTGTATCCTAGTAAACCATTCTCAATATACATTTAATCAGCACATTTTGAGTCCCAGATGTCTCATGTACTTAACTGATCTGTGAATATCTTTTCTTTGATAATAAGCTTTACTTTCAGGACAGCTCTGAATGGGACTCTGCTTCTCTGACTCCACATCTAGAGGTTTCTAGATAATTCTGCTAGTAATGAGATTTAATACAATTTAGTACAATCACTTAAATTTGGTTCTCTAGTCTTGAAACTTCAGAGAATTTCAGTTTATATACCGTTTGCCATTTCTGTGCTTTCCTAAATCTTGTACCTGTTATAAGAATCTTTTTTTAAAAAATTATGAACTACTTTTCTATGTCTTGGCCAGCACCAGGTAGTTTTGATAATTACAGTCTTGTAATATAATTTTGAGATCTGATAATGCTAAACCTCCTTTCTTTACATTTTTATTAGTTCCTTTGCTACACTTGACTTTTTGTTCTTCATTTTTATTATAAAGGCCATGCCTACCCATGAATAATTTATATTTCTCCAATTATTTAAATCTGATATAGTTCCTGGGTTTGTTTTGGCAAAAGTACTTCCAGACATTTTATACTATCTAGAGTTATTTTAAATGGGGCATCTATTACTATCTCTTCTTGCAGGGTTTTGTTTATGACATGTAGGAATGCTGATGTGTACCATATTGTCTGCAAAAAGAGGTAGTTTTATTGCCTCATTGCCTATTTTGATTCCTTCTATTTCTTCTCTTATTGCTATTGCTACAATTTCCAACACAATATTGAATAATATTGGTGACGGTGGACATCTTTGTTTCATACCTGATCTTACAAAGAAGGTTTCTAGTTCATACTCATTACAAATAATGCTTGCTGATGGTTTTAGATAAATACACTTTTTTATCAATTTAAGTAAAAACCCATTTATGACTATTTTTGAAGTGTTTTTATAGAAATGAGTATTGTGCTTTATCAAAAACTTCTTCTGAATCTATTGATATAATCATGACTTTTTTTCTTTTATTATTGATATAGTCAATTATGTTAATAGTTTTCTTTATGTTACACCATCCCTGCATTCCTGGTACTGTGAAGGTTGGAAGCTCAATTCCGTGTGGAGAGTCTCGGGCGGGTAAAGGTGGGAGCTTCTAAATCTTAGAGCTCTCACGAGACCCCCCCAGGAAATGGCTGGGAATCAAGGTGAACCGAGCTATCTCGTGTATTTCCGCCTCTTCCCGTGAGAAACGTGATGGGAGAGAGCTCTCCCCGCCCTCTAGATTGTCCTGGATCTGGGCACACTATTGTTATCTAACAGCACGGTATTTAGATGCAAACTATGCGACTGGAGAGTTAAGTAGGATCAGGGAAGCCTGAAAGCTCTCTTAGCACGTGAGGAGCCAAAGAGGACACAAGGCTCCCCTTTTCCTCTTCTCCTTCTCTCCCCTCCCCCTCTCTCCTCACTTATACTTCTACTTCCAATCTCTTATTGTAAGATCTTTGCCTCCTTGGGAGATCCTTCTCTCTCTCCCTCCTAAGGAAGAATCCCCTGCACTTGTAACCGAGACCCTGAAATAAAGCTCAACCCTTGTTCGACTCTGGAACGTCCTTTCTCTCATATGCGCACCCGGCGTGGCCAGCCGAAGACCTCGGGAGGTGAGGTAAGAAAGACTCGGGTAGCCCACAGGCTTCTAGGCCTGGCACTGGTACAAATTCTGTTTGGTCATAATATATAATCTTTGTAATGTATTGCTGTAACCTCCTTGCTAGTACTTTATTTAAAATTTTTGAATCAATATGCTTTAGAGAAACTGGTTTATAATTTTCTCTTCTGTTTTTACTCTTCCTGGTGTTAGGTACCAGTATTTTGTTTGTTTAATAAAAGGAATTTGTTTACAATCCTTTCTTTGCCTATTATTCCAAAAATTTTATTTAATACCAATTAGTTGATGTTTAAATATTTGATATATTCACTTGCAAATCTGTCTGGTCCTAATGTGTTTTTTTCCTTGGGAAGCTCATTTATGGCCTGCTTTGCCTTTTAAAATTATCAGACAGATAATGCTTTAAAAATGCTTTAAAAATGGGAAAATAATTTAATTTTCTTTATCATTTTTTCAAATTTATTTATTTAACTTTTAACATTCATTTTCACGAAATTTTGGGTTCCAAATTTTCTCCCCATTTGTCCCCTCCCCCCACCCCAAAACACCGAGCATTCTGATTACCCCTATCACCAATCTGCCCTCCCTTCTATCATCCCTTCCTTCCCTTGTCCCCATCTTCTCTTTTGTCCTATAGGGCCAGATAACTTTCTATACCCCAGTACCTGTATTTCTTATTTCCTAGTAGCAAGAACAGTCCTTGACAGTTGTTCCTATAACTTTGAGTTCCAACTTCTCTTCATCCCTCCCTCCCCACCCATTCCCTTAGGGAAGGAAAGAAATTCAATATAGGCCATATCTGTGTAGTTTTGCAAATGACTTCCATAATAGTCGTGTTGTGTAAGACTAACTATATTTCCCTCCATCCTATCCTGCCCCCAATTGCTTCTATTCTCTCTCTTGATCCTGTCCCTCCCCAAGAGTGTTGACTTCAAATTGCTCCCTCCTCCCATTGCCCTCCCTTCCCTCATCCCCCCCACCCTGCTTATCCCCTTCTCCCCCACTTTCCTGTATTGTAAGATAGGTTTTCATACCAAAATGAGTGTGCATTTTATTCCTTCCTTTAGTGGAATGTGATGAGAGTAAACTTCATGTTTTTCTCTCACCTCCCCTCTTTTTCCCTCACCTCCCTTCTTTTTCCCTCCACTGAAAAGTCTTTTACCTGCCTCTTTTATGAGAGATAATTTGTCCCATTTCATTTCTCCCTTTCTCCTCCCAATATATTTCTCTCTCACTGCTTAATTTCATTTTTTTAAGATATGATCCCATCCTATTCCATTCACTCTGTGCTGTGTGTGTGTGTGTGTGTGTGTGTGTGTGTGTGTGTGTGTGTGTGTAATCCCACCAACTACCCAGATACTGAAAAGTTTCAAGAGTTACAAATATTATCTTTCCATGTAGGAATGTAAACAGTTCAACTTGAGTAAGTCCCTTATGACTTCTCTTTGCTGTTCACCTTTTCATGCTTCTCTTCATTCTTGTGTTTGAAAGTCAAATTTTCTTTTCAGCTCTGGTCTTTTCATCGAGAATGTTTGAAAGTCCTCTATTTCATTGAAAGACCATTTTTTCCCCTGAAGTATTATACTCAGTTTTGCTGGGTAGGTGATTCTTGGTTTTAGTCCTAGTTCCTTTGACTTCTGGAATATCCTATTCCATGCCCTTTGATCCCTTAATGTAGAAGCTGCTAGATCTTGTGTTATCCTGATTGTATTTCCATAATACTTGAATTGTTTGTTTCTAGCTGCTTGCAATATTTTCTCCTTCACCTGGGAACTCTGGAATTTGGCCACAATGTTCCTAGGAGTTTCTCTTTTTGGATCTCTTTCAGGAGGTGATTGGTGGATTCCTTGAATACTTATTTTACCCTCTGGTTCTAGAATCTCAGGGCAGTTTTCCTTGATAATTTCATGAAGGATGATGTCTAGGCTCTTTTTTTGATCATGGCTTTCAGATAGTCCCATAATTTTTAAATTGTCTCTCCTGGATCTATTTTCCAGGTCAGTTGTTTTTCCAATGAGATATTTCACATTATCTTCCATTTTTTTCATTCTTTTGGTTTTGTTTTATGATTTCTTGGTTTCTCATAAAGTCATTAGCCTCCATCTGTTCCATTCTAATTTTGAAAGAATTATTTTCTTCAGTGAGCTTTTGAACCTCCTTTTCCATTTGGCTAATTCTGCTTTTGAAAGCATTCTTCTCCTCATTGGCTTTTTGAACCTCTTTTGCCAATTGAGTTAGCCTATTTTTCAAGGTTTTATTTTCTTCAGCATTTTTTTGGGTCTCCTTTAGCAAGGTGTTGACCTGCTTCTCATACTTTTCTTTCATCTCTCTCATTTCTCTTCCCAGTTTTTCCTCCACCTCTCTAACTTGATTTTCAAATCCTTTTTGAGCTCTTCCATGGCCTGAGCCCATGGAATATTTATTTTGGATGTGTTGGATACAGAAGCCTTGACTTCTGTGTTTTTCCCTGATTGTTCCTCCTCATGTGAAAGGATGGGAGGAGATATCTGTTCACCAAGAAAGTAACCTTCTATGGTCTTTATTTTTTTTCCTTTTTCTGGGCATTTTCCCAGCCAGTGACTTGACTTCTGCCTGTCCTCTCCACACCCACCACGCCTCCAGATCCACCCAGCTAATGCTTGGGGCCTGAGATTCAAATGCTGCTTCCCAGCCTCAGGGCTTTTGGCAGGGGCGGGGCTGCTATTCAGTGTTAGATTAAGTTCAGGTGCTTGGGTGGGGGCAGGGCCACCACTCGGGGCTCGGTTCCCTCAGGGGGTTTATGTGGAGACCTTCAACAATGGATCCAAGCTCCTGCCTGCTTTGGGAGCCCCTGTCTGCTGCTGCCTTCTGAGGGGGCCTGAGTTATGGGGATACCCTGCTCCCCTCTCAGCCAGCCAAAAAGACTCTCTCACTGACCTGTGGGTGGAGGGACCTGCGCAGCTGCTGGAGATTCCATCTGTGAAGCCTGCTCGGATCTGCTCCTCTCAGTGCCACGCAGCCAAGGCAGGGCTGGGCTTTGCTCTGGGTCTGGTGCGCGACGGACCTTTCGCATTGGTTTTCCATGTCTCTCGAACAGAAATCTCTTCCATTCTGTTGTTCTGTGGCTTCTGCTGCTCCAGAATTTGTTGGGAGTTCTTCTTTATAGGTATTTTATGGGCTGTGGGTTCAGAGCTAGCATATGTGTGTCTTTCTACTCCGCCATCTTGGCTCCTCCCCCAATAGCCTCTTTATCATTTTCAATACAATTTATGTGTAAAATACAATTTTGAGAACTTATTACTAACACATACTCAAAGCCTGAATTTCCGTGATGGATAAATTTGGAAGCCAATCATATACATCTGTATATAGTTCTTAGGAGAAAACAGTCCAATCCTGTTGCTTTTCTCAAAATTTAGTATTCCATTTAATTAGAAAACTTTCATATTACATCTTTGTCTTATTACTTTATCTAATCATTTCCCTCTTTGGAGGATTTCATCTCCATATTATTATTTGACCACAAATAAAGGTTAAAAATGTGAAGATGTTCATACTGGCATCCTATTACAGTAGCTCAAGAGATGTTCCCGTATCAATCTATTATTTAATAGATTTTGCATTGTATTTACAAAATTTCTTGATTATAGAAATTTACTACAAAAGAAAAAAGAGGGACATAGTTATATCTTAACAGATGGGAAAACTCCCTCATATCAGTTTGATTCCAAGCATGAGTCATATCTGACAGCCAATCATGTAGTCACAGGGTATCAAAAGCAAGAGTTAGGATTAATCAGGTGGGAATTTTCCTTTTTAGAAAGAAAACAGGTAGAGCCAAGATGGCAGAGTAAAGGCATGGACTTGCCAGAGTTCTTTCCTAAACCCTTCCAAATAATTTTTAAAATGATGCCAACAAATTCTAGAACACCACAATTCACAAAAAGACAGAATGAAGCAGATTTCCAGAGCAAGACAACTTGAAATGTCAACAGGAAAAGTCTATTGCACCAAGGTGAGAGAGGAGTGCAATTCAGCCCAGGACGTGCCAGTACAGACTGAGCCTCAGCAAACACAGAGTAGGCCCCGGGGAGACTGAATCACTGGCAGCAGTGGTGGTTTCCAAACCTCTCAGCCCACGGACACCAAAGACAACTTAGAAGGTCAGCAGGAAAGGTCTGTCTCACCTGGATGAGAGTTGAGCACAGTCCAGTGCAGGTCACACTAACAGCCCCACACACAAAAAACCAGGAGTAGGCCTTCAGAATGACTGAATCAGCAATGGCAGTGGCTGCTTCCAGAGATCTCAGCCCACAAGTGGTAAGAGGTAGAACAACTGGTCAGAAGGAGATTACAAGGGTCTTTTCGCTAGCACTGAGGCAGGACTCTGTTGCTTTGCCCATACTTGGATCTAGGTCACTGTCTCAGGGGGCAGTTCCAGGGTGAGGAGGAGCACTAACATAATAGAGCTTGTGGCCACAGTGGAGGGGGGACCTTCCTCACAGTTCCAGCGCAGAAAAGAGTGCTTGTTGTTGCTCACAGGTGAGAGCACAGTCCAGGAGAGTACTAAACACCTCTCCTTAGATCATACTACCCTGGAAGAACTGAAAACTTATAGGTCCCTAGAAGTATCTCTGAAAATAGCTGCACAAAATTCCTGGGAAGCATGGGACAGTGAAACCTCCAACCTGGAAGCAGAGCCCTGCTCTAACAGTTTAAAAGTCAAGTAATAGAGTGGGAAAAATGGGTAAACAAAGAGAAAAAAACCTCTGACTATAGAAAGTTATTATGATGACAAGGAAAATTAAAACACACAGAAGAAGAAAACAAATTTAAAGCTACATCCAAAGCCTCTAAGAAAAATATGAATTGATCTCAGGCCATGGAAGAGCTCAGAAAGGATTTTGAAAATCAAGTAAGAGAAGTAGAGAAAAAATTGTGAGGAGAAATGAGAGTGATGCAAGAAAATCATGAAAAACAAGTCAGCAGCTTGGTAAAGGAGACAAGAAAAACATATTGAAGAAAATAACACCTTAAAAATTAGACTAACTCAAATGGTAAAATAGGTACAAAAAGTCAATGAGGAGAAGAGTGACTTAAAAAGTAAAATCTGCTGAATGGAAAAGAAGGCCAAAAGTTCACTGAAGAAAATAATTCCTTAAAAATTAGAATGGAGTAAATGGAAGCTAATAACTTTATGAAAATAAATAAAAACCAAAAGGAATAAAAAAATAGAAGACAAAGTGAAATATCTCATTGGAAAAACAACTTACCTGGAAAATAGATCCAGGAGAAATGATTTTAAAATTATTGTACTACCTAAAAGCTATGATCAAAAAAGAGCCTAGAAATCATTTTTCAAGAAATTTTCAAGGAAAATTGCCCTAATATTCTAGAAGGAGAGGGTAAAATAGAAAGTGAAAGTATCCACCAATCATCTTCTGAAAGAGATCCCAAAATTAAAATTACCAGGAATATTATAGCCAAATTCCAGAACTCCCAGGTCAAGGAGAAAATCTTTCAAGCAGTCAGAAAGAAATAATTCAAGTAGCTTGGAGTCACAGTCAGGATAACACAGGATTTAGCAATTTCTACATAAAAGGATCTGAGGGCTTGGAATATGATATTCTGAATGACAAAGGAACTAGGATTACAACCAAGAATCACCTGCCCAGAAAGAATATCAAATTTATATTCAGTGAAATAAAGGGCTTTTAAACTTTATTTGAAGACAGAGCTGAATAGAAAAATTGACTTTCAAATACAAGATTCAAGAGACAGATGCATGAAAAGGTAAACAGGAAAGGGCAATCAAAAGGAATGGTTAAACTATTTGCCTTTTTATATGGGAAGATTCTTGTAATTTATAAGATCTTTCTCATTATTAAAGTAGTTAGGAATATATATATACATATATATATATAGACACAGGGTACAGATGTGACTTGATTATGAAGGGATGGTATCTAAAAAATAAAATTAAGGGATGAGAGAGAGGAATGTACTGGGAGAAAGAAAGAGGTAGAAAGGGGAATGGTGGGTAGGTGATTCTTGTTTGTAATCTTGACTCCTTTGCCTTCCAGGATACAATATTCTAAGCCCTCCATTCCTTCAACACAAAAGCTGCTAAATTTTGTGTGATTCTGACTGTGATGCCATGATATTTGAATGGTTTCTTTCTGGCTGCTTGCAATATTTTCTCCTTGATCTGGGAGCTCTGGCAGTTGGCTATAATATTCCTTGGAGTTTTAATTTTGAGATCTCTTTCAGGAGATCAGTATCCCAGGAGATTAGTAGATTCTTTCAATTTTTATTTTTCCTTGTGGTTCTAGGATATCAGAATAGTTTTCCTTAATAATTCTTGAAATATTATATCTAGACTCTTTTTTTTTTATCATGGCTTTCATGTAGTCCAATAATTCTTAAATTTTCTCTCAATATATTTTCCAGGTCAGTTGTTTTTCCAATGAGATATTCCACATTTTCTTCTGTTTTTTCATTCTTTTGATTTTGTTTTATCGTTTCTTAGAGTCTCATGGAGTTCTTATCTTCCACTTGCCCATTTCTAATTTTTAAGGAATTATTTTCTTCAGTGAGCCCTTGTATCTCTTTTTTCCTTTGACTAATTCTTCTTTTTAGGCAGTTCTTTTCTTCAATGAACATTTGTAACTCTTTTCCCTGATTCTGCTTTTTTTAGGAGTTCTTGTCTTCAGTGGATTTTTGTGCCTCTTTTACCATATGGTCAATTCTATCTTTTAAGGTGTCATTTTCTTGAGTATTTTTTGTGCCTTTTTTCCAGGCTTTTAACTCTCTTTTCATAATTATCTCATACCACTCTCATTTCTTTTCCTAATTTTTTCCTCTACCTCTCTTATTTGATTTAAAAAAAAAAAAAAACCTTTTTAAAATTTTCCAGGAATTATTATTGGTCTTGTGTCCAATTCACATTTTTTTCTTTGTAGCTTGTAGCTGTTTTGACATCATTGTCTTCTGAGTTTGTGTCTTGATCTTCCCTGTTATCATAGTAGTTTTTATGGTGAGGTTTTTGTTGTTGTTGTTTGCTCATTTTTCCAACCTATTTCTTGATTTTTAACTTTATGTTAAAATTGGGCTCTTCTCATGCAGTGGAGACAGGGGGCACTGTCCCAAGCTTCAGCTTTTTTTATGCTATTTTCAGAACTATTTCTGGGGGTCTATAAGTTTTCAGTTCATCCAAGGTGGTATGATCCAAGGAGAGGGTGGTCACTGCTCTCCTGGCTTGTGCTCTGGTCTTTACTGAGGGAGGGCCTTGCTTCCCTGCAGCTGCAAGTGAGGGCACTCCTTTTGACCCTAGAAATGTGACCAGGTCCCCTGCTCCCTTGCGAGAGACCATAAGCACTCTTCTCTGTCTTGGAATTATAACCACGGATCCTGTTCCCATAAGTGCTCATGCTCCTTTTTGCCCTGAAATTACAATCCAGAATTGTTTATGGGCAGTACAACAGGGCCCTGCACCCAGTTCCAGCAGAGGGGTCTCCTGTAATCTCTTTCTGACCAGTTGTCTGACCCTCTTACCTTCTCTGGCCTAAGAACTCCCAAAATGCTGCTGCCACTTTCACAGCCACCTCCAAGGCCTGCTGCTAGTTTTGCCACATGTGTTTCAGGCTGCTCCAAACTGATCCCAGTCCAGTGTCATAGACCTCTCCTGCCAACTTCCTACATTGCTTTGGGATGCAAAAATGTCTCACTTCAACTTCTTAATGGCTCTTCCACTCCAGAATTTGATTTGTCATTATTTTAAAGTTTTTTGGAAGGGAATGCTGGGAGAGTTCAGCTAAGTTGTTGCCTCTACTCTACTATCTTGGCTTCTCTCAATATACATGTAATTTAAGAAGACATGCCAGGTCTTCACCAGTCATCTTGACTTTTGTCTTGCCCCTGGACTTCAGTGACTCTAGAGAAGTGAGGCTGATGACTTTATGCAATTCTACCTCACTTAAATCCAATTCACACACAAGTCAAGACATCAGTACGTGATCTCATCGGTCCTCTGAGAACAACGACAGTTTACAAAGGAAAGAGAGAGCAATAACAGTTGAGATCAGGAAATCGTTTTACTACAGCAGCAAGACATAAGACTTTAGTTGTGAGCCACGCTGATGGAGGTTATCCTGGGCAAAATCCAAGTGGACAAGTAATTCCTTGCAGATATTGAAGGGATTCCTTATAGATGTTGAAGTCTTCCACATGCTCTTGTTTATAGAAAGCAAGACTTATAACATCGAAGTCTCTTTAGTGAGATTCCAAATCATTAAAAAAAGTTGTAATCTATTTAGGAAAAACTGAGAATGTCTGTTGTTTAGACTATCTGATGGACAGTCTATTGAGCTGAAACATCAGAACACATCCCCTGGACAGAAACTGTAGAGGAACTATTATTCTTTCCAGGAAAGGAAGTAGGAAATTGGGGCCTCTCCTCATAGAGAAGGAGTGCTGAACTAGAATTATATCAGCACATTTAAATAGTCTAGGGGAAGTAATTTTTAAGCTTCTAGCTGCCCTGCTAATTTCTCTCCCTTACTGGGAAAAGGAGGACCCCAAGTGATATAACAGAGGCTTGATTTCCTTCCCACCAAATGCCATTTTCACAATGAATACACATAACAAATCTATTTATCCAAGTAGATAGCAAAATAGAAATAACAGAAAGTACTTAGGAGAGTATCCAGACAATACAGAATGAAAAAGTTCTCCCATTGAGCGTGATAAGGCAGCTTAATCAAGAAAAAAAAAGTTTCAGCTCTCACTCCAAGGGAAATTCCCTGACATCTGGTGTAGCAAGTTGGAGACAGAAACATGATAGAATCTGCTAACTCCACTTCTATCAACTTCTTCCCAAAGCCTTGCTCCTTTGGGAATCTAAAGAGAATCTCAGATGATGAGTCTTCTTTCTCAAAACTGGAAGACAGAAAAAAAAAAAACCAGGAAGAGAAGATCCATCCTCTCTACCATTCATCAATTCCACTCACCCCTCCCACCCTTTATGAAGGTGTGGGCCATTGCATAATCAATTTCCATCAAAGAGGAGAATCTCATGCAATTGGTCCTTTGAGTGGAGAGTTATAGTTTAAAAAGCTAAAATTCATTTTTGAGAGACTTGAAAGAAAATACTTGTGCTATTACACTAATGATTCAACTTGAATTGTAGTAATCTTTTTGGAAAGTAATTTGGCAACATAACAATTGTAAAACTCAATCATAGGATTTGACCAAATAATCTTACTGAGACATTTCATGAGGATGTTGTTCAAAGTCTGAAAATATTCATAAGAACTTTATTTGTAATAGCAAAAATCAGGAAATAAGCCAACATGTAAAATAACCTACAACTAGTTGATCTCTGAGGCCCTTTGCAGTTCTGTCCTGTAATTAAGACTTAGCAAATTTCAGTATATTGATGTAATAGAATATTTTTGTACTATAAAAAGTAGAAAATATGAAGAACGCAAAATGTAGGAAGATTTCTGTAAAGTGATTCAGATTGAAGAAAGCAAAATCAAAACAACCTGCCTGTGTTGCCTGATTGTTCACCAGTTCTTGTAAAAGTGCATGCTTAAACAATGCTTAAAATTTGTATGCATCCTATCAGTTAATGAAAGATTCCCAGCCTCATTTCATAGGCAATAACTAAGGTAACAATGTACAAGTTTGGAACCCTTTGGTAAAGCAGTGTTGACATAAAATCTCTGTTGTTTATTGAATTTTGTAAGACTGGTTGATCAGTTATGTGTTTTGTTTGATTAAGGATGGTGGTATAAACCTGGTAAGTGTGATTTGGTTGAGATACAGGATTTCTTACAACTTCTGCATATCCTAATTAATATGACTAGGGGAGTCTTGAGTAGTTGCAATGACAGCCTACTCTCCCTAAACCGGCATGAACACCCCCCTTAATCTGTAACCTTTCTGAGGTTGTAGGAATGTAATACTATAGTGGAAATATAGGAAAAGGTAACCTCTTCCCTAGTACTAACAAGATGCCAAAAGTCTAGGAGCATGCTATGTAACATTCTGCCTATATGTGGAATAGGCTCAAAAGAGCCTCACCTGAGGCCAAGGAATTCCAATTCTTCCTGAAAACTGAGGCACCCTACACAAATTGGGTAGAGCAAGGTTGGAGAACCTGTGACCTTGAGGCCTTCTAGGTTCTCAGTGTGATTTTTTTGACTGAGTCCAAGCTTTACAGAACAAATCCTCTTATTAAACAGATTTGTTCTGTGAAATTTGGATTCAGTCAAAAAGCTGCACTTGAGGACCTAGAGGGCCACATGTGGCCTCCAAGTCACAGGTTCTCCAGCCCTGGAGTCATTTAGCATGCATATTCTTCCCATTGATCTTCATAGACACCTGTGATGCCCTCGTGTTACCTGCTTAATTCTATTCCATTTGATCTAAATCAAACTGCTTGAATACTCTGTAATCCTATGGAAATAATGTACTTTACCTTTTTACACCCAGCTGATCATATCTCTTTCTAACTAGAATCCTTTGTGTGAATGTCCTTACCAATATATTAAACATATAATCAACTAATTCCTTTCATTAGGCTTGACAGAATGAAGAAAGAATACAGAAATCTGAAAACATGGGAAGAAAAATCTAATTATTTAGATAAAATTCTTCACATGAAGACAGAAGAAAAAGAATTTCCTGACTCTCAGGTAACTAAAAAGAATATATTAGTTTACTGTTTCAGATATGAATTATAATTTAACATGACTTTCAGATTTTTATACCATGTTTTCTTTTCATTCTGCTGAATTTAGCATTCAATAAATTGCTTATTGATATTGAAGGCTAAATATGTACAACTTGGAGCAACCTGATAATATAAATTTTGGCCTGAGAAACTTACCTGAATGATGATATATTTGAGGTTCTGTCATGGAAACTTGTTTGATGTATGGATGAGATACCTTATCTGAACAAAGCTTTTCAGTGTGCATTTTGAATAATCTTAAATGCAATCTTGCATGACTGGGTCATGTTTTTGCTGCCATTATTTGGAGGAAGAACCTCTATTCTTAACTGCATGCTAGGTGGCAGAAGATAACATTCTTACAAAGGCAATAGGAGGTTTAAGAGGTCTCTAGGCCCTAGGACCAGGCCTTAATGCCATGTTATTAATGGAAATCCTCCTTCAGTTGCAGGGTATGAAAGTTGTGGGGACTGCTCCCAGCTCTTCTCAAGGAAGTATCCTATTCACCCCACAATAGATGATACTTGTATCTTGTGCAGGTTGAGTGTTCCTAAAGATATCCTGTGCTCCCCTAAACATGTCCTTCGGACCTCTGACTACAACATGGTGATGTTACTAGGCAGGACTATCAAAAGCAGGAATGAAGAGTTTGGAAGGTATCTCAATGAAGTAATCCTGGAGCAAAGATTCTAGCCTACTACCAAGAAGCAACAGATCCTCTTGCTAGCTACCTGCGACTATTCTGACAGGATATGGAGACCATTTGGCACATTCTTCACTTTAACTGCCTATAGAGAAAACTTTTGACCCAACTCCTCACTCTGGGGGAGGTGTAAGAAATTGTACCCATTTCTGTACAGGTTTAGAGATAACCTCTTCCCAGGACAACTCTTAACAGGCAAAACTTCCCTTGAAATGATACTCCTGGAAGTTCCTTCTCGCATTCTTTCTGGTTTCTCTCTTCTTGTTCCCTGTTATGCTCCAGGGAAAAAGTATTTATCACCATGATGAAGAAATCATGAAGACAAAGTTTTTAAGATCCATTTATTGACAAGGTTTCCCATTTTCTCTAATATGTTTGCTTTTCTTTGCTTCCAGGGGGATAATGATGGCAGTGAAGAAACAGTTATGAAGAGTGAGACTCAACTCCCATCAAGCTCCCTTCAGCCGACAGGTCTAGAAACTCATTGGGTTTTTTGTAGTTCTTGTTGAACAGTTTAAATAAAGATAGGTGTCTCACAAAAAGAAGAACCAATGCTTTCTTTAAGTGGATTTTCATGTTTGTTAGGAGATTAATTACATATATTGTTGTAGTTTTGCGTAGAACTTCTTATTTGTAAGACTTACAAAGAAAAGACTAGGATGAATGAGTTTTAGACTTTATGTTTTAAGCTATGTTGAAAAATGTCTTTAAGGGTCAAGAAATAAGTTTAGAATTGTGAACTCTAGGCCATAAAGAATTGTATTTTGTGGGCTGTTGTTCTTTGGTCCATTATTGTGTGTGTGTGTGTGTGTGTGTGTGTGTGTGTGTGTGTGTGTATTTGAAAGAAAGCCAAAGATATGCCTATTTTTCAATTTCTGTCTCTCTTGCCTGGTGTATTGCAGTAGCCTGCTGATGGAGTTTCCTCCTCAAATCTCTTTTCATTCTAATCCATCCTCTCTTCAATGACTAAAGTGATTTCCTTAGGCCATTTCCAGCCATCCTGACCTTTATCTGGCCACTGGACCCAGATGGCTCTGGAAGAGAGAGTGAGGCTGGTGACTTTGTACAACCCTCCCTCACTTCAATCCAATTCACTAGCAAGTCATGGCATTGCCTTTCTCATGTCATGGTCCTCTTCAAGAACAAAGGACAAACAGCAACAAGAACAAGTGATTTTCCTAAAACAAAAGTCTGACCAGGTTGCCCCCTACTCAATCAACTCCAGAGGCCCCTATCACCCAGAGGGTCAAATACAAAATACCCTGTTTGGTATTTAAAGTCCTTCTTAACCTAATCCCCTTGTACCTTTCCAAACTTTTCACACCTTCCTCCCTAACACATGCTCTTCAATTCAGTGACACTGGCCTCCTGGACACTTCACCTCTTGGCTTTGGGCATGTTTTTCTAGCTGTCCTATCTGCTTGGAATGTTCTCTCTCCTCAGCTCTGCCTACTGGCCTTTCTGGATTGCTGTTTGTTGTTAGATTTTTTTTTCAGTCATGACTCTTTGTGGCCCCATTTAGGGTTTTATTGGCAAACTGAAGTGAAATTGGGAAAGGATATAAATGTGAAATAGATTAGTTTGCATTTTATCTTAGATCAAATTAGGGAACCAGCAAAGCTTCTTGAATGGAGAGCAGTGTAGTCAGAACCCTGCTTAGGGAATATAAATTTGGGAGCAGTAGGGAGGATGGACTGGAAGGGGGAGAGGCAACAGGCATGAACTGCAGCCCAGCATAGGCGTGGAGCAGAGCTCTGCACAGGTGTGGAGTGCAGCACAGTGTGGGCCATGCCACAGCAAGGACAGGACTGGAGTGGACTTCAAGGCACCACGTCACCAGCAGCAGCTGTGGGTCCCAGATTCTTCAACTCACAAATGCTAAAGACAGCTTCAAAGGTCAATGAGAAAGCTCTTTCACATGGGTGAGAAGGAAACACAGCAGTCTAGCCCTGGCCCAGGCAGCGGCAGCTTCCATTGTTGGAGCCCTGGCCTAAAACCCCTGGGGGGAATTGAGCAGCTGATCTGGATCTCAGCCCTAAGTGGGGGCCATAAGGTGAGGAAGAGTGCTGGCTGGTGTGGTGGAGCTGGTAGAGGCTCTGGAGAGGGAATCCTGTTCCCAAACCAGAGTGCAGGCCAGGAGAGGAATGGAGAGGAATAAACTCCTCTCTCTTGATTGTGCCACCTTGGAGGAACTGAGAACTTACAGGTCCCCAGAGTATACCCTCCCCTTGACAGAGAACTCAAAAATCAAGTAACTGGCTGGGAAAATGCCCCAAAAAAGGGAAAAAGAATAAGACAATAGAAGGTTATTTTCTCGGTGAGCAGGTATTTTCTTCCATCCCTTCAGATGAGGAGGAACAATTTAGGTCTTCAGAGGAAGACCTAAAAGTCAAGACTTCTGTATCCAAAACAATGGTCTCAGGCCATGGAAGGATTCAAAAAGGATTTTGAAAATCAAGTAAGAGAGGTAGAGGAAAAATTGGGAAGAAAAATGAGAGTGATGCAAGAAAATCGTGAAAAGCAAGTTAACAGCTTGCTAAAGGAGACCCAAAAAATACTGAAGAAATTAATACCCTTAAAAATAGACTAATTCAAATGGCAAAAGAGGCCCAAAAAGCCAATGAGGAGAAGAGTGACTTAAAGAGCAGAATTAGCCAAGTGGAAAAGGAGGTTCAAAAGCTTACTGAAGAAAATAGTTCTTTAAAAATTAGAATGGAGCAGATAGAAGCTAATGACTTTATGAGAAACCAAGAAATTACAAAACAAAACCAAAAGAATGAAAAAATAGAAGACAATGTGAAATATCTCATTGTAAAAACAACTGACCTGGAAAATAGATCCAGTAGAGACAATTTAAAAATTATGGGACTACCTGAAAACCATGATCAAAAAAAGAGCCTAGACATCATCTTTCATGAAATTATCAAGGAAAACTGCCCTGATATTCTGGAAGCAGAGGGTAAAATAAATATTGAAGGAAGGGGGAGAGGCTAGATGTTGGGAAACCAGTTAGGCTATTGCAGTAGTTCAAGTGAGTAGCCATTTAGATCTGAAATCAGGAGGGCTATGATATAAATGGAAAGGTCAGATATGAGAGATGCTATGATGGTAGAATCAATAAATTTGACAACTGATTAGATATTAGGTGTGAATTTATAATAAAGGTCCTCCAACAATTCCTAGGTTACAAACTACAAGAGTAGTGGTACACCTTGATAGAAATAGGAACATTTGGATGAAGGGTATGTTTCAAGAACATAGTAGCTACTGATCTGCATGCCTATTTTCTCATCTTCATAATATATGAGAATGATCTACATATCTCAAAGGATCCTTGATGAAAATATTAGAAGAAAATATTAGAAATAACAAATTATTTTCTTCAGCAGTACATGCCTTTACAGTTACTCAGTTACTGAAAGGTACAGTGCATACAAGATCTTGACATCTTTATTTGTTGACTACAAAAAAAATAAGCATTTGGCTCAGTCAAGAAAACATCAGCCTTTAAAGGCTCTCCACCAACAAGGAGTTTCTTTATCATATATTAAGATCACACAAGATTCCTTTATAAATACAGCCACAGGGATAATTTGGGTAAATGAGTTATCTTCTGATTATGAGCATCATTTGAGGCAGAGAAATGTCTGCTCACCAAAAGTGTTTGCCATGGAGGATGCCTCAAATGAAATCACTAAAAATGGTAATATCATTCAGATGCTCCTTTTTGAAAAGAATACTGCACTGAATATCTCAAATCCCTTTATAAGGCCTTCTCAAAGAAAAATCCATGATTACCTCAAAGAGATTAACCTAACAGTCTCTACAGATGTATCATCTGCCTCCTCATATGTGGGCCCCCAAGAAGGTATCTCAGATTCAAGTCCTTTGGTAGGCCATTAACCACTTAGATCCCCAAATCATTTGCCTCCATCATGGCACTGCTTTTACAAATAACCAGAAGATACATTCATTTAAGGCAAAAGGCATTTCATTAAACCACAAATTAAGTGACAAGAAAGAAATCTCCTCATGTACATATATGATGCACTCTCCCACAAGTAGGCATATCACTAATAGGGAAAGACACACATGGAATATGAATGATCAAGAGGCATACATGAAAGGGCACACACACCAGGTACCCATGTCACCTGGGTACATACATGTAGGATGTAGAAACACATTTATCGTCAGGCTGCATACATCACCAGTACAAAGTATACTTCACATATTACAGGCTGCTGGTGGTCTTTGATGAAGCTTGCTGGCTTGTCTCTGTTCTCTGTGGCTTTGTCTGGGCTGCATGCGTGCCAAGAGCTTCTTCTGATCTCATGATCACTTCAGTTACTAATCCCCCTCAGGGCAGACTTACATTTTCCACCGTCATCTTCTGGAGATATAGCAATCAGTAAGCCTCGCTCTGGAAGGAAAGGACTAACAGTTTTAGTGCATCTACTGGAGCTATGTGCTACTCAGGCAAGCTACAATCGAGAGCTGACAACACTCCCATGTTAAAACGAAGTCTATGATTCTCTTTATGACCTGCTTCTGTTCCTCTCTGCCTTTTCTCTGATCATCTTAGTTTAATTCTAGTATGAGTTATAATTAGGAGTTATTTTTAGTTTTTATCAAACCTGTTGAACCTGCAAACTACAGAGGAGCTGGGAGATTGCTTTTACCTTTTTCCAACATTTTGTCCTTTATGATCTATATGAATATCTGGGGCAAGCCTGGGTAGAAGTTCAGCTCCATTTCTCTCAGTGACAAAATTGCTGTATTTTGCTGCTTATTATCTTTCTTTACTGCATTCTGGCCAGCACAAAAATACTGGTGTCTCTGCACCGGAAAAGTTAAATGGTTGAAAAATGTCTATTTTCCAAACTTTTCCATGAAGTTGATGATCAGTCTGCTGTGTTGGAACATCAGCATATTGTGTATATACCGTGTATATACACATATGTGAAAAGGCTGTGCAGATAAACTATTAATGGGACCCTGAATTGAATAGAAAAAAAAGGAAATAGGCTGACTTTTACATTTGGGAATGCTTTTAATGATCCTGATGCTTGGGAAAAACAAAAGCAGAAAAGCAAAAACAAATTCCTCTTTTAAATAATAAATATGTAAATATTTTCTCCTGGTTTCAAATCTGAACACCAATCTCTGAAGAATCAAAGTTGTGAGTTCCCCAAAGGTCAGTGGTGAGATATAAGGCAGGGGAATATAGGAAACAGTACATTTCCAATGATGACTTATGCAGAGGAAGTGTTACAATGGATATCACTGAAAAAATGTATGATTAGAAGAGGTGGGCCAGTTATGTGGCAAGCACGATGAATACAATATGAACAGCCTGACCATCAAACTTGTGCTGATTTCAAAATATAATTAGGAAGACTTCTAAGATGTTGGATACTTCTGCTGTAAAGAACACGAGAAAACCTGGACAAGACAGGAAGGCAAGGGTAGTATGTGGTCTGTACTGATGGAAGGAATACATACATGTCAATGAGATTGCAGATAAGTGCTTTAAATGTAAAATGGACCTAAAAAAGGAAATTGGATATAGAGATTCCTTTCAGGCATCTAGAATAATTTAGTAAATTTAATATTATCTTTATTCATCAAACAATTCAATTGATATTTCAAAATGCCTATTATGTAAAGCACCGTACAAAGTGCTGGGATGGCAGGGTACAACAATTTAAAAATTATATAATCTCTGGCCTCAAGGAACTTATAATTTAATTGGAGAGATATAATATGTGCCTGTATGGGTATGACAAAATATAAAATATCAAGAACAGAGGAGAAATGTAGACAATGTACTATAAAATTTAGGAGAGAAATATCGCTACATAGGAAAATCAGTTTAAGCTTCATGAAGGACATAACACTTGAATTTGATCTTGAGGCAGAGAAAGGATAATAATACAAAAAGATGGATAGAAAATATTTTCCTTCCATAGGGCACAACCTGCACAAAAGTGTGCAAGAGGAGATTGAAAGAAATTGTCCAGTTTGGCTGGGAGGATTGGATAAAGTATGAATAGTATGAAATAAAGGGGAGATTAGTCCCAAAGTGCAGAAAGTATAGAAGACCAAGTAAAGGAGTTTGGTTGTGGTTGTTGTTTAAGCAGACAATGAAAAGCTAATAAAGATTTTTGAGTAGAAGAGTCATCTGATAAGACCTGTGTATCTTAATAGATTACTATGGTAGCTATGTGAAGTATTGATTAGAAATGATAAAAAGATGGTCTTTTTTAGAGCCTACAAAAATAGTGCAGGAGAAAAATGAGGTGTCAGTGTGATTGGAAAGCAAAGGACGTATGCATTTTAGAGGTTGGATGAATCAGAAATATTGTTTCACTATTGTAGTGGACATAGTTACAGTAAATTTGATAGGAGTTGGCACTGATTCCATGGATGAGGTAAGAGAAAGGGAAGCATTAAAGATGATTTTAATCTTTTAATGATCCTGTTGTTTTGCACAAATCCATAAACACACACCAGCAGTCACAAAGATAGGTATGAAGCAGATGGAAAATCATGTAATTCAAACATGATAAATCTATCATGCTGTATTTTCTTCATTGATGACAGTGGATCTGTGAATTGGTCCAACTATTCTGGAAAGTAATTTAAACCTATACCCTAAAAGTCATCAGACTGTGCATACCTTTGAGTGCTAAGCCTATACTTAAAGAAAGTAAAAGAACCCATAGGTAGAGAATAATTTGTAGTAGTTCTTATAGCAGTAGCAAAAATGTGGAAAATAAGGGGATGTCCATTCAATTAAGCAGTGGCTAAAAAAATTATGATATAATAGAACATGATTGCAGCATAAGAAAGTATGAAATGGGATGATTTCAGAGAAATCTACAAAGATGTATAAACTGATACAAAATGAAGTACGCAGAACCAAGAGAACAATTTGTATAAGAACAACATTATAAAGAAAAACAAGTTTGGAAGACAAGGCTTAAAAATATTATAATTGTGCAGTAACCAACTATGAATTCAGAGAATTGAAAATGAAATATGCTCCTGATAAATGTGAATTCAAGATGCACAATTAGTTATGCATTAGACATATTATATGGGAATTCATTTTGATTGACTATGCATATTTGTTACAAGGACTTTGTTCTTCTTTTTCCCTCAGCAGGGGTGGGATGATGAGAGAATATGGAGGTAGTGTTATAAAGAAGAGGAAGAGAAGAGTGTTTTTAAGGCAGTCACCTTTTTTTTTCTCAGTGTAGAGATGAGAACAGAAGGAAGGTCAAAAAGAAACATAAATAAGCAGGACTGCTTTGAAAGCTACTTTAAGAGAAAAACAAATTGTTTATAATAGAGGTAATATAATTTCATGAACAATGATCTTTTGTTATGAATATGGAAATGTTCACTTTATTTGATATTTGTTAAGTTCAAAATAAAAAAAAAGAAAGACAGTGATCCCCCTGTATATCAGATGTGTAATGTAGGAGGAAGAAATGGAACTTAAAAAAAATTAAATCCAGAAGATGTCTGCACCTGACTAGAGACAACACAATTTTAAAGGCAAATGAATTCGTTTGCATGAAATCTCAGTGACCAAAACACTACAGAAGAAAATCATGGATGATATTATTGCTCAAAAAATACACCTGGGAAGACATCAATAATCTATTGTCCCATATGTCTACTTTCTTCTTTTCTACTTTCTTATCTCTATAAAATATGAGAATATGTATTATTTTCTGAGCATGTATTTGAAGAAAATATTAGAAAGGAATAGATAGATTATATAGCAAACACATCAGACACATATAGTAATTTGTTTGAAAAATATCTGAGGATTTTAGAGGACTTCAAATTCATTATGATTAAGCAGTTTGATGAGGTAACTCCCCCCCAAAAAAATGCTGTGGGGTGGGGTATATAGCTTCCATGATTAAGGTGGTGATAGTTCTTTTGTCCTCTACCTAGGTTAGAACACTCCTAAAGTAGTGCATTCAGTTCTGAAAACCTCAGGTTATGAAGGATTGTAATAAACTGGAGAGCATATAGAGGAGAGACACCTGTGTATGGTGTGGAGACTTAGTTCAGATGAGGTTTGGTTGAAGGTACTGAGTATGTGGAGACTGGCAAAGAGAAGACTCGGGCAAGACATGATAGCTGTTTTCAAGAATTTGAAGGATTGTCAGATAGAAGAAGCATTAGACTTATTCTGTTTGCTCTCAGAGCATAGAACCAAGAGTACTGTGTAGGATTTGCAAAGAGACAAATTTAGCTTTAATTTCATAAAGAAGTAAAACAAACAAAACTTGCTAATAATGTCATGACACTTCTCCCTCTTTGGAGGTCTTCAAGCAGAGGCTTGATGATCACTTGCTGGGTATCCTATAGTAGGGGTTCTTTTGGTTGTATACCATATAGCTTCTGAGGTCTTTTGCCAGCTTTTCTATTAGTTCTTTCTACCTACAAGTCATTTAAAACTTTTGGCTGTTCGTATTAGTTTTCAGT
Source organism: Notamacropus eugenii (assembly GCF_028372415.1). Lineage (NCBI taxonomy): Eukaryota > Metazoa > Chordata > Mammalia > Diprotodontia > Macropodidae > Notamacropus > Notamacropus eugenii. The sequence continues at coordinate 297,679,635 of NC_092877.1, read as the reverse complement.
GTCAATCTGCTTTATGGATGGCCTTTTCCCCCCTGAACTACCCAAAGTTGTATCAGTTTTTAAAAGTCTGTCCTTCACTTTTCAAAATATTTTTTCTTTATTTGGACACTGATATTTGGGTCCAACCTTGTTTTCTATAGCTTACTCTTATTCCTTAATTTTTATGTTATATTGTATTTTATTTGGTTCTTATTTTTGGAGAAAAAAATCTTGTGAAATTCCAATTAGTTCTCTTGAACACGTGATATCTTTCTCCTTGACATTTTGTAGGTCATTAACACATTGTTAACAAAGATGTGTCTGGGTGAATTCAATATTGTATTTTTCTTTGTTGTGTCCTCCTGAATTATGAATCTGATCCTAGTTTTCAGCATTTGGAAGAATGTTTTTATGCAATTTGCTGAGATATAAAGACTATATTCATTTTTCTTCCCAGTTTTGGGGAATTTTTTTTAATTTTATAATTTTAAATGTTTTTCCTCTCCTCCCTAAATCTTTTACTTCTGTTTGTATTACTTACAAATCTTTATCTAGTTGAGTAATTGCTGAGATTTTTTCCCCTGTTTTCACTGATTCTTCTGTTGTGTCCTCAAATTTAAAAAGATATATTAAAAAAACTAATTCCATTGCTTTATTTATACTCTCTGTGCACAGAGAGCTGGTGTTACTGTTGACTGCCATGTTTCTCCACTTGTTAAAGAGATCAAGTATTTGCCAACTGAGACAGTTTCTGGGCTCTTTTGGCATTCTGTTCTGGCAATTGTTTTACATCCCATGAAATAAAAAAAATAGTTAATAAATGATAATCTAACATAGCTATCTCTTTGAGAATAGTCATTTTTTTCTACTTCTCTTTGCTAACCCAACTGTCCTACTCTCAGTTTTCAGGATCAAGAAATAATAAGTCATGTAAAATCAAGCATTTACTAAGTATCTACTCTGTATTAGGCACTGTTCTAAGATTTGATGATATGAAGAAATTCAGAAGACAGTTCTTACTCTCAAGGAGCTCACAATCTAATGGGAGTGATTACAGGCAAATTATGTACAAATAAAGTACATATAGGATAAAATATAGAGATATTTGACAAAAGGAAAGCATTCACATAAGGGGGATTTGGAAAGGCTTCTTATGAAAGATGATCTTTTAGACAACATTTGATGCAAACCAGAGAAGCCAGGAGGCAGAGATGAGGAGGAGAATTCCAGGCATAGATGATAGCCAGTGAAAACGCCCAACATTGGGAGATGAAGTATCTTATTACATGAGGAAAAACAAGGAGACCAGTGTCACTGTGGGTCAAACAGTATATGGAGGGGAATAAAGTATAAGAAGACTGGAAAGATAGAAAGGAACAAGGCTATGAACAACTTTGGATACCAGAGGACTTTGTTTTGATCCTAGAGGCCTGATAGGCTGTCACTGTAGTTGATTTGAATAAGGAGGTGATATGGGCACACTTGCACTTTAGAAAGATCAATTAATAACAGAGTAGAGGGTGAACTGGAATGGAAAGGTCCTTGCCACAGGGAAACCAACCAGAAAGAAATAATCCAGGTGATGAGGGCCTGCACGGGGGGTAGCAGTGTCAAGAGGTAAAGAAGAGGATGATCTATAACGTCAAAGGCTGACAAGAAGTCTGGAAGGATGTAGATTGAGAAAAGGCTACTAGATTGGCAATTTAAAGATCAATGGTAACTTTAGAGAGAGCAGTTTTGGTGGAATGATGAAGTTGGAAGTCAGAATGATATGGGGTAAAAAGAAAGGAAGTAAAAGCATAGATTATAAATGGCCTAATTGAGCCACAATAGTGAAAGGATACAGAACAATAACTAATGGGGATAGACAGATCCAGTGAGGGCTTTTTGAGAATGAGGGGAGACGTATATATTTTGTGGGTAGTAGTGGACCCAGTCAGCAGTTTTATTTTCTCTGGCTTTATTCAGCAGCATGTTATATGGTGGGAGTCATCCAAGGCTGAGGCTCAGCAAGGCAAGATAGGCAGGAGGATGAAGGGGCACAGGACTCAAGAATTATAGTGGGTTTTTTTAATTAAAAACAAAGAAGAGTCTTGAAGACTGCCATATTTTCAAATTTTTTAACTGACATATACTTTTATATATACAATGTACTTTTCAACAAGTGATGCAAGTTACCAAGAACCTGCATGCGTATGGCATGTGTTTGCCATCTGGCAGGTATTAGCCTGCCTGATTTGTATAGCTATCAGAGAAGGAAATGATTTTGAGATCACTATATCACTATATTGTACCTCTCCTCCCCACAAAATATTCCTTATCAATATATTTTGCTCTTTAATTGGGACCTCCTTTCCTTAATCCTTCACATTTTTCTCACCTTCTCAAATGTTCATTTTTAAAGTACATTTACTTACTAAACCATATATATTCATCACATTTCCAATGACATTTGTACTGGTTTCATTAGCATCTCCAAAAAGAGCCTCTCTTCTCTGTCTTATCTATGTTTCCATCTACCTTTCCTGGATGATAGTAATCCTGACACTGACAATTCTCTTTCCTCTTAATTTGGAGCAAAAGATACATTACTTATTTCCTTGTTTTACTTACATGGGCTCATTTGTGTATATATTTACTATATACCTTTACTCCCATTTTAAAATTTCCCAATCCAGAGATTTACTTGGCTAATTTGGGCAATTTCAAAATCATTATATTGTTGCCTTGAACATCTAGCAAAAAAAGATTTTAAGTGTTTTTCAATTATAAATGCAATTGGTATTGGCTGTTTTCGAATAAAATGTTTCTATTCTTTTCTTGGCAGAATTCTCATTTAAAGAGCAAGAAGATAAACCTCCTCCATCTGAGGTAAAGGGTACATGCCCTAATAAAAGTCACTCTTTTTTTTTTTAAACAAAAGAATAAAGTGTTTATGAATGAAAAGGGGGAAATATCCAAAAAGGTACCACCTTTTACACAATAAATGTAGTAATGTTTTTGGTGAGAACATCTGTATAATTAAATGTGCTACAGTGATGTCTTGGAATGGTTTAGAGTAGAACTTCCATTCTCAAACCATAGGAAAAAGAGGCATAGCTCTTGTGCATGATAGATTCCAAGGTGGGATTCTCAGGATAAACCACTAAAGAGCCCTATGAAATCCTTATCAAACACATATCCAGGTTTCTGGAAAGCAATGCTTACTCAATCTCTTTTGCTTCCTTTTTTTTTTTTTTTCAGACCCCATTATAATAGCAACTTTAGCAGTTTCCAGGTAGCTCTCTCACAGGACTGAAGATAGTTATGAACTTACTCTGGGTATTCCCAAATATGTGTATAAATGAATATTAAAAACAATAGCACATTCCATTCATGAGAAGTTTAAGTGCTATAAAGATAAACCCTCATTTATGGAGTTGGATATATTTGTATGGTTTGGGCTAAGTCAAACATAACCCTCATTTATTTTCTTTGTGTAAAATATCTTCATCATTATGAAGGTTTGAGAGTATTCTGTCAACAAATGGTGCTAATGCTTAACCAGAAGATAGTAGATATGGAAGGGTAAATGATAAAATAATTTTTTTAAAGTAAAGTTATATATCCCTGCAAAGGACAAGGTCACTAGATCACTGTATCTTTGAAAAGGCAACCTCCAAAAATAAGGTGATATATGGAAAAGCTAGACTTTCAAACAGAGAGAGATGGAAACAGAGAGACAGAAAAGAGATAGCAAGAAAGAAAAAAATTAGGAAAGAGAGGAAGGAGAAATTATTAGTAAATAGGTTCTTACATATATATCCTAAGTGATTAAGGAAATAAAGGGACAACTAGAATCATAATATCCAAAGAAAGCTTATTGAAGTTAGGGAAGTAGGTTCGGACTCCTAGTTTTACAACTATGTTATAAACACTGTATCATATAAACAATTAAAACTTATTCTTACTTATCTCTGTGGAAAGTCTACACTGATGTAGTACTCTGCTATACATATTTTACAGAATTTCAGATTTACAAAATTAATTAAAATGCAGCATATTCATTTTCTCGAACCCAAAATCTTGAATTAAAAACATTTTCATGTGGCATCCACTGACCTGTGATTGTGAAATTTTTGATATTTGAGAGAGTTACAGTTTGAAATCAGAAATAGTTTAGAAATATACTGCACAGTTCTTTCTAAGTACATTGAGTGATACAAAATAGTACGCCACAGAGCCAACCAACCTCTTAGCTTCATCCTCACCAAAAGCTTTCATTGTAATTTATTGGTGGATTTTTTCCCACCAAAACAGTATTCTAATTTTATAAGGAAAATCAACAGAAAAATAGGTTTCATTTGTTAGAAATTTCTTAACAGCTAAATCTGTTAAACAATATCTCTTACAAAGCAAAGTATTCCCCGAGCTTGACAAAGACTACAGTTTTCAACTTTGGAGAGTTATGCTCCATTTGTCATTTGGCTATTCAAACTGGAATACCATCCATGGAAACAATTTATGCATAGTGATTTGATTCTTGGGCCAACGTAAAAATCTGTTTTAATCCATAATGTACTTGAAGTACTGTATTTCACTAACCTAACCAATCACTATGTGTAATAAGGAATCTATCAAGAAATGCTCCAAATTAGAGCCAGGATCATAATCCCCTCCTTACCCACTTCTACAGGGAATCCATATACTAAAGCCTCTGCTACTCTCCCCATCCATCCCCTCCTTCCCTCAGCTATAGACTGTGGTCTGGGACAGGGATTCCACACCATGGGGATATGGAATGGGGGAGGGGGTAGAGGGAAGGGGAGGCATGAAAAGCATGCTGGGGATGGAGAGCATTAAAGGTGTTTGGGGGGCCTGGGGCAACCCCACCAGTGAGAGTCATCACTGAAAACCTCACTCAAGTCCTGGACCAACTTACCACCACCACTTTTCTTTTCTTCCCAGGCTTGCCTGTTTCCTTTTCTACTGCCAACACCTGTTGCTTCCAACCAGGGTGACTCTATTCCCAGGTCCAACTGTAGAACAGAACAGTCTCCCCGCTTCTCCCCTGACTGTCTCTGAAGCTAAGCACACAACATTTTTGAGGTTTTTTAAGAAAGGTTTTTATTGCTAGTAAGATTAGGGAAATGGGATAGAAAAGTTCCGCCCTAGCTCTCAGCCAGCCTCCATATTCCTTTTCATTTAGATCTAGGGAAAGACTGCACAGCCTCACAGAGTGCTAATAGTTCCTGGTATTTATGTAGTGCTTTCAGATATGCAAAGCACTTTAGACACATATTTTCTCTTTCGTTGTGCACAAAGCACAGAAGTAAAATTTATGTTAGATTGAAAATAAAACCAAGTCAGGCCACTCTGGGCATTTCATCACAGAGGAGTGAGGAGTGAGGGTGGTGCTCTGATTCAGAGGAGCAGAATGGGATCTTTGGGATGAAGGAAATGGAATGTTTCCAAGGAGGTCTTCCCAGGGCTGATAACAATAGTAGTGAGAAGGGAAGAAGGAGCTGCCATTTGAGGTGGGGTGGAGATGGGGCCTGGCTAAAGAGAAAGAGAAAGAAGAAAGAACCATGATCACACTGTTAGAAATGTGAAATAGTTAAGTTTCCACACTGCTAAAAACATCACTCTTGGGGGAAACAGAAATTGTTTAGATAAGATAAAAGTTTTCAGGCAATCAGCAGCAAACCAAAGAGACTCAGAAGCCATAAACTTGGTGATCCTAAGCAAATTGAACCAAGCCAGTTTGGGATCATGAATGGTCAGCCATTCTCTTAGTGCAGCACATGCTTAATTAATCTCATGCATGTAACAGGAAACTCCCCACATAAAATTAGAGCTTCACTGGAGCATCATGTGACACATGATGAAGGAAGGAATACATGTGAATGAGAAATATGTAAGAGATATTGTAACCAGGAAAGATTAGGACCAATCCTGATCCAGAAGGGAGGAATTAGGATTATGAACCCTATAAAGCTTGTTCTTGCTTTTGTATTAACACACTCTCCCTTTACTACAGGGATGTGTCTACTTCTTGAAAATGGAAGGGGAATGCACATCAACCTTTCTAATAAAGGAATTCTGAGACACTAGTCTTCAGAATTGAGTTTGGGGTCATTCTTTATAACTTTGGGGGCTCATTCAACCTGACTTGGCATTTTTAATTAAAAACGGAGAGGAACTCTGCTGTAAGTTGAAATTAACAAGCTTTTTACAGAGGCTGGAAAAAAAAATATGGCTCTCTTGATATGTAAATTCTTAGGCATTTAACTGATATTAAAGTTAGTGGAGTTAGCCTGAGTAAAGATTGGGAAAGAGAGAAATAAAAGCTTGAGCAAATGTATGAAGGGTAGAAAAGAAAAATGAATAGTGTGGAGAAAGACAGGGACAGACAACAGGGGCCCATGTGCTCTCAGCCACCCCATCCCACTTCAGAAGATTTGAAGATGTTCCAAAAAAAGTGTACAAGAAAATTTTGGTGTCAGGAGCTGAGAATGAAAATGTTTAATATGATTGGAAAACCAATAGACAAAGTTACAAAAAGTTTTATTAAATTTAACAGTGGCTACAGACTGTGGTAAAGATATTGATTACTGTGATTTGTAAGTATTACTATTCAATTAAATATTAGGCTCCTAAGGTCTATGTTTGGAAGCCACATCTTGATAGCATTAAATTAAATTCCTTAGGTCTTTGAGTCAAAAGTAGCAGTACAACTTAGTAAGCTAACGTGAGGAGAACAGGTGTGATTTCAAACACTTTGTAAAACTTTATATGCATTTCTTAGTGAATACAGCCTGAAATTCCCAAGAGGATGGAATGGCAAGCTAGAATGCTAAGGGAAGCTCTTTATCTGATAAGCCTCAAAAAAGGGACAGGACTTAAGGTTTTGTTTTTTTTTTTAAGATGCCAAAAATAATAAGACCAGTAATTTCTGAAAATGCAATTGATATTATCTGAAGTTATTGTTTGTGTTTTTAAATTGTTTTGTATTTCTAAAGTTCTCTTTGAAGTAGAAATAGTGTTAAAGAAATTTTAAACCTGAACTTTGTTGCATATGGATTTTGTTTGTTTGTTTGTTTGTTTGTTTTTAAAGGATGTGATATGCAATGCATTCACCTAAATCAATAATGGGTTGCTTCAAGTTTTAAATACATAATAATATTTAGACATTGTACATTTCTAAATTGTATGATTTGGTAAGCAATTATTAGCACTGTGGTTAAAAGAAATTTCTCTTAATTGTACTATCAGAGAAAAATGATGAATGAATTAAGAAACTGTTTTATGAATTCTGTGTAAGAGTTTCTGTGTTGTAGAATTCCTATTGAAAACATGAGAATTCTTTTTAAAAATATTTAAATATATTTAACGGTGTGATTTTCAAGGCTGTTTCATTTAAGAATGTATTCATGTATGTTAAAAAGTTTATTTCTGCTATTAAGAAGGAAGTTTCAGTTAAAATTGTTTTTGTTATAAATTAAGCATTAATTAAGTATGTTTGTGAAAGAAAACTTGTTTATTATACAAAAGCCTTGGTTTTAGATCTTTTCTTGTAATTTTTGTCACTAGATTCAAGAGGGTTTTGTGATAAATGGTAAACTGTTTTTAAAGAAGGGAAAATACTTTTATGAAGAAATGTTTCCTAAAATCTTTTGCATGGTTTTTAGAAGGTCTACAAAACTTCTATTTGTAAGTTAATTTGTTGTAATAACTCGATACTGAAATTTATATTCAAACCTGTGAATCACACTTATATGGAAGTTTTATGGAGGTTGAAAGATTAGGGACAAGATAAGGAAGATGGGAAATTTTATGACTCCCAAGATAGTGAGAAGCCCAGTGGTGTTTTAGGATCAGGTTAAAGTGTCCTAGCAATCTTCTCATTCCCCACCCAGCCTTTTCTTTATAAGTCCAATCATCATTACAGAAGGACTTCTTAGGATCTAATCTTAACTCATAGAGCTACCCAGACAGGTCTGAGGAAATGTTGACTCTTTCCTATGTTAAGTGATATGGAAAATGATGTTTCTTTGCTCAGGATCAAGTGACCTAGGTCCCTACTCAAGACCTCCTTTTAATATAGCCCACTTTCCAGCATGTGAGTGAAGTTATAAGATCGTTAACTAAGTTATTTGGGGTTACTGTTTTAATGCTAAAGTCTAAAATTGTTAATTGATTACTTTATATGGAAAGGAAGGGCAATAACCCCACAGGCCCCACCCTGGGCTCATAAGGCTAGAAAAGCCTGGAAGCATCACCCAAGTGCCAGGAGGCTAGAAAGCAGCATGCCTCAGACTTGGGTAAACTTGTCTTGTTAAAGTTGTAGTCTCTATGAAAAGTGTATCCAACAAAATTGAAGTGTATCAAATTGATAAACTTTTTGTATGTGGAACTGATTATTTGCAAATAATCTCTAGTGATTAGCTCTTAGGACAAATTTAAAATTCAAGATGTGTGTCCTGGCAGAAGTTTTTGATTAGTGAAACCTGCCATCTGATGCAAAAGCCTCTGGGACAATAACAAATTGTGTTCTGGTACTCAGAGAAGAATGTGACTGTTATAGGTAGAGGTTTACCTCAGGGGAAAATCTTGGCCTCTGCCTGGGATGAGATTCTTCCGGCTTAATTTCCCCATTGTATTCCTCTGAAAAGGAATGTTTTCCCACCTGTTTCCGAGTCTGGCTATAAGATGTGGATGATATCTAATTAAGTCCTTGCTTTTCATCTTTATGGCGTGTTTCTGTAATCAAAGCAGGTAGTAAAAGATGTGAGCACAATGCAAGTGGTGGAATCTTGCTATTTTAAATCAAATAATTTGGTAAGTTGGTGCTCTTGTTTAGTTTGTGAAAGATAAAATCCCTGGAATAAGAACATTCTTTCTAAATGTTATGGTAATAACTAGATAAAGGAAAAGAAGTAAAGATACAAATGTGATATTGAATCATTATCCCATAGCCTAAGACTGGAGTTTAAAGGTGACTGTAATAAAAGTGTATAGGTATGGAATAAGGTCCTTGCATGTTTCAAAATGATGTAAGAATAATTGGGTATTAATACAATTGACTGAATTAATTACTGAGACTAAATTGGAGATATCTTCAGTTTGGGGGAAAAGAATTTCAGTGTAAGTTTCTTAGAGGGGTGGAATACCTTTGCATTAATGGGCAAGTTAAATGGTTCTGCTTTGATTTGAATTCATTCCATGACCTAAACATAAGTGGAAGTTAGTGTTTGAACTTATCATATGTATATCTCATTCTTTTAGACTGAGCATGGTTAGAAAAGGATAGAGAAGCTTGGGAAACAGATGCAAATCTATTAGAGCAAAAATTTATTATTTTAGTGGGAACAAGTGTAGCCTGTATGCAGGCTATTGAAAGTCTCACTTTCAAGATAGGAGGTTGGAGTCATATCTGAAGCAGATTATTGGAGCTTGCTATTTAAGATTTTATGGGACCGTTAACTGACGGTTTTTCTGAGTCTAACTCCAGGTCTGGATACCTGGAAAGGCTGTCTGAACCACTGATCCATGATACCAACAAAACTATGCAGATATAAACTACAAAAGGTGATATCTCATGGGAAGGTTAGGAGAATGACTTTTCCACCTGAGCTGAGGTAGGATTCTCTTGATTCAATTTCCCCACTGACACCTGGCAGACTTTAAGCCTGGCTAAAATGCCAGTTGACAATCTAGTCCTGCCTGGAATTGACATGAAGTTAGGGAAATGTTGTTTCCATGCTGTGTCCCTACTCTTAATGGCAAATTCCTATAACCAAAAGATTTGTAAACATAATACCAGATCTATTAAATAATAGGTTGGTAGGGGAACATCTGAGGTTAAGACATGTCCAAGATTAAGCTATTAGGCGTAGAATTTCAGACCAACAACAATAAGTTAGAGTCCTTTAATTCTTAGTAATAGTATGGAGACTATCAGGTCAAGGGCTTGTGAAATCAGCATATTATTCTGTTGCTTGTCTCAGTCTTGTCACAATTAGTTAATATTAAAGGAAGAATGGCTTGTGGTTTATTTTGTAAATGCTGTAAAAGAAGTGTAATGTGACCAGAAGTTGAAATTATTTGATGACTTGATATGTAATATGTTTAAAAAAATTAATTACTTATTGTATTTGTTTATGTACTGGAGCCTGTTATTAATTCCTTAGTAAAATCTCATCCTCCTGATGGGGGAATGAATAGTGAATTAATGTAAAATGTAAAAACTGGGTTCTAATGTAAATTTCTTAAACATGTCATGATTTTGTAAGAATGATAAGGGTATGAGGCTTAGGAATCATAATCTAAAATTGTATCAAGGTCAGTTTTGTAGGACAGTGGACATCTGGATTTCTAAAGGAAGATAAAAGGAAGAAGATGCTGAGGTGCTGTGCTGAAGATGGCTTGAATGAGCATCCAGACCAGAAAACTGTATCAGATGATATTCCTCCCCAGGCTGCTGGATGAGATGAAACTTCTAAAAGGACAATTCATTGATTTACCTTTTTCTTCTGAGTCTCTGTACACTTGGCCACCTGAAAGAATAACCAAAACCAATGGGCCAGCTACCTAGGCTCAAGATGGGAGCTGGGGTTATAGGACACCTATATACATACTCAGTAGACTTATAAGGTTACAGGCAGTAGTGGAAATAATCACAAATCAGACATCAAGGGCCTTAGATTTATTGTCGGATCAGGCTACGCAAACTCACAAGAGTATAATGCAACATAGGCTTGTGTTAGATTGCCTCTTGGCTGAGGAAGGTGGGGTTTGTGGGAAATTGAACTTATCAAACTGTTGCCTGAAGATGGATGACAATGGGAAAACAGTTAAGGAAATCACTAGGGATATTTGGAAATTAGTTCATGTTCTCGTTCAGAACTGGACTTTTCTTTTTTAACAAGTCATGGCTATCCTGGTTTGGTGGGGCAAGGTGGAAAAAATTGTTAGGAGTCCTACTATTAGCCCTGGGAGGGATCATCTTTCTTCCAGTATGCTTACCTTGTATGATTCAGCTGATAATTAAATAGTCCAAGACACTGTGAAAAAATTAGGCTAGGTTCATGTATTAGAGGAAGGTCAAGTAAAAATTATGGTGGAGAAGACTAATGAAATTAGCTCCAATAATGAGGAATGTGAGCTCCTATTAAAGAGGATCAAGGAAAGCACAATTCCCTAGAAGGATGTGAAAATTTAATCCATACTAAAAAGGGGGGGGGTGGATTATGAGAGATATGAAATAGTTAAGTTTCCACACTGCCAAAATCATCACTCTTGGGGAAAACAGAAGTTCTTTAGATAAGATAAAAGTTATCAGTCAATCAGCAGCAAACCAAGAAGACTCACAAGCCATAAACTTGGAGGTGCCAGACAAGCCAGTTTGAGGTCATGAATGGTCAGCCCTTACTAGAGCACATGCTTAATTAACCTCATGCATGTAACAGAAAACTCCCCGCATAAGATTAGAGTCTCATTAGAGTATCATGTAATGCATGATGAAGGAGGGCGTACATGTGAATGGGAAACATGTAAGGGATATTGTAACCCAGAAGGATTAGGACCAATCCTTATCCAGAAGGGAGGAGTTAGGATTATGAACCCTATAAAGCTTTTTCTCACTTTTGTATTAACTCACTCTCCTTTTACTATGGGCATGTGTTGAAGGGAAACACACTTCAACCTTTCTAATAAAGAAACTTTGAGACACCAGTCTTCAGAATTGAATCTAGGGTCATTCTTTATAACAATACCAGCAAGAGTGAAGCTCTCCTATGGTTAGTGAGCATCTCAGGGTATCCATTTATGTACAAAAAGTATTTACATAAACTGGGCCTCCATAAATTGGGACACAATAATTGTTCTGGACTATGCTTGGCCAGGGGAATTAACTTTTCTCTTTTAGAATCTATAGAAACCTATATGAAAATTAAAGCTATATAAACTAGCATGATCCCTTTTTGGGGGAGGGGTTATAAGGATCTCAGGTTAATAGAGAATAGTCACCTGAAGGCTTTATGCAATTGATCCTTCACATTTAGCACAATAATTACAAATATTGAATAACAGGTTTATTTGCTAAGTTAAAGGGTGTGAATAGGAATATTTTTGATACTTACTAATTACCAATGAGTACTGAGTAGTTTTGTTCAATTCTTCCTAGTTGCCTGTCCAAACACCTGAAGTTAAGAAGAGCCTGTCACTGGTAGAAATGAAAGCGGAGCCTCCAGATTCATCTTTGATTATTCAAGAAGATGCTGAAACAAAAGATGAAAGCCTTCCTCCTGAGGAAAGTACCCCTTTATGTCCTATTTCGTTAAAAGAGAAAGATATTTGTGTAGAATCTGTAGATGGAAGAGATGATAAACTAGTACGTGAAAACACTGAACCTGAAGGAGAAACGTTGGAAGAAGAGATCACCGACTCAACTTCAGCAGAAGTAAAGCCAAGACAGAGCTATACAGGCTCGGAAAGAATGGACTCCATTCAGTCCGAAACAAAGCTGAAAAGTATCATTTTAAGCCCAGACAGAAGAAAGAAAAGCATAGATGAATCTGGAGTAGAAACAAAAAAACAGATTTTAAGGCTAGAAAACAGAAGGAGCTCAGAACTTCTTCAGGATCTAAAAGAAGACACTGATGCAGCCACAAAGGTAGCTAGCTATGTTCGCATTAAGATTGCACAACCATTTAGCAAAAATAACCATTTAAGAAAACAACAACATCAAACTCTTAAAAAGAAATGGCAAGCATTCGTACTCTCTAAGGCATATATTTTTCATTTTATATTTTAATGTTTAATGTTTATAATGTTCAACATTAATATATTCAACAGCAAAGTGACTTAATTTTTTTTAATGCCCAGAAGAAAAAGAACCTCCAGATTTTTAGTCTTGAAAATTTAAATCTATAAAGTAAAAGCAAACTTCCTGAATAGCCTCCTTGTTTTAAACCAAAAAAAATGTGTTTAAATTGTTGGATTGGAAATTTTAAAACTAATTGTTAATTCAGTGAGTGCATTTTATGTATTTTAAAAACATGGATTTGATTAAAAGCTAGAAATGTCGAGAGGCTTGAGGCAAGAGAAACCAATTAGGAGGCTATTGAATTAATCTAGGTAAGATGATGAGGGCTTTTTTCAAGAGTTGTCATAAAGTGAGAAACAGCAAAATTTACTATCTTTTATATGTACGTGCTCTTATATGCACTCTTTCCTAAGGTAACACCCTGCCTAGAGGTATTCATTGCCTATTACCTTATTTATCTTCTGTCCTCAATTCAGACTTAGGTATGGTTTTTTTATCCACCTCGGACTGAAACCAGGCACCTTAGCTCTTCTTTGGTCATTACCTCACTGACATAGGCCAAAAATTATTGAGGAGACCACAAAAGAGCCTGAATCTGGCAACTGTTGCAAAGAGGAATCATTAGAAAAATTTAAAGTAGTGATTTTTGGAAAGAAAGTCAATAAATTTCCATGACTTGTCAATTAGCAGCTAATTGATCAGCATTGGGAATTTAAATTTTATTTTAAAAAAATATTCTTGGAAAAGATATCAAAACATCAAAGGCCATAGTTGATATCAGTCTAGCAACTTGCTCTGCACTTTGATACACTAATAGCTTACACTGGTATGCTAAATGAAAGGGATGTTAAATGCAAGGGATGTTAAATTGGTGTAATAAATGGAAAGTAAGTTTTTTAAAAATTTAACAATTTTCTAAAATTTTGAGTTTCAAATTCTCTTCCTCTCTCCCACACCTTCCCCTCCTTGAGAAGGCAAGCAATTTTATTTCACAGGAATATTGTGAGGAAAACACTTTGTAAGACTTAAAACACTATATAAATGGAACTGTTCTCAGAAGAGTTATGATAAATGGAAGTTTAAAATCTTTGTAATGCTACCAGATGTAACCTAAAGCTATTCTGGTAGAAAGGCCCTATTCATTTTCTCATGGTTCAGAGGTCTGTTATGATAAATGCTTTCCACGATGCCATTCCTCTTTCACTTCTTTTCTAGACTCTGGAGAACGGTTATATGTCCTTAATCTAAAAAACAGCATCACCTCCTCTTCTCTGCCTAACCCACCCTAGCAATACTTTTCTATTTCCTAAGTCAGTAGTCTGCCCCAGGGTGCTGGCACCTATTAGAGTAGTTAAATTTTAGTCGGATTTTATTATCTTTATGTAAGATTTTTTTAAGATGAATTTTTATGAAAACTTTCAGTCAAAAAATAATGCTAAGTTGGTAAAAGTGAAATACTAATGATATCCCTTTTTCTTGTTCACTTTTCCTTGTCTGCTTCAGGTGTCTTCTATTCCTCGACATGTTTCCTTTAATATTTCACATGAAACCATAGAATTACCCTCAAACGCAGGTACATGATTGTTAATACTTCAGTACTTAATATAATAATACAAATATTTAAATTATTGTATAATATTTAAATCGTTGTCCTGGTAAAACCTGAAACTAGAATTCAAGGCATAAGCTTTCCTATTTAGTTTTGAATTTGAAAACAGAAGTTTTGTCTATTACATTAAATGATGAGTGGAACATAAATAACATGAGATTAAAGTATTGATGGGAAAACTAACTGCTTTGAACAATCAAATAATAGGAGAAATAGATAAGTATATCTTAAGAATAATTTAATATACTGCTCAGTGACTTTATGAAATCGACCTTGAGATGCTAGCAAACTAGCTATATTGTTTAATCTATTGAAAAGTTGTAGAGGATAAAGTTTCTAGGTAGGTGAGAGGTAAGAAAATGCCATGGGAAAAAATATTGATGTTTCCAGAGGTGCTCTTTAGTGAGTAGACACAGGGGAAGAGGGCACAAGGATGTATTGGGAATGTAGAAGTGGAGCATGGCTAGACAGGAGGCAGCTTCCCAAGAGCAGCAGCTCGCCTTGAACTCTATCTCACTCCTTGAGTGGAAATGAAATGCTAGAAAAAATGATGGGTCAGATTGAATACAAAGACGAAAATAAAATCATGCCTGTAATCAAGGAGTTCTCATGTTACCCAGGGATACAAACTGTACATAGATACCCATGTACAAGGTAATTTGAGAAGGGAAAAGTTCACTGAGAACTAGGGGATCAAGAGGGAACTAGAGCTAGGTATTGAAAGATGATTAGAATTCTGAGGCAGACTAGGAGTGAATGCAATCTAGTCATGAGGGACAGCCTAAGTAAAGACGCCAGGATAGAAGATAGTAAGTTAGCTCTGGAGAACAGTCAGAAGTAAGGTGTGGGTGAAATTGCTGGACTGCTGCTCTGACACTATGCCTAGAGGTAGAAGGACTTCTATCTCAAAGGTCTAGTGTTATCTTAATTGGGTGCTTAGGTCATTGCCAATTTCAAAAGCATTAGGACTTTGGACATGAGACCTGGCACGGAACCAAGTTAATTCTGTAATATCTTCTGTGTATTCCTAATCCCTTGCCATCCTGTGACATAGTTGCAAAGCTGGCACCAAGTGCAAGTTGTCTGATCCCTGAGGACCTAGTCTTCTCTTCCAAACTCTGTGTTATTTCCACCCATAACTTTTCTGTTTGGAGAGCAAGCACTGTCATCAGTATAGCCCTTCAATATCACAGGGCCTTGGAGGGTGGGGGTCCAACTAACTTCCTGCTCTGATCTCTCAGATCCAGAGTTGCTGCTTCCTGAAGTGAAAACTTTTCCCAGCTACTTCTTCCCATACTCTCATCTCCATCCAGCCCAAGCCTACCACATCCTAGTCACAGAATTAAAGAAGAGTTGGAAAGGAATTCAAAAGTCCAACCCATGCCTGAGAAATAATTCCTAGATATGCTATGTATGTGACAGATTTTTCATGAAAACATCCCATGAGAAGAAAGCCATGATTTGAGCCAGACTGTGTAGAGTTTTTACAAGCTAAACAAAGGAGTTTTTATTATATCCTAGAGACTATAGGAAGCCAGTGGAATTCATTGACTAGGGAAGTCATATGGTCAAGTCTGCCCTAAAGGAGAAGGGTGGTCAGCAGTGTCAAATGCAGTAGACAAGAAAAATTGAGACTGAGAAAAGACCATTAGATTTTGTAATTAAGAGATCATTAACTTTGGAAAGAGTAGTTTCAGTTGAATTCTGAGATGAGAAACCAGACTGCAAAGGGTTGAAGAATAATAGTGGAGGCAATGAATGTAGTCAGCTTTTTCAAGGACTATGACATAGCCATATTGCAGTTGGGATTCTCATGCCAACAATTTTCAATGCTACTCGTAAGGTTAAATTTGTCTCCTTGAATTAGAATCATTAATCTTGCTTTTAGCCATACTTTGTATATATGCAAATAGACATCTGAAAACATGAGTGTTATAACTTGCTCCTTTCTTTCAGATTCTTCTGTGAATTTCTGGGTGTTTCTACTGCTGTGCTTTCTTATACCGAAACTAATGGTTTCTGGTTTGGTAGATTTACATAAACAATTTTTTCCAGTTAAAAATTCAAGCTATAAACTTTTAAAACAAAACACTTAAATAAAGCATTAAATATTAAAACAGATTTAAAGCAGTTTCGTGATACTCTCCAATAGCTGGTGGTTTGTTTTTTTTTTACTTTGCATATTTGGCCTAGAGTCATAAGAGTGAGTAATCTTCAAAACCTTTAACAGATAGGTTATATTAATACATTTAGAGATTTTAACTAAAGTGTGTTTTGCAAAGTAGTATTATAGAATTTTAGAGGTCCCTAATAACACTCTCAAAATGCCCCCCTTGAATTAGTAGAACCTGTCAGTAAGAATTTATGTGATAGCCCCCAAGCCTTATTATTGCTTGAGTGATATGGAAAGGAATTCATTAGATAGAATCAAGATCGGTTTCATACTCTATGAATTCATAGTCTTTCAGTTTTCAAACAATGCTACTACAAACTCTTATTTGTCTGAACATCTGTATAGAGTGAAAGACAGCAGGATACTCAAATGAGGTAACTGTCAGCAGGATGGGCAGAAACTTGGCTTTAAAGATACACTGAAATACAGCTTAGAATATTTTGAACAGCTGAAGAAGCAGCAGCTGTCAGATCAGTTTGGAATCTGATAATCAGAAATGAGTAGGGTCTTTAATTTTGTTCGTTTTGTTTAAGGTTTTTCTTTTTAATATAAGACTGTATCAAAGCACTCCCAGATTCTGCAAGCAGTGATTTAAGACTATAAGCAAAGAACTATCTGTCTGTCTGTCTGTCTGTCTGTCTATCTATCTCTATCTATCTATCTATCTATATATCTATCTATCTATCTATCTATCTATCTATCTATCTATCTATCTATCTATCTACCTGTCTGTCTTTCTCTGTCTATATGTATGCAAATATCCATATAGATTTGTGGGTATATATACATACATACACAAACACACATATATGTAACAAGATTTATATAAATACAAGCAATCATAGCCACTTACCTCTCCACTCCTTTCTGTGCTTCTTTATAATACCCTTTCCCCATGTTTTCCCACCTCCTTTTCCATCTATATTGTTAAAAACCATATACTAAATGACTAGTTAGATGATACCATACTAGGCACTGTGAAAGTCAGTGCTTACAAAAATAGGTATGCTCCCTGCCTTTAAACACCAACAGCCAATAATGTTTTTGAAAATCAACATATTCAGTTAACATTCATTCAGTATCTACTATGAGCAAAGAGGCACCATGCTAGGTATCGTGCCTATAAAAAACAAAAATTACATTGTCCCAGTTATCTATTGATTATTTCACAGTGTATGTAAGAATTACTAAGAAGATGTGTGTATATATATATATATATCCATATATATGCATATTTATATATACATGCATACACTACATTGTCTACATGCATGTACTATATATACATTGTTTGTATACTTGTGTGTATATATATATGCACATGTGTATATTCACAAACACAGTCTTCCATTCACATGTCTTTTCTGTAATTCCTAAATACACTGTGTAAACTCAGCAACTTGTCTGCAGTTACACAGTTGTGAAGTTGTCAGGCTTCTGACTGACTTCTGCCCAGTGCACTTTCTATTATATGACAGCACTCCTCACAGCAGCTATATGATATGTTACTACTGCAACCATAATTGGCTAATTATTTCTTAATTCTTTTCTAGATGTGCTAAAAAAAGATGAAATTGAAGGATATATTAGCTTGGATGAAGATAAAGACAAGGATGAGGGAAAGGAAAAGTACAAGGAAGGGGTAGGGGAGAAGCATGAAATAGATGAAGAAGAGAATGAGGTAAATGGAAATCAATAATCCTCTTAGTTTATTTAATCTTTAAGATTTAGTTTGACTTAATCTTTATTAAAAGTGATCTGCCATAGCAAGGATCTTCCTAAAAACCTTACAAAGGAATATGAGAATAAAATAAATCTTAGTCAGCAGCTGCTGTTTGATTATTTGCAGATTTAATAGGTATTGTGTAATAATTACACTAGACCTTAATACACAGTATGTGACAGGAAATATAGGACACTCTTATAGGATTATGATAAAGTACTTAAGAAATCAGGGGGGTAGCCTAAATATTGTCAATTCTTTGGCATCAGGAAGTTTGCATGGTAAGAAATATTAATCTACCATCTCCTGAAATTTCGTGAATGAAGATGCTGCCCTTTGGGTCTTGAAGGCTTTTTAATGTTTAAGAGTATCTGATAAATATACAACTACCCTGTTGAATGATTAAAACTCATCCAAAAGTATTCAGCTACTAAAGTATCAAAAGGATCTCTAAGACTGTCCCACAGAATAGACCCCAAAGAATAACTATTTCAAGAATCTAGTATTCTGAGGAGTCCAGTGAACCACAATGTATGTACACTTTAAAGTGTGGGTATGGAGCAGGGTACATTCAGATGAGTTTGATAGGGATAAGCTACATTTGACAGGGAGTCCTCAGTCTTGCAAGAAACCTACTTTGCAAGTCAGCTGTTTAAGAGCTCCAGTGAGCAAACAGCAAAGCACAAACTACCATCTATGTCCACTATGCACAACACACCTCAATAAGGTCATCTTCATCATAAAAAATCTGACAATATTAGCAACTGAAATAGCACTCTGAGACCTACAAAGGGCTTTCCGCATGAGTAGTAACTGATTTAGAAATATTGTGGAAAGTTTACTTGCAGAAAACCAAGGAAGAGACTTTGATATGGATGAGTGACACAGGGACCCAGTGACTGGAACTTGGCACATGGACAGGACTTGCTTATCAGGAATAATAATCCCATTTTACAAATGAATAGACTCAGAGAAGTTAAGTGGTTGCAGTTCTAAGTCTCTACAGCTGAAATTCAGATTCAGGTTATCTAACTTGCAGTGGTTTGACAGCTGGTTTGAAACCTGACATTGAAGTATGTCAGAAAACAAGTACTTTGTAAGTATGCTTGAACTATGAAGGATGATAATTTAACTTGATCGAACCTAGTTCAGAATAAAGATATCTGGGCTCCAAAAAACAGCAAGCATAAAAAGGTCATCAGAGAGAATTGATTTATTTTATAGAAAATATATTGACTATAAAAACAAATGCATTTGTGTATATATCTGTTTGTATAGGCATATCATAAGGATACAAAAGAGGGGAAGGAGGAAGAGGGAGGAAAAAGACAAAGGAAATAGAGATGAGTTCTTCATTTCATTAACCCAAGGGAGATAGATTTCTTAGAACTTTGGCTAGGGTTGTAAGATCTTTCTCGACTGCTCCCACCCTTCCCTACCCTCATATGCACACTCCTAATGCATACAGACATGAATACATACTTTTAGCCCATCCCTACCATTAATCACAGTTGTTGTTAAAAGAAGATGACTTTATTTGAAAAAGGACTTAGAAGAATGAAACAATTGATGAAGCCAAAACCAATCTATTTAGAAATACTACACAAAATTTACTTGCAGGAAACCAAGGAAGAACTTAGACATGGAAGAAAAATACAGGAACCCAGTTACTGAAACTGGGGCACAGGGCTCACTTATAAGAAATAAGACAAAAATTGCAGTTCTAGAACCAAGGTACAATGGTCAGAGATGGAATGCTAAAAGGCTAACTTGTTGCTGAGTGGGGAACTATGGTTTCAGAGATCATTTTATTACCTCTGCTTGGGGTTGGCCTGTTACAGAACCTGTGGTAAGGAGTGGGAAAATGAGGCTAGGATAAAGACAAGTAGGCCACTCCATCTGGAATGCCAAATCAAAGAGATAGGATTTTACTATCTAGGCACTGGAGAGCCAGTACACATCTTGATTAGGGTCATACTATCAGATGTTTAATACTATTGAAATAAAACTTGATTCAATTATGTTAATTGGAGAAGCACCATAGTTTAGAAGAATGAATGCTGAATTTTGTCATTGGAAGATCTGCCCTTGAATTCCATTTCAAACTCTAGTTATGTGAGCAAGTCACTTCACAAGTCTGAGAGACTCAATTTCCTCTACAGTAAGATGGGGGTAACAATGCTTGCCCTATCTACTTCAGGAATTGCTGTAAGGAAAGTGCTCTACAAACTTTCAAGTACTATGTGAATCTGAGTTATTGTTAGTATATTCAGGTTCAATAAATGTATTGCCAGTTTGATTAACTTTGTATGTAATGGTACCCCCTCTCTGCCAACACTACACATCACATGAGATAATAAATAGGAAAGTGCTCTGAAAAAAGTAGTAATGTGCTATACTAATAAGAAGTGAATTTTTGCCCCACATATGGACTGCCATCATGGATGTATGTTAAATAACTCCAATTCCCCTAACCACTATCTTGACTCTTCTTGTAATCTTCACTTAATAGCTTAAGGAGAATAAACTCAAAAATTGTAGGACTGTTTTGACTTTACCATTTTCTCTATTGTTAATCAAGAGTCATTGAAAAATCCATCTTGGCATCATGTCTGTCAAAGCATCATCATCCAGAGTTTTTCAAAGCCAAGTTTAGTCACATTTCATTATGTTTAGGTATTTTTTCCTTTACTTCTGCCTGAATAGGTATGCAGTTTTTCTTTTTCTAATGATAATAGCCCTTTTCTTTGTGAATGATTTGAACTCACAAACATAGTAGGAAGATTTAAAGTAAAATATCATAGAAGGCAGAGCTGTAATCTTTATACTCATAAAGACTTTGATCATTGGAAAAACCTACCATGTTGGGATTTTTGTGTGAAAAATACTCTCAGATTTAAAGTTACCCTTTCACTATGGATGAAGTACTGTCATAAAAGTTCAGTGATCTCTGAGAGGAATTCTGTATTCTAAAACTGGAACTTCTTTTCTTCAAGATTGTTATTAGGAATACATATGGAGAGGACTACTCTTTTAGAGAAGCACATCCTGAAAGCATGCCACTATATCAAGGGGTGAGTCCTCGGTTATCCTAGATTATCAATTGATACATTTGTTATCTTTTCTGGTGCATCTGTATACATATTTTAGGCATATAAAGTCAAAATAGTACTTGGCACAATAGGCACTTAATGTTTATTGATTTTTTATTGTTTAATTGCTTATGGTGATTGTTTATTGAGTAAAAATATAGAACAGTGATAAAATGATGACATGCTAAATTAAAAATAAATTAAAGCAAATATTAGCTTATCTAATTCATATTTTAAACATTTATATATATATATATATATATATATATATATATATATATATATATATATATATATATATATATATATGTTGTATGATATGAGCTCTTAACTGATAAAATTCATCCTTGTCTCTTTTGGTGGTAATCTAATCATTGTCATTACCAAACTGTCTACAGATATAACACCAAAATGTTATTGTCATCACAGAACTGGCTTTGGCACCCTCTCTTATCATTGCTAGATGAATTTGAGCCTCATCAAATAATGAGACTACATTTTGGCATGGTGCCACATTTTCAGTGCAGGTTAAGTAGAGCATATCCATTACTTCTGACACCTTGCCTTGAGGGCAGATCCCAAATGACTTTATATTTGTCTTTACAAAATTTTAAAAGATTATTCAACAGCATATTTTGCATTTCAGGGTCAATCTATTAGTGTATGTAGGGTATTTTTGTGCCTGTAGGACTCATTGGTAGACTCAGTTACTGTCTCATAAGAAAAGATAACATTATTCATTGAATTGATATTTAAAGTTATATCATGTATTTTTTGTTAAGAAATATGCTTTTAGACATTTTGGATTGGTTCATCAAATATATGCATGGAAGTTAATTTTTACCCCTGGAAACTAAAGAAAATCAATTTTATAATGTCACTTTTTCTGTCAAATTTTAAATGTTCCTTTGAAAAAGAATATCTTTTCTTGGTTATGCTTATGACCATACTGAGCAGAAATGTGCTCAGAGGAAATCAGACAAGGATGTTTCGTAAATTCAAAATAAGAGATGGTTCAAAACTTCTTACTGGTGTTTATTATTTTTATTTTGTTTTCAATATTACAGTGCCAGAAAACCATCATTATTAAGAGGGAAAAGTTTGAGCCTTTTTTAAGGAATATAACTGAAATTCCCATTGAAGAAGACGATAAAAGAATTCAAAATATGTCTGTTTGTACAGTTCTTAAAAAGGATACATCAAGTGCAGAGATTATAGAGCATGAAGATCAAGACCCTCCTTATGCACCAGCTTCATCAAACTTAACAGAAAATTCAGAAGACTTTTCCTGGGACTCCAATCCTGATATCTTTACAATAAAATCTTTAGACACTGAAGAGATGGAAAGAGGACTATCAAGTCTTTCTTTAGAAAGTTTTGAAGGAGAATCAACCTTTACTATAGATATAGATCTTGTTGGGAAAGGGCAGGAAAACCTCCTCTCAGAGCTATTAGATCTTAATCCAAGTCTGGAAAAATTAGAAAAAACAGTGGTTCTAAAATCAATTTTAAATGATGACTTGAAGGATCTTTCAGAAGAATTATTTTCAAAGCAAAGATTCCTTATGGAGACTGAGGTAGAAAAGAAAGGCCAGAGTAGCTTGGAGACAGATACATTGGAGAAGGCTCAAAATGAAATCAAGGTTGCGCAGAGTGAACAGATTGAGCTTTCTGGAAAGAAAAGTTCAAGTACAAAATCTTCAAAAAAAGATCTCAAGATTGTGCAGAATGAACAGTTGAGTGAGCTTTCAGGAAAGAAAAGTTCAAGTTTAAAATGTTTTAAAAATGATCTCAAGATTGTGCAGAGTGAGCAGGTAAATGAGCTTTCAAGAAAGAGAAGTTCAAGTTTAAAATCTTCAAAAAGTGACATCAAGAATGTTCAGAATGAACAGTTGAGTGGGTTTTCAGGAAAGAAAAGTTCAGCATCTAAATCTTCTTTCAAACTTGACCTCAAGAGTGTGCAGAGTGAAAACATTGTGCTTTCAGGAAAGACAAGTTCAGGTTTAAAATCTTCCCAAAATGACCTCAAGATTGTGCAGAGTGAACATATTGAGCTTTCAGGAAAGACAAGTTCAAGTTCAAAATCTTCAAAAAATAACCTGAAGGTTGTACAGAGTGAACACTTGGTTGAGCTTTCAGGAAAGGCAAGTTCAGGTTCAAAATCTTCCAAGAGTGACCTGAAGATTGTGCAGAGTGAGCAGTTAGGTGAACTTTCCGGAAAGACAAGTGCAAGTTCAAAATCTTCTTTAAAAACTTCCCTCAAGAGTGTGCAGAGTGAACAGATTGAGCTTTCAGGAAAAACTAGTTCAGGTTTGAAATCTTCCAAGAAAGACCTCAAGATTGTGCAGAGTGAACATAGTGAGATTTCAGGAAAGGCAAGTTCAAGTTCAAAATCTTCCAAGAATGATCTCAGGATTGTGCAGAGTGAACACATTGAGCTTTCAGGAAAAACAAGTGCAAGGTCAAAATCTTCCAAGAGTGACCTCAAGGTTGTGCAGAGTGAACATATTGAGCTTTCAGGAAAAACAAGTGCAAGTTCAAAATCTTCCAAGAGTGACCTCAAGATTGTGCAGAGTGAGCAGTTGGGTGAACTTTCAGAAAAGACAAGTGCAAGTTCAAAATCTTCCAAAACTGACCTGAAAATTGTGCAGAGTGAGCAGTTGGGTGAACTTTCAGAAAAGACAAGTGCAAGTTCAAAATCTTCCAAGAGTGACCTGAAGATTGTGCAGAGTGAGCAGCTGGGTGAACTTTCAGAAAAGACAAGTGCAAGTTCAAAATCTTCCAAGAGTGACCTGAAGATTGTGCAGAGTGAGCAGCTGGGTGAACTTTCAGAAAAGACAAGTGCAAGTTCAAAATCTTCCAAGAGTGACCTGAAGATTGTGCAGAGTGAGCAGCTGGGTGAACTTTCAGAAAAGACAAGTGCAAGTTCAAAATCTTCCAAGAGTGACCTGAAGATTGTGCAGAGTGAGCAGCTGGGTGAACTTTCAGAAAAGACAAGTGCAAGTTCAAAATCTTCCAAGAGTGACCTGAATATTGTGCAGATTGAGCAGTTGGATGAACTTTCAGAAAAGACAAGTGCAAGTTCAAAATCTTCCAAGAGTGACCTGAAGATTGCGCAAAGTGAGCAGTTGGATGAACTTTCAGAAAAGACAAGTGCAAGTTCAAAATCTTCCAAGAGTGACCTCAAGATTGCGCAGAGTGAGCAGTTGAGTGAACTTTCAGAAAAGACAAGTGCAAGTTCAAAATCTTCCAAGAGTGACCTCAAGATTGCGCAGAGTGAGCAGTTGAGTGAACTTTCAGAAAAGACAAGTGCAAGTTCAAAATCTTCCAAGAGTGACCTCAAGATTGTGGAGATTGAGCAGTTGGGTGAACTTTCAGAAAAGACAAGTGCAAGTTCAAAATCTTCCAAAAGTGACCTGAAGATTGTACAGAGTGAGCAGTTGGGTGAACTTTCAGAAAAGACAAGTGCAAGTTCAAAATCTTCCAAGAGTGACCTCAAGATTGTGGAGATTGAGCAGTTGGGTGAACTTTCAGAAAAGACAAGTGCAAGTTCAAAATCTTCCAAGAGTGACCTCAAGATTGAGCTTTCAGGAAAGACAAGTGGAAGTTCAGAATCTTTAGAAAAAGACCTTAAGATTGTGCAGAGTGAACAGATTGAGCTTTTAGGAAAGACAAGCTCAGGTTCCAAAAATGACCTCAAGATTGTGCAAAGTGAAGAGTTGAATGAGCTTTCAGGAATGGCAAGTGTAGACTCCAAATCTTCCCAAAATGATCTCAAGATTGTTCAGAGTGAACAGTTGGATGAGCTTTCAGCACAGACAAGTTTAGGCTCAAAGTCTTCCCAAAACGACCTCAAGATTGTGCAGAGTGAACAGATTGAGCTTTCAAGAAAGATAAGTTCAGGTTCCAAATCTTCTTCAGAAAATGACCTCAAGATTGTCGAGGTGAATGAGCCCTTAGGGAAGACAAGTTCAGGTTTAAAATCTTCCCAAAATGACGTCAAGATTGTGCAGAGTGAACAGTTGGATGAGCTTTTAGGAAAGATGAGTTCAAGTTCAAAATCTTCAAAAATTGACCTCAAGATTGTGCAGAGTGAACAGCTTGAGGTTTCAGAAAATGCACAGAATAAAGAAATTGAGCTTTCAGAAAATGTGAATTTAAGTTCAAAATCTTCAGAAAATGATATCAAGATTTTGCAGAATGAACAGATTGAACTTTCAGAAAACACAAATAATACAAGCTCAAAATCTTCTTCAGAAAATGACCTCAAGATTGTGCAGAGTGAACAGAGTGAGCTTTCCAGAAAGAAAAGTTTAAGTTCAAAATCCTTTTCAAAAGAAGTACTAAAGTGTAATCGAACAGAAAGTCAAATACTAGAATTAACAGAGGAAGTAGAAGTAGAAGAATGCCATATTTCTCAGACATTTGATGAGCCTGAGGAACAGCTAAGTATAGAAGAGGGAGATTTGACAAGTGGAAGGAAACATAGTTTCAAAAAGAAGCATCCAGAAGAATATTTTCAGAAGAATTCAGAAGAGCTGGTACACAGTATCTCAGTTTTAAGTGTAGCAGAAAGTTTTGAAAGCCCAGAGGATGTGGCCCTCATAGAACAAATTTCCTCTGAGCCACAAATCACAGAACTGGACTTAGAGCACAGTGTATCATTGCTGGACTTTCCAGAAAGTTCACTCACAGTTTGGGATAGTGGTTTAGCTTCAACAAGCCAGGAACCGAATGAAAAACATTCAGGAGTAGATCTATCAAAGTCTAAATCTTTTGTGAGGCATATATTTTTACAAACATTTCCTTCAGATTCTTTAGATTCTGGCATAGTCGGTGTGATAGAATTAGATAAAGAAGACTATCAGAGTACATGGCTAGAGAAGGAAACCAGTTCGCCTGAAGAAAGACCCACAATGATGGAAGAAGGCTGGAAATTATCACTAAAGAATTCAAAAAAACAGTTCCCACAAGCTAAAGAAGAAGATTTGCCTCAGAGAGATCAATTATATAGAGAAAAGAGTTATGAAGAAAAAGATCTCGATTCTGTTTTGGAAAATGCAAGTGCTTACATCATGCATAAACTTAGTGACTCAGAAAAAACCCGTCTAAAGTCTTTTGTAAGCAATGTCTTTAATACTCTTTCCACAGAAAACATTACTGAATTAGGCTTAGCATCAGGGGCAGAGGTAGAAAAAGAAAACCAAACCTTTTCTGTTCCAGAGGGTGAAAATGAATTTGAGGAATTAGATGCTAATTCAATAATTAGCATGGAGAAATCAGATGATACCAATGTAAAACCTGTTGCCAGCCCTAAGCGTAGCAGTTTTGAAGAGTATCTATCAAGATCAGAAGCAGGACATCTAAATGGTGATTTAAGCAAACACATCCAGAATTTTCTTGTAGAAAGACTTTCAGGACAATTCCCCAAGGAGGATTTGCCAAAAATTCTTGAGGACCTTTATTTGATAGATGACAAAAAAGAATCACCAACTTCTGTCAAGACTGAAATACCTCCAAAAGAGCAAAATAATTCCAAAGATTTTCGAGAAACTTCCCCAAAAAGTATGCCTTCTGTAAGTAATTCAAATCAGCCTTCATTTGATGATAAACATTTAGAAATAAGATTAAGAGCCCTTTTAAGTGAAATCCTCCAACAATATATATTAAGTAACTATACAGAA
The DNA here is from genome assembly GCF_028372415.1 of Notamacropus eugenii. Classification (NCBI taxonomy): domain Eukaryota; kingdom Metazoa; phylum Chordata; class Mammalia; order Diprotodontia; family Macropodidae; genus Notamacropus; species Notamacropus eugenii. The sequence goes on along the minus strand of NC_092877.1, from coordinate 297,652,567 downwards.
ACCAAATTAATCAGGGAAAGAGAGTCTGAGAATAGAAACCAAAACTTGCCTCCGTATAGAACTAAAACTGTCCCACCATTTTCACATGAAGTAAGACATGATTATCCAGAAAGGAGTTTTTCTGGAGAGAGTGAACTACACAGGAGAGGTCTTTTAAGTCAATCCATACTAGACCTTTTAACAGTTATCTCAGAAAGTGAACTATTAAATCTAAAATCTGATTTAAGCAAACGACTTCAAAGCATTTTCATAGAAAGACTTTCAAATATGGGACTAATCACAGAAAGGGAATTCCATACTATCCATGAGAACCTGTCTTTGATTAATTCTAGTGATAGAGCATTAAGATTTTTAAGCTCAGATCTGAGAGGACTAAGCCAATTTCTGGAAAGGCCTTCCGAAAAGCAAAGTTACAAAACTTTTCCAAGAAATAAGTCACAAGAGGTTATTGATGAAAGGCTTTCAAATATAGAACTAGCCAGAAAGTTGGAAAGGGAATATTTTACCTTGCATAATATTAAAAGAAGGTCATCACTGGTGAGAGAAGATGAAAGGCAGTACTCCAGAGAAAGAGTTGGAAAACATGGTCTAACAGGAGTAAAAGCTTCAAGAAAAAGTAGTCAAGAGTTCCTATTTAACAACTCATCAGAAAGAATAAAACTAGTGTTAAGAAGAGAACAAAAATTGCCACAAGTAGAAAAAACTGGTTTTGAAGAGGAGATCCAAGACTCACATGGCTGGTATAATAGACCAAAAACAAGCCACTCAAAAGCTACTTTGAAAATCAAGCCTCTGGGAAAAAAAGAACATATTAACATATATAAAGTGACTGTCAAAGAAAAACCTGAGCCAATAGCCATACCATGTGTCCAGAATTCTGAAATCCAATCAGAAATGAAAGAATATTTCTACAAATCCAGATTACCCTCATCGAGTAATACTTATGCTTATTTAAATTCCGATGATGAGGAAGAATCAAATTTGAAAGAGCAGTATCATGGGAAGTCCAAAGAGAACAGCAAAAAGAAGCCACTATTAACAGTTACACAGTTCCAGAAAGAGTTACAAGCTGTTTATGTTAAGCCAAAAGAAACTAGTACTGAAAAATGTGCAACCACCCCACAATCCTTTGACCATAGCCGAATTGTAGAAATTAACAATTCAAAACCATCTATATTCCCAGAAGTCTTAAAAACAGAAAGCTTAAAACCTAAACTTCGACGAGAAAGAGAGTATGTTGAGAAACAAAAACGGCCCCTTTACAGGACAGCTAAGATATTAGCAGCTTCACAGCCTGCCACAAGACTGCTTCTAAAGAAATCTCCACAAAGGACACTGCTATTTCCTTGGGCTGGAAAAAGAAATACACATGTAATAATGCTTTTCTTGCTCTATTTTTTTTTTCATTTTTTGGTAAAGATCAGTAAATATTTCACTTTTGTTCTCACCCCAGGAATGGGGAGATATATATATGTATGTGTGTATGTGTGTGTGTGTATGTATCCTAATTGTCTCAAAGTACAGTAAACTGACTGTCCCCCCCAAATCAAATCATTCTTTTGAAAGTCAAACACCATTTTACCTCACCCAAAAATAAATCACAAAATTCCTTTCAAAGCAGTGCCATCATAAGGTCTTCAATGTTTGATGGCACATTTACATATTTAAGTTTAGTTTGGGTCTATAGGGACAGGTGGGAGATATTGCACTGTATTAGCTGCATTTTCATATCATTTTGATGATTATCAACTGCAAATTTTTTAAAGTCCATTCTATCTTCTCTCTGCCCGCCCCCACATGATCCTGGGCTATCTTCTGCTGAAATCCATTTCATCTTTGTATTCCCCACTATGCAACACAGTGCCATACATAGTGGACACAGAAATGCAAACTAATTTTCAATATTAATTAGTGCCACCTTACATGGATATAGTACTTTTACAGTTTTCAAAGCATTTTCATATTATCTTCATTTGCTCCTCACAACCACCTCATCGGGTTGTCTGGACAGGTTTATCAAACCACACAGATGAGGAACCTGAAGCTCAGATTAATCATTTAACCCAAGGTCACACAGCTAATCCCTGCTGGATTTGGGGCTAGCTAGTGTTCTGTCCATGACACTGCATATCATCTAGTCAGCTAGCATTTATTAAGTGTCTGTTACGTGCACGTATTGGATTTGGAGTCAGGGGACCTAGGTTCAAGGTCCAGCTCTGCCACTTACTACTTATGTGACTTCCCTGGCCCTTCACTTCCTTAGTTATAAAATAAGACGGTTGGATTAAATGACATCTAAGCTCACTTCTAGTTCTATGAACTTAAGGAGCTAAATTTTCTAAGAAAAAAAAACTCTACACTGAATTGAAGTAAAAAGGTTTAGAGGCTTACTGATTGCTTTGAATTAGCTGTGTCACTGCTTTCCTTCATACACATGGATAATTGAGAGTTGATTATAGTTGAGAAAAATTCTCAAGACTTTGATGTATAAAATTGACTTATTTGAGTGAATATCTGTGTTTTCTGTGTTACATGTAAATTGTTCCCTTAAATGAGAAACAGGACTTATTTCAGAATATAGTTTAGAGAATATACTTTTAGTTTGGGTAGTGCATTTAACTACTTTATAGTACAAGAAATTCTTACCTTATGCATCTTCCCATAGGAAAAAAATGTTAAAAAGTTGGTATAGGGGAAAACTAAAGATACATACATACATATGTATGCATATATACAAATGTATGTGTGTATACACATACACACATACATATATGAAAGGAAAATAGTGAATAGAGAACCAGCCTTGAATAAAAGAAGACCTCTGACACATACTGATGTGTGACCACGGGCAAATCACTTAACTTCTCAGTATTCTAGGCAACTCTCTAAGATTACATCTAGATTAGTGTGACTAATAAATTCCATGAAGCAGTATCATATATTAGGATTTATACTATTTGGAGTTGTAATTGTGTAAAATAGTGGTCATTGCTTTCATTTTCTTTGGAATTATACAGTGCAAATCTGAATAATGCAACCACTTCATTTGCACTTAATTAGAGACTTAGTTGTATCAGTTTCAAAGAAGGCAACTTTCATTGGGAGAGGTTATTTCCTCACCAGGGAGTTCATATATCAGTGAAATCACAAACCCAATCCTTTCCACAAGGAAATCCCTTAAAAACTCTATATTACTCTTTTTAAGTAGTTAAGGATCTTGTTAAGTACCCTAGGGTTTCATAAACAGTAGAATTTTAACAGTGTTTAACTGGGTGCTATAGAAAGGCACTGTGAAATATGCCTGTAATATATAGTGGGAAAGTTAAGCAACATCTTTTCCACTGAAACACTGCATAATTCATTTTGTGTGTATAGTAAAGTTGATAGCACACAAAATTGACTGTCATAAGGACTTTCAGTTAGATGACTAGTGGGGTCACTCATCAGGTACTTCAACATTCCAGCATCCCCCAGAGGGCATCAAATATATCACAATGTACAGAGAACTTGGACTTAGAGGAGTACTCAGGAGACACCAGGCAGGTATGTGGTTTCCCATGCACATACCTCTGAACTCTTAAATGCATCTATATATTTATATTACCAACATGAAAAATCCTGTTCTAATAAATATGCTAATTCGCTGTCAGAGCTTATCTCTGTGAATAGGAAAATATTTTGTCAGAAAATTGTATGTATTATTGGAAATGTTCTAAAAATTACACAGAGTATTCAGTGGTATGCCAAACATGGTGTACAAGCAGTCCCCAATTTAGTCAGAATGTATTCTGAAAGTTTGTACATTTGTTGTTTTAAAGTTGGTATGCATTTATTCATGGAAGAAAATGGGAATTGTTTGCAAAGTTTTTGTAAGTGGCTCTTAGAATACAAGGCCAACCCACAAAAGTTCATTTAATCCACAATCCAGATTAATTAATATTACTAACAGTATTAACCAAAATTCTGATTTCTAGGAACCCCTGGTGTTCATCTAAATGGAGCAGAAAGGAACAAAGTTTTCTCACTCTTTTTTTTATGCAGAACTAACCACAGTCAAAATATATAAAGAGGCAAAGCATCCTCCACCTCCTAGGGTCCCTCTCCCCAAGCTTCTAGTGTTTTCAGACTGCCCTAATCCCTTACTTCCTCATTCTCACTTTTATACATATATAACATTACACTAGGGTACTGGACTAGAAGTACTGAGTTTATTTTGGCTCTATCATGCTAGCTATATATATATGTCCTTAAGTAAATCATTTCAGCTTGCAGACATAGTTTCCCCATCTGTAAAATGAGATTATTGGAACTAGAAACACTTACTTAGTACACATATAGTTTGATCCTCTCATTTTATAGATGAGACAACGGAGGCCCTTAGAAGTTAACTGACTTGCCCAAAATGACCTAGCTCCCTACTCCCATTCTCCAGAAATTCCCCCACCCAAGCTCTCATTTCCTTTCTCTCAGCTAGGTGTTTGGGAAACCTGATGTGCATAAATGCACAGTAACTTCCCCAGGGAATAAAAAGGATGTTCATTAAAGCAAATGAATCTTTAATTTTAAGTGATAGAACTAAAACTGAAATTTTTCATGAATTATGGGTGAAAGTTTGTCTTACCTGATTAATTTAGTCCTCAAGGTCATTTATCATTGTTTTTTTATATGGTATTTCATCCATTCTTCCACCCCCTGAACACATAGATCTTTGAAAGCTTCAAATGAATCATCACAGCAAAGATTCAGGGAGGTGTAGATTAAAGAGAAGAACAGTAAGAAAAAAGTTTGTAAATTGGGGACTACCTTTCTGGCATACTTATCTGGGCTGTCCCTCTAACTGTATAAGTTATATTCCTTTTACCTTTAAAAAGATAAACTTAAATTATTAATCTACTCTGCTTTTATTTTTAATATTTAGGACTCTTCAGAACACAAAAAGGAAGATTTCCATTTGACCTCATTTAAGCATCTTGAAAAAGCAAAAGCGAAAGCAAGGTTTGACTTGGGAAAGAGCCCAGATAATAACCAATACACATTGAAAGACCTTGCCAGACCAAATACAGCTCCAGAGTTTAACAAGCGACTGAAAGAAAACTTTGGGAAACTGACATCCCCTCGGGTGGTTTCAGCAGGCTTATTTCATGTAAATGTTACAAACCCAGGTCTAGAGGAATATCATCATAAAAAAGACCTAAAAGATCTTGAAAAATGTTCAATCATTTGTGATATTCTACAGTTGTTAAACAGTTCATATGTGAAACGCAAGTATGAGGATGATTATTAAGTACATTACGAATCTCCTACTAATGAAATGTGTATAGGTCAGTCCTCTTATTTAGCAGCTCACTACAAAATTTCATCTTGTTAGTCATTGTTTTCACTGAAATACAAATAAACATTTATGATGCATATGTATATGTATTTTTATTTATGAGAATGAGGGAACTATTGACCATTTATTTATTAATGGGTTTTTTAAAAAAGTTTTTAATGGAATGCAGTTTGATATGATTATACAGATGTGGACTTTAATATTTAATCTCAGTCTTCAATTGATAATGACTAGAAAATGCTCTTTAGTCAAGTGTCAGTCTTATCTAGGATTGCACTTGAATTTGACTTTGTCATCTTCCACTTCAGAATATTTCCAATACCTTTTAATGACTGGGCTCAGTGCAGCAGTTGATAGGAATAAGGAAGGCAACTTTCTCAGAGACCCATGCTGGGAAACCAAGACAGCAGACAGTGTTAAAAAGTCTGTATTTATGCACCAGTACTGGAGAGTTAACACTCGGCTGCTCTTCAATTACTGCCCAAATATTAGAAGTTTCCCTGAACAAATCTTGAATTTCGATCATGGATTTTGAAACTTGGTGGACAGCTGCTTTGGAAGACCCTCAGCTGACCTTCCAAAAGCACTGGAATAGTACTTTAGTGCAGACAGGTCATTTTTTTTATGGTATTTCAAATGATCTCATTTATTCTAATGCAGCACTTAAGTGTACACAAAGAAACATGGGACAAATATTTTCCTATTAGGAGAATTTATCTCCACCCCACCACAGTCTTGGATTCCAATAGCTTTACATCAGAAAATTCATTTCCTAAGGCATTTTAGATAGTGTGGGAAGTTATTGCATCAAGTCTTCACATAGTATTCATTAGTAGATGGTCTTTGGGAATTGAGTCAGAACCAGCTAAGCTGGTCCTTGCTAGGATGAGAGACATAGATGTTATCACGAGGCTCATTCTTGAAAACCTTTCCAGCTTGGTAAAATCTTCCACAGAAACACTGGTGTAGGTCTTTCTTGGAGAAAGGCCATTTGTACTTTTATGATTTTTCAAGTGATTGACTGTATTGTTCATAGTGCGTGGCCAAAAATATTTATCAACTTGTGGCTGTCATAATGAACCTCTTCAAACATGGTGAGGATGGCCCTGTACTGGAAGCCTGATTATATTTTCATGCCTGGATAATTTTTCCTATCTGCCTATTTTAGTCAGTTTTCTTGTTTCTTGTAAAGAACAAAAGAGACATAATTTTCTAATAAGATAATTACATCAGAAAAAATTTTTTATATTGTAAAGTCAATTATACTCATAGGAGTTTTACCACACACCAAAACTAAAGTAATTATTTTAAAAACAAAATGTTTTGGAGACCATAGAATGAGCTGGAAGGGACTCTAGAGATTGCCTAATCTAACTTTACAGAGGAAGATGGGGCCCAGAGAAACGAATTTGCCCATAATTACACTTAGAATAATTTAACTCCCCATCCTATAAATTACACTAATTGAGTATTCCTTCTCTCCTCTGAACATCTATCTGGCTTGGAACTATCCTCCAATTTTTGTTTTTCTAAATGCACATTTGTTAGACACTATTGAGTCTGCAACATGTGTTCCTTTCAACAAGTTTAAGAAAAAACATTTAATCCTAATTTAATCCTAATTCTGGGGACACCTAACAGAGAAAGGACCCAGATGCGGCTATCTGATGACTTTTTCAGTCCACATAATGAGTGAGATTGTTTCTGTTTTGTAAATAAATACTTTCAGGAACCTCAAGTTGTACATGTAGCCTAGGATGACTGTGGCTTATTTAAATTGCTTCTGTGACTCATCCAGGAGACTCGATAAGCTATATTGGAGAAACTTGGTGGAACAAATTATGGGATCATAACACTGGATCATTCCTGTCCCCCAGCAGTACCCTTGAGTCTGACAACTCCTTGGTGACAGACAACCCATAACCCAAAGACCAAAAGGACTAAAGGGATTGTGCCTTGTGATTTCCATGCAGACTTCTTGTCATTAAGCAGCTTGTAGTATCTAGAGACAAACCAGTGAAGCCAATCTGTTAGTAAAAGAATGGATACCATGGCCCACCTCACCCCAGGAACTGTAACAACTAGGAACAATTCATCTCTTTCTTGACCTAAGTGAAATGGAGAGACATCTACTTTGAGGAGTTCCTTCCCCTCCATTCTCTTTAGGAGCTTGGGATATGATGCTGGGGGGTGGGAGGGATCCTAGGTAGATCCTTCTATTTGCACAGAAGATCTGAAAGAAAAAGGATATGAAAGGTGAAGGAGAATTTCCCATGTACAATAAATTGTAAAGATCAAACACTGATTATCTGAATCTATAGGTAACCTGGGGGAAAGTCACAAGAAACTGGATTACCCCCAAAGAGGTGGGACCTAGAGCCAAAACAGAATTGTATTCCAGGGTTTAATATTTAATTTCATCCTCTACGTTAGGACTCAGGATGACCTGAAAGGAAGAAGTTGCCACTATTCCAGTGCTAGCAGTGCATGCACAGTTTCGGGCAGGCAGTCTCTGCTACTGTGAGGAATGACAAGAGATCTGGCATTATTAAGTAGAGAAGCACCTGGTGACTAATATAAATATTATCTATATTCAGTTAATTCAAGCACCTTGGCTGGATTTTTGCCTTTGTGACAGGTCATAAGAGAAAATACTTAAATGAACACTCTATATGTAAGCATCATTGTTATATGTATATGTCACATATACACTAAGACATTTCTTAAGTTAAAGTCTTACAGCAGACATGCTTCCTAAAAAGAGAGAAGTCACCACACACTCAGCTTCTTCAGGTGACATGTTCTGTACAAGTCTTAGACAGAGAGGAGACTAATCATCACACTTGTTTACAGGGCAGTTGTGAGAAAGCTTGAAAGCACCGCAGTAATGATTATAAAGTTGCCCTGATAAACATTTCACAACAACCAGATCTCACTGTAAAGTCACAATACCTTCCTGTAACATTGTTGAGTTTATTGCTCATGATGCAGTAAAGCTCCGATAGAAAAAATTTAGCTGCTACTAATGTTTTCCCTAACACTTTTAACAAAATGATATAAGGCAAGGGTATGCCTGTAACATGGTTCTGACCATGATAACGTCATTAATAAAACAAAACCTCTGTTACGTCACAGAGCTAATCATAGCAGAGGTGAGAAGTAGATGGGTCAAGTTATGCTTGAAGCTTAATGGCCTCTAAGTATCAAACTGCCACTGTCATATTACTGATTGCATGCAAATTCACACTATTCATATGAAATTGTCCACATAACATTATTTTGTTGTTTTTCATGAGCAGTTAATGAATTAGTTGTGGACATGTTTGTTGTAGGCCTTCAAATTATGTCCATAAAAAAAACACAAAAATTTATCTTCAATAAGGTATAGATAACAGCCCCTTAGAACTTAATGGGTTTTTAACTATTCTGGCTTCATAGACCCCTTTAGCAGTCAGACTGGAGAAGCCTATGAGCCCCTTCTTAGTATAATGTTTTAAATGCATAAAATAAAATAGTAGGATTACAAAGGAAACCAATTATATTGAAATACAGTTATCAAAACATTTTTAAAATAAGTTCATAGATCCCAGGTTAAGAATCCTTGCTCTTGGCTAGAGAATAAGGACAGTACTATATAAAAACATCCTGGTCATATCACACAAAGGGCAAATCAAGTTGATGGAGTAAACTCAATTCAATGAATATTTATTGAGGGCACACAAAGTGCATGGATTTAAGCCTTATAATTTACAAAAAAAGAAAAGTGCAACTAATTAGGTGTTTGAAAAGAAAAAAACTGCATATTCATTTATATAAATACAAGTGAATCATTTAATGTTAGGCTCAGATTGATAAAGAATAGATATTATCAGGAGACAAAAAGACAGACATTTTTCCTTCTACTTAAAATAGCTTGGTGCCAAGATGTATTAGCTACTTGCCCTGTGGTGGGAGGCCAAAAGGCCAGAGAGATTAGAAGAAAAAGATGTATCTGAAGAGGCACTGTCTTGTCCTCCTTGGAGGACACCCTCAAAGCAGCCAAGAACATGAGAAAATAGATCAACATTATATTGGGAGATAAAGGAGGAATCAATCACAGTTTGAACAAAATACACAACTAAAAGGATATGAGAAAGCAACCAAACTCCTCATTCTGAAGTTCCCAGTACTTGTGATAGCACTTAGAGCTGTTTGGAAAGGCTGCTAGAATAGTGCCCCCTTTGAAAAGAGTGGTTTAAAATGAATTTCCAGTGCAATAACTGTTTTCAAGTATGGCTCTGGCACAGGTACTTAGCCAAATATACAGAAAAAGCAGCAAAGAGGTCAAGTACATAGGATGTAAGAGTGATTTGGCATCTTTAGAACTCCCAACCAATGTCTTCTTCATCAGTAAGAATATAATTAGGCTCAGTCCAGGTTGACACTGGGGGCATTGCTACTGACCATTTGCTATAAGGAGGAGGCAGCAATGAAAGTATTGAATCCTGGGTTTGTTCTTTTATCTGTTAAAAAAAAAAAAGAGCAAAACAAGACTATTTGGTACATAAATTAAAAATCTTAGTTTTGTTATCAGAACATTAAAAATTTTTGACAGAAATGACAATGCAATATTTTTGCTATTCAATGATTTTACAAAACTATTTTTTGGCATTGATCTTAAATCTGTTTTGATCCTGGTAATCTAATATGTGAGGAAGGCACACAACATTCCAAAGGGTATAGAAGCAGAAGTTCCCAAGCCAAGTTTGCTCTCAGCAGTTTCAACACTCTCCAACTTAAGAGAAATTATGGTTTGTAGCAATTTTTTTGGTCCACGAGGAAAATTAAATGTTTAAAAAATGTTACTTAAAAATATAATTATGTATTGAGAAATTTATGACCAAACAAGAGACAGAGAACATTATGAAGTGCAAAATGGATACATTTTGATTATGGATACAAATAGATACAAAATGATTACATTAAATTGAAAAGTTTTTGCAAAAACAAACCCAATGATTGGGAGGGAAGCAGAAAACTGGGAAAGAATTTTTACAACTAGTGTCTCTGATAAAGGTCTCATTTCTAAAATATATAGAGAACTGAGTCAAATTTACAAGACTACAAGTCATTCCCCAATTGATAAATGGTCAAAGGATATGAATAGGCAGTTTTCAGAGGAAGAAATTAAAGCTATCTATGGTCATAAGAAAAAAATGCTCCATTAATTAGAGAGATGCAAATCAAAACAACTCTGAGGTACCACATCACACCTATCAGATTGGCTAACATGACAGAACAGGAAGATGATAAATGTTGGAGGAGACGTGGGAGAGCTGGAACACTAATTCATTGCTGGTGGATCTGTGAGCTGATCCAACCATTCTAGAGAGCAATTTGCAACTATGCTCAAAGGGCTACAAAAATGTACATACCATTTGACCCAGGATTATCCATTCTAGGGCTGTATACCAAAGAGATCATAAAAATGAGAAAAGGTCCCACATGAACAAAAATATTTATAACAGCTTCTTTTGTGGTGGCCAAGAACTGGAAATCTAGGGGATGCCCATCAATTGGGGAATGACTGAACAAGTTGTGGTATATGAATGTAATGGAATACTATTGTGCTATAAGAAATGATGAACAGGCAGACTTCAGAAAAACCTGGAAAGACTTATATTAACTGATACAGAACTGAAATGAGCAGAACCAGAACATTAACAGCCACAGTGTGTGAGGACTGTTTTTGATAGACTAAGCCTTTCACAGCTATGTAAGGACCTAAAACATTCCCAAAGGACTCTGGAGGCAAAATGCCATCCACATCCTGAGAAATAACTATGGAATTGGAACACAGAATGAAGCAGACTTGTCTCTTGTGTTGTTTAGTTTTGGTTTGGTTTTTCTCATGGTTTCTTCCATTCATCTGAATGACTATTGTAAAAATGTGTTTAATAAGAATGTATGTACAGAACCCAACAAAAAAAAGTCTGAAAAAAATACAATATAATTATATGATTGTAATTTGTGTGTGTGTGTGTGATTGTTGTTTCTGTGGATTTTTTTCCCCTGTAGCTTCAATATCCCACGAAAACTTTTTAACTTTTAACTGCCAAATCAGAGATTATTAATTTAATAACATTATCTTGTTCCTGCCCTTATGAACTTATCTAGTATTTATAAAGACCCCATCTCCACAACAGATCAGCTCACCTGTCTGAAAAACTCATGTGACAGCAAAGTGCTTGCTGATGGCCTGGAATAGAAAACAAAATGATTTATAAATGAAGAATGTATCTTTCTTTAAAACAGCCAAATCTGAGTTTAAGAAATATGTCAGCATTTGGGGCTAAAGTTTTATAGGTTCAAAAAATCACTGCATGAAGATTTCAATAGGGGAAGAAAAAAAATTCCACATTGGTACAAATACAGGTATTTCCCCTCCCAAACTTGGTCTGTATCAAACCTGCCTGAAGTTTCCATGTCAGAGACACAACCAATGCCTCCCTTGCCTCAAAGAATCATAGGATCACAGAGTTTAGGGTTAGAAGCCTTAGAGATAGTTTTCATTTTATGAAAGAGGAAACTGGGGCCAAGAGAGGATAAGTGACTTGCCCATGGTCATACTGTATCACAGGAAGGAATAAAACTAGGTCTTCTTGTCTTCAGGGTCAATACAGAAGAAAAAGAAACAAAAAGGCACAGTCAGGTATGTAGAATATATAATGATTTGGCATCTCTAGAATTTCTGACTCCAAGATGGCTAGATGGCACAGCGCATAAATTGCTGATATTAGAGTTGGAAAACTTGAGTTCAAAAAAAGCAGGGACTTGACTGAGTTCTCCCCCAAAGTCCTCCAAATACCTGTAAAAAGGACTCCAAACAATTCTAGAGAAGCAGAACCCACAAAATATCAGAGTGAAAAAAAATTTTGACCCCAGTACAACCTGGAACATCAACAGGAAAGTTTTATGGCACCAGGCTGGGAAAGGAGAACAGTCCAGCACAAAATGTACCAGCACAAACGGTCCCAGGAAACCTGGAACAGGCCTCAGAGGACTAAATTACTGGCAACTGTGAGGGTTTTCCAGACTTCTCAACCCACAAACACCACAGACAACTCAGAAGGGAAGTAGGAAAGGTCTGTCAGACCTGGGTGAGAGAGGAGCAAAGTCTGGCCCCAGCCCCAGGGTGGTGGCAGCAGCAGCAGTGGTAGCAATGGCTGCTTCTAGAGCTCTTGGCCTAAAAATGGTGGGGGGATCAGAGGGGCTGCTCAGAGGGGGATTGCAGAGATCTTTTTGTTGGCACTGAGGAAGGATTCTCTTGCTTTGCTTTTGTTTGGATCTTTGTCACAGTGCTGGGGCAAAGAGGAGCGCTGGCGTTGTGGAACTTGTGGCAGTGGTAGAGAGGGAATCCTCACAGTTCCAAGTCAGAAAAGAATGCTTGTGGTCGCTCACAGTCCAGAGCACAGGCCAGCAGAGGAGTAAACATCTCTCCTTCCATCATACCACCTTGGTATGAAAATTTACAAGTCTCTAGAAGTATTTCTGAAAAGAGCTACACAAAACTCCTAAAGTTTGGGACAGTACACCCTCCATACTGGAAGCAGAGCCCTACCTTAACAAAGAGCTAAGAAGTCAAATAATTGGCTGAGGAAATGAGCAAACAGTGGAAAAAAACTCAGACTATAGAATCTTACTTGGTGACAAAGAAAATCAAAACATACAAGAAGAAGAAGACAACAAAATCAAAGTTTCTACATCCAAAGCCTCCAAAAAAAATATTAACTGTTCTCAGGCCATGGAAGAGCTCAAAAAGGATTTTGAAAATCACATAAGAGAGACAGAGGAAAAATTGGGAAGAGAAATTGAAAAGTTTTTGCAAAAACAAACCCAATGCAACCAAGATTAAGAGGGAAGCAGAAAAGTGGGAAAGAATTTTTGCAACTAGTGTCTCTGATAAAGGCCTCATTTCTAAAATACATAGAGAACAGTCAAATTTACAAGAATACAACTGATAAATGGTCAAAGGATATGAACAAGTAGTTTTCAGAGGAAGAAATTAAAGCTATCTATACTCATATGAAAAAATGCTATAAATCACTATTGATTAGAGAGATGCAGATCAAAACAGCTCTGAGGTACCACATCATACCTACCAGATTAGCTAACATGACAAAACAGGAAGATGATAAATGTTGGAGAAGATATGGGAGAGTTGGAACACTAATTCATTGCTGGTGGAGCTGTGAGTTGATCCAACCATTCTGAAGAGCAATTTGGAACTATGCTCAAAGGGCTACAAAAATGTACATACCATTTGACCCAGGATTATCCATTCTAGGGCTGTATACCAAAGAGATCATAAAAGTGGGAAAAGGTCCCACATGTACAAAAATATTTATAACAGCTCTTTTTGTGGTAGCCAAGAACTGGAAATCTAGGGGATGCCCATCAATTGGGGAATGACTGAACAAGTTGTGGTATATGAATGTAATGGAATACTATTGTGCTACAAGAAATGATGAACAGGCAGACTTCAGAAAAACCTGGAAAGACTTATATGAATTGATGCAGAACTGAAATGAGCAGAACCAGAACATTATACACAATAACAGTCACAGTGTACAAGGACTGTTTCTGATGAACTAAGCCCTTCACAGCTATGCAAGAACCTAAAACATTCTCAAAGGACTCTTGAGACAAAATGTCATCCACATTCAGAGAAAGAACTATGGAATTGGAACACAGAATGAGGCAGACTATTCTCTCTTGTGTTGTTTAGTTTTGGTTTGGTTTTTCTCATGGTTTCTTCCATTCATCTGAATTCTTCTATGCAACATGACTAATGTGAAAATGTGTTTAATAAAAATGTATGTGTGAAACTCATATAAGCTGTCTCAGGAATGGAGCGGGATAGAGGGAGAGAAAATTTAAGACTTATGGAAGTGATTGTTGAAAACTGAAAACAGATAAATTAATTTTTTTAAAGAAGTGAGTACAAATGGTAAAAGAGGTCCAAAATGCCAATGAGGAGAAGAATGTCTTAAAAAGCAGAACTGGCCAAATGGAAAAGGAGGTCCAAAAAGCTCACTGAAGAAAATAATTCCTTAAAGATTAGAATGGAGCAGACAGATGCTAATGACTTTATGAAAAATCAAGAGATTATAAAACAAAACCAAAAGAATGAAAAAATAGCAGACAATGTGAAATATCCCATTGGAACAACTGACCTGGAAAATAGATTCAGGAGAGATCATTTAAAAATTATTGGACTGCCTGAAAGCCATGATCAAAAAAAGAGCCTAGACATCATCTTTCAAGAAATTATCAAGGGAAACTGACCTGATATTTTAGAACCAGAGGATAAAACAGAAATTGAAAGATGCTACCAATCACCTCCTGAAAGTGATCCCAAAAGGAAAACTCCTAGGAATATTGTAGCCAAATTCTAGTGTACCCAGATCAAGGATAAAATATTGCAAACAACCAGAAAGAAACAATTCAAGTATCATAGAACCACACAGTCAGGATAACATAAGATTTAGCAGCTTGTACATTAAGTTATTGGAGGGTTTGGAATATGATATTCCAGAGGTCAAAGGAGATAGGATTAAAACCAAGAATCACCTAGTCAGCAAAACTGAGTATAACCCTTCAAGGGAAAAAATGGATATTCAATGAAATAGAGGACTTTCGAGCATTCTTGATGAAAAGACCTGAGCTGTGTAGAAAATCTGACTTTCAAATACAAGACTCAAGAAAAGCATGAAAAGGTAAATGGAAAGAGAAATCTTAAGGGACTTATTAAAGTTGAGCTATTTACATTCCTACATGGAAAGGTGACATTTTTAATTCATGAGATCTTTGTCAGTATTAGGGTTGTTGAAGGAAATTTCATATTTGGATACATATATACACACACATATATGTGTATTTATATATATATATATATACATATATATATATATATATATATAAAATAGACAAAAGGGCACAGGGTGAATTGAATATGAGGGGATGTTATCTAAGAAAGGAAATTAAGGGGTGAGAGAGGAATGTACTGGGAAAAGGAAAAAGGAAAAGGTAGAATGGGGTAAATTATCTCATATAAAAGAGGTAAGAAAAAACTTTTAAAGTGGAGGGGAAGAGAGGGGAGATGAGAGGGAATGAGTGAACCTTACTCTCATCAGATTTGGCTTAAGGAGGGAATAACATATATGCTGAATTGGGTATGGAAATATATCTTATCATACAGCAAAGTGGGGGGAGGGGATAAGAAAGGGGGTAATGATAGAAAAGAGGCCAGATGGGTAGATAGGGTAATCAGAAGCAAGCACTTCTCAATCACAAGAAGGAGGGACAGGGTAAAAGGAGAGAATAAAATAAGCAGGGAGTGGGAAAAGATGGAAGGAAATATAGTTAGTCTTTTACAACATGACTATTATGGAAGTGTTTTACATGACTACACATGTATAAGCTATATCAAATTACTTGCTTTCTCAACAAGGGTGGGTGGGGAGGGAAGAAGGGAGAGAATGTGGAACTCAAAGTATTAAAAAGAAATGTTAAAAATTGTTTTTACATGCAACTGGGAAATAATATATACAGGAAATGGGATATAGAACTCTATCTTGCCCTACAAGGAAGTAAAGGGGAATGGAATGAGGGGGATGACAGAAGGGAGGGCAGACTTGGGGAAGGGGTAATCAGAATGCATGCCATCTTGGGGTGGGAGGAAGGGAGAGAAGGAGAAAAAATTTGGAACTCAAAATCTTGTGGAAGTGAATGTTGAAAACTAAGAATAATATTTTTTTTAAAAGGAAGAACTGAGTTCAAATCCTGCCTCAGGCACTTACTAGCTGGGTGACCCTGGGCAAGTCACTTCACCTCTATTTGCCAGTTTCTTCCACTGTAAAATGGGGATAATAACAGCACTTACTTCATACGGTTTTAGTGAGGATCCACTGACATTATATGTAAAGTGATTTGTTATGCTTTAAAATCTTACATAGTAAATGCTTACTATTATGTTCCTCTCTGCCATCATCATCACACCCCCTAATTGTGTGTGTGCATGGCAAAGTGAGATCAGTCTGGTTAGGGCACCCAGATTCTGTGCAGGCTGATGAGCAAAGGTTAGAGAGATGCTTAGGCTCCTGCATTGTCTCTTTATTCTCTCAACCCCCAGTACAGTGCCTTGCACACATTAGGAACGCTTACACATACACACTCACACTCATACACACACACACACACACACACACACACACACACACACACACACCCATGAGCTTTTGCACAAACTTGTTAAACTACAGTGCCATGTAGCTCTCCTGGGAGGCTTTAGAGATATTGTGTCTTTGAAGTGGGGTATGTTCATGACTAACATGGTCTCCTGGGAAGTTTACTCTGGAGTCTGTGGGCAGTGTAGGTTGGAGGTGCAGCCTGTCCTCAAGGAAGATGAGGAGGCTATAAACCAAGGCAATGGCAACCAAAGGACATAAATGAAAATTATTCTGTGTGGTGTGGAGGATTCTGGAGTGTTTAGCTGGAGTGACTGAGATCCTTTTTAAAAAATATTAGAGCACAGAAGGGAGCCAATTTAGAGGGAAATGTAAGGATTTGATTTGAGACAATGAGTTTGAGGACATATAGTTGGAGATATAAAACTGGGGATATGGAATGAGGTCAGGGCTAGGGATACAAATCTGGAAGTCACTGTAGTAGTGAAACTGTGAAATTGTGAAAAGGGAGAGAAAAGAATAAAAATCAATATAAAATGGATGAGATTAGCTATTTGATGGAGAAACCATGATATGAATAGCATGCTGATAATATCAGAAAGTTTTCTAGATATTATTAAGGGAATTGGGAATTCTACCTAAAAAGAAAGGCACCAATTTAACAGGCAACTAATACAAAACAAAATGTAATTTTGAAAACTGTAGTATGTCTACCATGAGGAAGTCCTATAATGACAAAAGTTTTTGGTTTGGGTAACTGACAAATACCATTGAAAAGGAGCATTCAGTCAGAGGAGTGGGTAACCTGAACAAATGAAGGAAGTATTCGAGTTTACTTGGAGAGTATTATCTCAAAATGGTAATGAGTATATGTCAGGCTGACTAATTTGATCTTAGCAGCCATGAATTATGTAAAAATAGCCAATATAAACATGGACATTAGAGTCTATTTGGGAATTATATTTTCACTGTAAATTAATGGAATTGTATTTTGGTTTCAATAAAGTGTGAATTTTACAAATGTGGCTCATTCTCCCAGAATCTAATCATCTCCAGATAAACTGACAAAATCCAATTACTAAACCTTAGAAGTCGAAGACCAGTCTCTACCAAGGTGCCAGTAAAGTCTGGCAATCAGCTGTAAGGTCTTTCCGATACTGCCCTGGATGATCGGAAGTCCTCCCAAAATTAATTATTTAAATAACTGAGGGTGAAAGTGGGAGGGAATGTGGAAGAATGAAACTGAAAGGGAATATCTCCAAGTTCTTACTGTCAATCCCCTACGTTAAACATGAAACTCTGGAATAAAATATTTATGATGAAAACACACATTTCATCCCCATCCAAGCCTTATGAAATTATGATATTATTAATATAAAAATAAACATAATACCTTCATCTTCATACACAGCACTTTATGTTTTTCAAAACATTATAACATATTATTCTCACTTTATCAACACAACTCACCTAGGGAAGGCAGGTATAATTATATTCATTTTTATAGCTAAGGAAATTGAGGCTTTAATGAGGTTAAGTGACTTGCCAAAGGTCATGAGGCTGGTAAGTAGCAAAGCCTAGATTTAAAACCAGGGCTTGTGTCTCCTAGTCCGGTACCTTTTTCATGGCAGCACAATGACTTGGTTTTATACATTTTGGTATTGATACTAGATTACTGATTGCTTGGATACAAAAGATTACATTTAATTAAATTAAAAGTTTGGTTTCTCAGAATAAGGAATCTAAGCTCATCTGAATAGGCAAGGTCTTCTTGATTTATATGAAACATGTATATTTTCTCTTTTAGATGCAATCATTCTTACCTTTTTTCAGGATCTTGTTGCAAACATAGTTCTACCAAACTATGGAAAGCAGGAGAAAAAGTTTTTGATGAAGGAGTCTGCAGTCTGTCACTGGTTACTGTGCGTGTCAGGCTTGAAACTAGCACACTTTCTCCAATTCCAGAGTCTACACCAGAACGGGAGTTTTTCAATCTTGATTCTGCTTGAACAGATGCATTTTTCTCCAATGGGCAGGAAGGAAAACCTTTCAATTTTTGTAATAGCATCTAGAAAAAAGAAAATTTTCACTCAGACAAAAAGTTTCTTTTTAAAATATTTTTCCAATTACACATAAGAACAATTTTTTCACTAAATTTTTATAAAAATTTTGAGTACCAAAATCTCTCCCTTCTCCCAAACTCCTCCTTGAGATGTCAAACTATTTTTTTAATTTATTTATTTAACTTTTAACATTCATTTTCACAAAATTTTGGGTTCCAAATTTTCTCCCCATTTGTCTCCTCCCCCCACCCCAAAACATCGAGCATTCTATTTGCCCCTATCACCAATCTGGCCTCTCTTCTATCATCCCTCCCTTCCCTTGTCCCCATCTTCTCTTTTGTCTGCAGGGCAAGATAAATGTCTATACCCCATTACCTGTATTTCTTGTTTCCTAGTTGTACGTAAGATCAATACTCAACTGTTGTTCCTAAAACTTTGAGTTCCAACTTCTCTTCCTCCCTCCCTCCCCACCCATCCCCATTGGGAGGGCAAGCAATTCAATACAGGCCATATTGGCCTGTGTAGTTTTGCAAATGACTTCCATAATCGTCGTGTTGTGTAAGACTTAACTATATTTCCCTCCACCCTATCCTGCCCCCCATTGGTTCTATTCTCTCTTTGGATCCTGTCCCTCCCCAAGAGTGTTGACTTCAAATTGCTCCCTCCTCCCACTGCCCTCCCTTCCATCATCCCCCCCACCCTGCTTATCCCCTTATCCCCCACTTTCCTGTATTGTAAGATAGGTTTTCATACCAAAATGAGTGTGCATTTTATTCCTTCCTTTAGTGGAATGTGATGAGAGTAAACTTCATGTTTTTTCTTTCACCTCCCCTCTTTTTCCCTCCACTAAAAAGTCTTTTGCTTGCCTCTTTTCTGAGAGATAATTTGCCCCATTCCATTTCTCCCTTTCTCCTCCCAATATATTTCTCTCTCACTGCTTAATTTCATTTTTTTAAGATATGATCCCATCCTATTCAATTAACTCTGTGCTCTGTGTGTGTGTGTGTGTAATCCCACCAACTACCCAGATACTGAAAAGTTTCAAGAGTTACAAATATTGTCTTTCCATGTAGGAATGTAAACAGTTCAACTTTAGTAAGTCCCTTATGACTTCTCTTTGCTGTTTATGTTTTCATGTTTCTCTTCATTCTTGTTTTTGAAAGTTAAATTTTCTTTTCAGCTCTGGTCTTTTTATCAAGAATGCTTGAAAATCCTCTATTTCATTGAAAGACCATTTTTTCCCCTGAAGTATTATACTCAGTTTTGCTGGGTAGGTGATTCTTGGTTTTAGTCCTAGTTCCTTTGACTTCTGGAATATCACATTCCAAGCCCTTCCATCCCTCAATGTAGAAGCTGCTTCATCTTGTGTTATCCTGATTGTATTTCCACAATACTTGAATTGTTTCTTTCTAGCTGCTTGCAATATTTTCTCCTTGACCAGGGAACTCTGGAATTTGGCCACAATGTTCCTAGGAGTTTCTCTTTTTGGATCTCTTTCAGGAGGTGATCTGTGGATTCCTTGAATACTTATTTTGCCCTCTGGTTCTAGAATCTCAGGGCAGTTTTCCTTGATAATTTCATGAAAGATGATGTCTAGGCTCTTTTTTTTGAACATGGCTTTCAGGTAGTCCCATAATTTTTAAATTGTCTCTCCTGGATCTAATTTCCAGGTCAGCTATTTTTCCAATGAGATATTTCACATTGTCTTCCATTTTTTCATTCTTTTGGTTTTGTTTTATGATTTCTTGGTTTCTCATAAAGTCATTAGCCTCCATCTGTTCCATTCTAATTTTGAAAGAACTATTTTCTTCAGTGAGCTTTTGAACCTCCTTTTCCATTTGACCAATTCTGCTTTTTAAAGCATTCTTCTCCTCATTGACTTTTTGAACCTCTTTTGCCAATTGAGTTAGTCTATTTTTCAAGGTGTTATTTTCTTCAGCATTTTTTTGGGTCTCCTTTAGCAAGGTGTTGACCTGCTTTTCATGCTTTTCTTGCATCTCTCTCATTTCTCTTCCCAGTTTTTCCTCCACCTCTCTAACTTGATTTTCAAAATCCTTTTTGAGCTCTTCCATGGCCTGAGCCCATTGAATATTTATTTTGGATGTTTGGGATACAGAAGCCTTGACTTCTATGTCTTCCCTGATGGTAAGCATTGTTCTTCCTCATGTGAAAGGATGGGAGGAGATATCTGTTCACCAAGAAAGTAACCTTCTATGGTCTTATTTTATTTCCCTTTTCTGGGCATTTTCCCAGCCAGTTACTTGACTTCTGAGTTTCCTCTCCACACCTACCTCACCTCCAGTTCTGCCCAGCCAGCGCTTGGGGGGCTGAGATTCAAATGCTGCTTCCCAGCCTTAGGGCTTTGGCAGGGTGGGGCTGCTATTCAGTGTGAGATTAAGTTCAGGTGCTCGGGTGGGGGCAGGGCCACCACACGGGGCACAGTTCCCTTGGAGGGTTTACGGGGAGACCTTCAACAATGCATCTGGGCTCCTGCCTGCTTTGGGAGTCCCTGTCCACTGCTGCCTCCGCTGCTGCCTCCCGAGGGGGCCTGAGTTATGGGGACACCCCACTCCCCTCTTGGCCAGCCAAAAAGAGCCTCTCACTGACCTTTGGTGCCTGTGGGTGGAGGGACCTGCGCAGCGGCTGGAGATTCTGTCCCTGAAACCTGCTCAGATCTGCTCCCCTCAGTGCTGTGTGACCAAGGCAGGGCTGGGCTCTGCTCTGGGTCTGGTGCGTAATGGACCTTTCGTGTCAGTTTTTCAGGTCTCTCTGGAACAGAAATCTCCTCCACTCCATTGTTCTGTGGCTTCTGCTGCTCCAGAATTTGTTGGGAATTCTTCTTTACAGGTATTTTATGGGCTGTGGGTTAGGAGCTAGCATATGTGTATCTTTCTACTCCACCATCTTGCCTCCTCCCCCGTAAACTATTTGATATAGGTTATAAATGTGTAGTCATGCAAAACATATTTCCACAATGGGTATGTTGTGAAATACAGACTGTCCCCAAAAAATTCATGAAAAAAATAAAATGAAAAATAGTATGCTATGTTCTGTATTCACATGCTATCAGTTCCTTCTCTGGCGGTGGATAGATTTTTTCATCATGAATCCTTTGGAATCATCTTGAATCACTGTATTGTTGAGATAGCTATTATTCACAGCTGATCCCTGTACTGCTGCTACTACATATAATGTTCTCATGGTTCTACTCATTTCAGTTTCCATCAGTTCATGTAAGTTTTCCTGGGGTTTTCTGAAAGCATTCTGCCTGTCACTTCTTATAGCATAATAGTACAGTTATTCCTTCCATATCGTGACTTTCCACACTGTGGTTTGCAGGTCAGCACAAGAAATTAAATGGGAATTTTGGGGGGCATTTTGTGGAAGCTACAGATGACCACATGAAAGCCAACGGATCACACAGGGTGTATGACCACATACTTAACCCAAAATTATATTAAGGTACAGTAAACACTCCATAAAAGAAAAAAGAAAAAAATTCAGATTTCTCTGATATGAAGGGAGGGCCAATTACAGTCACATACCATAGCTTGTTCAGTCTTTCCCCAACTGATGGACCATCCCTCAATTTTTAATTCTTTCCACCAAAAAGAGCTACTATAAATATGCTAATTAATTTATTTTTAGTTTTCAATATTCATTTCCACAAGATTTTGACTTGCAAATTTTTTCCCCATCTCTGCCCTCTGTCTACTCCAAAAGGTTGTGCATTTCAATCACCCCTTCCCCTGATCTGCCCTTGCTTCTATCAAACTCCTACCTTCTTTTATCCCTGTCCCCTCTATTTTCTTGTAGGGCAAGATAGATTTCTATACCCCATTGCTTATACGTCTTATTTCCCAGATGCATGTTAAAACAATTTTTAACATTCATTTTTAAAACTTTGAGTTCCAATTTCTTTCCCCTTCTTCTTCCCCACCCATCCCCACTGAGAAGGCAAGCAATTCAATATAGATTATACATGTGTAGTCATGCAAAACACTTCCATAAGTCATGTTGTGAAAGACTAACTATATTTCCCTCCATTCTATCCTGCCCCCCATTTATTCTATTCTCTCTTTTGACCTTGTCCCTCCCTAAAAGTGCTTACTTCTAATTTCTAATTTTCTGGAATTACTTCTAATTTTCTGGAAAAGGGGGGAGGTGAGAGGGAAAAAGTGAAGCTCACTCTCATAACATTTGGTTTAAAGAGGGAATAACATGCACACTCAATCTGGTATGAAAATCTTTCTTACACTATAGGAAAGTAGGGGAGAAGGAGATATGTGGGGTGTGGAGAGAGATGATAGAAGGGAGGACAAATGGGAGGAGGGGGAAATTAGAAGTAAACACTTTTGGGGAGGGACAAAGTTAAAAGAGAGAATAGAATAAATGGGGGCAGGATAGGATGAAGGGAAATATAGTTAGTCTTATACAACACGACTTTTATGGAAGTCTTTTGCATGACTATACATGTATAACCTATATTGAATTGCTTGTCTTCTCAGTGGGGATGTGTAGGGAGGGAGGAAGGAATAGAAGTTGGAACTCAAAGTTTTAAAAAATGAATATTAAAAATTGTTTTTACATACAACTGGGAAATAAGAAATACAGGTAATACAGTATAGAAATCTATCTTGCCCTACAAGAAAATAGAGGATATGGGGATAAGGGAAGGGAGAGGTATGATAGAAGGGAGGGCAGATTGGGGAAAGGGGTAATCAGAATGCATGGTGTCTTGGGGTGGGGGGAGGGAAGAGATGGGGAGAAAATTTGGAACTCAAAAACTTGTGGAAATGAATGTTGAAAACTAAAAATAAATTAATTAATTTTAAAAATACACATAATAGAAATTATTTAGAGTAGAAGGCATCTTTCAAAGAGAGGAGAGTTTAAAAATGTTTACCTGAGTCCGGTGAATATCTTGGAAAGGTACCTGCCCATTGGCTAATTCACATGCTGTAATTCCAACACTATAAATGTCTGACTTCACATTATACCCATATAGATCCTGTAGAACAAAAGTAATGTAAAGTCAATAAGTTAGTAATAACTTAATGTATCAATATAACTAAACTATAGAACTACGCTCTCTCATTTATAAGGAAAAGTCAAAAAAGAGGCCAAAAAGCACACCCAAAAAGGTTCTGCTGAATCAGGGTACACTCAGTCCACAGTATAAATTATTTTTAAAATATTTGATTTAAAAAAAAAAATAAGGCAGTTAAGTGGTGCAGTGGATAAGACTGTCTGGTGCAGGATCATGAACTCCTGAGTTCAAATAGGGCCTCAGACCCTGGGCAAGTCACTTAATCATGTTTGTCTGAGTTCTTCATCTATAAAATGAGCTGGAGAAGGAAATGAAAACCAGTCCAGTATCCTTGTCAAGAAACTCCCAAATGGGATCATGAAGAGTCAGACATGACTGAAAACAACTGAACAACAAACGTTAAATATATTATTATGATACATTATTTTTTAAAAAAGGAAAAATGGCAGCTGATCTAGTTTACAAGAGTATAATTTTCCTCTGCACAAACTCAAATGCTAAGAGAAATGTGGAAAATAAATTTGAATCAGTTATTTCTGACCTGTCTTAGTAGTTCTGGACTCAGCCAAGGATGAACTGATGTACTGAACTGGGGAAAATCATATACAACTTTAGACCTTTGCCCATGGTTAATCAAACTGTAGAGACGGGACAGGCCAGAGAGACATACAAGGCCATCTCCAGAAATCAAGATGTGACTGGCTTTAATACTCCTAAAACAAAAATGTGCAAATAAGGATGAATGAATTACCAAAGAAAATAAAAATCAGTTATTGTTATTATAACTTGAATATAACTAAAAAGGCATCTTTTATTCAAGTTTGAATACTAGATAACAGTTTTGTTAATTTATCCATGCTGATTATGTGGATAAATACTCTAATCAAAACTGATATCGTTAAATACTTAATTCTCCAGGAAACTACATTAGTCAGTGAAAATTATCTACATATGCTTAGAAACTAAAGTCTATAGTGAATTGGATACGATGCTACAAATATACAAACACACATAAATGACAAATTATTTCTAAATCTTTCCATCTAGTTTATTACTTAATAAGGTCACATATATTAAAGGCAAGAAGTGTGAAATTCAAATTTTTGTAAAACCCAAAAAAAAGTGAAGTAAAATTACTTTTGTCACTCAGAATACCAGAATATTTCCACAATAGCTTGTGGGGAAAAAAAAAACTAAAAACACTTCTGTGCTTAAATAAAATATTATTTGTGTTAATTAAGTTTCATAATTAAATTCTACAATTTTTTCATTTACTTAAAGCCTCTCATAATTTACTTTCTAAATTAAAAAAGATTCTCTTGTATAAAATCTCTGCTTAACAGATAAATCAAAAAAACATTTATTAAATGCCTGGCACTGTTCAAGGTACAAGGGATAGAAAAACAAAAATGAAACAATTCCTACCCTCAAGGAGCTTGTTATTTTTTTGTCCTTCATTTTCAAAACAGATCAATGATATCAAAGGCCGACATCTCGACTTGTACATGAATTGGACTTGTAAGGCAAAGTTGCACAAAACCATCAGCCTCATTCTCTACTCCTGAGTCATTGAAGTCCAGTGGCAAGACAAAAATCAGGATGATTGGTGATGGCCCAGGAGGCAGTGGATTGCCTTGGCGTCTTAGCTATCTAAGAGCTAAGTACTCCATAGCTCCTACTTCAGTCATCTTCATGATCATGGGAACAAATTGTTCTCATCCACCCATTCCACTGGGGAAAGTCTTTACATGCTTGGGTTAGACACCTCCTTAACTCACCAATGGTTTGAGGCCTATCAGTTAACCTCAATCTGGTTTGGTCATCTGTTGAGACGGTGTAAAGCTATATTACTAGTGGTGTATGGCCACTGCACATACTACAACTTCTTGAAGCCACATGTAAGACATGGAGCCTAATATTACAGCAATGCCTCTTGATGTGTAGGTTATTTTCTGGTTATCAAGTATGTCTCTGCTATTAAATACAAGATAAATATTTTTGGAGTGGTGTACGGTATTTGCAGTTGAGAGGTCAAGAAAAGTTTCATGTAAGAAAGTATCATTTGAGCAGAGTTTTGAAGCAAACAAGGGATTACAACAGGCAGAGGAAAGGAAGAAGGGTATTCCAGACATAGGGGACAACCAGCGCAAAGGTCTCTAGACAGGAGATGGAATGCCATATCAGGGATAGAAAGAAGACTAATATGGCTGGACCATAAAGTGAAGTAAGAAAAATAGACTGTAAAAGGTTGGGAAGGTAGGCTGAGGTTGGGTTGTATAGAGTTTTAAAAGCTAACAGAGAAGCTTGTATTTGATCCTAGAAGCAATAGAGAGTCACTGTAATTTGCTGAGCAGTAGAGGAAGGACATGGCCATATCTAGTCTTCTTTGAGAAAAAAAGAGGAAGGAAAGGAGTGAGGGGAGAGAAGCAGAGGAGTTGCAGGGGGGAGGTGGAGAAAGAAGAACAATAGCTTTAGGATAATCACTTTGACTGCAGTGTGGAGGATGAATTAGAAATGAGAGGCAAGGAGGCCAATTAAAATGTGATTGCAGTATTCCAGTCAAAAAGTGATGAGGGTCTAAATTAGAGTTGTGGCTATGTAAGTAGAAAGAAGAGAAGGGATACCAAAGATATTGTAGATGCAGAAAAGATAAGATTTGGCAAGTGCTTGGATGTGTGGTGTAAGGGAGAGCAAGACATCAAGGATAAACTCAAGATCGTGAACCTAGGTAACTTTAAGGATCATGATGACTTTGAAAGAAATAAGGAAGATTAGAAGGGAGGCATTTTGGGGGACTGAAAGTTATTAAATTCATTTTTAAACCATATTGTTTTAAAGACAAACAGCTGGAACTACAGACAGTTGTAGATTTGTGAGTATATATCTGTGAGTCATCAGCATACACATAATAAACCCATGGGACCTGATGAGATAAGACTTTTCTGGTTCCAGGAGCCAAGACAGCAGAGTGATTGGTAATTGCTATCTCCCTGACCTTGACAATCCCAGAGAATATCTTCCAGGGAATTGATAAGATCACCAAGTCAGTGTCCACAGAGAATAGAAAAGAGCTCAGTACAGGGTACCTTCACATAAGGGTACATGATATAGATTACAATCCATCAAAGTGGACTGAGAAGGAATGATCAGACAGGTAGAAAAACCAAGAAAGAACAGTGTTATGAAAACCCAAAGAACAGAGAAAGCTACAGTCACTTTATATCTGCTATTGAGTATGACCTCTCTTACTTTATTGTTACTTATCCTGGGTAATAATTCCCTATTAGCCATATTTGCCATCCTTTTTTTGGTAGAGAAAACAGAAGCAAATGAAAACCTAGCCCTTTTTGTTTCCAGCTTTACTTGCTTTAGTATTCTCTGCTGCAGCATTTCTGACACTCTTCCCCATTTGACAATTATTCCCTTTTATTATTCTCTCTCCTTCCTTCCATCTTCTGTACACTTTTTTAAAAAGTCTGTGGGTTGGGGGCGGAGCCAAGATGACAGAGTAGAAGGATGGACCTGCTCTAACTCTCCTCCCATAGCCCATAAAATACTTGTAAAAAATGACTCTAAACAAATTCTAGGGCAGCAGAAGCCACAAAATGACAGTGTGAAAGAGATTTCCAGCCCAAGACAGCCTGGAAGGCTGACAGGAAAGGTGTTATCACACTGCACTCAGAACAGAGTGCAGCCCGGCCTTGGCCATGCTGCACAGACAGGACTGGAGCAGGCTTCAGGGTGTGGAATCATAGGTAACAGCTGCGGTTCCCAGATTTCTTAACCCACATACACCAAAGACAGCTTCAAAGGTCAGAGAGAAAGCTCTTTCACCTGGGTGAGAGGGGAGTGAAGTCTGGCCCCAGCCCCAGCCCCAAGGGGGCAGTAGAGTCCACTGCCCCGGGGGAACTGAGCAGTTGATCTGGGTCTCAGTTCTGAGTAGCAGTCCTGGGGTGAGGAAGAGTGCTGATGTGGTGGAGATGGTGGTGACTGTGAAGAGGGAATCCTACTCGCAGGTCCTAGGCAGAAAAGAGTACTTACGGTTGTTCACAGACCAGAGCTCAGGCCAGGAGAGAAGTAAACTCCTTTCCCTTGATTGTGCCACTTTCGAGGAAATGAGAACTTACAGGTCCCTAGAGTGTACCCTCCACTTGACAAAAGACTCAAAAGTCATGTAACTGGCTGAGAAAATGCCCCCAAAAGGGAAAAAATAAGACTATAGAAGGTTAATTTTTTGGTAAAAAGGTATTTTCTTCCATCCTTTCAGGTGAGGAAGAACAAAGCATACCATCAGAGGACAACATCAAATTCAAGGCTTCTGCATCCAAAACCTCCAAAAAGAAATATGCAATAGTCTCAAGTCATGGAAGAGCTCAAGAAGGATTTTGAAAATCAAATATGAAAAGTGGGTAAAAATTGGGAAGAGAAATGAGAGCAATGAAAGAAAATCATGAAAAGCGAGTCAACAGCTTGCTAAAGGAGACCCCCCCCAAAAAAATGCTGAAGAAAATAACACCTTCACAAATAGACTAACTCAAATGGCAAACGAGGTCCAAAAAGCTAATGAGGAGAAGAATGCTTTAAAAAGCAGAATTGGTCAAATGAAAAGGAGGTTCAAAAGCTCACTGAAGAAAATAGTTCTTTAAAATTAGAATGGAGCAGATAGAAGCTAATGACTTTATGAGAAACCAAGAAATTATAAAACAAAACCACAAGAATGAAAAAATAGAAACCAATGTGAAATATCTCATTGGAAAAACAACTGACCTAGAAAATAGATCTAGGAGAGATAATTTAAAAATATTGGTCTACCTGAAAACCATGATCAAAAAAAGAGTCTAGACATCTTCCAAGAAATTATCAAGGAAAACTGCCCTGATAGTCTAGAACCACAAGGTAAAATAGAAATGGAAAGAATTCACTGATCACCTCCTGAAAAAGATCCCAACAAGAAAACTCCTAGGAATATTGCAGCCAAATTCCAGAGATCCGAGGTCAAGGAGAAAATATTACAAGCAGCCAGAAAGAAATAATTCAAGTATTATGAAAATACAATCAACGTAACACAGGATTTAGCAGTTTCTACACTAAGGAACTGAAGGGCTTAGAATATGATATTCCAGAGGTCAAAGTAGATAGGATTAAAACCAAGAATCACCTATCCAGAAAAACTCAGTATAATACTTCAGGCGAAAAAAATGGAATTTCAACGAAATAGAGAACTTCCAAGCATTCTCAATGAAAAAACCAGAGCAGAATAGAAAATCTGACTTCAAATACAAGAATCAAGAGAAACATGAAAAGGTAAACAGGAAAGAGAAGCCTTAAGGAACTCATTAAAGTTGAACTGTTTACATTCCTACATGGAAAGATCTTATTTGTAACTCATGGGACCTTTTTCAGTATTAGGGTAGTTAGAGGGAATATATATATATGTGTGTGTGTGTGTGTGTGTGTGTGTGTGTGTGTGTGTGTGTGTATGTAGGTATATATGTGTATGTATGTGTATATCATATATGTGTAGGTATGTATATGTACATGGGTATGTGTGTGTATGTGCATATATATGTATATATACATATATATATACATACATACATAAACAGAGGGGACAGGGTGAGCTGAATATGAAGGAAGAATACCTAAAAAAAATAGAATTTACTGCTGAATGGAATGTACTAGGAATAAGAGAAAGGGAGAGGTAGAATGTAGCAAATTGTCTCACATAGGAGAGGGAAGAAAGAGCTTTTACAATGGAGGGGAAGAGGGGGGAGATGAAAGGAAATAATTGAGCCTCACTCTCATGGGATTTGGCTTAAGCAAGAAATAACACACACTCAATTGGATATGGAACTCTATTTTACCCTGCAGGAAGGCAAGGGGGAGGGGATAGCAGAGAGAAGATAATAGAAGGGACAGAAAATTGGGAGAAAGGATAATCAGAAGCAAACACTATTGTGAGAAGACAGGCCAAGGGAGAGAATGGAATAAATGAAGGGCAGGATAGGACAGAGGGAAATGTGGTTAGTCTTTTACAACATAACTATTATGGAAGTGCTTTGCATTGTTACACATGTATGACCTATATTGAATTGCTTGTTTTCTCAATGAGGTGGGGAGGGAGGAAGAGAATATGGAACTCAAAGCTTTAAGAAAGAATGTTAAAAATCGTTTAGCATCCAACTGGAAATTAAGCTATACAGGCAATGGAGTATAGAAATCTATTTTGCCCTACAGGAAAATAGAGGGGAAAGGGGATGGAAGAAGGGTAGGTAATAGAAGGGAGGACAGACTGCAGGAAGGGGTGGATGGGGTGGGGAGAGAGGGGAAGAAAATTCTGAATTCAAATTCTTGTGGAAATAAATGTTAAGAACTGAAAAATAAATTATATATTTCAAAATAAATAAATAAAAGTCTGTGGGTTGGCGAGTTCTACAGACACCCACATTGCCTTCTTCTTTTACTTCCTCATGGGAATTATTTCTTTTTATGTCTTCAGAATTTCATTCTTGGGAGTTTTCTATCTTTCCTGGGCTGACTTCTCTGACAGAATTAAGTTCATGTGATCTTATCTTAATATTCCTTTGAAAATCTTTGCAATTCACTCTGCCAAAATCTAGGGTATATTGTAGTATTCCAGGCATGGTGGGGATAGCTAGTAAAAAGACCTGAAGTCAGGAGATGGAATGTGTTGTTCAAGGAATAGCCAGGAGGCCAGTGTCACTGGATTGCATAGTATATGGAAAAGGTAAGGTGTAAAAAGGCTGAAAAGATGTCCATGGGAGGGGGTTGGGGGGAAGAGAGGTAGGGGACAGAGGCATGATATAAAAGGCTTTGAACACATAGAGAGACGCTGGAGTTTACTGACTGCTTACTATTCCCAGTAACCAAAGATGTAGTTTGTCTGGGGATGTTGACTTGAATTCATCTAAAGCAGCAAGATACTTTCTCCTCCTTCTCATTCAACTTGCATTTAAAATCTCTTTAATCAGTTTAAAAAAATAATAATAATTCTCCAGTCTGAAAGACATTCTCAATGATAGAGAAAACAGAAGGAAAATAGGAATTGAGTAGTTCTGTCTTCTTCCTCTTATCTGTTATCAACATCTCATTCACTCCTAAGAATTGATCTTCCTCCTTTTCATGGCTCTTAGCATTCATTGTCAGATTCCTATTGGCATTAGCTTTTATTCTCTTGGTGTGGTCTAAGACTTTTATTCTTTTATGGCAGTCCTCAGTTATATTTGGGCTTTTATATTTTATCCACGTCTTTTTAAAAATCTAAGTTGGTTGATGTAAAACTATATTGGTAGTTTCTCCTTTCCTTGAGCTTCAGAACCACTCGTGTTTCATCAAAGTATTGTTCTTGAAAATGGGTCACCCATCTTGAGCCTTCTGGTACAGAATTTAGGCTAGCAGAACCTTTTATTCTTTTACCCAACTCTCTCAAATCTGTTCTCAAAATCTAGACTTAATTTCAGACCAGCAGTTCCTTTAACTGCTCTTGCTGTCTTTTGAAGAAAAAATGATCTACTCCCCTCAAAAAGAATTTTTCAACTGTTCTGCCTTTAGAAGAACATTCCCACAGATATCTGGACAATTCAAGTCCCCCATCAATATTACAATATAAATCAGCTCTTCACGAGAGCTTTGCGATCTGCTCCCAGAATGTATCACCTATTTCCTCCTTTTAGCAAAGCAGAACACACAGAATACATTACAATTCTTTGTTTCTCTTTCCATTGATCTTTTTCAAAAATTCTCCATCATGTTTGTTCATTCTAGTCTGTAGATTTCCTCACAGTACTGTATTGTTTTCATATACAATATTATTTCTTATCTAATGTAGCAGAATTGTATAATTTTACACTGATCCAACTCCTTTATTTTACAGAAATCAGGCCCAGTGACATCTAGTAGAATATACATTTCTTTTTATCTCTGGAGCATGGTGACTTTACATATAGTTGGCACTTTGCTGAATTGAATTACATGCTATCTATATTTCATGATACCAAAGTTATACAGGTATGATTAAAGAAGAATCAGAATCTGAATATGGATCTTCAGAATTTCAGTGAATCAAACCATTATGCTTCATATCTATTGTTTTTTTTAATTCAAGGATAAACTTCCTACTGCAATATTCCATTCCTGAGTCACATGCCACCAAGTCTCACTGATACCTAGGATGTTAAATTTACATCTGGTAGTAAGGTCTCTAGTTTCTATATAGACATCTCAGGCCATGAGTATTACTAATGCCCTATTGCCATTTTTCTATAGCATATCTGTTGATCTCTGTAGCTGGCTTAGAAGATGGATTTGGATAGTTTTATTTCACTCTCACTTTGCATTGTAATTTACAGCCCTCTTGAACAGATCTCCATTGAGAAAGAGAAGCAATGATTACCATAAACAGTTGTGAAACATATTAAACAAAAAATTCAATTCACTGGAGCACACACTCTTTCCTGGACATTCTAGTTAATGAACAGAGGGTTTCTGTTGTTATTGTTGTTGCTTTTTATTTAAAAGAAAAGCATAGAGACTTTATTCTTTGTTTTTTCAGTTCCAATTTTTCTCCTTTCTCCTCTGCCCTCCCCATCAAATAAGAAGGCAAGAAAAACAAAACCTATTAAAATATGTATAGTCATACAAAAAAAATTTCTGTATTACTCAAATCTTCCCTACTCTGCTCCTCTATCCCCAAAATAAAAGCAAGAAAAAAATGATTCAGTCTGTACTCTGAGTCCATCACTTCTCTATCTGGAAGTAAATAACATATTTCATCATGAGTTCTTTGGAACTGTGGTAAGTCACTGTGTTGATCAGAATTATTAAGTTTTTCAAAGCTAATTATCCTTACAATATCGCTATTATTATGTAAACTGCTCTTCTGGCTTTGCTCACTTCATTTTGGATCAGTCCATACAGGCTTTCCCAGGATTTTCTGAAACCATCTCCTTCATCATTTCTTACAGAACAACAGAATTCCATCACATTCATATACCATAACTTTTTCAGTCATTCCCCAAATGATAAGCATCCCTTCAGTTTGCATTCTTTGCCATTAAAAGACAGCTGCTATAAATTTTTTTTATTATAAAGATACTTTTGATCTCCTTGGGGGAGAGCCCTAATAGCATAGTTTTTAGTGTCATCCAAATAGCAATACATTGATCATCCATTGCAATTTTGGATCCCTCCCCCTTTTCCCATTTACCTGATCTCCTGCCCCTCCTTTCTATTCTCATTTTCTCCATCCAAAAGGCTTTACTAGTGGTTTATCTCCTAAGTTTTCTGTAAAATACAAATGAGTAAAAATACCTGTGAATACAGCCATTTTGGTGCAGATAGTTTAACCCTCTCACTGCTCCGAAGAGAATGTTTCCTATTAAAGTTTCACTCATTCCTTCAGGAAAGTGAGTCCTCAAGAGTTGACTTGCAGAACCTGAAAGAACCCCCCCAAACCTTTATTTAGATAAACATTTGAAAGGTAAGCATATATCAGTCATAAAAAGTTTCCCTATTCTTTAAGGCCCAGATATTCTTAATCAAAGAAAAATTACCCTTAATACTCTCTAAATGGAATCTTCTTTTGTTACTGATATATAGCTACCCTGCTGGATGAGCAGGAAAACGATCAGCATTATTGGAAAATGGCTACAATTCTTTTGTCCAGAGTTAATATATAACTGTGGCCTCTCCCTTAAAGAAAAACCTCTACAGTTTCTGACTAAGTTTCAACCTAATTTTCACTGAAGACCACATCAGCATTCTTGTTCAATGGACAAAACCCCAACAGCCAACTATATATCCAGAAGTAGTATGACTAAAAAAAAATTATGATTACAAAATAGTACATGCTAAATTGCAAATCAGGCAGCTAGGTGATGCAGTGGTCGAGAGCTGGGCTGTAAGTTAGGAAGACTCATCTTCCTGAATTCAAATCTGGTCTCAGACATTTACTAGCTGTGAGTTAACTCTGTTTGCTTCAGTTCCCTCATCTATAAAATGAGATGAAGAAAGAAATAGCAAACCATTTCAGTATCTTTGCCAAGAAAACTCAAAATGAGGTCACAAAGAATCAGATACAACAGAAAAATGTTTGAACAGCAACAAAAAATCACAAATACAAAATGTTTCTCATTCTCACATAATTAAAAAATTGAGTGTAAGTAATGAGATCTCTTGTTCCCTCATCTTACTATCCTTACCATAAGCCATAAATGGAGAGATGACCCAAAGCCAGCTGCCAGCTGTGAACAC
This sequence comes from Notamacropus eugenii, assembly GCF_028372415.1. Taxonomy (NCBI): domain Eukaryota; kingdom Metazoa; phylum Chordata; class Mammalia; order Diprotodontia; family Macropodidae; genus Notamacropus; species Notamacropus eugenii. The sequence continues at coordinate 297,618,622 of NC_092877.1, read as the reverse complement.
TGTCCAGTATGTTGTAATGTTTGGGTGCCGGAAAAAGTGGGAGACTGTCACTTCATTCTAAGAAATTCAACAATAACAATGAAAAAGATATAGAGAATTTAAAATTTGGAAAGTTTACTATTAATAATACTATAAAAAAAGATCCCATTCCCACACTATTAAAATTTACTGATTCAGAATGCAATTTTGCTGAACTAGTAAGAAACTCTCCATTTTTGGTTTCTGTTATTCTTTTATGTGTAAATTTGTACTTGTACCTAGTGTGAGTACAGGAATAAAGGAAACCTGGACTCAGGTCCTTTTTCTGATACACACTGGCTATGTGAGCTTGGGCAAGTTAACTAATTACTCAGTGTCTAGACTAGAAGCTGCAGAACCAAAGTAGTTGGGACTTCCCTCAGTGGGAATTCCCAAAACTAAAGAAAATACCTACCGCATCCACCAACAAATTTTACTTATAATAATCTCTTCAGACAGACAGTATAAGTGTACCAGCTTTAAAATTTGGTGTTTTACCTGCAAAGCTTCCAAATGTTCTTCAGAGCAATTTTCCAGGTCTGTAATTTTTATAGTCACTAATGTTCCACTGGGAGTATGCCGTGCGAGGTAGACTGAAGTTAAATTGTCAAATCCTTTTCCTGTAACCATATATAATAACTGGTGTTTTAATTCATTTAATTAAAACATTATAAAGTATTCTCTAAAGTCCTTTGGGACAGCTAGGTGGCACAGTAGATAGAGTACTGGACATCTTCCTGAGTTCAAATGTGGCCTCAGACACTTACTAGCTATGTGACCCTGGGCAAGTCATTTAACCCCATTTGCCTCAGTTTCCTCATCTCCAAAATGAACTACAGAGGGAAATGGCAAATCAATCCTGTATCCTTGCCAAGAAAACCCCAAATGGGTTCATGAAGAGTCAGACACGACTGAAATAACACAGCAAAAAGTCCATTTCTTTTAAAACTCATTTTCCTGATCATATGACCTCATCTAAAACTGCTCAGATCTACTTCACCCGATAACAAAGTAAAAATGTTGCTGTGGATTCTACAGTCAAATTCAATTAACATATGATTCAAAACAAGAAATTTTTTCTAATTTCTTACTGATTTATCAAATAATGCTAGGGTTCTGAGAAGAGTTATCTTCATTGTAGAGGTGGGAGACAACAGTTGTGAAATATTAAATACACTCTCAGATGAGATCATAGTGTTGTTTTTGCTGAACTATTTTTTAAACATTATTAAAAGGGAGGGCTCATTGGGTAAGGAGAAGAGGGAGGGTATATTTGGAAATGATTGTGATACAAAAATAAAATATGCTGAATACAATCTCTGTCATGAAAAGTTATTTCTTAGATAACTTTTCCTAAAAGTGTAAAATATATTTTCTTCTATTTTTTGGAAGAAGGGAAAGGGTTTAACCCAAATCTGTGTTTTCATTGGTATGAGGAGATCCCCTCTACCACTTGCAAAATGGCAACTACCCTACAATTTATAACGTTAAAGTTGCCTGGGACACTGAGAGGTTGAAGTAACTTGACCATTGTCACCCTGTCAATATGTGGACTTCAATGAGACCTAGGATCTCCCTGGCTTTGGGGCTAGCCCTCTATTCATTATGCCACAGTTGGATTTAAAACCCTTTAAAATATGGCTCCTACCTTTTCAAACTTATTTTATACTATTTCCTTTCATATAATCTATGCTCTAGCCAAGACACACTACTCTGTTCTTTGAAAACATTGCATACTGTTCCTTACAATTAGCAATGCCCTCCCCCCACAACTCTACCAGTAGAAATTATATCCACTTATAAGTTCCAGCTTAAAATGCTACATTTTCCATGAAGTCTTACACGGCACCCTCTGCCTTTGAATTCTGATAGCACTTTTTAACCTCTCATATTTTTACTTGGATGTCTTACTGTACATGTTTAGTCATTAACACATCCTCATTAGACTGCTGAGTGTCTGAATACTAAGGTATGGCGTTTTCATCTTTGTGTTCCTCTAGGCATGAAGTATAATGACTAATGTATAGCAGGCACTTAATAAATTTTCCGTAACTTCACTGTATTGTAACAACAGTATGATAAATTCACTGAGATTGAGAATTATTACCTATTTCTACTTGGAGTTCATAATGAGAAACATTAGAAGTGCATAATGGCATTTCATTGCCTCCAGGAGAGGAAGGCACCCAAGAGAAGGTTGGCTCATCTACCTAAACAAAAAAGATTTTAAAAAAATGATAAATTGACTTGATTCATTATTTATGTCATTGAGATGTATTAAAGCACACACTTGATTATATAAGACATGAAGAATTTGGCTTCAAAGTAAAAGCCCTCTAAGTGTATTATGAAAGGGAGGAGAGGTATCAACTTACTACAAATCATTAACTATCAACAAAGGTTTGAACGTTAACAAATTAGAAAGGAACAGTTCTTTTCAATTAACAAAAGAGTTTCCAAGGGAAGCCAAGACCCTTCAATTAACAGCAGATGATGCAGACTTCAGAGAAACTGCTATGGAGGCCTGCCAGCTACATGGTATGTCTATGCTCCTTCTTTAGAGCTTGAGGCAGGCCTTTCTGTGTTATAAATCATTAAAAAGGACAAAGATTTTAGATAGGAAGAATAAATCATTAAATCAAAATGACAGTCTAAGGAAGTAATGGGAACTGAAAGTCAAGAGGCAGGACTATGGTAATGACCTTGTGGAGAAAGAGGAGAAGGAACTTTGTACTTTTTGAGCTATACAACAGATTTGAAGCACTTTCCACGAAGGATAATTAGATACATTCTGATGAAGCACCCCTATGCAAAACACCACTGAGGAAGGAGGTATTGAAGTTATCTGTATATAAAAGGAATCCTCTTGGTGCCACTAGGAGAAAGAGACCAGTGGTCAAGGCTGGTTGTTGGCTCCCTTTTGAGGGGAGAAGATGACATGAATAACCAGAAAAGATGCTGTCTCCTTTGAATTTATATACAGTAGGTATATAAAGTATCAGCCAAGAGTAAACAAACTCACCATTCCCACCCACATGTATGAATTCAAATCAGAATGAATAACTGTAAGGAAAATCATGAAGATTTTAATGTTTGGAATAGGAAACAGACTACATCAGTAAAAGATACTTTCTAATCTTCTTCCCAAAGGTCAGGATTCAATTCGCAAGTATTTACTAAGTGTCAGTCTTCTCCAGAAATAATGATGAAATAACTAACATGGAAACATGTTTAGTATGATTGTACATGTATAGCCTATATCAGACTGCTTGCCATCTTGGCAGGGAGAAAAAATTTGAAACTCAAAATCTTATAAAAGTGAATGCTGAAAACTATGTTTATATGTAATTGGAAAAAATAAAATACTATTAAGTGGGGGGGGGGGGAGAAGAAATAATGATAAAGAAGAGAACTTGAGTTCAATACAAAGGACATGTCCAGGCACTGTTATAAGAAGTTTGGGGGGAGGGGGGAAACAGAGGAAAGATAGCAAAGTAAAAGCAGGAACTTGAGCTCTCTCCCAGACCCCTCTAAATACTAGTAAAAATGAAATCTAGAGCAGCAGAACCCACCAAATTACAGAGTGAAACAAATCTCCAGCCCAAGACAACCTGGAAGGGCGACAGGAAGGGGCTACTGCACCAGGCTGAGAGCAGAGTACAGGTAAGTGTGGACCTGAGCCAGCAGGCCACAGGGGACTGAATCATTGGCAGCTGTGGAGGTTTCCAGACTTCTCAACCCCAAAATGCCGAGGACAGCTTGGAAGGTCAGTAGAAAAAGCCTGTCAGACCTGTGTGAGAGAGGAGTTGGGTCGGGCCACAGGCCCAGGATGGCAGAGGGGGTGGTGACTACAGCAGCTGTAGTAGCAGCAACGGCTGTTTCTGGAGCTTTAGGTCCACAGATTGTGGGGGAATTAAGTGGTTGATCAGAGGGGGACTGCAGAGATCTCTTTGTTGGTACTAAGGCAGGATTCTCTTGCTTTGCCCTGCCCAGGTCTCAGTCCTGGGTGGCAGTCTTGGGGCAAAGAAGAATGCTGGCAAGGTGGAGCTTGTGGGAGTGGTGAAGAGGAAAACCTTCTCACAGTTCCAAGGCAGAATAGTATTTGAGGTCACTCACAGACCAGAACACAGACCAGAAGAGGAGTAAACACTTCTCCCTTGATGATACAACCGTTTTGAAAGAGCTGAAAATTTGCAGGTCCCTAGAATTATCTCTGAAAACAGCGGCACAAAACTTCTGAAGCTTGGGACAGTATACCACTGACCCCACCCCTACTGGAAACAAGGAACTACCTTGACAAAAAGCTCAAAAGCCAAGTAATTGGCTGGGGAAATGAGCAAACAGTGGGGGAACAGACTATAGAATCTTACTTTGGTTACAAGGAAGATAAAAACAAGCAACCAGAAGAAGACAACAAAGTCAAAACTCCTACATCGAAAGCCATCAAGAAAAATATGAATTGATCTCAGACGATGGAAGAGCTCAAAAAGGATTTTGAAAATCAAGTAAGAGAAGTAGAGCAAAAATTGGGAAGATAAAAATGAGAGTGATGCAAGAAAATCATGAAAAATAAGTCAACTGCTTGCTAAAGAAGACCCAAAAAAATGCTGAAGAAAACACACTGAAAAAATAAACCAGCCCAAATGGCAAAAGAAATCCAAAAAGCCAATGAGGAGAAGAACCCCTTAGAAAGCAGAATTGGTCAGATGGAAAAGGAGATCTAAAAGCTCACTGAAGAAAATAATTCCTTAAAGATTAGAATGGAGCAGATGGAAGCTAATGACTTTATGAAAAATCAAAATCTTGGGGAAGTGGATGTTGAAAACTAAACATAAATTAATTAATAAAAAAAAAAGTTTTGGGGAAGGTGAGATCATTTTTCCCTGGCAGAAGGAAAGGGTCAGAGGATGCTTCAGGGAGGAGAAAGGTGAAAAGGAAAAGGTATCTAACATACCTCAAAGGAAAAGGGAAGTTTCAGCAGACTGAAATGGGGAAGGAATTCATTCCTTGTAAAACATCAGAATAAAGACACCGAGTAAAGACACAGAGATGGGAGTAAAGACACAAAGATGGGAGAGGGCAGGATGGAAAATAATCCAATTTGGCTAGAATGTAGAATACATGAGGAGCTGTTATAGTATGAGATAAGATAGCTAGATTGAAACCAGACTGTTGAGGATTGGGATGCCAGAATCAGGAGTTTATATTTGACATGCAATAATAAGCCATTAAAGGTTTCTGAATAAAGAAGCAGCATGACAAGGGCACTACATTATGAAGAACTACACAGATCTTACGTGCAAGATGAACTAGAAAGAGGACAGACCAAAGGAAAGAAGATTAATTGAAAGGATATTGCAATAGTATAGGTGAAAGAAGATAAAGGCCTGACCTACAGTTGTGGAGAGGAAGGGATGAACTAAGAGACGTTGCAATGACAACGACATTAATTGGATGTGTGTTTGGGAGGTGAGGGGAACTGAATAAGAAAGTAAAGTCAAAAATGATTATAAGGTTGGGTAATTAGAGGGATGCTATAAACAGAACTAGAGAAGTTAAAGGAATGGACAGGTTGAAGGGCTAAGATAATGAATTCAATTTTGTAGAAATTCAGTTTGAGACATCAGTGGAATGTCAAGGTGGAGCTCTCTAACAGGCAATTGAAAATATTGGCCCCTATATCAGATTGCTTGCCTGTTATAGGGAGGGAAAAAAATTGGAACTCAAAATTTTATAAAAAAAAAAAAAAGGATGTTGAAAACTGTCTTTACATGTAATTGGAAAAAATGAAATACTTTTTACAAACAAACCAAAAAAAACCCCCAAAACCTCAAAACATTAACAAAGGATAAAAAGGAAAAAGAAAATATGGGTCTAGACCTCTGAGGAGAGGGTAGGGGTAGAGAGAGATTTTGGAGTCATTTGTAGAGTCATCAGTATATCCAATGAAGCCATCAGATTGGAAAAGAGTATTAATGGAGCAAGTGGTGGATCCCATATTTAAGGGGTTAGAGGAGGATGAGGAGCAGTCAGAGGTAGAAAAAGAACTATGAGAGCACACTGTCATGGAATCCAAGGGAGAAAAAGCTATCAAGTAAAAGCATGGATTCATATACCTCAGAGAGGTCAAGAAAGATGAATAAAGAGAGAAGATTTTGAGAAGGTAGTTACTCAGCTCTGAATATTTTTTCAAAAATAATGGAGTAAAAACAATTCACATCTATGTAGTATTCTAAAGTTTATAAGGTATTTTTCTTACAATTACCTTATGAGGTAGGTAAAAAGATTAGTGAAGTAAAGAGATGGTCACATAGGTAGTGCTGAAGACCTGGAGATTGTTTTTCTTTTTTTTTCTTTATTCTTTTTTTTTTTTTTGGAGATTGTTTTTCTTAGAAGATGACTTGGAATAAAAAAAGATAAGATCTTAACAAGGGATATATATACATCTTAGGAAGGAATGAAAAATGTGTTAGTAGATTTGTTTCCCTGCTTTAGAGGATTTAAATGTTATATTTGGGGGGTGAAAATTGGGAGGAAGAGCAGTGGGAGTCAGGTGATGGGAAAAAATACCCAGTTAAAATGAAAAACTCATAAAAATTGTGCACTAAATGTCAAATTGAATGGAAGACAAAAGATGAGGCAGAAAGAGCAAGGCAGGAAAAATTCAAAATTCTCAGGTGAAAAAGGAAAGAAATGGGTTGAGAACAAATCCATCACCTCAAACACACAAAACATATGGATAGCAACAAAGAAATTTCATATTTTATATTTCATATTTTAGCACAAGAAATTAGTCTTGTAGGTATCACTGACACTTGGTAGGAGAGTCATGGTCACATGACAATGGAAGTCAATCTTCAAAAGAAAATAGAAGGGAAATAGTAGCATTCACTGTGTTATGAAAGTACATGCATATATACAAAGACACAAGCCTGGACTTCTGGAAAATAGAATGTGATATAATAAGAAAGCAGCACTCCTTAATTACCTTCTCAAAAACATCACTGGACATGCAAAAAAAAAAATACTGGGAGAAAAAACTATACATTCAAAGAAATTAATGAGCAACAAAAAAAGACCTGGCACAATGAAAAAATATTATGACCTAAAGAGGGGGCAAAACACAAGAAGAAAAACATATTTCAGCACCATCAACAGAAGGAAAAAACCCCAGAAGTTTCTTGTCAAAAAAAATCAAACTGAAAAATTAAAGGAAGAAATTCAATTAAGGAAAAAAAATCAGAGTTAAGAAGAAACTGACTACAAATAAGAAATATTAGGAGAGAATGATTACTAAATTCAAGTTTAGAAATATTCATGAAAAACATAAAATAGTGTCAATGAAACAAAATTATTTCACAATAGGACAATGTGGTAGAACTTCTGAGGAAATAATGTATGAAAGGAAATAGGCAGATTAGGGAAAATCTTTTGGTTTCTGAATGAATGATATAGACTAGACTCCTAGTTAGATTTTGATTTTCCTGTACATTCAGGCACTTACTCAAGAAAATGGTTATGTTTTTAAGGCAACTATCTTATCAAATATCCGTTGTTTCTCAAAATTTTCTTGTGCGTATGGAGCCCCTCTGATATTTATTACCTGTGTGCTTGGAGAAGTTACTTAATCTCCCTGGGCCTCAGTTTCTTCATCTGTAAAAAGAGAAAGTTGGAATAGATGGCTTCTAACAGCTGGTCCAGATCTACATTTATGATCCTATGGTACTAAAAAGAAATATATGCCCAAAATATTCTATATCTAGGAAAAAAATAGAATCTATGAATGTGAATAATAAGAAATATGTACAATACAGCCAGGAAGGAAAGTTTAATAATTATCAGACTTTCCTAAAATCACTGTGAATAAAAGAATTTGACCACCATGTTTCAGAAAACTGAACAAGAAAAAATGTCAGAAATATTGAAAAAATGGGACAAATTATAAACTGAGAGTAGTCGTAGTTTACTCCAACAGAAATGAGTCTCAAATTCAGAGAGACATCACTGCTATGACTAAAATGACAAGATAGTTTTTATAAGTAGATAATTTGAACAATTAATCATTTGAATTATACAATATCTTTCTACAAAAATGAGAAATTACACAAGCTAGATTACGATTCACTGAAAGTTGAAACAAAGGATTTCATGTCCAGAAAATCTATGTAATGGTTTCTTTTATTTGTATAGCACCTTTGAGGGAAGGTGAACTTTTACCTCACCTACATTTCCCTTCCCTTCTCCTACAACGCAGTATTTTCAAAGACAAAATGTAACCACCTAAGAATTCACATAATTTTCAACAGTCGTTGAGGGCAGAGCAAACCTTAAGACAGCTTAAGATACATAGAGACATTAAGAGGACAGCGCTACTTCTTTATCACGAAGTTAAATACTAAATTCAATGGGTTCTTTTCAGCTATAAATAGTTATTTTCTTTTTGATTAAACAGTTATTTTCTCATTGCAGTTATCAAAGGATGATAAAAAGCAGCCTCAGTTTCCTTATCGTTAAAAAGATTATGATAATTGCGAGTAATGTATATAACAGAAAGAACAACAAAAAAATCTACTTCAAAGGGCAGCTGGGGGTGCCACAATGTATAGAGCATTGGATTTGGTGTAAGGAAGACCTGAGGTGAAATCTGGCCTCAGATGCTAGCTGTGTGACCCTAGGCAAGTCACTTAACCTCTGTTTGCCTCAGTTTCCTTATCTATAAAATGGGGATAATGATAGCACCTATCATCCAGAGTTGTTGTGAGAATCAAAAGAGATAATAATTATAAAGAGCTTAGTACAGTAAGTGCTAGATAAACGTTAGCTATTATTATAGTAAGGATCAAATGAGATAAAACATAAGTGCTTCTTAAACTTTTAAGACTTACAGAAATGTTAGCTAACACTGCCTATAGAAAACACACTTCGTGTAGAGATATATACACTTAAGGTAAGAGAATGAACTGAAATTCACTATATTGCAGCTGGCTTCAGAAAGTCTGGTATTAAGATGCTACTATACAAAGCTGAACTCAAATTAGACAGCATTAAGAGAATTATCACAATTAAGGATACTATGATGATGAGACAGTTATTAAACACCTATGTACCTAATACCATAACACTTAAACTTACAATTGAAAAATCAAATGGGTTTCAAAGGATATTTTGCAGAAAATCAATAGCTGGGGGAAATTTCAACATTTCAATAAAGAAATGATGATAAATTGAACAAAAAGGTTAGTGAGAAAGTTACAAACTTAAAGAAAATTTTGTTTTAATTTATATAGCTATAGTAAAAAAAAAAAACCCCACAAAACTCATTACTTTTTCCCCAAAACTCTGTCCTCTTCCAAACTTCCCTATTTCTGTCAACTCATCCTTCCAGTCTCCTAGCTTTATAACTTGGCTTATCCTGAGCTCTGCATGCTCCTTCATCCATCCAATCAGTAAATGAATCCTTTATGTCCAGAACAGCTTTCAAATTCAACTAACCCTTCTCACTTTACTTTAGGACAGGCCAGCAGGACCCGCGAAGCCCACAGGCTACTTATGGCCTGCCAAAGGATTTCGGGTGACCTGAGAAAAATGTAGAGGAAATGTGGCATTTTTCGCAGGCTGCCTGAAATCCTTTGGTGGTCTGTAGAATGCAGGGTGTACAGGCCTGCTTTAGGCCCTCATTATACCCCAACTAGATTAATTACAACAGTCTCCTAATTGATCGTCCTCCTTCAAGTCTCTCACCACTCACATCAATCCTACACACTGCTCTGTAAGTAATTTTCCTTCCATAAAAATCTGAGCATGTGATTCCCCTATTCAACCAAGTTCAATTTCTTTCTAGTACCTGTAGGATAAAATATGACCTCCTTTGTTTGGCCCTTAAAGCTCTATTAAACCTAGCTCCACCCTATCTTTCTAGGTTCAAGAAATATTGGTCTCCCTCCTACACTTTATGATCCAGCTAAACTGATACACACTGATAAAAGAAGAGGTTCTCTTCTCTATTCCTTAACACTCATCACTCCACAAGCTTGGAATGGACTCCCTCCTCTACCTCATCAAATCCCTCTCTTCCTTTAAAATAAAGGTCAAGCACCATCTTTTGCATGAAACATTTCCTAAGCACTCCATTGCTAGTGTTCTCCCTCTTAAGCATGCTGCATTTAACTATTCTGTATATATTTCTTTTCTTAATTTTATATTTATGCTGTACATATTTTTATTTTTCTCTTCCATTAGAATGTAAGCACCAATAACAAGTCGGACAATAAACATTTATTAAGTGCCTATTCTGTGCTACAAACTGTGCTAAATATTAGGGATACAAAGAAAAGTAAGACAGTCCCTACTCTCATGGAATTCACAATTTAGCAGAGAAAGACAATGCATAAAAAGAAGCTGAGGGGGAGTGGCAGTGGGGAGAGTACCTGGGGACAGAAAGAAACCCTATAGCAAGGTGGGAAATGAGGTGGTTGTCCAGGATACCCACCTGAAACAGGTAACACTTATTTCTAACTCTTTAGAAGCCACTGTTTTTCACATTTCACTGATGCCCTCCATTCTACCTCTTGGGAATGGCTAACCAAATATAGAACATGAGCACAAAGATGAGTTTATTCATGGTAACTGATGCAATGTGAAATAAGCATAATCAGGAAAGCAATACACACAATGGCTAAAATAATGCAAATGCAAAAAACACCAGTAAAAAGTCCTGAATGCTGCAAAATTACAATGATCACACTGTCCCCAAAAGATAAATATGAGAAAGCAATTCCTCACATTCTTGCAGGGGTGAGTAATTATGAGTGTGGAATATTGCAAATAATGCCAGGCATTTTTGATGCTGATTAATTTCTCTGAAGTGTATTTTCCCCTCTTTTTTTTAAAAAAATTCTACTATAGAGGCAGCTGAAGGTGATCCCTTTACTCCTCATTAATTGGTTTTCTATCCCACTCATTACAGTGACTGCTCCACACCTTCTTGTCTCTCCTCAAGCCTTCCATGGCAATCCTCCACCATCCTATCACCTGAGGATCTCACCTTACACATCACTAAAAACATTTAGGTTATCCACCGAGAGTTCCTTCTTTTTTCCCTTCATATTTCATTATCTCTGCCATCATCCTTCCACCATCTCCTCCTTCACTGCAGCCTTTGGTGAAGCAGCAGCCCTCCTTTGTGCCATGGTCAACCCCTCCAAATGTTCTCCATTCCATTCGCACCTATGCCCATCTTCCTCTGGACCTATGACTTCATTAGCGTATAGACCTCTTGGTGAGGAAATACCTTCTCTCAATATAAGTTATGCAACTTCTTATCTTAAAGAGTTCCACGGGGACACTGAGATATTAAATTACTTGCCCAGGGCAACAAAGTCAGTATGTTTACACGAAAGGCCTTGAACCCAGGTTTTCCTGGCTATGAGATGAGTCTTCTATTCACTAAATCAGTTACCTCTCTTATTGCTCAAGGCTGGCAAAGGGCATTCCTTACAATCATTGCATATTGTGAAAAGAACATGAGATTTAAATGAAGAGAACCTTGATTTGCATCCTGACTCTACCGCTTGGTACTTGGATGATCTGGAGCAAGCCATCCAAACTCTCTGGATCTCAGCTGCTCATCTGAAAAATGAGGGAACTGAGAACCATTCCACCTAGAAATCTAGGATCTTGTGAAGTAGAGAGTATCAGTATACAGCCTCTGGTGGGAGAACCATTGCTTCCTCTCCATCTCCCACCCCATCCCACCCTATCCCCAGCTAATCTGTTGTCCTTGGAAGCCTCTAATACATTGGTTGTCCTAAGATCCAGGAACTTTGAGGGATCTCTGTAATGGATATGAGTCCCTTTTGGCTCAGGCTCTCTACTGCCTTTGTCTCTCTGAGTCTCTCCAGATCTTTTAAGATTCTGAGGCTGGAGATTGGGTCCCTAGGGGCTAGAGTAATACACGCTTAGTGCCAGTTCCTTAGCTTCATCTCAGATTGGCAGTGGAGAGGAATACCCACAAGATACTCACATGTGGAGCAAGCACTTGATTAATACCATTGATTCCCTAAGTCACCAAGTTTCTGATAGACAAAAGTAGCCTCCAGGACCCTAAGATTTAAGACATCTGAGATATAAATATTCTACATTGTGCTCTACTTCTAAAATTCTGCACCAGGTGACGTTGTTGGGGATTGAGGAAAAAAGCCTTCCTAGATCACTCAGTGGATCAGGTCTTTACGATTCTATTCCATTAGGGATATCAAAGTCTTCCCACACATTCCACTCCTCTTATACTGTCTCTTCTTATAATTTCAGATCCTCTAAAGATCAAGTGTAAAAGCTCTTAGAATATAAACTTTGGTCATGGACCAAATAATGACATTGATTGATTGATGGGTTATGTCTATTATCTTGATTTTAGAAAGGTACTTGAAAACTTTCATGATATCCTTTTCGAAAAGAAACCTGTAGTGAACAAAAATCTTATCAGGAGTATTTATAGCTAATTGAATCCACAGCTAAACTGACAGAAGTGAGCCATATGGAAAGGACAATACAGTTGTCATCAGATAACAAAAACCAATTTTATACTTAAATCTCAACTCCTTCCCAACCCACTCCATGAAAATAGATTATATGCTTCAAAACTATACAGTGTTATTTTTAAGGTCCAAGTTATAGGTCTGCAATTGAAAAGAGACACTGATAAATATTGTTCTTATAAAAGATGTAAGGTAACATTTCATCAAACACAAATTGGGTAGTGTCAGGGCTATTTTAAGCATTGGATGCTGCTTCCTGCTCTATAATAACTCACATAAACAAGGCATACCATACATCGTCCTGTAAGAGAGTCTAATGATGTTGTAAGTGTAAAGAAGATTGTATCTGCTTATACCTTTCTGAGTTTGGCTTTGCAGATGGAAACAAAAAGTTCAACTGTTTGAAATATAACGTAGTTCTAGTTAGAGCTGAGAAAGAAGCTGTGATCATGCTTCACATTTAATAACAGTTTGCACTGGACAGAGCAGAAGGAACTTGCCACATAAGATGCTATATAAATCTAAAGGCAATAATAAAAATGGAAGGGGTGGGATCCAGTTTTGCAGTAAGTTATATTGTAAATTATCCTAAAGTAGGACACATACTAATAAAGCTTTATTACATTATCTCACAAACAATGAAAAAAACAAGACAAGCAAGCCATGGAGAGAAGAAAAGACCTATGTAATAAAATTCATTCTGATAGTGAAAAAGGTATTTGTGTGATATTTTTCATTACATAGATAAATTTGTAGATTAAAGATTAAAGAAAGAAAGCGTAGAAATACTTTTAAATCCAAACATATGAATAATTCATTTTAATAATAAAGTACAAATAATTATTCCTACCAAGTATTGATGGATGCTGGTTTCAGACTGTTTTTCAGGTCTGATTGATTCTATTTGTGTCCGTGAGGTACAGAAACAATCCTTAAAAAAACAGAATTACATTAATAAACATTGAGGTGGAACAGTAAAGGAATAGCATGACTGCAACAAACCTGCTGGCTAGACGAAAAGCAAGAAGAGGGCAACTTGTAGTGTAGGTTAGGCCTTAAGACACTGGGAAATTAAATACAAGCCTCAAAATGAAGGTACAAAGTGGAACTAGGTAAGCAAAAGACACTGCCAATATTCTGACTAGGCCTTAAGCCTTCTCTTGTCTTCTCTGGACTATGTGGCCCTGTGTTCTATTTTATATCTCTTTTATCATCACCTTTTATGCTACTCCATTCACAACGGCTCTATTTGAGTTGGATAGCTAGATATTTTTCTACTTATTATGCGCAGGTAGTTTTTTCTTGAGTTTACTATCTTATACTTTTGAGTTTACTATCTTATACTCGGAGGGTTTTTTAAGTTTCTTTTTCTTTGAGTTTACTATCTTATACTTACCTATACAATCTCCTTTTTCTCTTGAATCATTTCTGCTTCTAAAGATTATAATCACAATAACCAATATTTATATAGCAGTGTCAGATTTTTCCTTACAATAACTCTGGGAGGTAGGTATTATTATTATCTCCCTTTTACAGATGAGTAAACTGAGATAGGCAGAGGTTAAATAACCTGCCCTGCATCACACAGCTAGTAAGAATCAGAGGTGACATCTGGATTCAGATCTTCCTAGCTCCAAGTCCTGCACTCCATATGTTGCATCACTGCCTCTCAGCTAGGTACAAACCCTTATAGGTACTTTCTAACAAAGTACATTTTAAATTATTTTAGTAGAAGTTCTCTAATTTACTTTCTCCTGCAATTTATGCTTTTTTCTCTCGGAGATTCATAAATTCTCTTTCATTACTTAAGACTTCACTGGAACTATGGAAAGGGGGGCTCTTTGATTGGTTGGTTTTTTTCCAAAAGGATCTGCTCACTATCCTGCTTCCTTCATCCTAGACTCAATTTACTTTTCTCTTGCTGCATGATATACCTCATAAGAATCTCTTATTAATTTAAATGATCACAGATTCTGAATATGTGATTTCCAATCTATGGCAAGCTGAAGATGGAAGAAAGGATTTGATTAATGTATCAACTAGTACAAAGAAAATTGTATGTATTTAATGGTGGCATTAGTATCATATTCTTAATATGTTTAAGAACATGGTTTTCAAACATTTTGACAGCAGCTATTTCTATTCCAAAATTAATGTCATAATTTTAAATGAGTCTTATCTACTCTAAATCTACTTATCTAAAGGGTCTAATAGGTACCTCTATTTGATAAATCAATGATTAGTTAGGACTACGAAAGGCACAAAATAAAATCCAAAGTAAATCAAAGCTTACCAGAAGAGACATTGAATCACTTTAGTTCACAGAAAATAACATAAATCCATCTAATTTGTAGTTAAAAATTTCAATTTTTTCTTCATTTTCTTTCACAGGAAGCAGAACTCTCCTGTTATAAAACAAAGAAATTATGTTTGCATTTATATTTTATACAATTATGTAACAATATATAACACTTACTGGTTGTGTGACCTGGGCAAGTCATTTAACTTATCATGGCCTCAGTTTCTCATCTGTAAAATGACAGGGTTGAATTTGATGTTCTCTATGGTCCCTTCCACTTCTAAATCTATCATCCTATGATTCTGTGTGACAGAAAGTCATGAGCACAATTGTTATTTTATTTCTCAGCAGTCAAGAAAAGTTTTCAGTTATCCAAATTCCTATCTTCCTGGCATTTTCTGACAGATACTTGAGAAAACTATGTAGTGGTTTGCCATTTCCTTCTTCAGTTCATTTTACAGATGAGGAAATGAGGCAAATGGGTTAAGTCACTTGCCCAGGGTCACACAGTTAGTAAGTTTCTGAAGCCAGATCTGACCTCAGGAAGATGACTCTAGGCCTAGCATTCTATCCACTGTACCACCTAGCTGCCCTTCCCAAAATTAATAAATTCCTAAAACAAAAAACTGCATGACTTCCACATCAAGGATGTATAAGATAAAATACCTGTCCTCTGATCCAAAGAGAACCAGAAAAAAAAAACATCTCTAGATTCAGGTTATGAAAATAAGAGTATACACATTCTACCTCTGACACCACGGCAGGTTTCTTTCTACCTACTAACATGATCTCCACCATTGCTTCTTAGTTATTCCATTCTCAGAAATCCTCAAAAAAGGCTGAAGGCACTTGTGATATCTATGTAAAATGAGAAGGAAAAAAGTTTTCCACAAAGAAACATTGATAACGGCAGTTTCCAAAACTGTCCTTGAGACTCGATTTCCTTATTTGTAAAATGGGGAGGAGGGATGGACCAGATGGCTTTCTTTATCAAAGGCATTTGTTCTGTGAAGTTTAGATTCAGTCAAAGGGCCACACTTGAAGACCTAGAGGGCCACATACGTCCTGGAGTCTGCAGGTTTCCCATTCCTGATCAAGAGCTACAATCATCATGAATAAGTGCCCAGAATATAGTAGGTACTTAATATTTGCTTCCCTAGACAGAAACACAGTCTTTGTGAACCAGAGAATTCAAGTCCTGTAGAGGACCTTAAAAATAATTCAATGTATCTCCTTTAGATGACAGATGACTATACTGGGAGGTCCAGGGAGGCTGAGAGTTCATCCAGTCTCATACATTAATCCAGCAGTGGAGCTGATAGTCAAATTGAAGTCTTCTGACTTTGTGCCCAGAGGCTTTCTACCACACTTTACAGCCTCATGTTGGCAAAGTTTGATCTAAAAAGCCATTTTAGATCTTAAAGGGCTACTGATCTATCAGTAATGTTATGAATAAATACTCGTACAGAAATATAACACACATACATACATGCATATACACACACACAGCACCAAGGGAACAACAGTCCCAATTATCATGGAAGCACTAGCACTTAAGAGTTAATCTTTCAAAATAAAAGTTGAAACATATGGTCTGACAATTTTTCCTCAACTGATCTGCTTTGTTATTGCTCTCCACATCCTGTGAAAGGACTTTATGCTACAAAGTTCATGGCCAGTCACAGAATCACAGAAGGAAGGCAGGCAACTCAGAGACAAGGTCCAGCCTAAATGAAGACTGGGAATTCCCTGAGCCATCACTAGAAGAAGTCTTCCAGCTACTTCTCACGGGTCTCACAAGAGAGGGCTGAAACCCACACCCACCCAAGGCAATTAGGATATTCCCTCAATTCCTACCCATTGCCTGTAGTGTTGCCTTCTGAGACCAAGTTGTTTGTTGTTCAGCTGTACCTGTGTGACACCTTAGTGGCATATTCTTGGCAAAGATACTGGAGTGGTTTACAATTCCCTTCTCCAGCTCATTTTACAGATGAGGAACAGGGTGAAGTAACTTGCCCAGGGTTACACATTAGTATGTGTTTGAGGCCAGATTTGGATTCAGAAAGAGGAGTCTTCCTGACTCCAGGCTTGGTGTTTTATCCATTTTGATCCCTAGCTGCCCTCTGAGGCCAAGCAAAAAAAGTTTAAAGCTTCTTTCCCATAATAAATAACTTAAATAACTGAAGACAGCTTTCATATCTCTCTCAAATCTTTCCTTCTTCAAATACAGTCTGTCCTAGGACCTCAAAAACATGCCCCACCCCAGCATTTCAGTTCCTTTTTGATGACTAGTTTCCTCCCATTAGAATACAAGTTTCTTGAGGGCAGGGCCTGTTTTTCTTTTTTTCCATGTGTATTTGTGCTCCTAGCACTCAGCAAAATGCCTGGCAGATAGTAAGCAATTAACAAATGTTTTATCTATCTAAACATTCTTTATATGGTATAATCTCAATACCTTCCTTAGCCTGCTCACCTTCCCCGGGGCCATTCTCCAGCTTATCAATATTCTTAATAAAAAGGGGCTGCCCAGCACTGAACTAGCTATTAAGCTGTAGTCTGCCTACAGTGCGACTATCATTTCCATCATTCTGGACACTGTGTATATATCTCACTTAATGGAGCCTAAGACTGTATTTTTTTTTTTTTTTGGCCATACTACATTATTGGCTCATACTGAATTTGCAGTTTATTAAAATCTCCAATCCAATCCAAGAAACATTTATTAAGCACCTACTATGTACAAAGCACTTCACTAAGTGCTGGGGGTACAAATACACACAATTAGATAGTCCCTACCCTCAAACAATCAGTAAACATTTATTAAATACTTACTATGTGCTAATACCTGTGTTAATCTCTGGAGATACAAAGAAAAAGTAAAAACTTTCTCTGCCCTAAAGGAGTTTCCAACCTCTTCATCAATTAGTACATTCTAGACACAGAGTAGAGAGAAGTGGGCCTTCAAGGGGGAGGTGGCAGCAGCTTGGGGCACTAGGAGAAGCTATATATTCTTGACTCTCCAGATTTTCTTCTTAACCCTGGAAGATCATTCTGCCCCTGGACTTCTCCCAGTGGAAGTACTCTCCACTTCTGTAGCCTCTGTATAATTGCCCAACTCCTCCTACAATCTTAATTTTAGGGAGGTTGTCCCCTCTTCTTCCTCTCCCTACCCCTAAGCATATCTTCATTTCTCTACAGGCTGCTCTTCTGACTCTGGATTTTCCATACCATTCCCCTATCCATCATTCCCCACCCCATTTTTCCCCACACACACACATCCAGCTTCCCTTTCAGCTTTCTTTTATGTATTTAGTATTCCCTCAGAGTTCCTGGGGCAGGGATTGTCTTTCTTTCTGCTTGCACTTTCATTCTCAGCGCTTGGTACAATGTGTGACACATGGTAAATGTTTAATGAAAGCTTCCTGACTTGGATTTAAAAAGGCTCCTGTAAGAGGTGTAGCTCAAGCTGTAAGTCAGGGATTCTATGGGGCAGAGGTTTGGTGGGAGAACAAGTCAGGCATGGGGACAGCCAATGAGAAGGCATGGAGACAGTAACGAGAGCATCATGCGAGAAAAACAGGAAACAACTTACATTCTACTGTGTTTGTTCCCTACTGCTATAAAAGCATGCCTCTCTGACTTGTTATAAGACTGAACTTTTGAGAGCACAGAACTGTACGTTCATGCCTACTGAATTTCAGCCATGCAGATTCAACCCCATGTTTTAGCCTGTCAAGGTCTTTTTAGATCCCATCATTTGTTAGCCATTTCTCTCAGCTCTGTGTCACCTGCAAATATTGATTTAAAAAATGTTAATCAGCACAGAGACAAGTACTTAGGATAAAGCATGAAAAAAGGAAATTAACACCTGGGCTACTGAGATTCTGATTAAGAGATACTTCTAATAGTCTAGGCAGTTTTCCACTCCTGCCATCTTACTGCTTGGAGCAAGTTGCCTTCTCCCTTCTCCCTCAACCCCCAGCTAAAATCAAATCAATATTGCCATTATTACCTAAAAAGGGTAAGTCAACCCTGAACCCCTAGGGGTCTAATCACTACCCTACCCTCAACTTTCTAAACTAAAATTCCTCTCCCAGAGCATCACTCCCACATATCTATTGTCTCCTCTATAAGGACAGAAACTGTTTCATTTTTGTATTTATAATTCCAGTGTTTAGCACAATGCCTGACACCTACTGTTTAATAAATGATTTTTCATTTGTACTGTCAGCTGGGTCACACGAGAATAATCTCAGTGCCTTCTCCACTAATGTTACTTTTTGCTAGTCTATATTCATCTTATATATTCTTCTTTATATACATTTTGTCCTCTAGTTAGGAAGTAAGCTCATAGCAGACAGGAATTGCTTTTTCCTTTTCTTTGTAGCCTCTCTTTATAAAAAGGCAGCATGGAGTAGTAGAGTAGATACAGAGTCAATCTTAGAACCAGGAAGATCTTGGTTTGAGCCTTGCTTTTGACACATACTGGCTGTGACTCTGGAATTAAATTCTCAGTATTCCAGGACAATTCTAAGACTGTACGTTACAAAGAAAGTGCCAGCTTACATTGGTAGAGTTTCTTCATTCAGGGAGTTCCCTATACCAAAGAAATCTAGTTCCTATCCTTTGTATCACCAGAATTTAACACGACTGGCATACAGAATGAGCTTAATAAATGCTTGATAACTGATTGCCTAAGCCATTCTTATACACCTACCTTTCAAACTACCCAAATGATGCCAGCCATGAGTACTAATAAAATTTTCACATATGAGTAGTAAACAATTTGACCTTATTGAGCCCCTTATAATTGGTCTTTAATGTTTATCTTATATTTCTGCTGGATCTTATATGTTGAATTCTCCAGTAAGTTCTGCTATTTTAGTCACAAATATCCAAAGGTCTTTTAATTCATAAAATATCCATTTTTTTAATTAAGGATTATATTTAACTATGCTGGATTTGTTACCCTTGATCGTAACCCCAGCTCTTTCGCTCTACAAAATATAGTATTCCAAGATGTAATGGGCCTTCAATGTAGCGGCTGCTAGGTCTTATGTAATCCTTACTGTATCTCCATGATATTTAATTATCCTGCTTCCTGTGGTCCCTCCAGTGGCTACAAACTACAGCTGTCTTCTCTGCCTTGGAACTGAAACCAGGACTGTGCTCTTCTGCAAGTGCCCACAGCCAGCAGGGTCCCTGGCCCTCTACCGCTGCGCTCACCAGGTGTGTGCTAACTCCTCCCCCACAGTCACAGAGCAGGACAAGTCTGGTCAGCACAGCTGCAGTTGGTGTCCCTTACAGTGGAAGGTACTTCAATCTTCTACTCAGCGGGTCAGACCCCTACACTGTCTCCCACACTGTCAGCGAGATCAAAGTGTCTCAGGCTGAGGCTGCCTCCCAACTCCAGCTGCCCCCAGAGCTTTTTGTTTGTTGATTTCACAGAGTGGGCCTGGAGGTGTTTGTATTTCACTCAAGTCTCTACCCCTGGAGACTGGGTCTTTCCTGTCTTAGAAAACACTGCTTTACCTGATTATTGCTTATTTCCACTACTCTAGGTTCTCTCAGAGGTGATGTTCTTTTTTTGTAGAAGAAACATGGACAGTTGAAAGTTTTCTGATCTACTCTGCCATCTTCCCAGGATCCTCTCAGAGACTTAACTTTAATAAAACATACCAGAGAGAATCCTGGGAAGATGGCCAACTATAGTAGGAAATTACCTTGCTCTCCCAAACTTCCCCACGAGTAATTTAAAACAATGCCTCAAAGTGAACTTTACAGTGGCAGAAATATTAAAAGTTGGGGTAAGACGTTGTCTAGCCTAAGACAACTTGGAAGGATATTAGGGAATACATGACCTCCCAGAGTGGTCTGACCTGATTAAATCACAGATACCTCCAGATACCATCAAATGTACAAATAACAAACCTGAGGGGCAATCTCAGCTTCAGGAACTTGAGCCTCACAGACAGTGGGGCTGTCACATAGTTGATCAGGGGAAGATTGCTGGTACTGGACAACGGGCCTGGGTACACTGACCAGACACAGTTCAAGGTTGTGGCTGGGTTTACACCATGCACATGCCAGTGAGTACAGTCCCAGAGAGCCAACGCCCTGCTGGCTATGGTCACTTAAATTTAGGAGAGTGGAGTGTCTGGTTTTGGTTCCAGGTGAGAGGGGTGAGTTGAAAGGAAAGGACTGCAAAGAGTTAAAAGTGGGTGTGGCAACAGCCTTCCTGAGGGCCTTGGTCATATCTCAGGGTAGAGGTCCCCAGATAGATCTCAGAAAACAACAGCATGAAAAACCTGAAGTTCGAAACATTATTCCTCACATATCAGGACTAGAGCCCAACTCTAACATAAAGTTACCCACCAAGAAATAAGGCACTAAAAAAAAAAAGAGTAAGCAAAAGAGAAAGAATTTGATCACAGATAATATGTTGATAAAGATCTGGGTTCAAACTCAGAAGACAGTGAAGTCAAAATAGCTACTTCTACTTCAAAGAAAAATATCAAATGGCCCCAAGCCCCAAAAAGGTTCTTGAAGAACTTAAAAAGGATTTTTAAAATCGAATAAGAGAGGTTGAGGAAAAATTAGGAAAAAAATAACAATAATGCAAAAAATTTATGAAAAACAAGTCAACCAATTGGAAGAAGACATCCAAAAACTTATGGAAGAAAATAACCCTTAGAATTGGGCAAAGCAAAGATAATGACTTCATAAGACCATAAGAAATAATAAAACAAAATTTAAAAAAAGAAAAAATAGAAGAGAATTGAAGCACTCATAAGAAAACAATTAACTTAGAAAACAGATCAAGTAGAGACAATATAAATATGCTGGACTATTTGAAAGTTATGATTTTTAAAATGTCTACACACTGTATTTCAAGAAATTATTAAGGAAAATTGCATATGTGTGCGTGTGTGTGTGTTCATCCTTCGTTGCCAAAGAAGACCGTGCCATCAGAGAAATAATGACATGACTTGCACTTGACTTTGTTTTGAGTGAGGGAGGCCTGTGGGGGTCACCAACTTCACTTCTCCTCCAGAGCCATCTGAATCTAGTGACCAGATATTCATCAGGATGACTGGAGATGACCCAGGATGAGGCAATTGGGGTTAAGTGACTTGCCCAAGGTCATGCAGCTAGGGAGTGTCTGAGGTGAAATCTGAACTCAGGTCCTCCTGACTCCTGCACTGGTGCTCTATCCACTGAACCACCTAACTGCCCTTTAAGAAAAATTACCCTAAAGGTTGTAAAACTAGAGGGTAAAAATGAAATTGAAAAAATCCATCAACCACCCTCTAAAAGAAATCCTAAGATGAGAACTCAGAAGACCATTATAGCTAAGATTCAAAGCTCCCAGGTTAAGGAGAAAAATAATACAAGCAACTAGAAAGAATAAATACCGTGGAGTTACAGTCAGGATAACACAAGATTTAGCAGCTTCTACATCAAAAAACTGAAGGGCATGGAACATGATATTCCAAAGAGCAAAGGAGCTCAGTTTGCAACCAAGAATAATTTACCCAGCAAAGCTGCATGGGGAAAAAATAATGGAAATTTAATTAATTAAAAGACTCTAAGGTATACATGAGGAAAAGTACAGAACTGAAGGAAAATATGACCTACAAGAATCATGAGTAACAAGAAAGTAAACATAAAAGACTAATTATAAGAGATTTAATAAGGTCAAATTGTTTACTTCTTATATAGGAAAGCATTATCTGTAACTTTTAAGAGTTACAAATGAAGCGTGAATAGAAGAAACGTTAGAGACAAGGGCATGATGGGGTGAAGGGCTGGTAGTTCTAGAACCTTATTCTCATCCGAACTGGTTTAAAAAGGAAATAAAATACATCTAGAAGGGTATAAAAATCTTCTTAACTTACAAAGAAATTGGAGGATGAGGGATGGGATAAGGGACAGACTCTTAGAATGGTCTTTAGAGAAAGGAATAGGAAAGCAAGACTTGAGGATAAGGGAGGGATTCTTAGAAGGTGTGCAGATTAAGGAGGCAGTGGTCAGAAGTAATAGATGTATAAGGAGAGACAGGGTAAAAAGAGAGAGAAGGATAAACAGTAAGGAAAAATAAAATGGAGGGAAATATACAACTAGTAATTATAATTTTGAGTGTGAATGAGATGAAGTCACCCATAAAATGGAAACGGAGAGCAGAATGGATTAAAAACCAAAATCCAACAACATGTTGTTTAAAAGTAACATTTTTTAAAATGAGAGATACATATATAGTAAAAATAAAGGGCTGGAGTCGAATTTACCATGGTTAAAAAAAACAGGGATAGCAATTATGATCTCAGACAAATTTAAAGCTAAAATAGATTTAATTAAAAGAGATAAAAGAAATAAAAGATACCATAAATAATGAAGTACTAACAATACTAAACTCATGTGCACCCAATGTTATAGCATCCAAATTTTTAAAAGGAAAAGATAAATGAGTTATAAGTAGAAATGCATAACAAAACTATAATAGTGGGGGCTTCAGCCTTCCCTTCTCTGAACTAGATAAATATAACCAAAAAACAAATAGGAAAGAAGTCACAGAGATAAAAAGAATCTTAGATAAGCTGGATATGATAGATACCTGGAGAGAACTGCAAGGGAATATAAAAGAATGTACTTTTTTTCCAGCAGTATATGGTACCTTTACAAAACCTGACCATATATTACGGTATAAAAATTTTATAGTTAAATGCAGGAAAGCAGAAATATTAAGTGCATCATTTCAGATCACAATGCAATAAAAATTTTATTTAATAAGGGATCATGGAAACACAGATTAAAAGCTAATTGGACACTAACCTAATTTAAAAGAATAAGTAGGTTTAAAGAACAAGTCATAGAAATAATAAACGATTTTATTAAATAGAATGATAATAATGGGACAGCACACCAAAACCTATGAGATGTAGCAAAAGCTTTAATTCAAGAAAAATGTATATCACTAAATACTCAAATCAATAAAATAAAGAGCAGACCAATGATCTGGGTATACTATTTTAAAAAGCAAAAGAACAAAAGAAAAAGAACAAATTAAAAATCCTCAATTAAATACCAAATTGAAAATCCTAAAAATTAAAGATGAGATTAATAAAATTAAGAAAATCATTGAATTAATAAATAAAACTAGAAACTGACTTTATGAAAAAACTGATAAAACAGATAAACTAGTGGTTAATAGGATTTTTTAAAAAAGGATAGAAAACCAAATCAGTAGTACCAAAGTGAAAAGGGTGAATATGCCACTAATGAAGATGAAATCAAAGCAATTATTGGGAATTATTTTACCCAATTATATGTAATAAATTTAACTATTTAAGTAAAATGGAAGAATACTTACAAAAAGCATAAAGTGCCTAGATTAACAGAAGAGAAAATAGAACATCTAAATGAACCTATTTTTGAAAAAGAAATTGAAAAGGCCATAAATGAGCTTCCCAAGAAAAAAGCATCAGGACTGAGTGGATTTATCAGTGAATTTTAATAGGCATTTAAAGATCAACTAATTCTAATATTTAAAAAATTACTTCGAATAATAGGCAAAGGAGTCCTACCAAACTGCTTTTATCAAACAAATATGGTGCTGATACCTAAACCAGTAAGAGCAAAAACAGAGAAAAAAATTATAGACCAATCTCACTAGTGCATATTGATGCAAAACTTCTAAACAAAATACTAGGTAGAGACTATAACATATCACATATGGTCAATGAGTAGGACTTATACCAGGAATGTAGGCATGGTTTAACATAAGGAAAACTATGAACATAATTGATTATGTCAAGGATAAAAGTAACGAAAGTCATACAAGTCATACAATAGATGCAGAAAAAGTTTCTGACAAAATACAAAACCCACTCCTATTAAAAACACTTGAAAGTATAGGAATAAATGGATTTTTCTTTAAAATGATAAGAAGCATCTACCTAAAACCATCAGCAAGCATTATTTGTGATGGAGATAAGCTAGAAAGTTTCCCCAAGAAGATCAGGAGTGAAATAAAGATGCCCATTATCACCAACATTATTCAGTATTTATTAGAAATGCTAGCAACAGCAAGAAGAAGAAGAAATTGAAAGAATAAGAATAGACGCTGAGGTTATAAAATTAGCTCTTTTTGTGGATGATATGATGGAATACTTGGAAAATCCTAGAGATTCAACTAAAAAGCTAGTTAAAACAATTTTAGCCAAGTAGCAGAATATCAAATAAACCTATACAAATCATCAGCATTTCTATATTATCATCAGCAAGAAAAGATGGTAAGAGATAATCTCATGTAAAATAATTATTGACAGTATACTAAAAGTATACCTACCAAGACAAACTCAGGAACTACATGAACATAATTATAAAACACTTTTTATACAAATAAAGTCAGATTTGAATAACTGGAGAAATACTCATTGTCTATGGGTGGGCAGAGCCAATAAAAATGACAATTCTCTCTAAACTAATCTACTTATTCAATGCTATCCCAATTAAATTACCCCCAAAAAATTTTATTGAGCTAGAGAAATAATAATAAAATTCATTTGGAAGAACAAAAGGTCAAGAATATCAAGGGAATTAGTGGGGGAAAAAACATAATAGGAAAGAGGTTCAGTAATTATCAAAACTATCTGGTACTGGCTAAGAAACAGAAAGGTGGAGCAATTGGACAGAGTATAGCATACAGTAGCAAATGACTTGTAATCTTGTGTCTGACAAATATAAAGATTTACACTTCTGGGATAAGAATTCACTACCAGGTAAAAAAGTGTTGAGAAAACTGAAAAGCAGTCTGGCAGAAATTGGATATAGATCAATATTCTACACCATTTACTAAGATAAGGTCAAAATGGATACATAACCTACTCAGGGGTAGAGAATCTGTGGCCTCAGGTTCTCCACCACTGATATCATAAGGGAGATACAAATAAATTAGAAGAACATGGAATATATTACCTATCAGATTTATGATAGGAGAAGAATTTATGAATAAAGAGATAGAGCACTGTGAGATATGAAATGCACAATTTTGATTACATTAAATTACAAGGTGAAAAAATTGGGATGCTAACACACTATTGGTGGAACTGTGAACTGATCCAACCATTTTGGAGAGCAATCTGGAATTATGCCCACAGAGCTGTAAAACTGTGACACAGCAATACCACTACTAGGGTTGTTTCCCAGGGTGATGAGGAAAAAAGGAAAAGAACCTATATGTTCTAAAATATTTATAGCAATTCTCTTCGTGGTGGCAAAGAACTGGAAATAGAGGGAGTGTCCATTAATTAAGAAATGGCTAAACAAGTTGTGGTATATGATTATGATGAAATACTACTGTGATGTAAGAAATGATGAGCAGGTTGATTTTAGAAGAACACAGAACGACCTGCATGAAATAATGAAGAGTAAAATGAGCAGAACCTAGAGCACTACATATAGCAATGGCAATATTGTTTGAAGAATAATTGTGAACACCTAAGTTATTCTGAGTATTATACTCAAATCAACCACAAAGGACCTTTAAAGGAAGATGCTATCTACCTCCAGAGAAAGAACTGATAAACACAAATATGCATAGTATGGATTTATGTAGACATATACAGACATACATTTACATACATACATGTGCATATGTATCTCTTTCTGTGTCTCAAATGGTGGACTTCTCGAGTGAGGGATTGGGAAGAGAGGGAAGGAGACAGTGCAGAACTTAAAATGGAACAAAAAGTAAATTTAATTTTTTTTAAATGACATGAAATGTCTATGTCCATTATATCCAAAGGAGATCAATGACAAAAATAAAGGCCTCATACACACCAAAAGCAAACAAACAAAACACACCAGGGATGGAAGTTACTATATAAAGTATAAAGTTTCAACTCAGGCACTGATTTCATCTAGGGGAAAGCAACTTCCATAATACGTGCTGTTTGGCAAAGTGAACGTGTGATTTACAACAAAATCTATGATTTTGTCAATCTAATACTAAAAGAGGAGGTCCTGATAAGTGCAGGAAGACATGACTATGTAAAAAGACGTTTTGAATTCACTGAAGCCACACTACTAGCTAGTTACTACACTGGCTTTTCAATGTCTTAATTTCTGAACCATTCTTATGACAGGAAATATATGATTTAGCTCGGTGATAGAGAGAGTAGTAATAGTCACACACGGAGTCAGAAGACCTGATGTTCAAATCTGACCCCAGATACTTAGCTGTATGACCCTGGATAACTCACTTAATTTCTGTGTACCTCATTTTCCTCATCTGTAAAGTGAGAATAAAAGCACCTACCTCCCAATGTCTCTATGAGGATCAAATAAGATAACGTGTACAGTGCTTTGTAAACCTTAAGGCATTAGATAAATATTATGTATTATTATTAAGCAACATTCAATGACATCATTCCCAGTTCACAAAGATTTTACATCTGAAAGGACATCTTTGAGGTCATCAAGTCCAATCCCCTCATTCTGCAGATGAGAAAACTGAGAAACACTGAGATTAAGTGACTTGTCCAAGGTCACACAAGCAATAAGTGTCTGAGGTAAGATTTCAATTCATTTTACAAAACACTTTCTCCCCACAATGTACCATCATTATTATTGCTATATGAGAGAGGAGCCAATGGAGAATCAAATAGATGTAAGTGACTTGCTTAGGGTCACACAGTTAATAAATTTGACAGGAGAAATTTCAGAGGATTTCTCACTAGAAGAGATCTTGGAAGATCATTTGCTTAACTACATCACTTTACAAATGAAGGAACTAAAGGTGAAATGATTCATCTGAAGTATCAGAATAAGGACAGAGTCTTCACACTCAGATCTAAAGTTATTATTTAAAATTATACACTTAATCAATGAAAACAAATAAATATTCCAAATCAACAAAATTTTACATAAAACACTTACCAGTCTAATGCTCAATGAAAATAGAAGAAAACAAATATTTTTCTTTCAAAATATGTGAGGACACATCAATATGATCCCTTTTAATGCTGGGGTCTAAATATATAATTATGGTAAGCCTAATGAAACCTTTATTAAGAACCTTCCATTATACAAAGTAGTCTCCTAAGCATTCGTGATACAAAGATCATGTATATACATATATGTGTACACACACATACACACACATATGCCATTCATTAAAAGTACATTCTAACGGCAAGAGTAGCAGACTGAGTTAGGAGCCATGAGCTTGACTCCCATCTGAACTCCCCACTCTCCCTGATTTTTCCTACAATGACTCAGCGACCTCTTCTTGGAAGTTCACACTGCTCCTGGATTCTTCTTAGCAACACCCTCTGTCGCTGTGCCCTTTCTCTCTGAATGGCTGTTTCTTCCTGGAACCTGAGACTTCAGGACTTTCCCTTACAAAGACCTAGTACCTCTCTGTCTCACTCTTTTTCTCTCTTCAGTTCCCTTTTTATGTGTTCTTTCCCTATTAGACTACAAGCTCCCGGAGGCAGGTACTGTCTTTCTCTCAGCTTGCTTCTGTACCTTAGCACAGGGCCTGATACACAGTACACACTTAAGAAACGTTTGTTACCTTTGACAACTCAGATACTGTGCAATCACAATAAACCACATTCCTTCTCAGGGAATTACCTATCTCACAGGATGCTACTGTGGAAAGTTATCTCTAAACATTTGCATGCCAGCAGCACTAAAATAGTTACAATAGGGTTCTTCATTGGGAATGGTTTTCACATTGTGTTGGAAAAAAAAAAAGACCCTGATATCTTTATTTACAGAGGTCTGACATGGAGCATATAAGCATTTAACAAAGATGCTACTGGTACAGATTTTAATGCAAAGAATGAAGCAAACCCCTTTTGCTTAAAACTGTGGTAATTTTTAAAGGAATCTCAGCAAACTCTTAAGCAGACAGCAAAATGATATAGATGCACTCACTGTTTAGCAATTGACCAGTAATCTGCATTCTTTTGTTTCTGAATTCCAAGCCTGGATGGCTCTCCCTCCATAACTCTACCTTCTGGTTTCCCTGGCTTCTTTCTAGACTGAGCTCAAACCCCATCTTCTACTGAAGGCTGTTCTTGGCCCCCTCTCTGAACCCCTCTTCTAGCGCCTTCTAGCTACATAGGAACATTCTGTATTTATAGTTGTTGGCATGTTGTTTCCCTGGTAAGAATGTTAGCTCCTTGTGGGCAGCACCAATGTTTTTGCCTTTCTTTGTACCCTCAAAGCATAGCTAGAACATAGGAGGTGGTAAATAAATGTTTGTTGACTGAGTGTTTGAAAGAAACTACAACCCCAGAGATCTAGCTCATGATCAACTATTTTCTGGATGGACACAAATTCAAGACAGGTGGGTGGAGAAAAATCAGAAACAAACTAAAAACAGACACTTTTTACTGTTCTGTAAAAAAAAAACCCAAAAACAAAAGATGGATCAAAGTTATAATTCTGTGAAGTCTTTCTGTAAAAAAAAAATTTTTAAATGGACAATCTTATGGACTAGGAAAGAGCAAAAATAAAAGGCAAGAAAGTACTACTTAATTTAAAGCTCCATTTAGAGCATTTGGCAGTGCCCAAGGTTAAAACTCATTCAGAAAATGAAAGCTGCAAGCTTATTACCTGTCTTCTCACTCCCCAGCCCCAGTTCAGGTGCAGTGGCAGAGTGGCAAGTAGGGTGACCAGGGTGGCAGGTAGAGTAACAAGCAGACAGATAAGGTAAGAGGCAGGATGACAGTGACAGGTAGGTAAGGTGGCAGGTAGACAGAGTGACAGGAGGGATAGGGTGGCAGGCAGGGTGACAGAGTGATAAGGTGACAGCCAGGTATGGTGACAGTGACAGTGGTAAGCAGGCAGGGTGGCAGGGTGACAAGCAGACAGGTTGACAGTGACAAGCAGGCAGAGTAACGGAGTGACAAGGTGACAGGCAGGCAGGGTGACAGAATGACAAGGTGATAGGCAGGGTCACAGAGTGACAGGCAGGGTCACAGAGTGACAAGGTGACAGCCAGGCAGGGTGACAGTGACAGTGGTAAGCAGGCAGGGTGGCAGGGTGACAAGCAGACAGGGTGACAGACTGACAAGCAGGCAGAGTGACAGGGTGACAGGCAGGCAGGGTCACAGAGTGACAGGGTGACAGGCAGGCAGAGTGACAGAATGACAAGGTGACAGGAAGACAGGGTGACACTAACAAGCAGGCAGGGTGATTGAGTGCAAGGTGACAGGCAGACAGGGTGACAGGCAGGCAGGGTCACAGAGTGACAGGGTGACAGGCAGGCAGGGTCACAGAGTGACAAGGTGACAGCCAGGCACGGTGACAGCGACAGTGGTAAGCAGGCAGGGTGACAGGGTGACAGGCAGGCAGGGTCACAGAGTGACAAGGTGACAAGCAGGCAGAGTGACTGGGTGACAGGGGGACAGGCAGGCAGGGTTACAGAGTGACAGGGTGACAGCCAGGCAGGGTGACAGTGACAGTGGTAAGCAGGCAGGGTGGCAGGGTGACAAGCAGGCAGAGTGACAGGGTGACAGGCAGACAGGGTCACAGAGTGACAGGGTGACAGGCAGGCAGAGTGACAGGGTGACAGGCAGGCAGAGTGACAGAATGACAAGGTGACAGGAAGACAGGGTGACACTAACAAGCAGGCAGGGTGATTGAGTGCAAGGTGACAGGCAGACAGGGTGACAGGCAGGCAGGGTCACAGAGTGACAAGGTGACAGCCAGGCACGGTGACAGTGACAGTGGTAAGCAGGCAGGGTGACAGGGTGACAGGCAGGCAGGGTCACAGAGTGACAAGGTGACAAGCAGGCAGAGTGACTGGGTGACAGGGGGACAGGCAGGCAGGGTCACAGAGTGACAGGGTGACAGGCAGGCAGGGTCACAGAGTGACAAGGTGACAGCCAGGCACGGTGACAGTGACAGTGGTAAGCAGGCAGGGTGACAGGGTGACAGGCAGGCAGGGTCACAGAGTGACAAGGTGACAAGCAGGCAGAGTGACTGGGTGACAGGGTGACAGGCAGGCAGGGTCACAGAGTGACAGGGTGACAGCCAGGCAGGGTGACAGTGACAGTGGTAAGCAGGCAGGGTGATTGAGTGCAAGGTGACAGGCAGACAGGGTGACAGGCAGGCAGGGTCACAGAGTGACAGGGTGACAGGCAGGCAGGGTCACAGAGTGACAAGGTGACAGCCAGGCACGGTGACAGCGACAGTGGTAAGCAGGCAGGGTGACAGGGTGACAGGCAGGCAGGGTCACAGAGTGACAAGGTGACAAGCAGGCAGAGTGACTGGGTGACAGGGTGACAGGCAGGCAGGGTCACAGAGTGACAGGGTGACAAGCAGGCAGAGTGACTGAGTGACAGGGTGACAGGCAGACAGGGTGACAGTATGACAAGGAGACAGGAAGACAGGGTGAAAGGGTGGCCGGCAGCCAGGCACAGGGCGCCCCCCCTGGTCTCGATGGGGGCGGGGCCGCAGCTCCAGCCCCGCCCCCCCTTGGCTCTCCAGGCCCGAATTCCTCAGATCCCCAGCCCTACCCCCACCCCTGGGCTGCCCCGAGGGCAGGTTCGCCCAGGGGCCGCCTGAGCCCGAACTCTGACTGGAACCATCCCCTGCTCCCCCCAAGGCAAACGTGCGGCCTCGGCCGGGGAGCCTCCTCCCCGAACCTCCGGGGCTCACCCTGCAAGCGGCGGCCTCAGCCTGGCCCCGGCCCGGCGGCTCCTCCTCGAAAAGACCGGAGAGCCCGTAGCCCAGTCCGGGAGGAGGGTCGAGGGGCAGCGTCCCAGACCCGCCCCCTCGTGCCCGGCGGGGGAGAAGAGGGCAGAGGCGCGCTAGGCGGGGATCCTTCCCCAGAACCCAGTCAGCCCCATTCCCGACCCTGGGGGCCCGGACAATCCCCGCCCCGGCTCCACCCCCAGCCGCTCGAGCCGGCGCCTCAGCCCCGCCTCGGCCAGGCCGGCGGCAGCCAGCCGTCAGCGCGCCGCCGAGCGAGCGCGGAGGGAGCGGAGCGGGGAGGGGCGGGGCTGGCGGACGGAGGGGCCCCCGGGAGGGGAGCAGAGGCGGAGCAAGAACTCCAATTCCCAGAGACCCGCGCGTCAGAGCCGCCGAGACCGTCCCTGCGTCTGACTGGTCTGGGTCGGAGAGGTCGCCGGGTGATGACGTTAACGCTTTGAAGCCGACTGCCAGTCTTTTCCGCCACCCGGCTGCTTGGCCGGCGGCTTCTGCGGGCAGCTTTTGTTGGGACCCTTCCGAGGCTTGCGCGGTCTGCGAGCCGAGGACGCCGGGACCACGTCGGTGAGTGACCTCTTGTCCCCGTTGGCTCTCGGGCCACTGGCCGGCTGACCGTGTCCTCCCTGTGCCCCTCACCCCTTCTTAGCCCGGGTTGCCCCGAGGTCACGGGCTTGGGAGAAGCGCAGGGAGCGCCCCCCGGGCCGGACGCTCTGCGGGCCAGCCCTTAGGCTGCCACCCTCCTGGGTGGGCGTAGACGGAGGGCCGGCTCTGGCCGTGGCGGCAGGAGCGGGGAGGAAGGGCTGGTGCCGCATCGCATCCCTAAAAGATGCCGGTGGGCCAGCGGGGCGAGGTGACATCTCCGACCTCCGGGTTAGAGGTGACAGCACCCAGGGTGGGGGAGGGAACGAGGCAGCTTCTGCTTGTGGGCGGGTGGGGATGCCCTCCCTGCCAGCCGCTTCACCTAGCGTGGACCTCCGTCCGTACGTTTGCCTGTGCGTATGTGCGTACGGGTACAGGTACACACACATTCATAGGCGCCTTTTCTCCCACAAGCTCCCTGAGGGTTGGGGTCGTTTCACTTTTTGTGTTTGTACCCCCAGGGCCTGGCACATACTGTGTTCCCTCCCCATTTGGGATTTTCTTGGCAAAGGTGTTGGAGTCGTTTATCATCTCCTTCTTCATCTCATTTTTACAGTTGAGGAAACTGAGGCAAACAATATTAAGTGACTCGTCCAGGGTCACACTGCTAGTGTCTGAGTCTGGATTTGAACTCAGGCCCAGCGCTCTAACCATCATGCCCCCTAGCTGCCCCCTAGTAGGAGCTTAATAAATGTTTATTGGTTGATTTGGGTTGTCCAGGTCCTTGAAACCAGATGGCGTTTTATTCTTTGTATCTTCAGCACCTAGAACTGTGCCTCCTGCTTAATAAACGTTTGATTGATTG
Source organism: Notamacropus eugenii (assembly GCF_028372415.1). Lineage (NCBI taxonomy): Eukaryota > Metazoa > Chordata > Mammalia > Diprotodontia > Macropodidae > Notamacropus > Notamacropus eugenii. The sequence continues at coordinate 297,585,597 of NC_092877.1, read as the reverse complement.
AGTTAAAAAAAAATGGACTGTTTCATTTCTAAATAGACAATACAATACAATAGAATGTAAGCTACTCTAGTTCTGGCACTGCTTTTATCTTGGTGTCAGCTGACTAACCTGATGCTTTGCCCTCCTTGTAGAGTTGATTAGATTAATAGACCTGGTGATGGGTAAACAAGATATTTTATTACCATAAAATACCAAACATCATTTTTCTCAAATTTGAGCTCTTTTAGGAGAATTTAAATGCTTTTTTCTTAACCAGCATATTGAGGATGAACTCCAAACTAATAGAAACATAGGGAGATAGTTTTAGCTATCTACAGGCCATTTAATTTTCTCCCCCTCGGTCTTCAAAATCTGCTAGGGTGCCAAATTTGAAATCTGAGGGGCAGAACTAAAGAAATAGTTATTTAGAGAGGTGGTGACATCTGCAAAACAAAGTGAGGTCATTCCTTATCTCTCTCATGGTGGGGAGATGATTAGACACATTAGACTTTTAGGTGTTAATGATGGGTCAAAATCAACAGTATTTGAGAACCTTGTTATCTGAATACTGATTTGTAAACTTAATTAATTCCTATCTTATACCATTTTTTTAACCTACAAATCAAGAAGTTTATACTAGCTTTACAAATGATTGCTATTTTATTAAACATTAAAAAACAATTGAAATGGGATAAAAGAAAATCTATTGTGGGTAAAGATGGCAGGGACATGTAAACAAAGGAGATGATTTCTGTGAACTCTGTCCTGAACTAGCAGTGTGACTTTGGGCAAGTCACTTAACCTATTTGGGTTTCAGTGTCTTGTCTGTAAATTGAGGGGTTGGAATTTATGATCTCAGATGACTCAACTTTGAAATTCTGATACTCTAGGTCAAACTAAAGCCTAAGTAGCTCACTTTATGCTATAGATAGGTTTATTATGTAGGTTTGTGGTTAGTTGTGTTTTTTTTTGGAGGGGGCGAAGGCGAGGCAATTAAGTGACTTGCCCAAGGTCACACAGCTAGTAAGTGTGTCAAGTGTCTGAGGTCACATTTGAACTCAGGTCCTCCTGACTCTAGGACCGGTTCTCTGCTCACTGCACCACCTTGCTGCCCCTTGTGATTAGTTTTAAGGGTTTTTTCCCCCCTAAATAGTCAGGGAACTGTTGCAAGGAATTAGAATGATGACAATATTAAGGAAATAGCTGTTCCCCTTGATCATTTACAGTCTCCATGCTGCATTTTATTTTTATGTATTGTTTAGTTCATCTCCAACAGTAAGTGCTTCCATTTGATTACTGCCCTCACTTAGTAGGTGAGAAAAACTCAGTCATTGAGATAATTTTCTCATTTAAATGAGGGACTAAGTTGGAATTATAATTTACCCATATTTCCTAGTTATGTGCTACACAGCCATTGGTAATTTTGGATTACAGGTTAAAATAATGATTCTATTGTTACTACAAGGAAAACTGTGAAAGGACACAGGATTAATAATTTAGGAGGAATTTAGCCATACAGAATGACCTTACCAGAATTCTATCCTAATGGTTGGCCAAATATGTAAGGAACATAATACTTAATAATTTTTCCCACTCTGATGAGGAATTAATTAGTACATGCCCCCAGACCCCAAGCAGTTAAGCCTCTTAAGGTCTATCGTTTATTTCTACCGAATACCAAAGTGCTGAAAGGATTTATTGAGAGGTTAATATACGTCAGTATCCTTTTAAAAATGGAGATGGGTTTTCTAAACATGAAAACTAAGCACAGGGACAAACTGCACTCCAAAAGAAAGTGTAAAAATAAAGGTATCCCAGAAAGAGAAGGCAAATTTTAAGGTTCAGAGTTAGGGCAGAAGTAAAGGACATAGAAGGTTTTTACCTCTTATTAACCTTCTGCACCAAGTAAAGGGTTCCATGGAATCATGGAATATGTTGAGACAAAAGGAACTTTAAAAATACTATAATTCATCCGTACTTGCCAAATTTTGTTTCCATGTTATTTGCTCTTTCAATCACAGTGTTTTATAACCTGGGAAGTGTCATACTTTGTATACCAGATTTTGTCTTGGAAGCCATTTTAAAATCTGTAGTAGTACAAATATTTGGAAGTATTTTGGGAAAGCGCTGTAGTTGTCAAATGAATAGCATTCCCCAAACCTGACTCCAGAGAAGATGTGAGAAAGTGTTCTTCTCTCCATTCTTTGCACAGATGGGGGAGTATGAGTATGGAACAACACAGATCTATCAGGTTTGGTTGATGTGCTACTTAGTTTTGCTGATCTATTTTCTCTCATTTTTCTTCATTACAGGAGATTACATGATTCAGTGGGGAGGAGTAGGAGAGGGATGTATTTGGAAGTGAAAGTGATGTAAAGACAAAAGTTACACAACAATGGTGTTATGATGCAAAAATTGACATTTCCATTTTTGTATATAATTTCTTTTTTAAAAGTAAAAAAGTGAGAACAAGTTTTATTTTGATACTATGAATACTTGTCAACCAACCCCTAGACTAACAGCCCATGAGCTTAACTCTTGCAGAATTGCATAGTAGCTTGATTTGAAGGCTGCTTGCCTCTATTCAGCTCTACCCCTGACAGTGAAACCATTTGAAGGCTTTCCCTGCCCCTTTTCTCTGCTACCAACTGGTACAGTTCTGTCAGCTGAGAAGAAACAAGAAAGGAGGGAAGAGCTATGTGGTACTTTAGGTGTGAGCCAGATAGGGCTTAGAACATGTCATTCATTCACTCAGCCATGTCCACCTCTTTGTGACCCCTTGGACCATGATGTCCATGTGGTTTTTTTATAAAAAGGAGGTTAAGTGACTTGGCCAGGGTCACACAGCTAGTAAGTTTTTGAGGTCAGATTTGAGCCCAGGTCTTCCTGACTTAGGCCGGTGCTGTATCCACTGAGCCACCTAGCTGCCTCAAATGGATGGGTAGGGCTTAGAACTAGGACTGCTAAATCAATCAGTCTGTAAGCATTTATTAAACACTTACTGTGTGCCAGGCACTTGCTGAGTAGTGAGAATATAAAGACAAGCCCTACCCTCAAGGAGCTTACATTCTAATAGAAAAGACAATAGTGCACGTATACACGTATGTACAGAATAGATACTAAGTAAATATAAAGTCATTTTGGAAGGGTGTGTCCTAGCAGCTAGGGGAATGAAGAATGACTTAATGAAGAAGGTGAAATCTTGAAGGAAGCTGGGATTCCTACAGATAGAAATGAGGAGGGAATGCATTCTGTACGAAAAGGACAGCTAGTAAGGCACTGAAGAGACAGCGTGTCCTGTATGGGAAGGAGTGAGTAGGCTTCTGGGCTTGGATTGTAGAATAAAGTGTAAAAAGACTGGAATGGTAAGATGAGGCCAGGTCTTAGAAATGTTGAAATAACCAACATAGTGGTTTATATTTGAACTTGGAAGATCATAGGAAGGCCGCCAAAATTTGTTGAGTAGGGTGATGATATAATTAGACCTGAACTCTAGGAAAATCACTGGCTGCTTTATACAGAATGAATTGGAGCTTCAAGAGTATGTAAGACAGGGAGGCTTAAAAAGCCCAGGAGAGAAGTAAAAGAGATCTGAATTAAGGTGGTTGCTATGTGAGTAGAGAAGGCTGGGTAGATTCCAGTGAAGTTGTCGAGAGAGATACAAGTGGGATGAGGGAGAGGTTACCAACCTGGATCCATGAGCAGTGATTCTTCTTGAATTCTTCAATTAAGAACTTTGAGGAACATGTTGATGCTGGAACGATAGGGCACAATGTGGATTGTGTGACTTTGTCTCTGTTAATCTGTAATAAGTGAAGGATTTTAGAAGGTTTCCTTATATTGAGAAGTTTTCTGCCATTGTGCTCACACTGCTCCACAGAAGGCTAGCATTTTAAAACTGCAAGGTACTATATGGATTATATAAATCTTAATTTAGAGCAGGAAGGGACCACAGGGGTCATCATTTAACCTTCTCATTCTACAGATGAAGAATGGAGGACCAGACAACTGTGATTTGCCCAGAGGCACCCTGCTGGTAAGTAGCAATGGGGAGTGGAAATGCATTTCTTCCTCCTCTGTTCTTATCCCCATGGCAGACTGTCCCATCCTGGGGTAAAAGTGGAGTGACTGAAACACGTTGAGGACTTGGTTAGCATTTCCATGCAAGAGCATTGTAGTAGGCACTTCTCTTTGAATCAGACTGAAGTATCAGACTTTTTTTTTAAACATAGCTTGTTTATCATTATATACTTCTTCTCCCCAGGAAAATGTAGACTCTGTGGGGCAGAAAATGTTTTTATTTTTCTCTTCCAGAGTGCAGCATGGTATTTTCTGCATCGCAGGCTCTTTATACCAGAGCCTCTTTATCATTCTTTTTGATTGACTTTTATATAATGAAAGGTTTCAATCACATTGAAGGAGTAATTATTCCATCTGCCTTCATCCAGTAAGCAAGTTGAAATGGTTTTTTTTTTAATATTTATATTATCTCTCCATCTGGTTTGTAAATTATTTGCACATAGGCATTCTATAAATATTTGTTAATAGTTGCAATGGATTTTTTTTTATTTCAAAAGATTGCCTGGTTCCTTAATATTAGTTTAGAGATTAGTAGATAATCAGGGTGAGGGGACTGGAGAAGGACTATAATCATTGTAAATGGAATGGAATGATAATCTAGTTTTATTCCCAGCTGTTAATCAGTGACTCACAGTTTGACCTTGGAGAAATCATTTTTTCTACCTTTGTTATGCTTAATGCAGGCCAGAAAATGAACATTAAATGCTTGCTTAATAGCAGTGAAGTGGAACTAATTAGTATTTGCCATGGACTCTGAGGTTGTTGGATCATACTGTTTGGAAGGAGAAATGATTAACAACAAATTTTAAAGCCACATATTTTGGTGCTTGCCAAAACCTCTTGTGCAGTGCCTTGAGGAAGCTTTGAGACATACTGTGTACAAGTCAAGTGACTTTTCTGACAGTTTGTTGTGCAAGAGGAAACAACAAATGACAGGACAGGAGTGTTTCACTGTTAAGAAATTTTAGTATGCTCTCCTACGACTGTCAATGTATGAAGTCATCATTCATATTACAAAAGAGTTAATCACAGGTTCCACTAAAGTTGCTTCTGAAGTATACTTTTAAATGCAATTTGTTCTTTCTCCTCCCCTCAGTAACCACCTCCATATTAATTAAAGTGATATCCCATAACTTATTTCTTCACACTTAAATAGTCTAATTCTCTTAACTCATTTCTACCTTTGTTGCAATATGGTTGGGTCACTAGTGTAAAGCAAAACAAAGGAAGCTTGTTGATTGAAAAAAAATGTTCACAATTTCTGTAAGCAGAGTTAAGAATGGAGATTAATTCTCCTGGATTTCTGAAGTTCATAATTTAACAACATTTAAGTAAATATTTCTTGTGTATCTTTTTTCCTTTCCTTTAGTGATGGATTATTGAATTTGCCTTTATTTTTGTCTCTCATCACTAAATTGAATAACTATACATAAGACTTCTATTAGAAACTGAGGAATAATAAATCAGTTATCTTTTTAAAGAAATCTTTTATTTGGGGGGATTTGTTTAAATATATTTATAAATCATGAGCTGCAAATTCTGTAGACACATAGACATGGCTTGAATTTGTGCCTCAAACTTAGGGACTCAATTGTGCTTTCAAAAACAGAGAATTTTATATATTGTTTAAAAAGAAAAAGCACTGTGATTCTTGGAATATTGGCCTTTTGCTTGAAATGTTCAAGTAAATGAGAGGTATAAGATTTTTTTTTTTTAACCAGAGGGTTTTTATTGGGTCAAGGGTCAGATTCGCAGTTGGCAAGAGATGGTATTCGATGAGTAATTGGCTGAGAGCTTGGGAAGGTCTGTGAGTTGTTGGAAAGCTAATTCTTGGTGTTGACAGTGGGTGTCCTATCCTCTCCCGCTCACAGCCAATCAGGTAGTTGACTCCATCAGTGACAACTGTACTGGCTCCACCTCTGATTTGCCTAGCTGATCCAAGCTGGAAATGTCAAAAGTGCTGCCTGTGGCTGCTGTTTCTACCCCACCAATTCCACATTTTTGTAGCCTTAGGTTCTCTAAGATCTTGGAGAATTGACTGTCCTTGCTTAACAGGGGCAGTTTGGCATGTACGCCTTCTCAAAGTCCAGTTCCCAAGTTTGAAAGGCAAGTCTGGATGTAACCCAAACACTCATTCCACATGAACTCCCAGCCACGTTCTTAGATTAAACGTTCCACCTCCTTTGACCCCGGCAGAATCTCTTGAACACTCTTTTCATGTTGCCACCCTTTTCCATTGAGATGACCCATGTGTGAGCCTCTTCATTCACCCAGATCAAGAAGTTTTTTCATTGTTGTGCCAGATTCCTCGAGCATTAGGGCCATTTGTGCTGCAAGGGAGACACAGGCATGTCAAATAGGAAGTGGTCATCAATAAGTTGCTGTTGCTCAGCCTCAGTCATCTCACTGAGTCGGTAATATCATCCAGCCAGGTCACCCTGCAGGCCACTCAGTGCATCCACTACAACTCGTTCCACCTCCCATTGCTCAGCCCTTGTATAGGCAGGGGGTAGACTGAGTTCCCTGATGCTTCGGCCAGTCCAGACTCTTGAGGATAATACATACCTCTCATCAAAGTGGCCAGCTCAAATCTTGCTGGCATCCAAGTCTGTGGTATGCTTCATTGTTCAGGAACCATAGCCATGATGTCTTTCTTGGATCATTGCGTCAAAAAGCTCATCAGATACCTCGTAGGTCTCTTCATCTCCAGCTACCATGCCCACGGTCTTGATGAAAGGGTGACCAGAGTTGACCACACCAGTCTGGATACACTGATCTAGTGTCCATCCTGTGGGCATGGTCCTGTGAAAGAGCCGGGCACAACCAGCTAGAGTCAGGTGACTAGCCATGCAGTTGTTATGTTTTCAAAGATCAGGTTACTCTGCACTGGGTGGGTATAGCCTTCTTCGCTCTCCAGAGGCTCATAGTGGGTCAGGGCGGAGCAGATAACCAGCAGCAGATAACCCTGTGCCAGCCACAGCAAGAAGCCCGAGTTCCAGGCAGGCAAAGAATAATTGGGAGAAGGAACTAGCCATGGCGTGGTGGCCAGGTACTCAATGTGGGAGTTAGAGCTGGAGCTGGGTCCCAAAGTGAACTAGAGGCCAAAAGCTAGATCTGTAGCTGGAAGGGGGCAGGCGCTAGGCCAGAACCGATGCTGGAGCAGAGGGCGAAGTTGTTGGAGACCGAGTTGGAGTCAGAGCAGGGGCTGGCCTAAGATTTTTTCTATTGGGACTTTTAACAGATCATAGATTTATATATACCATAGACTTAGGGCTGGAAAGGACCCTAGAGACCTTTTAATCTAATCCTGTCATTTTATGGTGGAGGAAATTGAGGCCTAAATAGTAAAGTCCCAAGGTCATGTAGTCAGTAAACATTTTTGAAAGTGCCTACGATGTGCCAGGCACTGTGCAAAGCACTGGAGATACAAAGAAAGGCAAAAAACTCCCTACTCTCCTGGAGCTTACAGTCAAATGGGGGAGAAAACGTGAAAGCTGTATAAATAAACCAAAGACTGGATAATTTGGAGAGAATCAACAGAACAAAGATACTGGAATTTAGGGGCATTGGAAAGCCTTCTGGTAGAAGGTGATATTTTAGTTGGAACTTGAAGGAAGCTAGGAAGTGGAGATGAGGAGAGATAACCTTCCATACATAGGGAACAGCCAGTGAAAAATACACAACCAGGAGATGGTAGTGTCTTGTTTGAGGAACAGAAAGAGGTCAGTGTCACTGGATTGAGGAGGACATGTAGAGTTGTAAGGTGTGCAAAGACTAGGTCAGGTCTGAAATCTAGGTCCCAGCACTCTGAGTCCTGTGTTCTTGTTACAGTACTAAGATTCTGTCTACTGTCTTCTTGAATTAGCTTCACACTAATTACTATTTGGTCAACCCTAGTCAGAGTACCAAAACTGGTCTTCATTTTTGTACCACCAGAGAATATTTATTCCACTCATGTTGGCTCAAAAAGCATTCAGTAGACACTTATATGTGCCAGGAACTATGTTAAGCAGTGAGGATACAAAGAGAGATAAAAAACAAACAAACAAACAATTCCTTGTCTAACGGGTAATTTCATAAGAACAATGCTAGCAACTGGGGACCAGTGAGAGGAAATGAGGTGAAGCTTCCTCTCAGAGGTAGCACTTGAGCTGGGCTGTGAAAGAAGCCAAGAATTCATTCTAGGAGGCTGTGCTTCACATTCTTTTGAAAACTGAAAGCATAGCTTGGAATAAATGTATAGCTCTCCCAAGGCTAAGACTTTCTACATTTGTTTCAAGCCATGCTTTTACTGCTCAAAACATATTCAGAATCCCTCCTTTATTATTGCCCCCAGGGCAGTTTTGTGAGCCTTACAAGAAGAATATGGACAGCATACTAAAAAGCAGAGATATCACCTTGGCTGACAAAGGTCTATATTATCATCAAAGCTATGGTTTTTCCAGTAGCAATGTATATCTGTGAGAGTTGGATTGTAAAGAAAGCTGAGTGCTACAGAATTAACGTTTTCAAATTATGATGCTAGAGAAGACTTTTGAGAGTCTCTTGCACAGCAAAGAGATCAAATCAGTTAATACTTAAAGAAATTAATTCAGGCTAAATTAATTCAGGTCAAATACTGAGCTGAAGCTTAACTACTTTGATCACAGAATGAGAAGACAGGACTCACTGGAAAAGACCCTGATGTTGAGAAAGATTGAAGGCAAAAGGAAAAAAGAACAGTGGAGGATGAGATGCATAGATGGTGTCATGGAAGCAAAAGCTTGGACAGACTTCAAGAAATAGTGATGGATAGAAGGGCCTGGCATGCTGTGATCCATGGGGTTACAAAGAATCGGACACAACTGAACGGCAGCAACAAGAATCAGCAGTGACTATAATCCAACCTTTTGACTATTAATCAAAACGAGTATTATCCAACTCATTCATCCACCTGTTCACCAAATGGCTTTGGAATGTTTCTTAAAATCAAACTAAAGACATTTTGGAGCAGTGGTACTAAGAAAAGAATAATTGTTATTTGGTTATGAAAGTTCTGGGATGTTTGTTCAAGTGACTATCTGATGTCTATATTTATATCCTGAGTAAAATCATGTCAGTAAAGGAGAACATTATACATGTAAAAAGTGACTACTGTCTTTTTTCAGGTCTGATAGGACATATCAACAAACATGATAAAAGTTACAGAAGTAATGCCAAGAATGGCCTACTTCATTGTTTTTTACCAGTGTTTCTAATTCTAGGCGTATTATAGGATACTTTCTGTAAGGTTCTCTCTAAATACACACTTATAAGACTTTCAGGTCATACATTAAGTCCGGAGACTTTACCATCTTCATTTCTAAAATTCATAGTTGGCTGCTTCTTGCTGAAACCATGATATAGTGTTAAAATCCTGAACATAGGGGATACAAAAACAATATTCCATGTGCCAGTCTTCAAAGAATGAAGAAGCAGTTCTTTCTGACAAGTATGGGAACTCTCTAAAGGCAGAGGTGAAAAAACTCAAATAGAAATGGGGGATGTATGTTGTCTTAGGGTTGAAATGTAGTATTATTTATGGTTTATTGCATTTTATTTTATTTTGTTAAATATTTCCTAGTTACATTTTAATTTAGTCCAAACTTTTGATACCTTCCTTCCAGAGCACCAAACCATGCATTCTGCCTACTGAAGTTTTCATTTAAATGAAATTAGATTCAGTTAATAAAAGCATTATTTAAAATTCTAAACAAAAAATAGCAATCTAGTCTTTTGCGACTGTCTGAATTTTCTAAGTAACAAATTACTTAATCTTGATTATAAGGACTAGTCCAGGTTTCCTGTGTTGTCCATATGCAATGGTTCCACTACCATTGCTTAACTAGAACAGAATGCCTAGAAACGCTAGGAGTTTTGTTTCAGTTGTAGCTATTTGTTGTTATTCTTCCAGTTTCATCCATAAATGTCCTTGGTTTGACTAATTCTCATTCCAGTTTCTTCAAAAACTCATTTTCCCTCTAATTGCTTTTAGATGTTTTGTAAGGTAATGTTCTGACAAGGCATTTGAGGATTTCCTTGTTTCTGGGCTTTTTGTTGTTGTTATTGGTCTCCTTATCTTGGCAACTATTTTGTATCTGTCTAAGTTTTTAAAAAACAGTAATACACTCAGTATCTTTGTTTTTGTTCATTAAAAATTTTTCTATCAACAGTTTTTTAAAAATATATTGGGATAGAACGATTTTTGCAAAAACCATCTCTTTATTTATCCTATCTTCTCATTTGGTATTGATTTGGATCTTTCCTCTAATGGACTAAAGATCTAAGTACATAGAGCACTGATTTAGAAATGACCATCTATCTCATCAGTAGCTTATTTCCTGTCAAGATTTAGTCAATTTTATTTTTTTGGTAGTGATGTTTAGTATCTACTGCAGAATATCTTCTGACTCAACTTCTCACTTACATACAAGTGAGAGGTTACACAGCATTCTAAAAGTCTTTGGCCTACTATTTCTTTATCCTGAACCATATTTTGTAGCATATTTCTTTTTTGGCCATTCTTCCCTTGCCTACGTTCACACATAGCAAGAATCAAGCTAAATGTTGACATGTTTGTGAATTTCTTTAACCTTTTATCCTCTATAACAAAATGCAAGGTATTAAAGTTAATGACACTTAGAAGTCATGAAAAAAACTAAGGGTGAGAGAGTGTAAAGTTATAAATGCATATATTACCCAAACATCCCCTTCAGAAATAGAACTATTATAATGAGAGATGCCCTGCACGTTTGTGAATTATGGCTCAAGTTGAATTGAATAAATCCAAGCAAGCCTTGGAATGGTGACATCTTTGCTATGAATAAAATGCAATTTCTCGGCAAAGGAAAATTTGTAATACAATCCGATGAATGATGCAAAGAGCTTTTTTTCCCTGAGGTAAAGAAAATAGCATTAGTGCAGTGTGGTGGTGCATTCTTGTTGCTGCTGCTGGGAGGTTGAGTTTGGGAGTTGTGAGCTTCTGTCTGGCTAAAGCCTTAAGCTCTGAGTCTGGCAGGAATATGGTAAGACCCAGGGAAAATAGGACCCTGGCTGATTAAGCAGGAATGAGGTGTCCCCTGAGTGAAAAAACAGCTGGTCAAAGTCTTCTGTTTTGATGAGTTTGGGATCAGATCAGTGAGTGGCCCCTGTACTTTCAGCCAGAGTGATGGACAGACTCAGTCTTAAAGGGAAAAAAAGATATTTATGTGCTTCTCAAAATAATCTTTGATGGTACTGTAGAAATGCTGACATGACTCACAACATGGCTCTCACAGATAAGCTGTATCTCTCAAAAACATATCTAATACAACTTAAAAACAGTTTTAATTAGTGCTGTTTTTAGTCAAACATCATCAAAATTTCATAAATTGTACAACTTCACGTGAAACCTGGGCTTTTTCCAAAAGTTTTTGTTTACCTCCCATTATTACAGTCTTAACACTAAGTTTTTAAAAATTCGTGGGCTTTGCCATCTGAGATAAGGGTCATGTAATAAAAAAAAATGCTCTTTCCTGTTCGGCCTTGAGGCCGAAGGGCTACCCGAGTCTTACCTTACCTGTCGCAGGTCTTCAGCGGCCAAACCGGATAAACATATTGAGAGAAGAGACTTTCCAGAGTCGAACAAGGGCTAGGCTTTATTCAGGGTTGTGCAGGGTGAATTCTTCCTCAGGAGAGAGGAATCCTCCTCCTCCCAAGGAGGCAAAGATCGTACAGCAAGAGAATGGGAGTGGGAGAGGGGAGGGACCTTCTGCCCTCTAAGGGCCCCACAGCGCAAAGAGTGCCTTCAGGTTCTCCTGACCCTACTTAAGCTCTCCCACCGCATAGTTTGCACCTGAATACCGGCGTGCTCTCAGCCTTTAGCTAGTCAACAACAGGTGTGCTCAGACCCCGGGGCCAATCTCAAGGGTGGGATGCTCTCCCCAGCACGTATCCCACAGAGAAGAGGCGGAGATGCATGAGATAGCCCGTATCTCACACCTCAGTTCCCAGCTATTCCCTGGGGGGCCTCATGAGAACTCTAAGGTTTAGAAGTCCTCACCTTTACCTGCCCAAGACTGTCCACGTGAAACTGAGCTTACACCCCCAACACTTTCCCTGTCACTTTCACTCTAATAGGTTGGTGGTTTCATCATTGTGAGTATTTCCTTTAACATATACACTAGCTACAGAGAATCTCCTCAGCATAGCATTGTAAGGACATCGGTGGAACATGCCCCACTGGTTTCAGGCTGTCGCATTGGTTTATTCCATACTCTAGGTCTGTGATTTCAGTCATACTTTCTGATAACATTCTTTGCATCTTGTCTCCAGCATAATTCCTTGTTTCTAATGTGATAGACAACCTATAAATGATTTTAATGTGATTTGTAACAATTAATTCTTTCTAAACATTAAATAAGGCATACATTAGTACAAATATGATATTATAATCTGTCTCTGCTTTATATCTGCACAAAATACCCATGAGTAGCTATATAGTCCACACTAGATATAGCAAAGATGGTAGAAAAAGTGCTCCTGGTAAATTACTTATCTTTTAGAACCACATTGCTTAAAGTTGATAGGCTATTTACTTGTAGATCAAATAATTTTTATAATTCCTACTTTAAAAATACTCCTACTTTATGGATTTAAATGCAAAATTAAAAAAAACTAAAAATTTAGGGCCAGATGAAGCCTATCAGAAGTTTGCTTACATTATGTTGTATTAAGGGAAGTAAAGCAATAGTCATAGGAATTTCCAGCCTCTGATTTTTGAACTATTGCTATTTTTAGAATTTGTTTTTCTCCTTGCCACAGGGGAAAAAATGGTTCTTGCATTATTATCTTAGTAGCATTCAACCCACAAATAAAACTCTAAACCTTAAATTATATAACAATAATATGTAAATTTTCCAACTTACATTTATGAAGTATTTTGTTTCTTAACTTATCCATGATTGTTCTTTTTGATTTGACTTCACATCTAATTTTTGCATATTAGCATTACAATAAAATGTTTGCTGATGTTATAAAGAATTATTTTGTCCAATTCTAAAAAGATATCACAATTATGTTTCAGTACTCCCAGAAATCTGTTGCTTTAAATTATAAAGACTTTAAGAATTTTTTTGCCCCACTGAGAGAAATCAGAACTCTTTGGAAAATATTAATGTATTTTTTTTAATCTTCGTAAGGATCAATCTTTGCTCAACTCCTCTTTCCTTATCCTTTGTATACTGACAAAGGTCTGAGTTTATAAGGCCAAAAAACCTTTTCTTTTAACATTGCATCTATTTTGTTAGTGATACTGTTTTAGAATATATGTTTGAGGCAGGCTGGGTCAGGGAGGCCTCTCAGGGCAGAGATTTCCCTTGTACAGTTTAGTGCACACACTCAGTTAAAAATATTACCTAATGAATATTTGAGTTCTGCTCTCTGCTCATAATCTAATTTCTTGTTTCTTCCAGTTTATTAGATTTTGAAATAATAGTTTTTAAATTATGGTAATGCACCAGGCATAATAGAATGAAAACCAAGGAGAAACAATCCACACCTCTTCTTAGTAGTTTGTGTTCAGAGATTCTACTTGTAATGAAGAGCTTATTGTCTCTTAAAATAAGTTTCAAGTAAAGTCTTTGAGCCAAGTTGTCCCCTTTCTCCTGAGAAATCAGTTAAGGACTATCACATGAATTTGATACTGTAGTTTTTGCCTTTGTGACTGATACTGGAGTAGTTTGTCTATGTTAGCTCTTATTTCCTTCTGCTACCAACCATGTGACTTGGTTTCCACTGCCAAAGAATAGTTTTTTTATTTCCCTGTTATTCCAAGCTAATATCAACCCTGTGATGAAATGAGTAGAAAAACCACTTGGACAGAGATGGGAAGGAGAAGCAGTACAACTAAAATTCTCAAATGATTTAAGTTGGAAATATATAGTTTAATGATACTTCATATTTTTATCACATCTTTTATTATTCATGCTTTGCAATATCCCTTTGAGAAAATGCAGTGAACTCTAATCACAAGTATTTTTTTTAAAATTTGAACTATTTATGAGTTCTTTAATTTATCATATTTTATGCAAGGATTTGGGGTCTTTTAATAAATTATTTGGAGTTGTTTGCATTCATGGAATTTACATGACAAATTTCAGTGAATGCTAATTCAATTCTTAGGAGCCTGATTGGAAATTTCTTGTGAAGTTTGTAACCAGTGTAATAGAGAAAAATTATTGATAAAGAGTATAGACACTTTGGGGCCACATTTTAAAACTATAACATCCTTAACCTTGAATTCTGCCTCATTTTCTCCTCTTCTGCCACTGAACCAAATGATGTAAATATCAGGAAATCAAAATGCAAAACAGTGAAAAACATTTGTCTATATTGAGTACACATGTGCTAGTTAATTTCACTTAGACACTTTCCTGTGGTGATATCTGAAGCACTATGGCTATTTTAAAAACCATTCTAACATTATAAGAATTGCCCAGAAAAGACCTTTTAAGCCATCTAATTCAACGACCTCATTTGTGATGGGGGATAGAGAGGTAATTAAAATGTAAATTCCTTCTGGACTTTTCTTAGTAGTTCCTTAATAAAAGTTGTTAGGTTTTATCTGTAAATAAACCACATTGAGTTATATTCTACAAATCCAGAGGCATGTACCTATTTTCAGCCTCCCACTATTTGTTCCAAAATTATTACTGTGTTTAATCTGATTATCATATACCTAAGAATATTCATCAATGCTATTTCCTTTTTGATGATGAGAAAGTGATAGCTGCTTAGGGTGATAGCCCTTATGCTTTGTTAATGTGTTGACAAGACACTTTCCAAAACTGTTTTGGTGTTCATTTTGCAGTTCCAAAAATATTTGTTAAAACTAATAGCTTTAAACATATTCTTACCATTGAGCTTTTATTTCAGTATGTTTCAGTAAGAATCTGAAATATATTTGACAACTTTTTCCTTGAAGGCTTTATGCTTGATACGTCTTGCCTGGAGGAGGCTTAGGTATCTAGCTAAGTATTGACTTTGCTCTTTGTTTGGGTTTGCCCTCCTGATTCAAGGTCAAAGCCTTCCTATTTTCCTGTTACTCTCTAGGGTATGCCTGTCCTTTTAGTCACCCAGGGTCATTTTCTGTCCTTACTCTTTGCCTATTTCTTCAGTGATAGAATGGGGATAATAAGGACTCTTACCTTCCTGAATTGTAATGAGAATCAAATGAGATAGTACTGGTAAAGCACTTAGCACAGAGCCAGCCTATGAAGATGCTTAATAAATGCTTGTTTCTTCCATTCCTTTGATCCATTCCTTCCTTCCTTCCCTCCCCCTACTTCCAATAATCTTTTAGATTACATTCTTGTCTGATGCCTGCCTGATTGATCTACTCTCTCATAAGCTGGGGCTTTTGTTTTGTGTGGAACCTGGGAGCTTTTAGTGGAAGAACACCCTTCTCAATGTAAATCTGCAACTGCTTTGCCTTTGACTTTCTTAGAGTTGCTTGTAGTGTAGGCATCACTGCGAGTCTAAGTGACTTGCCTAGGACAACTATCTGCGTGTAGCAGAAATGAGATTGAATCCTCCAGGTCTTCTAAACTCTAAAGCTGACTCTATCCACTTCACCACTGTGCCTCTGACTCTTCAGAATATTCATATACTGTAGAGGCATTAATGAGAATTAATGGGCGCGCCGGAAGATGGTAATAATCTTAACAAATGCTAACCTTTCTTCCCTAGCTTAAAGTGTGCAGTTATTAGCAGTACAGTAGCTGGCTTGTGAATAATGTGCCTTCAGTATGGTATATTTATGTCTTTAAAGCAAAATCTCTTTTATCTAAGGAATGTTCCATTAGAGGGCCTACTGGCACCAAATGACTCTCTTACCATCCCTGCCCACTCCCCAAAGCTTTTCTTACCCGTTCTTCCCCTCTACTGTTAAGAGGGTCTGCTACTTACCCCTCCCATTGCCTGCTGTTCCCCATCTGCTTCTCTTGTTAATGTGATCCTTGTCCAATATGAGTGCTATAAAGCAATCTCTTCTTCCATTTTTTCTTCCTTGCTTTTCCTGGTTTCCTACCAATCCTTCCTCTGTCTCCTTATTCTAGTCTCTGATTAAGCACTTACATTCAAGATAAGACCTAAAAAAGAAGTTGCTTTTTGTTTTTGCTAATAATAATTCACATTTATAAAGAGCTCTAAGTTTTACAAAACTTTTTTCACAGCAAACCTATGATTTAAGTAATATAAGTATTCTTCTCATTTTACAGATGAGGAAAGTGAGACTTTGAGAAGTTAACTGGCTTGACCATGATCACATCAATAAATAGTCTCAAGTTATCCTGTCTTTTCTTACAAGCATTGCAACATTTTCTTTGACTTTTCCTCGCAAATGTACCATCCTTCAGGTGCATTCTATGTTAAATGATGTTTGTGGACTAATCCGGCAACCTAACTTCTTTGTGTATATCACATTATTCCTGTGGGAAAATATATTCTTTGTATCAGACAACTGACTGAAGTGTGAAAGTTAGAGATTGACTATGTATAATAAATCAATGTACGTCCAACTCACTGAAAGTATTTCCTTTTTCACAAAGAAATAAAGTCTCTGTGCTTGTATATATCTTAGGTTAGTTTTGAGTGTCACTTTTTAAAGTGAAGTTAACATCTACCATTAGCATCTCTTTCAAACTCATTTTAGATAGCAGGGACCAAACTTGTCAAGGAAAATTATCTTTTAAACTAAGTACAAAACCTGTTGGATCTGTGAAAGTGAATGAGGATCCAAAATAGCAGTTTCCGCCAGAGGAAGATTGTGTTCAAATCAATTCAATCTAGTAAACATTTATTGAGCCCCTGACTGTGACCCCATTTGGGGTTTTCTTAGCAAAGATACTGGAGTGGTTTGCATTTCCTTCTCCAGCTCATTTTACAGATGAAAAACTGAGGCAGACAGGGTTGAGTGACTTGCCCAGGGTCACACAGTTAGTACATGTTTGAGGTCAGATTTGGATTCAGGAAGAGGAGTCTTCCTAACTCCAGGCCTGGCTTCTATCCACTGTACCACCTAACTGCCTCATGCATTACTTTGTAATGGAAACAATAATAAACAAAGGAACTTGCACTCTACCTAGTGCCCCAGGATCTTCCTTATAATCACACTCAGCTGACTCAGTGAATAAAATGCTTGACCTGGAGTCTGGAAGACTATTTGAGTTCAAATCCAGCCTCTTTGTGATCCTGGACCTCTGTCTGCCTCAGTTTTCTGATCTGTAAAATGAAGATAATAACAGTATGCACTTCCCAGAGTTGTTGTGGGGGTCAAATGAAACAATATTGATAAAGTGCTTTACAATCCTTAGATGTTAGCTTTTATTAATGCCAGTTACAATCAAATCCATTCATGACCATAGCTGCGTTTTTGTTGTGATGTTATATACTTTGATGACAGTATCAGAGGATAGAGGAAAGGGAAAAAATAAGAGATGTTTCAGAGTGAAATGTTCACTTGTGTTTATTTAACTCATATTATTATTGGTGATATTAAAGTTCTACTAAACTGAAGGCTCTGCTACTCTCTCACCCCAGAGTGGGTTCTTCTAAGCTATGCCAGAAGAACAAGGAGAAACCAGGGCAGCTCCTACCATAGCCTTGCCTGCCCACACAGTGCCTCTGCAATGGGAGAAGGATGAGCCCTGGGCAGAAATTTGTATTTGAGAAAGCACTGAAAAGTCATGGCAGGGCTCTGAAGAGTGAAGTGGTGGTAGAACTGGTTTAAATATAACTGCTATTAAGTGATTACTTTTGGAATTGAACCACCTAGAGCCTGGTTATATTGCAGTAAGTTTGCCTGGTATATTCCTATGGTGTATAGCCTACAGCTAAACCCCTCAAGGAAGGGAAAGGAGCCCTGCAACCCAGGAGTGCTTTACCAAAAGCTTTAGCTCACACTTTCGTCTGCAACAGCAACTCATTGAGCGCTACAGTGAAGCTGCCCTGGGCTTCACCCTCCCTTTTGAAATAGCTCCTGCCAAGATTAGATGTTTGAGGGAAGTGGCCGGAGAGTTTTTTTATTGTTTTAGGCTTCTGGACAGTCCAACAACCTAGGGACTCGAATGCTTGGACCCTATCTTTAGGTCCCCATGGTGACAGAGTGAGCCTTTAATTCCATGGCTGGGCTAAAATTGTTAATGTGATTAGCTCTGCTATTTCCTGCTAGCAGTATTCATTTCAATGTCATGCCATGGTGGTTTGACTTAAGTCTTACTCTGAATAAAGAAATCACTGGCCCTCCTCATTTTATTTTCTCCTAACTGCTGTTGAATTCCAGTTGCCTCCCCAAACCCCACAAGCTTGGTTGACTGTTTGAAATGACAAGTAGCAAAGTGCTCACTTGAAAGAATGAGTAACTCAAGTCTAGCCCAGAAAACAGAAGATAGCTCTTTCAATGAGCACTCTGATTTGAAGACTACCAGTTGGAAAGGGTTTATCTTGAGTACTTATCTCCTGAGGTTTATTATCATAAGGCTCAAATGACATGATAAATATAAAGAGCTTTGTAAATCTTAAGGCACTATCTAAAGTGAGTTGTCAGTCATTTTGGTGTTGTGACTAGGGTGCTGGACTTGAAGACGAGAAGATAGAGACACCCCTAAGGTCTTGTCATCCCTCAAGAGGTTGTAGGACTGCAATGCTTTCACCCTCCTCTCTGCTTCACTTTCCTCCTTTGTAAAATGGGCAGGTTGGACTTAGAAGCCTCCAAGGTTTTTTCTTGATCTAAATCTGTGATCTTGTGTTGAGCATATACATTGTCAGCAAGTATTTGTTAAAGGCCTACTATAAGCCTACTAACTAGTATGGTAGCATTGAAGGAAATGGTGATTTAAGATATCTCTAGGGTACAGTAGTGTGTCTATCCATGACTGTCTAAAAGATAGTCTTTTGGGCCTGTGATTAAAGCAGGGGACAGACTACAGAGGCCCACAAATTTCAGGCAAAAAAAAATTTATTTCCCCTGAAACTTTCTAATTTTGTGGGCTTAACAACCATCTTAAAAGAACTTTTTATTTTCTTCTCAGGTGTTTGGGTTTCCATTGAGGAGCACAAATCCATTTTCTAGATTATATGATAGGTAGGCATTATCCTGCATTTAACTCTCATTTTTCACTATTAGGTCAGATTAACTCTAGAGTTTGCCACAACTCAGAAGACTAAATTTGACAGGAGAAGAGTTGGGAGAGAATATTTTATTGTGAATTAGGAAATTTGAGCGAGTCCTAGCTTTACTGAGAGGCTGATTGTAACAAGACAAATCACTTGTTCTCTCTGTACCTCCTTTTACTCATCTATAAAGTGTGGGAGATAACCTCCAATTCCCCTTTCAGTTATAAAATTTTCTGGTTGTCTTAGAATATAAATAGCATAAGGTGTGGTGTCCAACCACACTCTAATGTAAAGGCCTTCTTATATAAAGATGGTACTGCAGGTCTGCTTCCTGCCTCCACCCTATGATAGGCCATTTAAATTGGTTCATGCCCACAGGCATCCTCAGATTTATTTGTAACCAAAGGCCCCACCCCTCAGCCAGACTACCTGGTTAACTGGTATGTATGGGGATTCTTGCCTGTATTAGAACTGTGCTTGAGTTAACCCTTTCCAAAGCATACCTCTGAGATGTTTTGATTTACCTGTATTTTCTTACCTCATCTATTTTTGCTAGCATTTTTTACTTGAAAGGAAAAATCATAGAATTATAGGTTTAGAGCTGGAAGGAACCTTGGAAGTCATCTAGTCTTCGTCTTAAAGAAGAGAAGGCTGAGGCGGAGCCAAGATGGCGGAGTAGAAAGACGCACATACACATAGCTCCGAACCCACAACCCATAGAACATCTGTAAAAAGGAACTCACGGCGAATTCTGGACCAATAGAGGCCACAGAACAGTGGAGCGAAGGAGATTTCTGTTCCAGAGGGACCTGCAAACTTCTTGCAAAAGGTTCTTCGTGCTGCGGACTGGGCACCGGGACTGGGAGCAAAGCACAGCCCTGCCGCGCCTGCAGCACTGAGACGAGCAGATCTGAGCGGGCTTCAGGGATGGGATCTCCAGCGGCCACGTGGGTCCCTCCACCCACAGGTGACGGGGTCGGTGAGAGGGTCTCTTTGGCGGGTCGAGAGGGGAGTGGGGTGCCCCCATAACTCAGGCCCCCTCAGGAGGCAGCAGCAGACCAGGGCTCCCCAAGCAGGCAGGAGCCTGGATCCATTGTTGAAAGTCTCTGCATAAACCCCCTGAGGGAACTGAGCCCAAGAGGGGGCCCTGCCCCTACCTGAGCACCTGAACTTAATCTCACACTGAATAGCAGCCCTGCCCCCGCGGAAGCCCTGAGGCTGGGAAGCAGCATTTGAATCTCAGACCCCAAGCGCTGGCTGGGAAGATCAGGAGACGAGGTGGGTGTGAGGAGAATATTCAGAGGTCAAGTCACTGGCTGGGAAAATGCCCAGAAAAGGGAAAAGAAATAAGACTATAGAAGGTTATTTTCTTGGTGAACAGGCATTTCCTCCCTTCCTTTCTGATGAGGAAGAACAATGCTTACCATCAGGCAAAGACACAGAAGTCAAGGCTTCTGTATCCCAGCCCACTCAATGGGCTCAGGCCATGGAAGAGCTCAAAAAGAATTTTGAAAATCAAGTTAGAGAGGTGGAGGAAAAGCTGGGAAGAGAAATGAGAGACATGCAGTCAAAGCATGAACAGCAGGTCAGCACCCTGCTAAAGGAGACCCAAAAAAATGCTGAAGAAAATAACACCTTGAAAAATAGGCTAACTCAATTGGCAAAAGAGGTTCAAAAAGCCAATGAGGAGAAGAATGCTTTCAAAAGCAGAATTAGCCAAATGGAAAAGGAGATTCAAAAGCTCACTGAAGAAAATAGTTCTTTAAAAATTAGAATGGAACAGATGGAGGCTAATGACTTTATGAGAAACCAAGACATGACAAAACAAAACCAAAAGAATGAGAAAATGGAAGACAATGTGAAATATCTCATTGGAAAAACAACTGACCTGGCAAATAGATCCAGGAGAGACAATTTAAAAATTATGGGACTACCTGAAAGCCATGATCAAAAAAAGAGCCTAGACATCATCTTTCATGAAATTATCAAGGAAAACTGCCCTGAGATTCTAGAACCAGAGGGCAAAATAAATATTCAAGGAATCCACAGAACACCGCCTGAAAGAGATCCAAAAAGAGAAACTCCTAGGAACATTGTGGCCAAATTCCAGAGTTCCCAGGTCAAGGAGAAAATATTGCAAGCAGCTAGAAAGAAACAATTCAAGTATTGTGGAAATACAATCAGAATAACACAAGATCTAGCAGCTTCTACATTAAGGGATCGAAGGGCATGGAATAGGATATTCCAGAGGTCAAAGGAACTAGGACTAAAACCAAGAATCACCTACCCAGCAAAACTGAGTATAATACTTCAGGGGAAAAATTGGTCTTTCAATGAAATAGTGGACTTTCAAGCATTCTTGATGAAAAGACCAGAGCTGAAAAGAAAATTTGACTTTCAAACACAAGAATGAAGAGAAGCATGAAAAGGTGAACAGCAAAGAGAAGTCATAAGGGACTTACTAAAGTTGAACTGTTTACATTCCTACATGGAAAGACAATATTTGTAACTCTTGAAACTTTTCAGTATCTGGGTACTGGGTGGGATTACACACACGCACACACATGCACATGCACACGCACACACACGTAAAGACAGAGTGCACAGAGTGAGTTGAAGAGGATGGGATCATATCTTAAAAAAATAAAATCAAGCAGTGGGAGAGAAATATATTGGGAGGAGAAAAGGAGAAATGGAATGGGGCAAATTATCTCTCATAAAAGAGGCAAACAAAAGACTTATTAGTGGAGGGATAAAGAGGGGAGGTGAGAGAAAAACATGAAGTTTACTCTCATCACATTCCACTAAAGGAAAGAATAAAATGCACACTCATTTTGGTATGAAAACCTATCTTACAATACAGGAAAGTGGAGGATAAGGGGATAAGCAGGGTGGGGGGGATGATGAAGGGAGGGCATGGGGAGGAGGCAGCAATTTGAGGTCGACACTCATGGGGAGGGACAGGATCAAAAGAGAATAGAAGTAATGGGGACAGGATAGGATGGAGGGAAATATAGTTAGTCTTATACAACACAACTATTAGGGAAGTCATTTGCAAAACTACACAGATTTGGCCTATATTGAATTGCTTGCCTTCGAAAGGGAAGGAGTGGGGAGGGAGGGAGGTAAAGAAGTTGGAACTCATAAAGTGTTAGGACAACTGTCGAGTAATGTTTTTGCCACTAGGAAATAAGAAATACAGGTAAAGGGGTATAGAAAGTTATCTGGCCCTACAGGACAAAAGAGAAGATGGAGACAAGGGCAGAGAGGGATGATAGAAGAGAGAGCAGATTGGTTATAGGGGCAATTAGAATGCTTGGTGTTTGGCGGGGGGAAGGGGATAAAAGGGGAGAAAACTTGGAACCCAAAATTTTGTTAAAATGAATGTCAAATAAATAAATGAATGAATGAATGAATGAATGAATGAATGAAAAGATGAAGAGAAGGCTGAGATCCAGGAAAAAGAGATTTGCCAAGGGAACAGACAGGACTCAGTAGTAGAACAAGAAATGAAACCCAGGCCTTTGGAGTTCAGACTTGGTGCCTTTTCCATTGTACTGCCATGGCAGTAACCAGAGTAGACAGTAGCTAGAAATGACAAGTGGGAAAAGCCCTCTGTGGCAAGTTCTGATGTCTTAAAAAATCACAGGTGTATCAAGGGTTGCAGGTCATTGGGAAATCATGCTCTTTTATTCATTTGCCAGAGAAACAGCAGAACATTGATTGAGACAAAATAAAAGGACACAGAGCTGGAATACATTAAAATTAAGGACTTTATTCTATATAGACGTTAAATTACCTATACATATGCTACTACAATTTAATACTTTTATAGATGCTTCCTGGGCTAATGGTTTGGCTAATTCTGAGAGAGGAGCTAAGTCAGTCATTTTGGCAGCTTCTTTGATTGCCTGAAAGTGAAGAAAATTGGTAATGGCTACCCACCGTTACAAGTATTTGTGCTGTGCTTTTTGGGGATAATTTCTTACAGCAGATTTTTTTCCACAATTTATTCTTGTCTGCTAAGAAGCAACCTGCCATAGTGGATAAAGGAGATAGGAAGACCTGGATTTAAATCCTGCATTTTCCACTTAGTAACCATGGGCCAGTCACTTGGCCTCTTAAATCTTTATGCAGCTCTTTAAGACTGCAAGGTAGGATGCTTGCCAATTGAGTTTTCATTGGTGAAGGCAGTATATTGTTGTTTTACAGTCATGTCTGACTTTCTGTGATCCCATTTGAGATTTTCTTGGCAAAAAATACTACAGTGGTTTGCCATTTTCTTCTCCAGCTCATTTTACAGATGAGGAAACTGAGACAAACCATGTTAAGTGACTTGGCCAGAGTCACACAGCTAATGAGTATCTGAGGCAGACTTGAACCATGTAAGATGAGTCTTCCTGACTTCAGGCCCAATAGTCTATCCACTGCTCCATCTACTTGCTCTTGGCCACCTAGCAGACCTAGGTAATACATTGATTCTATTTCAGGAGTTCTGTAACTGAAGAAATCACACATCCAGACCAAAAAAAAAAAAAAACCAAACCAAAAAACTTCTGGCTAATTGCAGCATTTCTTTCCTGTCCAGTGTAACAGAGTAGACTTTAATGTACTAAATTAATTAATTTGTTTTTCATACACACAGAAATTATTATCAATTTGTCATAACTAATTGCTTTGGTACTCTAATATGTCCATGGATTCATCCATGTGAGTATTCCAACAATGCACATGACATGACTTACTATTCATAACTTATCCTTTGCAATTTAGGGACTATGTTCTTCCTTAAGTTTTCTATTGAGAACCTTCCTTTAGTTCTTTTGACCTTATGAGGATACTAATGGATCACTTGGGCATCACTCATCTGTCATTAATACAAAGTGACCAGCCCACCTTAATCATACATTTCTTTGATGACATC
Organism: Notamacropus eugenii; assembly: GCF_028372415.1. Taxonomy (NCBI): domain Eukaryota; kingdom Metazoa; phylum Chordata; class Mammalia; order Diprotodontia; family Macropodidae; genus Notamacropus; species Notamacropus eugenii. Next base: position 297,561,443 of record NC_092877.1, on the reverse strand, counting down.
GTTTACACTGCTTCTCTTTTGTAATTTCTTGTTTGTAACATGTTGCTGCCTGCTCAAGCCCACCCCCTACTACCTTCCTTGGCTTCCTTTAATTCCAAACTAAATTCTCATCTTTTACAGGAAACCTTTCCCAATCTCTTTTAATTCTGTGCTTTCACTTTTAAAATTATTTTCTATTCATCCTGTATGTGGCTTGTTTTGTATAGCTTTGTTAGTATGTTGTCTACCAATTAGATCATAAGCCCTTTGAAGATATGACCTATCTTTTGCCTCTTTGTGACCCCTATGGCTTAGCACAGTGCATGGCACATATTAGGTGCTTAATAAATGTTTATTGATTGATTAGTTAGTTCTGTGATTTAGGACTATGTTGTTAGAATCCATATATAGGCCAAACCAAAGGCTGCCCTGTTCTTGATGATGAAAATAGTTTGTTACAAAAATCTTTGCAAACTTTTCCATCTGTTTTGTTGTCTTTCCCATTTTATCCTTAAATATCCTTGGATTGAGTTGAGTCTCTCACCAAACTTTTTTTAAACTGAGTTTTCCCTCAGGCTTTAAGCTATTTTATGAAATGATACTTCTTATAATTTTCCAGAGTCGTCCTCCATATAGTTTTGTGAGTTTACATTCTAAGTCCTTTTGAGTATATCCAAAGTATTACCCAGTGAAAATGTTGGCTTACTATATCTTCTTAATGGGAAGTACAGGACTTGGAAACTCCAAATAAACATGAAGTTTGAATACGGTTTCATGTACTTATGATGCTGTTGGACTCAACCAAGAGTCTGTGGGAAGCAGATTGGTGAGGTAGAAAGATGGCTGGATTTGCAATAAGAAAATCAAGGCTCAACTCCCAGTTCTGCTTCTTTTTACTTAGGTGACATTGGTCAAGTCACTTCCCCTCTGTGGGCCTCAGTTTTCTCATCTGTAAAATAAGGATTAGATTAGGTGACCTTTAAGGTCCATTTTGTATGTGGACTGCTCTTTTTCTGTCAATTAAATAGTAAAGACTGAAAGAAGATGAATATTTTTATCGTTGAAAAATGAGTTCTGTGATGGAAATCTTACAGCTTTTAAAAAAAGCCCTTTTTTCCTAATTATGGACTATCTGAAATTTTTCCTATGCTTTTATATAAATATCTGAATTTTTAAAATAAGGATTTCTAGAAATATGTTTCTAAGTTTTATTTTGAGGCTTTCATATCCCTTCTTTGCTTTCACTTCTAAGTCTCTTTGCTCTCCCTCCCACCTTCTGAAGTCAATCAGGAACAATGTAAAGAATACCAGTCTTGGAATGAGGAGATCTAAGCTTTAGGTATGTGATCTTGAATGATTCACTTCAACTCTCTGAGTTTGTTTCCTCATTGATAAGGTGAAAGAATAATATTTACACTATCTATCTCACAAGGTATTTATTAGGGAGTGAGTTTTTAGCAGAGGGTGAATGATTTTTTTTTTTTTTTAGCAGGGATGTTTTGGAGAAGACTCATGTTCTCCCAGTGGAAGTTAACCTAAATAACCTCCAACTGAAATTCTTTCAATGGACATTCTATGATCTTACTGTAAAACAGATTTTGAGTTGGAAGGGACTTCTGTGATTATCTGGTTTCTTTCATTTTCGAAATACAGAACTGGAGTCCAAAAAGGCAAATGACTTGCCCCAAATCACACAGGTAGTAATTGGAAGAGCCAGAATCTCAGGCCTGCTTCCCTAGTTCTAAATCCTGTCAGCCATTTGAAACTAAGAAAGCACTTGCCCAGTGGAAGTGATGCAGATGGTGGTTAGGCTCTTGAGCTAGCATTCAAAAACCTTTTTAATCCCATTGTAATCTCTTTGAGGGCAAGAACCATGTCCGACTCGTACCTCATATTGGTCTGATCAGCCACAGTCAGACATGTTGTGCATTGACTCTGACGTAGTGATGTCATTTTGGCCCTCTTTGAGTATGAAGGACAGACAACCTCCTTCAGTGCTTATACAGTCTTACACATAGTGGATTCTTAATAAATGTTGTTTGAATGAATGAAAACTTGTTTCAGGCTCATTTAATCCACCTATGAATTTGGAAAGTATAAGCAAAAATAAAGGTTGTAAAGCTGGAATTTTAATCAATTAAGGTTTTTTTCATTTAATTGCTGTTTTCCTTGGCAACAAATAAATTAGAATTCACACATCTGTGGGCTTCATTATGAATGGCAATTGCATAATGCAGGATTTTTAAAAATTCTTTTGCATATAATAGGCACACACATATTTTAGATTGATTGCTACTAGAAATCACCTGAGCCCTTTAAAAACTAATTTAGAAAATATAGGTCCACACAGATAGTTTTATCTGAAAGCTCTGGATCAACTTGAAATATTACTAGTGCTTCCTCAGTACTGGAGCTTTTCTATACCCCACCTATGACTCTATTGCACATTTGTGGTTTGTTCTTATGATTTACAAAGCAGTTTCAGTTACTTTTTATGTTAGTCACTGAATTCATGCATTTAGAAATAAAGGCAGAGGCTGATCTGTAGAGCTATTGTGTCCGAGAGAGCTATAGAGAGAGATTAGGTTATGATTTATCAATCCTTTTTTCTTTTTTTCTGAGATGATAGTCATCTGGGATACAACCTAGCCACAGAGCTGAGTTCCACCCTTGGCATGGGGGGGTGGGGGGGGGTGGAATGTTGTATATTTCATAAGCAGTGGCTGTATCTGATTAGATCACTTCCTTAGAGCACTAGGCTGAGTTGAGGATATGGAGGCAATTCTCAGTGGGCTGGTTAACATAGCCTTAACCTTAGTCTGGGTCACCAAAAGGACTCTGAGTCTTCTGTGTCTCAGTGGGCTTGTCCCATCTGTGGGGGCTTCTCATACATAAAAACTTTAGGTTGCACACATGTTTGGAGACAGGTAACGCTTGTCTTCAGTGGAGGAACACCCCTTCTGTTATTTTCACGAATTCCCTCTTTGCTTCTCATTCTGTTCAGGTCTCTCAGGCCCAGCCTAACTTTCCTTCCTCCTAGAAAATTACCTCTTTTCTATGGGACCATATAAAGGTCTTCCAGTTCAGTTTGTCTGACTTTTCCCATATACATCCTTGTCACCACATCCTTCATGCAAAATTTATGTGAGTCTTTACCCTACATGTCTCAAAAGAATACTCATCTTACAATTGCTTTGCATTTATTTATTGTATTTATTTCCCTCTTGCTATTACTTTGTATTTATGTGCATGAATATTGTATTCCATTTATCTCCAGTGGAATATAAGCCTTGTGAAATCAAGGCTTTTCACTTTTGTCTTTGTACCCTCTCCAGCACCAAGCACAGTATCTATCCACACTAAGAGATTCCTATGCTTATGAAATCTACCATGTGCTCCGTCTCTGTGCTCACTCTGCCCCCAGGCTCTTCATCTATTCTGTCCTACCTCTTCCAGAGCATGGTATCATCAGCACTTACTCACAACTACCTTTCTAGGCAACTAGGACTAAAAGTAGTTAGTATTTACATAGCACTTTCAAGTGCTTCATGTCTTACTTTATCTTCACAGTCACCCTGGGAATTAGGTGTTCTTATCATCTCCATTTTATAGAGGAGGAAACTGGGGTAGGCAGAGATTAAAGAGATTTGTCCAGGGTCACATAGCTAGTAAGTGTCTGAGGTCAGTTTGAACTTGCATCTTCCTGACAGCAGGTACAGAGCTCTGTCAACTGCACCATCCAGTTGTCTAGACTCATAAGTTGAGATTTAGACAGGGCTGGCAAGTATGAGACCCTGATCTGCTGTCCTGAGGTTTATCACTCTTTATACGCCCTAATGTTACTCCCCTGTGTTGGCATTCTTGCTGAGGGAACTCCTCACCTGTATTTATGGGACTCAGTCCACCAGGTGGCAGAAAAATCACATCTTTATCTGTTTCAGAGGGAGCACCCTCCAGAGACAGAGTGAAGGAGTCCAGCTCTTTCTTGGGACACTTCACAGCACACTGATCTGAATTTATTGAACTGAAATTTGGAAGTTGTTCTCATACTCTGGGACGTATTTCATCCAAGGCAGGTGTCCCGAACTAATTGAGGGCAGCTAAGTATCTCTTAAACTAGATGAGTGAGGAGATGCTTCTGCTGGCCTTCTGACTTTCTAGTCAGAAGAAAATTTTTCTTCCTAGAGAAAACAAAGATAAAATAGTACAGAATTTTTATTTAAAAATTGTCCATTATCATCTTCGCATTGACATCAGAGGTCCCTCTATTTCTTGAATAACCTTTAATATTTCATTTTTAAAAAAATTTAAATAATATGTATTTTTCCAATTACATATAAAGATAATTTTAAAACTAATTTAAAGATTTTTTTTTTGAGTTCCATATTTTCTCCTTCCCTCCTAATCTTTCCCTTCCCTGAGACACTAAGCAATTTGATGTAGGTTATGTATGTGCAACCATGCAAAACATTTCCTTGTTGGTCATGTTATGGAAGAAGACACAGACCCAAAGGAGAAAAAATGAAAAAAAAGTGAAAAATAGTATGCTTTGATCTGCATTCAGACTCCATCAATTCTTTCTTTGGAGGTAGATAGCATTTTTCATCATGAGTCCTTTGGAATTGTTTTGGGTACAAGACAGTAATTGTATTGCTGAAAATAGCTAAGTCATTCACAGTTGATCATCATACAATATTGCTGTTTCTGCGAACAGTGTCCTCCTAATTCTACTCACTTCACTTTTCATCAATTTGTGTAAGTCTTTCCAGGTTTTTCTGAAATTAGCCTGCTTGTCATTTCTTATAGCATAGTAGTATCCTATTACAATCATATAATGCAACTTGTTCAGCCATTCTCCAACTGCTGGGCATTTCCTCAATTTCCAATTTTTTGCCACTACAGAAAGATCTGCTATAACTATTTTTGTTCAAATAGATCCTTTTCCCTTTTTTAAAAAAGTATTTTTACCTAAAACATCCCCAAAGGAGTCTTGATACAAAATGCCATTCACATCCAGAGAAAGAACTATGGAATGAGAACACAGAACGAAGCAGACTATTTTCTCTTGTGTTATGTTTTGTTTTGGTTTGATTTTTCCCATTCGTTTTAATTCTTCTGTGCAACATGACTAATGTGAAAATGTGTTTAATAGGAATGTATATGTAGAACCCCTATAAGGTTGCATGATGTCTCAGGGAGGGAGGGGAGAGGGAGGAGAAAATTTAAGATTTATGGAAATGATTGTTGAAAATTGAAAAGAAATAAATTAATTTTTAAAAATAAGAAATTTAAAAAAATCTTTGAGTATTGTTGAGTGAAAGAGTATGCATAATGCATAGTTTTATAGCTCATTGGGCCTAGTTTTAAATTGTTCTCCATAATGATTGGACCAGATTATTTGTCTACCAGCAGTTCATTAGTGTACCTGTTTTGCCCTCATCTTCTCCAGCATTTGTCATGTCTTATAGATGTGAGGTGGTACCTCAGAATTGTTTTAATTTGCTCTCAATTGTCATTTAGAGCATTTTTTCATATGACTAAAGATATCCTTTGACGATTTATCAGTTGGGGAATTCAGATTAATATTTAATTAAAATTGTATCATCCATACTAAACTAACCTTTCAAAAGCACTTTTTAAATCATGTCCTTTCCCTGTTTACAATTCTACATATGAAAAGTAAAACTCCTTATCCTGGCATTTTACAATCTGACCCCAGCCTGCCATTCCAGCCTTTATTTCCGCAGTATGTAACCTACATTATACTCAGTCTGATTAATTAGAAGTCCCAAACACATTGTGCTTTCCCTTAGTACCATTGTGTATGCCGTTTTTTCTGTCCAGAATTTAACATCCTTTCTCCCACCCTAATCCCTGGTATTTACCTTTATCCAACAAAATTCAGACAAAATACCACCTCCTCAAGAAGCCTTTACTATTCACCTGTTACCATGTTAACTGTGTTGGTATCACTTGTGACATGTTTTTTTTAAATTTATAGATATACCTCATAAATGGTTATCCCAACTAATGTTGTTTAACAGTTAACATCTTCAGTGCTGAAAGAGACGGTCAGTTGAGATAAACTTGTTCTAAATTAGTCCTTCCTACTAGGCAGGAAAGACTCGCTACACTGTTGTCCTAGATTTCTTGTCTGACTCAGGCAGATTTATTCTATAGCAGTAGTGTGAAATTCATATAGAAAAGGAACCTCACAGGGGTCATGTTGACTTTAAAAAAACCACAGATGAACATTATCTATGTTGTTAAACATTTCCCAATTAGATTGTAATCTAGTCCAACTTCACTAAGGTGGCATTGACACCTTTGTTTTATAGAACCTTTCCTTGCTCTGATTCCTCTTATTCACCCCGCCAGCCTCTTGATTTGATCCTCGATCCTATCCTTTGCCAAGATAAAGTGACCAGATCCATTTATTTTACGTGTCATCTTTTACATTTGTTTGGTTTTAGGTGATGGCTGATCCAAGAGATATAGCCACGTGAGACCATGTAAAGTGCAGCAGATGTAGCCTTTGACCATTTAGAAACATCCAGCTTTTTAAAAGTTGTGATCTGACCTGTGGGTATGAAAGTAAGGTCACTGGAACCCTTTCTTTCCTGAATGGTTTGATGGCTTTCTTCTCTGACTCAAACCGAAGTACTTGTTCTCTACCAACACCAAAAAGGATTGTGGATGACGCTGCCTCGGAATGCCATCTCTGATTCATTGACACATGAAGAAAACCTCATGAATAGCAATCACAGAGACTCTGAGAGCATCACTGGTGAGTTGATGTGTTTAAGTTCTAGCTAGACCCTACTGGGTAAAATGCTTTTTTTCTGCAGCTTCAAGCATGGATGAGTTCTCACAGCCCTTTTCAATTATACACATCAGAAGAAAACAGCCAAGAAATAGCATCCATTTTAAACTAATGCCGCATTTGTTCATTATCATTTATCAAAAGTGTGCTAACCTATCCTAAGCTATATAGTGAGCTGCTCACAAGGATGGGTCAAATTCCATTAAACACACAGTGAAAAACCTGTGTGTCAAATTTATTTCAAGAAGTTTGATACATTTCCATATCAACAATAAAACAGCAACAAAATGGACAATGCCATGGAGATTATTTGTAATGGAATTTGATAGGTCTTGGTTGTATTTCAAGTTCCTACTTTACCATCTTAAAGAAATGTTATTAAGGCTTAAAGATGGACTGGAGTTTTTAAAAAATTGTGAACTATTTATCTCTTTGATAGTATTAGCCTTTGTAGGTCAGGTAAGGAGAAAATTTGAAACTTGATAGTCCAAATGTGGGAGGATTTATACACAAGTTGTGTTTAACATTATTCATTTCATCTTTAGGTTAATTTAAGCCTAGGCATGAGTGGCTTAACATTCTTATCAATTAAATGGCTTTCCTCAAGTTTGGGATTATTCTTTGCTATGGGCTTTGAATATGTTCTCTTTTATTCTCCTAAGGAATAAAAGACCTAAAGATGAAGGAGTCATTGGCTCTTAAATCTACATCCCAGAGCCAAAGTAACCTAGAGAAAGCTTTATGGTTCCCCCATGAATGCATTGATTCATGGGGTGGGGTGTTTCTACTTGTGTCATTGTGAACTTCCTTTGAGGAAACTCCCAGGTCCATTCACATCTTCTCTGCAACATATAGTCTTAAAGAGTAGACTAAGACACTGAGGAGTTGTGACATGCCCAGCCAGTGTGTCCAAAATGGGGCTTGAACCCAGGTCTTCCCAATTCCCCCAGGCCATTTCCATCCACACTGCTACCCTGCCACTAATCAGAAATGATTACTCTATTTTTCTTTAGGGCATAATATGAAAATACATCAGATTTACATGGTATCTTTTTTCATAAGATGTTTGCTCCAATGAGGATCTCCCTGAAGTTGAGTTGGTGAGCCTGCTAGAAGAACAGCTTCCCCAATACAAGCTACGAGTGGATTCCCTCTTCTTATATGAGAATCAAGACTGGACTCAGTCTCCTCCGCAAAATCAACATGACTCTGATGCCATCTCTCCAGTCCTTGCTGAAGAGACTTTCCGTTATATGAGTGAGTATCACATATTTAGGAACTTCATAAGGATATACACATTACGTATGTATTGTAGATATGATGATGGGTTTTTTTAAGCATACTAAAACTTTGCTACCCAGTATGACCCCAGATTAAAAGGTAGAAAATGGTCTCATTTGAAACATTAAAGTTTGACTCCAGAAAGCCCAAATCATTTTGAATATATAGGTCAGGGAAGGCTAGTTTTCTCTCCCTTTTCATTTCCATCTCATGTTCCTGATTTCCCTCTAGATTGAGTGGAATGGCAGTGAAAGGAATTTATTGTTTCTTACTTGTAGTGATCAAAGTAAGCTGACCTGCCAGTCCCCATATTTAATGCCCCTCTATATCATATGATACTTGGCTCAAACCTAAATTTTTTAACGAAATTCAGGTTATGATTTTAACATCCAGTTATTTTATATTGTTGTTTTAGCAATTATGATAAAACAAGACTTCAGAGATTGATAGAGCAGCAATGGCAAGTAAGCAGCAACCTAGGAGAAAAATTTCCAAAACCTGGTCAGTTGGAGAGAAGAGGTAGGAATAGGTATTGATTGGAGACCCCTCTCTCAAACAGCTCCTTTGGGCAGCTTCTCTTTGCTTTGAGGCTTTTGGAGGAAGCTAATCAATTCCTAATCAAGGCAATTTCGCAAATAGGCCTTATCTCAAGAGAAAATGGGGGAAGCCTCTTATAAATAGGTAGTCCTTGTTCAGGAGTCCCCAGCAGTAGGTGTGGCCAAAAGGCAGTTCAGTTCAGCAACCCTGTACTACCATCAGTAATTATTGGGGGGTTGGGGGGTGTACAGAGACATGAAAGACAAAGTCCTTGTCTTCTTTGGGTTTCTTCTTTACTGTGTAGCCAGAGCCTGTGGTACAGTGGCTCTGTTGGCTCTGTCAACATTTGTTGACCTGGATTCAAATCCTACCTCCAGTTCTAATAATTAAATGATGACCAACATAGGGTACTTTAAGGTTTGTGTGGTGCTTTTGAGGTGTTGTTGCTTCTAATTCTCACAACCTTGTTGGTACCAGGTGCTGTTATTCCTCTGTTGCAGAGGACAATCTGAGGCACATAGTGCTTGAGTGACTTGCCCAGGGTCACACAGCTAGTGAATGTCCAAGTCAGGATTCACACTCAGTTTTACAAGTTCAGCACTCTGACTACTTCATCACCGCCGAGCTAACTGTCTCTTAACTACCTGTATATTCTTGGGTAAATACCTTAGCCTTCTCAGGCATCAATTTCCTTACCTGTAAAATGGGGGTTAAACTGGATGGCCTCTGAGGTCCTTCCCAGCTCTAGACCCCTGTTCCTGTGATAAGCAAATGCAAGAAAATAGATAAACTGCAAAGCCCAAGTGTGGCAAGATCAGAGGCTGGTGGGAACGCACGGACCATGATTATGACCATAATTATGACATAGCCAGGATGGCCTGCTAGTACAGGTTCATAGACCTGTTTTTCTTAAAGGAAAGCAACTTTAAAGGGGTCAACAATCACCTTACTTTAATCAAACACATATAACATGTATCATATGGGGGGGAAAGTCAGTACCCTGAACTTCAGAGAAAACACAAACAGAAATTACAAGCAGAGAAAATAGCACAGATTAACAAACAGGATTTCTAACTGAGAAATGAGCACAGATCAAGACAGATCCAGCTGTCTGACCATTACATACATACACAATTACCAGAGAGAAGCATCAACATCTGGGTTTTGGAGGGGAGAGGGGTAGCCTTAATGGCTATCCAGAGTTGCGTCTGGCCAAATCACAGGAACTTTCTTCCAATGAGTGAACTCTGAAGCAAAATGCTAACCTCAGAATATATAGAGAGCCAGAAGGCATCACAACCTAGGTGCTTCAGTGCCTAATTATCAAAAGGTGGGAAAGTTGTCTAGCAAGCAAACCTCCCCAGAAGCAAACTTTCCCTTAATGGGCTCCACCTGAGGCCTATTAATGTGGCATTGGGAGGGGAAAGGTCTTTAACTTCCATTAACATTACACCCTCATGATAGGAAAGTCAACCTTGACTTCCTCACTTTGTGTACTCAGGGCTAACCCTGGCCCTAGGGTGCTGTTGTAGCCAAAAGAAGTAAAGACTACTCCTGAACCCCAGTGACAGGGTCCCTCAACCTCCCCCTCACCCCCAGTGACCCTCAGTAGAGCTGCCTTAGCCTGCTTGCAGCTCACATAAAGGAGGAGGCTCTGTTTTTCTCCATTCCCAAGACTGCCAGCAAAGCCATTGATATGTCTCCAGAGAACCCCCTGGGGTAGGGAGGGTGGGGGGAATCTAGTAGCATGAATACACAGAAGGAGAAAGACAATACAGTACCCATCTGGTTGTGCTGAGCAGTAGCTTGACCTATTGAAAGAGGCTGCCACCATTGATATCACTCAGCAGCCAGCCCCACTAAGAGCTTATCAGTGACCCTGCTTCCTCTGAAGACTTGTAGCAGGCCTCCAGGAGAGCTATTTGTGCCAAAAACGCACTTACTTGGGTCCAAGTCTATGCAGAAGAGAAGCTAATAGTGTGTTTGGGGTCCCATGAAAAATGTTCCTGGAAACCTCATTTCTCTTTTTCCTGCTACCTCCTTCCCTTATTGGCTTGTAAACAGCAACTGAAACAGATTACTCATTCTAGAGAAGGAAGAATCACTGAAGGCCAAAGGTTTTTGTATAACTAGGGAGAGGGGCTCCTTGAGGCAGAATGAGATAAGTTCATGTGGAACCTTTGTGCTGTGTACCCCTGACTGAATAACTTAAAGTGGGATTAGAGGAGGGAAACTATGTAAAATGTAATAGCCCTGGGGAGTGTTGGGAAGGAGAGTGGAGATTGAAACTTGGATGTAAATATCATTTAGTGATTTGGGATTAAGGGGAGAAATCTGACCCTGACCTCCATGGAAGGCATCATCTTCAATGTTGAAGGCCAGGTTGGCAGGGCCTAAGAGTTGAATTGATTGTTTTTATTTCTCATACCTGTGATTATTACATGTATGTCTATTTAATTTGTATTCATTTTGGTTTGTCACCCTCCATCAGGAATGTCCATCCATCCTGGGGGTGGGAGGAGGAAAGCAAATACAAGGTAACGTGGGTAGGGAGAGAACAGGTACAACTGGGGGAGAAACTTGGGGGAGTTCAGGAAAAGCTCTGTATGGCTGAGAGGAAAGTAGAGGAGGAAGCAGAGGAAGAGGAGGGATCCCATTTCAGGCATGGGATGTTTATGTGAAGGCACGAAGCTAAGAGATCGGGAACAACTCGTAGTCTCATTTAGCTGGAACAAGGAATGTGTAGAGGGGGAAATGTGAAATACATCTGGAAAAGAAGGTACATTGGAACTGGACTTTAAGAGTAAAGTCATAGCCTTTGTATTTTGGTTTGGAGCCTTTCAAGGTTTTTGAGCGGGGAAGTACCCTGGGGCTACTGTAGTAGGATGTTAGGGATCACAGGAGAGGGAGCTCACCACAGATGACCTCCATTTTCTTGGTAAAACAGGAAGCAAATCCCTATGTTGAAAGAGGAGAAGGAGTGATTGCTATTCTCCATCAAGAGTCCAGACAAGATTAGATGATATGAATTTGTAGTGGATATAGTTGTTGGTATTACATGACTTCCAGCAGAGTGGAGAAGTGTGGAGTAACCCAGGGTTGCAGTTTGATGAGGCATGAGACTGTAGTGGAACAAGAGACTAAGGGAGTCAAAAGTGGAAGACAAAACATAGTTGAACTTGTCAATTATAGGTTGAGGACTGTGAAGGGAAGAAAGCGGTGGGAGGTCAAGAGATCTGTTGAGGACAAATAATGGGTCTAAAGGGAATGAAGCAGAGGGAGAGATGGGAGGATGAGGGCAAGTTGGCATGAAAAGGAAGCTTGTGTACAAAGTACAAGATGGGAGAGCAAGCTGAAGGTTGAGAGATGACCATAACGATCTGAAAAGGGTGACAGGACAAAGTAACCTTCAAAAAACACATGAAGATTGGAATAATTTTAAGGGAAAAAGTTTGTTAGTAATACAACAAAAAGTTTCCAAGGGTTCGGGTCTGGGAACCGTACAGCTGAGTTGAATGAGGACGAGAAATCAAGACTGGTAGCATGGGAAAAGGGTGTTTACCTTGGCAAATCACAGTTCTGACTCATAGAAATTAGAAGAGGAAGACATGGAAGTGTGGTTCCCACCCTTTGGGAACCACATGAACCATGAGGTTAACAAGAAATATTAGAACAAACTCAAAAGATTGAAGGTGGAAAGAAAGAAAATCTAATAGATTTGGTATAAAAAACAGTTGACTTGAAAAATAGGTGAAGAGACAGTTTGAGAAGCAATGGATATCCTGAAAACCATGATTTAAAAAAACAAAACAAAATCTGCTACATTTCAATAAACTATAAATGAAAACTGCCAAGATCAGTGAGAGAGGACAAGGTGAAACAGGGATGAGGGAAAGAGTTAAGAGGAGGAATAATACTGAAGTGAGGAATAAAAGAAAAGAAAAAGAACTGGAATCTAATCAAAGATAATTTATTAAAAGGATTTGTTCTATAAAACTTGGACTCAGTCAAATGGCCACATCCAAGGACCTAGAAGACCACATGTGGCCTCGAGGCCACAGATTCTCCATCCCTGCCTTAGATCACTTCCTAAAGAATTGGAGAATAGCTTAACAAATTGTGGTACGTGAACATAATAGAGTATTATTGCACCATAAGAAATGATAAAAGAGATGATTTCAGGGAATCCTAAGTAGGTATGAACTGACACAGAATGGAGTCAGCAGAACCAGGAGAACAATTTATATGAGGACAGCAATTTTGTAAAGAAAAACAACTTTGAAAGACCAGCTCAGAACAATGCAGTGAACAGCCATGTGTCCATAGGACCTATCATAAAACCTGCTTCCCATACCCACTTCTCAGAGAGGTAATGGACACAGTGGAGAAAGATACAAATTCTGGGCATCGCAACTAAATAGATTTGATTTTGTTTTAACTATGCTTACTTGTTACAGTGGATTTCATTGTTTCTTTTGGTTGATTAGGAGAAGGGGGTTAACACTAGTGATGTCAATAAAAGGGTCTATAGCAAAGGAAAAAAATTTATGCACAGAAAAAAACAGAAACTTGTTCACATTAACAGAACCATGGAAGCAGGATAGTAGAGTGGGTAGAATTTTTTATGTGCTCTTTTAAAAAAAAAATCACATGAAATGGAGATTGATGATTTGATTGAGTATTCTCTCTGTTCTGCTACATGTATGGAAATTCTCTTTTGGTGTTTTAGGTTTCAAATAGGATCATCTTTTTTTATTGTTGTTATTCCACTCTATATATGGAAAAGCTATTGGTAAGGAATTTTTTGTGTGTTTTTGATGTTTGAAATTTAGAATAATAACATCTTTTTTTTAAAGTTTTTCAGAAGTTTGGAATAAAAACATCTTTTATTAAAAAGAACTTTTTGTAATAGTCAAGAGTCCTAATTGAATTTTCATTCTATTTCTCTAAACAGTAAGTGAATATAAAATTGGTTTTCTAATTTGATTCCCCAGATTTTTTTAATTTGAAAGATAAGTGTTTGTGTGAAATCTTTCTTGAACATAAGGTTTTTAGAAAGGATTCTTCTGTTATGAAGAAAATCCAATTTGTTCAATTCTTTGTTTCTGTGAGATTTTTAGTTTGAAAGATTAGATCCCAAACTGTAAATTTTTATATATGCTTTTATTCAGTGCATTTACAGATAAAATATGAACAATGCTTGATTGTGGCTTGGATTTGAACCAGTCTAGGTGGGCCTTTAGGTAGACCCTGAAAAACACTTGATTATACCCAACACTCAGGCATCACACAAGGCAGATGGCAGGAGGAGAAGGGGGGAATCATGACCTTTGTTTGAACTAATGAAGTACAATATCTAAGGACAGAAATGTCTCAAGGTTATGGCAATGAATGGAGTGATTCTTTAAAAAAGAACTTGTTTTCAATATTGATAACTGGCATCTGATAGCACATGAAGCTTGCCAAGGACTCTACACACAGTTATCTCCTTGGAATCTCATAGTGATTCTGTAAGGTGAGTATTTTCAGGTGTTATTATCCCCATTTTACAGATGAGGAAATGGAGTCTTGAAGAATCTAGATAATTTGCCTCTGGTCCTATAGCTGAATCGGAGAGGAGAGAAATCTCATAGGGTTAGCACCTACCTTTTCAGGGCTCCTAGATGGGCTCTCTGCCTACACCGCCTCTCACATCTGAGATCAGTCTCATGATGCACATTGTATCCTCCTCTCTGACTACTCATCAGGTTGTGATGGGTCATATAGGAGGGAAGCCTGTAACATGGAAGAGTAATAGCTTTGTAAGGTTCATTGCCCCTGGTTTGCTTATCTTTAATTTTCCCATGTTCAGGCCCGAGCTGGGGAGGGTGGGGCAGTGTTGACTTCTGTATTGCTTACTAATCTCCCTCCATGTTATCATTAAGCTCCTCCTTTTTTTTCAACTCTCTGAATATGTGTTTATAAGAAAGCCATAACATTAAGTGCACACCGGAGAAGTGACACGGAAGGTTAGAAAGACTGTGCCAACGTGCATCTCTGGCCCGGAGCATCCTTAGGAATACCCAGGGGATATGAATGAAGACCCATGTGATGGCCCTTGATAATAATAACACAAATTATAATGAGGAGCTCCATGAAGCCTTTACTTTGCGTGGTGAGGAGGCATGTATGTGGTTTGTGTCTAGCAGAGTATGGGGAGACGGTTTTATGTTTTGGTGGTGGAAGAGTCTCCTTGTTGGGGGGGTGAGTGGCTAGGATGGGGTGGGAAGGTACAGAGGAGAGCACAATATTCATTGTCTTTAATTTGTCAGCCACCTTCGGTCTGACAGAGGTAAAATGTGTGACAATCTCTAAACGTAGATACAAGGAAGTCCCAGAAATCATCTATTCCTTCAAGAAGATATGAGCAATAGAATCCTCAGAAATAGTGCAGTGAGAAAATTATGCATGAGTTCATAGCTGCAAGGAACCTGCCACGCTGATCCTTGAAAGTATTACTGTTTGTCCATCCTAGTAATGTCTCAGGCCTTTTCTGGAGTACTTAATACTTGGCAGCAAGGGCCAGATATATTTCTGTACTGCTTATTCTTAGAATTAAAAGAAATGTAGATCTACCAGGAAAATTGCATTTAGTAAAATTGATTGTATTTAAAGCCCAGACTACTTAGAAGATAGCTGTCCTCTATCCATAGTTAGCAGGAATAATTGAGCAATGGAATTTGAAGCTATTTAACCACAGTATTTTAATAGCTTTGTTCTAAGTTCTTTTGGAAATATCCCTAGCAGCATGTCTTTACGTTGGCAGTATGTGTTAAAGGAAAAGAGAGGTTGGATTGGAAGGATTCGTTGTTTTCTTGTCTGCTTTACAGCTGTCTGATGTAGTAGATAGGTGACTGAGCTGTTGAGTCTATGTTGACTGCAACAAGTTTCTGAGCATAAGGGATCTCTAGTGTAGGATTTTTTTTTTGGTGCTAAAAGTAGGCAGATGGGCTATTCAGTTTATGCCTCACATGCTTTATGTTCTGTACCAGAATAAATAGGTAAGAATTTTGAAATTCCTATTTCTTCCTTTAAACTTCTAATAGCCTTTGCATTTACTTCAGTTTTGTTATGGATGCCTGTAACTGAACTCAGAGACGTGAACACAACAGAATATTTTACGTTGAATGATCCATAATCACATTCATTTGTTTATTCATTAAAAAAAATACTTATTGTATGCCTTATGAGGAGTAATGATGTTAAATGCATGTGATCATTTATAGGAAGTAGCTATACTTCAAATTTCAAATTAAAAAAAAAAGCTCAAGATAATTCCTTCCATCTTTTTAGTTCCTTTATTGTCCTGTTTTCATCACTATATATGACTTCTGACACACAACTTAAGCTTTTTGCATTCTTGACCTATTCTTAATCATTTTATGTTAGGTTAGTCATTAACTCACTTGCCTTCGTCATCTTCAACTTTAGTTAGCTTGTATATGTTATAAAAAAAATTTTTGTTGCATATAAACTTTAAAAGAACAAAGTTTGATACAATCACAGGAAAATAAGACTTATTACTGTTCCTAGGATATAGTGAATTTGTGCTAATGGGATTTGAAATTTAGTATTTTAGTATAACTTCTTTAGTGTAAGTAATTTTAGTTTAAATAATACAGATTTCAGATAATTCTACTTTAAATGTAGATATACCTTAACACTTCCTTTGTTGCAGTATTTGTGGATTTAAAGTTGTGTATTTTTTTTTAAGGATTGCATATCCTTTCTTAAATAGAGCTTATTTTGCTCTAAATAGAATTAAAATAACTTTTTAAAAGAATATCCATGATTCTTCCTTTTGTTTTTAGTTGTCTGATCTATATTTAACCACACTCTTTCACTAATTGAAAAAAGGGAATTGTGGAAGATGTCATCATGCTAAGATGCAGAGGATCCCAGACCACCTCTCAAAAATTTCTCTAAGTTAGAGAGCTAAATTTCTCACCTTTCATTCTTCTCAGATTCTATTAAAGAGGCAGGACATAGAAATGACTTTATTTTAGGTTGAGAAAATTACTTGGGCAACCCCTGGATCCAGATTATCAAAAGTGTATTGTCAGTCACATTAATGTGGCTAAGTGATTGAGACACAGTAGAAGTCTGAGGGGACAAAAGCCATTTTTATAAACATTCATTATTTTGAATTTTTTTTTCCAATTTCATGACCTTTTTAAATGAAGAATCTTTCTGCTTTAAAGTTTAAACTTTAAAAACTTCTTCAGATATCCTCAAATGCCATCAACTCAAGTATGATAATTTTTTTAAATCTGTGATAATGAATGAGGAATGGAGATTAACAGGTTCAAATCAACAATTGATATTTAGACTTCATTTTTTTTTATCTTGAGCACATACCTTCTTCCTTAGCAAGTCTTTTGTCTGAATTGCTAACATACATAAAACAAAATTGATTTGCGTTTTGATTAACTTTATCTCTGATAGATACCAAAGAGCAGTGAAATGTCAAATAGCAGACAAAAAGAGGAGAAAGATACAAAGAATTACAGTCAACAAGCATTTATTAGATACCAGTTGTATACCATGTACTGTGTTAATGGGAATACCAAGAGATTTAACAGTGCCTGCCTTCACAGAGCTTATGTTCTATCAGGGCAGACATTTTCATAAATGAGTTTATACAAAATTTATACAAAGTTAAAAAATTTTTTTGAAGAAGAGCACTTGTAGCTGGGAAGATCGGGAAAGGTTTCTTTTAGAAATTTTCACTTGAGTTGAATTTTGAAGGAAAGTGACCTGTAATAGGCAGAGATTCGGTGGGAATGCATTCCACTTACATAAAGCCAGTGCCCACCTGCAAAAACAAAGTAAGTGTCATTTATGAAGGCCAACAAGAAGGCATGTTTGGCTGGCCAAAGAATATTGGAAAGGGAATAATACGTGGTATGATTAGAAAGTTATGCTAGGAACGGGTTGTGACACGCTGTCAAAGGTAAACCTATAGGCAAGAGTTGGGAACCCTTGTAATATATTTAATACAGGAATAACTAACATCAGACCTATGCTTTCAGAAAATCAAGAACAAAATGCAATCTAATATCTTCCTTTTAAATCTCAAAGGATTAAGAAACCAAAAAGACTAAAATAATAAACATCAATAGTTATCTTCCTAAGTGACTAAAAGGAGAAAACAGTCAATACTCAAGTCTTTGCCATGCTAAAGAGGTAAAAAAAAAAACCAAAAAAAAAACATTTTATACCACCATTCAGCTGATTAGTACTGATCAGTGTAAATCAGTTATAAATGGGCTGAAAGAAAAATAATTTAATATGGCAGATTACCCACTGTTCCAATTATCTACACCATTAGCATGAAGAGTTGAGATTATATATGATGTCAAAGCCATAAATTGAGAAAATCCACTAGCATTTCGTTAATTTTAGGTCATGTTTATAGTTCTCATCTTAAAATATATTTAAATGAAAGTCTCTTTGTTTATTAAAGATCATTAATTACTACTACTGAGTAAAAGATAATGTGCTGGAATGTCACACAGTTGTATAATATGTAATATTACACATAGGGCTAGCATAACTCAATATTTTTTAATGATAACTGTTCTTACCATGACTCAGGGTTTTAATTAAGCCAGTATTAATAATTATATTTCAAAAAAGAACTACAGATAGATGCCTAATTAGTAAATTTCCTTGTTTTCTGACATTCACCCAGAGTTAATAGGTTATGACATAAAATAACTACCCTCAAATATAAACTTAGTTTTTAATAATTAGAAGGAAAATGTTCATTTACTATGACTTTTCTCTTTTTTGTAGATAACATTTCATTTTTTCCAATTACCTGTAAAAATAGTTTTCAGCATTCATTTTTTATAAGATTTTGAGTTCCAAATTTTCTCTCTCCCTCCTCTCCCCTTCCTCAAGACAGCAAGCAGTCTGATACAGGTTATATACGTGCAATTGTGTTAAACACGTTTCAGCATTAGTGAAAAAAAGAAGTAGAATAAAAGGGGAAAACCGTGAGAAAGAAAGAACAAAAAAAGTGAAAATAGTATGCTTCAGTCTGCATTCAGACTCCAAAGTTCTTTCTCTGGGTGTGGAGCATTTTCCGTCGTGAGTCTTTTGTAATTGTCTTGAATCATTGCATTACTGAAAAGAGCTAAGTCTATCATAGTTGATCATCACGGTGTTGCTGACTATAACCTTTTAAAATTAGAAAAATAATTTGTAAACTTAAAACCCAGCAAACTCACGAAGTAAGAAGGTAGAGAAATTCATATCATCAGTATGGAAAAGTGATTCATATGTATTGGTTGAAAGTTACCCAGTTGGCTCCTGGGGGGAGCTAAAACACATCTATGTGAACTTCCTAACTTTGTACTCTACAGAACTCCTTTAATTACTATGATAGCCTTTTCATCACATCCATATATTCTTTTTTTAACAGGTTGATTCTTTTAACTCTTTTCAATGCTTATATTTATACTTTCTCATGGTATCTGAAACAAACAACATTGATTTTGATTTTTTTACTTAGTTCTAGGCACAGACAGGGTGGAACAGATGACCAGAACTTACAATGACATTGACGTGGTCACACACCTTCTGGCTGAGGTAGGATCACATCTTCCCCTTGAGTAATAATTAGTCACTTAAGTTCAAATATTATTTTTCTTTAACAATAAAGAAATTAATTCTTTAGCTTGTCTTATAAGAAACTGCTGTAACTTAAATACTTGGAAAACCAAAAGAGTAGAAGGTCCCCTCCAACAATAGCTGCTGAGTCTATATTTATTGGGATCTGGTTAGATATTAAAATTCAGGTGCAGAGTAATTAGAAATACTGTATTGAAAACTCTCTTACTTTACTCCAATTAAGCATATAGGTCAATCACTACCTATCCCTAAATACTTATTCTCTTACCCTTATCTAGATTTTTTGCCATCTTAGACTTTGGACCTCAAAACTCTTGGTCTTTTCGCATCTCTATGGATCTTATTTTCTTGATCTGCAACATGAGGCAGTTAGAACAGATGATTATTTAATGAAGCTCCCAACCTCCAGTGATCTCCAAGCCTCAACCTCCCTTAGAAGCAGTGATCATACAGGCTTGCAACCCCACACCCAGCTATAGAGCTCTTCCCAATATACCTAAATACTGGCAATTCATTTTAGTACCCCTTTTCTATAACATTACTTAATAATTGTGTCTCCTGGCCCTACCTCTAAAGGTCACATTCACATGTATTATCTAGTGCTTCACAACCTTGAAGGCTCTAGGACCCTTCATATGTTTCGCTGAAAAAATTTTCTTCCTTTATTCTCTCTGGAATTAAAATGGAATTTGATACTTTCTAGGAATTCACATTTGTGACTAGAGTTTCTGGAGTATATTGGATTAAGTAACACTTCCTATCAAATGAAAACTATATTTGATGTTTGAACAGAGAGATCGGGACCTCGAGTTAGCAGCTCGTATTGGACAAGCTCTCTTGAAGAGGAACCATGTTCTATCTGAACAGAATGAAGCCCTTGAAGAGCAGTTGGGACAAGTCTTTGATCAAGTGAGTGGTTTTCCTGAATGATAGAGGCCTTGAGAGAGTAGAGTTATCTACCTTGGTGGATTCTCTGAAATGATTCCATCATATAAAGCCACTGTGTCGGGTAGAGTATTTTGACTGCCATTGTAGTGAACACAGTGAAGGAAGAAAATACTTTGAATGTCATCTGTTATGTGATTATGCTCTTATTAATCTTGTGAAAGTAACTTAATACTTGTGGTAAGCTACTTGTGTAGTAATGCTCTATTTTGCCCATTTTAGCCATGCTATTTGTGTTTTATGAAACTTCATCTTGAATTTACATTAAAGATCCATCAGTACTTATGGGATCTGTCATTTGATCAGCGGTGCTGGTACTCTCACCACCATTATTGATCACAATCTATATTATATCACTTAGTAATTGTTTTTTTCTAAACTTGGTTAGTCTATGGATAATGTGGTGGCCCCATACCCAAGTTCTGAAGGCTTGGTGTAGGATCCACCAGGGTCTGCCCTCTACTAGCATATCCTTTGACATCCCAGAGTCATTTCTGTGACTTCTTGAAACAGAGGAAGTCTTTTGGAAGATATGAAAGATGGGATCTCCTGTCTTTCCTTTGATGCCTTTAGTCGTCGTTATTCACAGTTTAAATAGAAAATGTGGCTTGCCTCATAACAATAAATTTGTTCGTTTGAATTGATTTGTATCAAACTGTAACTTATTAGAATGTTTATGTTATTAAAACTCAAAGCTGCATTGTCACAAAAAAAAGTTCTCAATTTGTAGTTTGAGGAAGACTGAGTGAAGTTTGTTCATCTTTTAATATCTTTCATGTCAGTCAAGAAAATGTTACTTTCAGTGTTGTTGTCTTAGTTTAAATTGTGGTACAATTCTCAGAATTCAGAGACCATGTTGTCTCCTATATAAAGTATGAAATAGGAAACACATTTGGTAAATCAGATACCTTTTGTATTTAGGTTAATCAGCTGCAGCATGAGTTGTCTAAGAAAGATGCATTACTTCGAATTGTCTCCTTTGCTTCAGAAGAGAGTGAAAGTGATTCCAGCTGTTCTACACCACTTAGATTCAATGAGTCTTTCAGCCTTTCTCAAGGTCTCTTACAGCTGGACATGTTACAAGAAAAACTCAAGGAACTGGAAGAAGAGAATTTGGCTCTCCGATCTAAGGTAACCTAATCCTAATCCTCTCTTACTTCACAATGCATGTTAAAATTGGGGGGTTTGGGGGGTGAGGGAGTTGGAGTGGAAAGGAAGATCTAGTAAGTTTAGAGCAGGGTTTTTTAATCTACTGTTCATAAACTTGTTTGTTTTTTTTTTAAATACTTGTAAAATACCTTGATAGCTGTATAATTGGTTTCCTTTATAATCCTATGTATCTTATTTTACTCATTCATTTAAAAAGGTTGTTCTGAGAAGAGCACGTAGGCTCCACCAGACTTCCAAAGGGTATCCATGACTCAAAAATGGTTAAGAATTCCTAGTTTAGAGTATGCTCAAGATTTCCTTAAGGTTACACCACTTATGCCTATCTATACATTCCCATGGTCCTAAATTTACACACCTTCTAAAAGAGAGGGTGTTGAACTTTGCAAGAAAAAGAAGTTAAGAAAATTCTCTAATAATCTTTTGCTAGACCATTTCACCTAAATCAACTTCAAAAGTAAAGTATGAACTATACCTTCAGTCTTGAGTATACACAAAACACATCTATTCACAGAGCTTGCTTTTTTGCATACCACTCATTGGTTGGTACATGTACGATTGTGTCATTAAGTATTTCTTCTCCATCCAGAATATCTAAGCTAAATAGAGTTTTCAATATATTGGAATTTATTCCCTTAAGTCATAGTGGAATAGCAGGATGCTGCAATGAAAAGAGCTCCCAGGGGGGGAGCCAAGATGGTGGAGTAAAAGCAGGGTCTTGCTAGAGCTCTCCCCCCAGACCCAGCCAAATACCTGTAAAAAATGACTCTAAACAAATTCTAGAGCTGCAGAACCCACAGAATGACAGAGTGTAGCAAATCTCCAGCCCAAGACATCCTGGAAGGTCAACAGGAGGAGTCTGTTACACCAGGCTGGGAGCAGAGCACAGTCCAGGGTGGGCTACTCTGGCACAGGTGGGACCTGAGGAGGCCTGGGGTGGGATGCAGGGAGCAGGGAACTAAATCACTAGCACCTTTGACAGTTTCCAGACTTCACAACCCCAGAACGCCAAGGACAAATTGGAAGGTCCTTGGAAAAAACCTAGCGGACCTGTGTGAGAGAGTAGAGTGTTCTGACTCCAGCCCCAGGGCTGCAGAGAAGGCAGGGGAGTCCACAGCAGGGTCACAGCAACAGCTGTTTCTGGAGCTCTGGACCCACAGGATCGAGCAGCTAACAGTACTCATCTTACATTACATCTCCCCACTGAGAACAGAGGACTACATTGACAAAGAGCTCAAAAGTCAAGTAAATGACTAGGGAACTGAGCAAAAACTGGAAAAAGAATCAAACTATAGAATCTTGCTTTGGTGACAAGGAAGATCAAAACATACAACCAGAAGGAGACAACAAAATCAAAGCTCCTAGAACTAAAACCTCTAAGAATAATATGAATTGGTCTCAGGCCATGGAAGAGCTCAGAAAGGATTTTGAAAGTCAAGTGAGAGAAATAGAGGAAAAATTGGGAAGAGAAATGAGAATGATGCAGGAATATCAGGAGAAATGACCCAATTGCTTTCTAAAGGAGACCCAAAAAAGTGCTGAAGAAACTGACACCTTAAAAAAATAGACTAAACCAAATGGCAAAAGAGATCCAAAAAGCCAATGAGGAGAATGCCTTAAAAAGCAGAATTGGCTAGATGGAAAATGAGATCCAAAAGATCACCGAAGAAAATAATTCCTTCAAAATTAGAGTGAAGCAGATGAAAGCCAATGACTTTATGAAAAATCAAGAAATTATAAAATAGAAAGAAAAATAGAAGACAATGTGAAATATCTCATTGGAAAAACAACTGACCTGGAAAATAAATCCAGGAGAGACAATTTAAAAATTATTGAACTACCTGAAAGGCATGATCAAAAAGAGAGCCTAGACATCATCTTTCAAGAAATTATCAAGGAAAACTGTCCTGATATTCTAGAACAAGAAGGTAAAGTAGAAATGGAAAGAATTCACCTATCACCTCCTGTAAGAGATCTCAAAAGGAAAACTCCTAGAAATAGTGTAACCAAATTCCAGAGCTCCCTGGTCAAGGAGAAAATGTGACAAACAGCCAGAAAGAAATAGTGCAAGTATTGTGGAAACACAATCAAAATAACACAAGATCTAGCAGCTTCTACATTAAGGGATCGCAGGACTTACAATATTTCAGAAGTCAAAGGAGCTAGGATTAAAACCAAGAATCACCTACTCAGCAAAACTGAGTATAATACTTCAGGGGAAAAAAATGGTCATTCAGTGAAATAGAGAACTTTCTAGAAAATTTGACTTTCAAATACAAGAATCAAGAGAAACATGAAAAGGTAAACAGGAAAGAGAAATCACAAATACATAGGTTGAACTGTTTGCATTCCTACATGGAAAGATAATATTTGAAACTCTTGAGACTTTTCTCAGTATTAGGGTAGCTGGAGGGATTGTATGTATATAGACAGAAGTCACAGGGTGAGTTGAACATGAAGGGATGATATCTGAAAAAATAAAATTAAGGGGTGAGAGAGAGGAATGTATTAGGAGGAGAAAGGGGGAAAATAGAATGGGATAAATTATCTCTCACGTAAAAGAGGCAAGAAAAATCTTTTACAATGGAGGGGAAGAGCAGGGAGGTGATAGGAAAAGAGTGAACCTTACCCTCATCCTGTTTTGGCTTAAGGAGGGAATAACATACACACTCTATTTGATATGAAAATCTTTCTTACCCTACAGGAAAGTAGGGGGGAGAAGGTAAAAGGGGGGCTTGGGGAGGAGGATGATAGAGGGGAAGGCAAATGGGAGGAGGGGTTAATTAGAAGTAAACACTTTTGAAGAGGGACAGGATCCAAAGACAGAATAGAATAAAGGGGGGGCAGGATAGGATGGAGGGAAATATAGTTAGTCTTTCACAACATGACTGTTATGGAAGTGTTTGCCTGACTACACGTGCATAATCTATATTGAATTGCTTGCCTGCTCAATGGGGTGAGTAGAGAGAGAAGAAGGGAGAGAAGTTTTAAAAACAAATATTAAAAATTGTTTTTACATGTAACTGGGAAATAAGACATGCAGACAATGGGGTATAGAAATCTATCTTGCTTTACAAGAAAATAGAGGGGAAGGGGATAAGAGAAGGGAGGGGTGTGATAGAAGGAAGGGCAGATTGGGGGAAGGGATAATCAGATGCATGATGTCTTGGGGTAGGCAGAGGGGAGAGATAGGGAGAAAATTTGAAACTCAAAATCTTGTAGAAGTGAATGTTGAAAACTAAAAATTAATTATTTATTATGTTAAATTAATTATTATGTTGAAAACTAAAAATTAAGGAAAAGAAAAGAGCTCTCAGTGAGGAGTCAGGGGACCCCAGTTTGAATCTCTGCCCTATCCCTTCCTACCTGTGTCACCCTCGGTAGGCCACTTAATCTCCCTGAGTCTCACTCCAGTTCCTTGTCTCTCAAGTGAGAGGATTGGACTAATTTGACATCTCAGGTCCCTTTCAGCTTTTAAATCTATCATTCTATGATTCATCTTGGTAGGGTATCTTGTGATTACCCTTCACTGGCTTTTCTTCCTCCTTTCATTCTGTAGAGAGAGGTAGATGTTCTGTAAGAGCCTTACCCTTTCCTTCCCTTGGTGTTCTTAGTATTCCATTCCTGTGGCTTCAGCTCATCACTCCTTGGCAGGTGACATGTGAGTCCACATTCCAAGCCTGCCTTCACCTTTCTCCCAAACTAGAGTCCTCCATTTCCTACCCCCTTCCCCTCAAGTTATGCATATCCTAATGAATAAGTACACATCAGCTGCACCTTACCTAAACGTGGTATCACCCTCAGTGTCTAGCACAGGGACTCTTCACATGGTAGGTGCTTACATGTGTGTTGAATTTTAATTACTTGTTCAGCAGGCATTTATTAAATAACAGTTACACAGAAGACACTGTGGTAGATGCTATAGATACAAAGACAAAAATAAATCAGGTCTTGCCCTCAAAGAATTTATGTTCTACTCTGGGAAAACAACATGTGCATCAGTTAGCCGGTGCAAAATGTATACAAGATAAATCAAAGCCTTGGGGGTGGTGGGGAGAGAGACTATAATAGCTAGGTGAAATCCAGAAGAGCCTCTTGTAAAGGGCAGCATTTGGTCTGAGCCTTGGACACAGTCTTTTGGAGAGGTAGAGGTTTAAAGGGAATGCATTCTCTTTGTAGGGGGCAGCTTAGGCAAGTCATGGAGGCAGAAGATAAAAGGTAGCATAGGACTCAAAAGGGTAAGTAGGCTTATTTAAGTTGAAACACAGGGTTAAGAAGGGAGAGCGATAAATGTGAGATCAGCTTAGAAAGTTAGGTTGGAACCAAGTTATGAAGGACTTTAAATACTATCCAGAGGAGTTTGTGCTCAGTTTCAAAGGTGGTAGGGAGCCACTCAGTCTTCTTGAGCAGGACAGTGACATGATTAAACACTTTAGCAATATCAGTGTGGAATCTCTGTGAAGAATGTATTGGATGAGGAAGAGCCTGGAGATAGGGGACCAGTTAGAAAGCTATGGCTATCATTTAGGCAAGCGTTAATAAGAAAAGGGAGCAAATGAGGCAATACATCCTCGAAACAGAATTACAGAATTTGGCAGCGGACTGAGTATGAGAGGTGAGGAACTGGAGGAGATGATAAGGATTGCTAATCTGGGTGATGTGAAGATAGTGGAAATAGGGAAGTTAGGAAGAAGCGGGGCTGGGGGGAGGCAGGGGTGGGTCTTAGGAGAAAAGATAATGAGTTCTGTTTAGACATGTTGAGTTTGAGGCACTGTATGCAGTTGGAAATACAGCTATTGAGAGTTGGCATTGCAGGACCAAAGCTTAGGAGATGGACTAGAGCTGGATTTGTAGATCTGGGATTCATCTGTATAAAGATGATAATTGAATCCATAGGAGCTGATAAGATCACCAAGAAAAAAGAGGGTTTTCTTTAGGGGATGGGCCATGGATGATCGATCAGTAAAAGAGACTGAGAAGAAGGAGGAGAATGAGGAGAGAAAGGAGTCACAAAAATCCAAGGAGGAGAGAGTGATTAGCAGTGCTGTAGAGGTTGAAAAGAATGAAAATTAAGAATAATCCCTCTGGTTTAGCAATTAGCAACTTTGAAGAAAATAATTTCAGTTGAATGTTGAGATCATAAACTGTATTGGAATGGTTTAGAGGAATGAGTAAAAGGAGAGGAAATAAAGACAGTCTTTCTAGGAGTTTAGTTGTGAAAGGATGCTACCTTGAGAGGATGGTAGAGTCAAGTGAAGGTTTTATAGGATGGGGAAGACCTGAGTGGGTATACAAGGAGAGATTAGGGAGCAGAGAGGGGAGGGGTGACAGGAACGAGAGAGCGAACTACTGAAAGAGATGAGATCCAAGGCATCGAGGCTGGACGCTGGTGGAGAGATCTTTGTTAGAAACAGAGTCAGAGGATGGTGGGTGATGGCAAGGTGTGTCTATGATTTGTAACCTTTGACTGTTAATACATTGGTTAATGCTCTAAGTTTTCACTCAGAGGTTTGAGTAGAAATTTGGGTCCCAAACCTAGCCTGGTTCACTCCATAGACATTTGTGCTTTATTTTTTTATTTCCTGCCAACTTGCTAATCAGTTGCCCACAAGGATTGCAATAAAAATTCCTTTGTGATGATTTTTGCATTTTCCCTCCTTCTACAACTAGAGTAATACCTGATGCTGTTTTCATCTTTCTAGTCCAGTGTACTCTGCTTTATATGCAGTCCTGATGGTCATGACACTCTTTTCCTCATTCACCTTTGCCCCTTCTTACTTCTAACCCAAAAAAAAAAAAGTTTATTGTATCCTTGGGGTGTGTGTGTGTGTGTGTGTATATATATATATATATAGATAAATATAGATATGTTTAAAGTGCCCTCAGACTTGTAATTAACCTATAGTAATGATTTTATGGAAAGTATCAAGATTATTCTTAGTTCACTATGATAAAGTTCTGTGGAAGTATTATTATGGAATCCCTCATTTTATGATCAATACTGTACAGACACATAGTTTTATGGGCATATCTTCATCAACTTGAATATCCTCATATCTCAGATGAGATATAAAGGCTATTTCACTTACTCATAAGTCATTATTAAAGAATTAAAATATAATGCTATTACAGAACTCATTGCAATCCCTTTTGTTCTATTAAAGGCTTGTCACATAAAGACTGAAACAATTACTTATGAAGAAAAGGAGCAGCAACTTGTCAATGACTGTGTTAAAGAACTCCGTGAGTATTAGATTTCCATTCTGTCATTGGAACTCAGATATAGAGAGTTCTAGAATGGCCTTTTTTCAAGCTTAGCAATGCTTAATTTTTTTGTTATTTTTAGGTGAACATTCAAGTCAGCAGATATTTAGTGGCCTACCAGTTAAACAATTTATTTTCTTATTTATTAAGCACCTACCATGTGCAAGACACTGAATTGAGTATAAGGGTTACAAAGACAAAAATGAGGTAATCTCTACGCCTAAGAAACTTACATTATGTGTTTCATAAGCTTTGAGCTTGCAACTGACTAAATTTTTAGTTAGAAGTCAAACTGAAGATTTCCTATATTTCAAATAGCAATTTGAAGTACATTTTAATATCTTGGTATGTAGCCTCAGTTTTCTTGATTAAAATGAGAAAGGCGGATGGATTGGGGTGATAGCCAAGGTCCTTATGATTCTGTAGCAATAAAGATCCATAATGTGAAGTAAAGCACCAAATTTAATTTTCAAATATTTTGCTTTCTGCTAGTTGTTAAATCAGACTTATTTTGCTCTCTCTAATACTAAAGTACAACTGAAAAGATGTGGAAAAAAAGACAGTGAGCATGTCCTTTAAGAGGAGTAAGGGAGCTCCTTCTGTCAAGAACCATTGACATCCAAAACTCTCGATCAGGAACAAGATAAATGAAGATTCAGTTCAGGTTTTAGGTCAAAAGATGCTGTGCAAAACCAATTTTTAAGCTAAACCTAGGAAATGCAGTTCTGTTCAACGCATTTGAACAGTTAAAAACATTTTTTTAGTCCTGTGTCATGATCAATTAAAGGGAACAACCAGGAAGAAATACTAATAGATAATAATAATGGCTAGCATTTATATAATGCCTCCTATAGGCCAGGCACTGTGCTAAGCACATATGAAGAACATTTCATTTGATTCACACAGCAGCCTTGGGAGGTAGGTGCTATTATTACCCCCATTTTACAGATGAGGAAACTGAGGCAGACAGGTTAAGTGACTTGCTTAGGGTTACACAACTGGTGAGTGTCTGAGATTAGATTTGAACTTAGCTCTTCCTTACTCTAGGCCCGGCACTCTCTCCATGTAGCTGCCTAAGAAAGGAAGCAGGACAGGGGAGGAGAGAGAAGTGACAACCAAAGGAGAGAAGAAGGCTACAGCTATTAGTTCTTCCCATTCAATTAGGCTACAAACATCTAGATGAAGTAATACCAGAACATTCATTCTCTCAGAAACTTTAAAAATGAAATCTCTTCTTTTGCAGATGAAGAAATAATCTCAGATAGGTTAAAGCACTTCATAGAGCTATGAAATTACAAAGCCAGCTTTCTTGTTACTCAGTACTCTCTTTGAAGTCTGATTAACTCTCCACACCAACTTAAAAGTCTTTTCTGAACTGACAAATAGCTGAGAGCAGTGGGAAGGAAGGGTCTGGTTTTCTGTGTTTTGGTGGGCTGTTCTTTCCTCTAAATTTTAAAGTTTATTTTTGAAATAAATATTTACTTTCTCTTGGAATCCTCATAGCTTAACATGAGTGTGAAAGAATGACAGAGGTTTTAGAAATTTTCCCTAAAAATGTTGAGCGTTTTGCTAACTTGTCTGAAAAATCTGTCCTACTTGCAAAGATTCTTTGCTTGTCTTTTGAATGATGAGAGTTGTTTCCCTCCTCGGTAAACAAACCATCAATTTCTTTCATTTTTCAGATATTTTTCAAATCAAATATTTTGGTTTTTTAAGATTAATCAAGTGATACTACAAATGATCATGAGCATGCTCCCCAAGGAAAACTCAGTGAAAAACTTTTGAGGAGTGAAGTGGTCTAGGTATAAAAGATTAGGTTTTGTTTGTCTTATTTTTTATTTATTATTTTTAGCTCTACTAGAACCCTGCTAGGTTAAAAAAATTCTATTTATGCCTAGGATTGCATTTTTAAAACCTTAAACGTGACTATTATGTCTTACCTATTGTCCTGATAAGAGCTGTTTCTAAGTCATGGGCTAAA
Organism: Notamacropus eugenii; assembly: GCF_028372415.1. Classification (NCBI taxonomy): domain Eukaryota; kingdom Metazoa; phylum Chordata; class Mammalia; order Diprotodontia; family Macropodidae; genus Notamacropus; species Notamacropus eugenii. The sequence continues at coordinate 297,531,789 of NC_092877.1, read as the reverse complement.
TATTCCACCCTCCCAAAAAATATCTTAAAGAAATTATACCCAAATTGCTACTCTGTCCAAAACTTGCTTAACTTAACTAATTCTTTTATTGTTGTCGGTTATTTTCAGTCATGTCTGACTCTTTGTGACCCCATTTAGGGTTTTCTTTGTAAAGATACTGGAATGGTTTACCATTTCCTTCTGCTCATTTTACCGAGGCAAACAGGGTTAAATGACTTGCCCAAGGTCACATAGCTGGTAAGTCTCTCAGGCTGGATTAGGCCTTCCTGACTCCAGTTCTGGCATTCTATCTACTGTGCCACCTAGCTTCCATGACTCATTCTACATTGACAGCTCTGCGTGAGTTGTTTCTCATTGTCTAAGTTAAAATCTTGTTGACAAGATTGTTTAATTCCAAGTATGTACAAGGGTGCTTCTGCATCAGCTTTAAATTCATGGTCTTTTGACCTCATCTGAAATACTGAATCATAAAGTAGAAGTGCCCAATTAAAATGTATGCATTATTTCAAAACATATCTTCCCTCATAAGGGATGTCCTTGAACCAGTGCCCATTTAAGGTAAGCCATTCTAGAAGTCCTCATCTGATTTGAGCTGAGACAGTGGGGGTCACATTTAACCAATGTTTGCCCTCGGTTGTGATGGTTTTTCATCTTTTGTTATATTATGAAAGAAGTTCATACTCCACATTATAATTTTTTAAGGAAGATCCTAGATTCGTGGATTTGAGAAAGTTGTTTTTTAGAAGGGTTGGCATTTACAGTGATTGGCATTGGCAGTAGAGTACTAAAAAGTAGTCAGAGATCTGAGTTGCAGACCCTAGCTACTACTCCATAGCTGGGTGATCTTGTTCAGATCACTGTAGGAAGAAAAATACCACTGTGTGCTCCCCTGGTGGCCTTAGAGTTATAAGAATGATTCTTTTAACTCCATTTAACTCTTAGGTGAGACAAATGCGCAGATGTCCAGGATGACAGAGGAGTTATCAGGGAAGAGCGATGAACTGATTCAATACCAGGAAAAGATTTCCTCCCTCCTGTCGCAGATCCTTGATCTTCAGCACAAAATTAAAGAAGTAGGTTTAAAGGCACAAGCCATTTTTGTACCCTGTCATTAGACCACGGAATATTCCTAATACATTCTAACCTGTCTGTGCAATTTCTTTCACACCCACCCCCACCTGCACTGTAGGACAGGCGTTTGGCTGTCACCCAGGCTGTCAGTCACCTTATCAGTCCAGTCTGTCCAGTGCACCACTGCCATTTCAGTCATCATAATGCACATTTCTGATCCATTCACATCCCTGCTTGAAAACTGTCTTAGTTTTTCATTGTCTACCAGGTAGACTAAGCAGACAATATCTTCTTAGCCTAGAACTTGAGACCTAGACAAACTGACTTCATTCTGCCTTCAGCCTATCTCACATGACTCCCTGTCATACTGTCTTCAGTCAAACTGGAATACTCGTGATTCCCCAAATATGCTTTCTTGTCTCAATGCCTTTGCATACACTATTGCCTGTATCTGGAATACAGCTCCCCACCTCCCTCTCCACTTGTGAGTGGAAAACAGAGTAACTATTCACCTAACTCAGTAGGCTACCATGTGACCTATTAGTAAATAATCCTTGTAGTTCTCTGGACATTTTGGAGGAGAAATAGTTTTTGTCCATGTTAAACTTTTACAGTTACTTTATAATTATGAGTCCAATATTGTAATTAGGATTTTATAAAGTTGCCTCTTCAGGAGTAACTATTATTCATATCAGAATTTCTTATGATATAATATGCTTGCTTCATAAAACAGAATAATTGTATGTCATATGCTTAAAATTTTAAGTATGTTTTTTAACTTGGCACTAGCATGTGATTGAAAAGGAGGAACTGAGGCTTCACCTACAAGCTTCCAAAGATGCCCAAAGACAGCTGACAATGGAGGTAATTTGTTGTCTTGTCTTGTCTCTTTTTCTGTTGAAAAACTCTAACTAATTCTTTGGTGGTCTTTATGAAGAATTATATAACTTGAAAAAATGGAGAAAAGCAATGATTTTTTTTTAATTTAATCGGAAGACATCTGCAGACTTATTGGCATGTTCTTTGAATGGCAAAAAAAATTTGAATTCTGTAGAATTCTTCAGCAAAAATAGATTTTTCAGCCTAACTCAAATGACCACGAGCATGACAGTTCCTTTTACAAAGGGTCAGTAATCTTACATGAGAATGGCAGAGTTCATTGTCATAAAGGAGCCTGTCTTGTCAACATACTACTTAAAAACAGCAATAGAAATACAAAGAGAAACCAAACTACCAGAAGCCCTTAAAAGTTGGAGGTAATTCCCAGAAATGGCGGACTCAGCGGTCTCCCATCTGTGATCCTGTGAAAAAAGAGATGGCCAGTCCATGGTGCTCCATTGGTTTCCTCCCAGAGTCAGAATAACATAAGAAGGACCCTGGCATGGGGATGGTTCTTCTCTGACTGACTTTTGGGAGGAGGACCTTGCTTTTGGTATTGGGTGACATCAAAAATCCATTGGAGTATTTCAAGGCAGCTGGTAGCACAGTGGGTAAGAGTGCTGCACGGGGAGCCATGAAGACCTGAGTTCAAATCCTGCCTCAGACATTTGCTAACTGTGTGACTCCAGGCAAGTCATTGAACCTCTCCCAGCTTCAGTCTTCTCATCTGTAAAATGGGGATAACAATAGTTCCTACCTCCCAGGACAGTTAGGAGAAACCAGTGAAACAAAATATGTACAGTGTTTTACAAACTTAACATACTACATAAATGTTAACTGTAATTATTATTGTTATTTCTACAAAGAACAAGACAGACAAATCTTGAATACAGTGTGCTGAAAGTTGAGATTGGCATTTATTTCAGAATCAACTTTGTAAAAACACCTAAGCATTTTTTTAAAAAAACAAAATACTTGCTCTCCAAACTTGCCTTGGCGGTAGCCGCAGGTACATCAGCAGCAGCATGTCCCACCGGAAGTTCTCCGCTCCCAGGCATGGGTGTCTGGGCTTCCTACTTCGAAAGAGAAGCAGCAGGCAGCAGGGGAAGGTGAAGAGGTTCCTCAAAGATGACCCCTCCAAGCCCATCCATCTGACTGCCTTTCTGGGCTACAAGGCAGGCATGAGCCATATTGTTCGAGAGGTGGACAGGCCCAGCTCAAAGGTCAACAAGAAGGAAATGGTCAAGGCTGTGACAATCATGGAGACACCCCTCATGGTCATTGTGGGCATCGTGGGCTTTGTGCAAACCCCACGAGGTCTGCGGAGCTTTGAAACCATCTTTGCCAAGCACATCAGTGATGAGTATAAGAGGCAATTCTATAAGAATTGGCATAAGTTCAAGAAGAAGGCTTTCACCAAGTACTGCAAAAAGTGGCAAGATGAGGATGGCAAAAAGCAGCTAGAGAAAGACTTGAGCAGCATGAAGAAGTACTGCCAGGTGATCTGCGTCATTGCCCACACCCAGTTGCGCCTGCTCCCTCTGAGCAGAAGTCTCACCTGATGGAGATCCAGGTGAATGGCGGTAGCGTGGCTGAGAAACTGGACTGGGCCTGTGAGAAGCTGGAGCAGCAGGTGCCTGTGTCCACCTTGTTCAGGCAGGACGAGATGATTGATGTCATTGGGGTGACGAAGGGCAAGGGTTACAAAGGTGTCACTAGCTGCTGGCACACCAAGAAACTGCCCCAAAAAACCCAAGGACTGCATAAGGTGGCATTTATTGGAGCTTGGCATCCCGCCCAAATAGCCTTCTCTGTGGCTCAAGCTGGTCAGAAGGGCTACCACCATCGCACTGAGATAAACAAAAAGATCTACAATATTGGCCAGGGCTGCCAGATCAAGGGTGGCAAACTGATCAAAAACAATGCATCCACAGATTATGATCTGTCCAACAAGAGCATCAGTCCTCTGGGAGGCTTTGTCTACTACAGTGAAGTGACCAATGACTTTATCATGCTGAAAGGTTGTGTCATTGGGACCAAGAAGCGTGTCCTTACCCTGCAAAAGTCTCTGCTGGTACAGACCAAACATTGCACCCTGGAGAAGATTGACCTGAAGTTTATTGATACCACATCCACGTTTGGCCATGGTTAGTTCCAGACTGTGGAGGAGAAGAAAGCTTTCGTGGGACCACTCACAAAGGACCAGGTCACAAAAGAAGAAGCTGCCTGATGTTTCCAGACCAATTTGGAGCTGGTAGATTCTCAATAAATTTTTCACAATTAAAAAAAATACTTAAAAATCAAGATGACTTTTAAGAGAACAAGGATCATAACGTGTAATGTTTTTCAACTGTGAATAACTGGATCATCACACGTAATGAGGTTAAAGATTAGTACTACTTTAATTAACTCTTGAAGGACCCTTCAGTGCTTGAAGAGAGACAAGGACGGGGTTGATGTTGCCGTTCACAGAGCACTGAGGTGGGGGCTAGGAAAAGCGATGTCGGTGGGAAGGTGAGACATGAGGCATTAAGCTTTTGTAAAACTTAACAATATAAAATATGTAGACTTTTCCATGTGAGTTTGGGGAAGGATTAGTATAGTGAAATATAGAGTGATTATATTTTCTCCCAGATGATCCTTCTGTTTTAAAGACACTGCTTTACAAATATTCTATCTGACCAGGAAGAATTTTAAAAATCCCATGTTCTCCAACTATGCAAAAATTTCACATATGCATTGTGTTAGTTTCCTTGTTCAGACCTGTAGATTTCACCAGGAACTCCCCATGGAAACACCTTCTACCAAAGCAGATGGCAACTCTCCTTGCAATTTGTCATCTCAGAGGATCAAATATTTAGTCAAAACAGTTAAAATACCATCTGATTTTCTGGGGTTCTTCATAATGAGCCAGTCTACTAATATGCTTACAAATATATAATCTCTCTGACATGTACTATCTCTGTGACCATAGGCAAGTCCCTCATCTGTAAAATGGCATAATAATGCCTGCTACTATTTTGGAGTTGGGGAAAGACTTTGCAAACCATAAAGCATTATAGAAATATAAATTTTTGTGGTTAATTTGTTTAATGCATGTGAATTAATTAGGCTTCTAGAAAGAGAGATATAACAAGAAGTTCAGTAGAAAATGCATTTTGGGGGCGGAGCCAAGATGGCGGAGTAGAAAGACGCACATACACATAGCTCCGAACTCACAACCCACAGAACGGCTAGAGGGGGACCAAGCCAGGGCGAATTCTGCACCCAGACGCCACGGAATATTGGAGCGAGGGAGATTTCTGTTCCGGAGAGACCTGCAAACCTCTCGCGGGGGGTCCTTTGCGCTGTGGACTGGGCGCTGGGACTGGGAGCTGAGTACAGCCCTGCAGCGGCTGCGACACCATGAGGAAAAGATCCGAATGGGCTACGGGGACGAGACATCCTGCGGCCACGAGGGTCCCTCCACCCACAGAGGGACCTGCAAACCTCTCGCAAAAGGTCCATCGCGCTGCAGACGCGGAGCCCAGCCCGGACCTGTGGCAGCCACGGCTCTGAGAGGTACAGATCCGAGCAGGCTTCAGAGACGGGATCTCCAGCGGCCGCACAAGCCCCCCCACCCACAGGTGACGAGGGTCAGTGAGAGAGTCTCTTTGGCGGGTTGAGAGGGGAGTGGGGTGCCCCCATGGCTTGGGCCCCCCCGGGAGATAGAAGCTGAGAGGCGGCTGCAGACAGGGGCTCCCCAAGCGGGCGGGAGCCTGGATCCATTGTGGAAGGTCTGTGCATAAACCCCCTGAGGGAACTGGGCCTGAGAGGCGGCCCTGCCCCGACCTGACCATCTGAACTTAATTCTCACACTGAATAGCAGCCCTGCCCCCACCAAAAGCCCTAAGGCGGGAAGCAGCATTTGAATCTCAGTCCCCAAACGCTGGCTGGGAGGACCAGGAGGCGAGGTGGGTGTGAGGAGAATATTCAGAGGTCAAGCCACTGGCTGGGGAGAATGCCCAGAAAAGGGAAAAGAAATAAAACTATTGAAGGGTACTTTCTCGGAGAAAAGACACCTCCTCCCTTCCTTTCTGACGAGGAAGAACAATGCTTACCATCAGGCAAAGACACAGAAATCAAGGATTGTGTGTGCCAGCCCACCCAATGGGCTCAGGCCATGGAAGAACTCAAAAAGAATTTTGAAAGTCAAGTTGGAGAGGTGGAGGAAAAACTGGGAAGAGAAATGAGAGGGATGAAAGAGAAGCATGAAAGGCAGATCAGTTCCCTGCTAAAGGAGAACCAAAAAAATGTTGAAGAAATTAACACCTTGAAAACTAGCCTAACTCAATTGGCAAAAGAGGTTCAAAAGGCCAATGAGGAGAAGAATGCTTTCAAAAGCAGAATTAGCCAAATGGAAAAGGAGATTCAAAAGCTCACTGAAGAAAATAGATTTTTCAAAACTGGAATGGTACAGATGGACGCTAAGGACTTTATGAGAAAGACAGATATCACAGAACATAGTGTGAAGATTCGAAAAATGGAAGATAATGTGAAATATCTTATTGGAAAAGCAACTGACCTGGAAAATAGATTCAGGAGAGACAATGTAAAAATTCTGGGACTACCTGAAAACCATGATCAAGAGAAGAGCCTAGACATCATCTTCCATGAAATTATCAAGGAAAACTGCCCTGAGATTCTAGAACCAGAGGGCAAAATAAATATTCAAGGAATCCGCAGAACACCGCATGAAAGAGATCCAAAAAGAGAAACTCCTGGGAACATTGTGGCCAAATTCCAGAACTCCCAGGTGAAAGAGAAAATATTGCAAGCAGCTAGAAAGAAACAATTCAAGTATTGTGGAAATACAATCAGGATAACACAAGATCTAGCACCCTCTACATTAAGGGATCGAAGGGAATGGAATAGGATATTCCAGAAGTCAAAGGAACTAGGACTAAAACCAAGAATCACCTACCCAGCAAAACTGAGTATAATACTTCAGGAGAAAAAATGGTCTTTCAATGAAATAGAGGATTTTCAAATTTTCTTGATGAAAAGACCAGAGCTGAAAAGAAAATTTGACTTTCTAACACAAGAATGAAGAGAACCATGAAAAGGCGAACAGCAAAGAGAAGTCATAAGGGACTTACTAAAGTTGAACTGTTTACATTCCTACATGGAAAGACAGTATTTGTAACTCTTGAAACATTTCAGTATCTGGGTACTGGGTGGGAGTACACACACACACACATGCACACACGCACACATACATAGAGACAGAGTGCACAGAGTGAATTGAAGAGGATGGGATCATATCTTAAAAAAAAAAAATGAAATCAAGCAGTGAGAGAGAAATATTGGGAGGAGAAAGGGAGAAGTTGAATGGGGCAAATTATCTCTCATAAAAGAGGCAAGCAAAAGACTTATTAGTGGAGGGATAAAGAGGGGAGGCAAGAGAAAAACATGAGGTCTACTCTCATCATATTCCACTAAAGGAAAGAATAAAATGCACACTCATTTTGATAGGAAAACCTATCTCACAATACAGGAGAGTGGGGGACAAGGGCACAAGCAGGGTGGGGGGGATGATAGAAGGGAGGGCATGGGGAGGAGAATGCAATCCGAGGTCGACACTCATGGGGAGGGTAAGGATCATAAGAGAATAGAAGTAATGGGGGTCAGGATAGGATGGAGGGAAATATAATTAGTCCTATACAACACAACTAGTATGGAAATCTTTTGCAAAACTACACAGATTTGGCCTATATTGAATTGCTTGCCTTCCAAAGGGAAGGGGTGGGGAAGGAGGGAGCTAAAGAAGTTGGAACTCAAAGTGTTAGGATCAAATGTAATGTTCTTACCACTGGGAAATAAGAAATACAGGTTAAGGGGTCAAGAAAGCTATCTGGCCCTACAGGACAAAAGAGAAGACGGAGACAAGGGCAGAGAGGGAGGATAGAAGAGAGAGCAGATTGGTCACAGGGGCAATTAGAATGCTTGGGTTTGGGGGGGGGAGGGGATAAAAGGGGAGAAAATTTGTAACCCAAAATGTTGTGAAAATAAATGTTAAAAGTTAAAAAAAAAAAAAGAAAAGAAAATGCATTTTGTTCTAAATTAACCAACATTTATTAAGTGCCCGTTTTGTACTAAGCACTATCCATATATACCTATGTAGGCATAAAGAATGATTCCCAAACTAGGGAAATAAATCCTTTGTTTAGAAAGGTTAAATACCTGAAAATGAGGTAAAAAAAAAAATTCTTAAACCTTCCTGACTTTAGGTTTTTTTTTTTACTTGAGAGTGATTGATTTTATTTTTAAAATTTTTAAATAATATATAAAATGTGACTTATAGCTAATCTATTTCCTTCTTGATACTCAAATGGGATAACAAATTTGATCAACTGAGATAACAAATTTGATGATCAAATGAGAAAATACTTTGCAAACATTAAAACACTATATAAATGCATATCATTTATTACTCCAGACGATAAATTTAAATTTCAGGGTGGGAAGAATTCTATCTACTTGCCTCTGTCAAGGGTGTAATTTGGCATTTCAGGAAGATACCAACTGTATTCATTTGGTATGAACTGCTTGACAGTACTAAAAATGTTTACTTCTTCCTGGAAAAAGCTTGCTGATTAGTCGAGAAATGTTCTTTCGTTGTTGTTCAGAAAAGGTAGTAAGTTATATTGATCATTCCTGTTTCTTATTTCAGCTGCATGAGTTACAGGATCGAAATGCAGAGTGTCTGGGAATGCTACACGAATCCCAAGAAGAAGTAAAGGAACTCCGTAGTAGATCTACCCCTGCAGCACATTTATATGGCCCCCAACAGTATGGAGCATTTTCTGCAGTAAGAAAACCAGAGTCCTATACATAATATTTAGGACGTTTGGAGATTTTTAACTATATATGTATGGTATAAGCTGTAACACCATCAAGACAGTCAGTCAACAATCAAACAATGAACATTTGTTAATGTATGTACTATGTACCAGGCACTGTGCTAAGTCCTAGGAATATAAGTAGAAACACAGCCTCTGTATTCAAGGAGTTTATATTCTAATGACAGAAGATAGTCCATAAAAGGAAGGGGGAAGGGGAGTGGGGCAGGTGGAGATGGACACAGGTATCCAACAAAGGGTCATGGAAGAGGAAATACAGAGTGCATCCTGGAGAGGAAGGAGATGCCCCTAGCCTAGGCACCATCTTTAAATGGAGGTTCTTGGAGGAGCCATCCAGTCAAAGGGAGAGTGTCTTCCACTCTGCACATTTCCATGACTGGCATGAGACTTCAGGTTGTAGAACTGAGACACGCTGGAGGAAGTCCAATATGCAACCTGAAGAGAAGGAAACTTTCTACAAGTAGGCAGTTACTTTAATGTTTAGTTGAGGTAGATGGAATTTTGGGATTGGAGTGTTTATATATTTATGAGGAAACATGCAGAACCAATTTGGTTCCCCTTCTTGTATGTGCCATTCATTCATCATTTTGTCTGCCCCTTGCCTTGCGATCTTGGAGCTCCTTTAAAGCACATGCCTTGATATTTTTCCTTATGTGACTTCCACTTTCCTAATAATTTATGAGCTGGGGTGGGAGGAGTTGGGAGAGATGAAGCTTGTGCTTGAAGAGAGGAGGATCACGTGACCCCATGCATCTTAAGAGGAGACTTGCATTATCTCTTGAAGCAGGCCATTCTCATCTAAACAGCTGTTTTCCTTGTAGCTGAAATAAACTCTCTACAACTTCTGCGGTTCCTAAAGTTGCCTTGCATAAACCAAGTGAATGAGAGTAACTCCTCTTCTTTGTGATTGTCCTTCATCATCCTCTACCCCCAAGTCCTCCAGAGTGAACATACACAGAGCATTCCTATGGTGTGTTCTTGCAATGTACCAGGCAGAAGCCCCTTGCCATCCTGGTTGCTTTCCTCCATACAAATCCCAGTTTGACCATGTCCTTTTTAAAGGCTAGCAGCCAGAACTGAAAAAACTACTCCAGGTGTGGTCTAACAGCACAGAAGACAGTAGGAAGACTCCCACCTCCCTTATTTGGGACAGTGTGTTTCTATCTATTGATGTAGCCTAAGCCCATGTGAGCCCTGGGGTTGCCGTTCCATGCCATTGGCTCGTATTGAGTTTTCAGTCTGTGAAAACCTTATTGTCTCTTTCACAGGAATTGTCATCTATCCACCACTCCCCATTTTGTATTTGTGCATTTGTCTTTTTAATCCAGTTCTATAAGTTTAATAAATATTCATATGAATTAGGCCTTTATTTTTAGTCTGTTAGGACATTTTTTAGGATCCTGTTTCTCTCATCCAGCTTACTATCTATCCATCTCGTCTTTTTGTCATTTAAAAGAAGCTGTCATCTGAGTCTAATAATTGTGGAACAGAACAGACCTGAATGTGGAGCCCTGTGGGACTCTATAAGGCACCACTCTCCAGATTAGTACTAACCAAGGTATTCAACTAGTTCCAGGTGAACCTGACTGTGTTGTCATCCATCCCATATTTCTCTGTCTTATTCAAAGGTTATACATTGGAGACTTTGTCATATGCCTTCCTAAACTCCAGGTATGCTATAGTCCTAGCAGTCATCTACCAGTCAAGTTGCACCCCCCCCCCCAAAAAAAGGACATGCTATTTTGAAGCATGCATAAGCAGTACCTCCCAAAATTATTTAAATTGAAGGGAATTGAATTGAAATGGCACTTTTAGATAATCATGCCAGTTTTACTTATTTTTTGTGTAACCTCATACACCAGACTCCATCTCCTATATCTCTGCCTTTGCCCTGCCAAACCACAGCATCCAAAATGCTCTTGTTCCTTGTATCTCTCTCTCTCTCTCTCCTTTCCTTCAGAAACTACATGAAGTTTTTCTGGATCCCCATAGTACCTATTGCCCTCCCCCCACCCCAAAGGGCTCACAAGCCACTTCATCCCTAAGGTTTGCTAGGATTTTTCCAAGAATTATTGTTGACCCATACCCAGTCCTGTAGCACCCTTCTCTTCTTAGACATATTTTCAGAGATTCAACAGGAGCTGTGAATTGATCCAACAATTCTAGGAAGCAAGTTGGAACTGTGTCCAGAATGTCACTAAACTCTGTATATCCTTTGACTCTATAATACCACCACTAGAGATCAAAGAAGACAGAAAAAGCCCCATATGTATAAAAACATTTATAGCAGCTCTTTCTGGGAACTACTGGAAATGAAGGGAGGGAAGGATAGGGTGCTCATCAATTGGAGAATGGATGAACAAGTTATGGTAGTGTGAGAAAAACCTGGGAAAACTTTTATGAACTGATACAGAGTGAAGTGAGCAGAACCAGAAGATCAATTTATACATTAACAACATTTTAAAGACAACTTTGAAAGAAAGACTTAGGAACTCTGATCAATTCAGTGACCATTCAGTACCATTATTGAAGCATCCCACTCATATCCTGACAGAGAAACAATGGATTCAGGGTGGAGATTGAGATGTGCTTTTTGAACATTTTCTATGCATATGTTTCAGAAATGAGAGTTGGTTGCTGCAGCCTCAGCAGCCACATTAATTTCTTTAAACTGATTCTCTGTTTGTTCCTAGTCAGAATGATATAGAATATAGTATCCTCCTTATCCTTTCTCAAAACTCTTTTGAAAGGCACATCTGACCTCAGTAAGTATCATTAAAATGGGCGGTGATGTGGGCAGCTTCCCAGATCCAGGATGCATGTCAGTCATACCTGGATTTCCCTCTCCTTACGTGCCCCTCGCTCTGAGCTGGATGGCCACTGCTTTCCAAGGTTCTACCATATCTTCTTTGGAAGCCAGTTCTTTATTGATTAGCAGTTGGGGGGGGAGTGGAAGGGGAGAAGGAGAGAGAGCTGTAGCAGATGTCTAGATATCTGAAGCATCCAGCCACTACTCTGTCATGCCTCTGTACCTAATTTGTGGTCTTCCAGATCTCATCATCATGATATTTTTACCATTTGCCATTTTTGTTTCTTACTCCAGGCATTCTCTACCATACTTACTCCCATGTGGTTTGTGAGTTCCCTCACAGGTGGAAATTTCACTACCACTTTATCTGATCTCTTCCTTCTAGATAAGGTATATGTTTCCGTTGCTAGAATCCTGTTGTGAGTCACATCTCAGTAAGTTGTAATGATGCTTATGAGGTCAAAGGTTATTTCATTTATCTCTGTGCATTCCTGTAGAGATATCAGAGCCCTTGATTGTTTTTACTGGTCCTCTTTTGGTTTCTTTTCATTTTGTTTTAATAAAATATTCTTAAATCTAAACTATTTTGTTCAGGAATCTCTGGCAGCTGAAATTGAGGGAACCATGCGTAAAGAACTGAGTTTGGATGAGGAGTCTTCTCTCTGCAAACAAAAGTAAGTCCAATATGTTGTCATCTCTGTGACCAAAGCACCAGAGTAAAGAGAAAAATTTATTTCTGGGTTCTCAGCTGTGGCCCAAAGTGACAGGTATTTGTGAGACTGAGTTATAAAATCAGCCTGCAGTTTATACTTTTCTTTGGAAGCTTTCCTTTTTTGATAGTTTTCCTCAACCTCCTTGTTCTGAAATTTATGAATTTTTTAAATTTATGATTATTTTAAACTAGTAAACATGTCTTCTTCTGTGGCATTTTAAAACTTGAGAGACTACCGCACTTTAGATAGCTTCATGTTTAGTGAAATAAACAACTGAGTGTGTTCTGAAGTCTTCCTTTTCCATTAATTCTAGTTTGAATTCTAGTAGTTTCTTGTCTCATAATCTGTCTTGACCACAGTCATACCCAGATAAGTGTGTGAAATTGGGGCAGCTTTTTTTTTTTCCCCAAAAAGATTTCTGGCTTTTCCTTTGCAAATTGCCTGGTTGAAAAAAGCATTGCCCTCTTCGCTCATGTCCTTTCTGCCCTTTAGCCAAAGGCAGATGCCATCATTCATTTTCCTCTTTAACAGAGAGCAGCAGAAGCGAGTGTTCGACACCGTCAAGGTAGCCAATGAGGTGCGCTGCCGCTCAGCTGCGTTGCCTGCCCTGCTTCCCATTCCAGGCTCCAACCGTTCAAGTGTTATAATGACAGCAAAGCCATTCCAGTCTGGGGTTCAGCATCTGGAGAGCAGGACATACCAGAACCCAAGGGGCAGCCTGGATGACACATCTAGGTAAGGAGTTGCATTTGTTGCTTTAGTTTCAGCATTTCTTGTGGTATTTCCATGGCCACCTTCACAATTTCACAACCAAGCAGTCTGGTCACATTGTTCCAGGAACAATTTCATAGAAATAGGCAAGTTTCCATGATCATTTAAAACCATCACTGCGTTTGTTCACATAATTTTGTTAAAATAATTTTCTCTTTAATATCCTAATGTATTCATGGAAGATTATGTCCCAAGAGTTCATGCTTTATTTGTTGACTACACACTTATAAAACTTATCAGCAAATAGACCTGAATTATAGAGGTCTGCACTCCTAATTTTATGTATTTGAGAGGCAGCATGACATAGGTGATGGGAAACCAGCTTGGGAGTCCAGAAGACCTAGGATCAAGTCCAGCTTATGACAGTACTGGTCGTGGGATCCATAGCAAGTCTTTAAGATTCTAAATTGTAGAGTAGGTCCTACTCTCCATTGGTAAGAGGAGTTCCTTTTGGAGGCAGTTCCCTATATGATTGAAACTACAGATCCCATCCCAAAAGGTTAGGGAGGTGAAAAGAAGGTATGTTACTCAATTGAAGATATAAATGTAATTAAAGATATTCATCTTTCTTAGGGGCAGCTAAGTGGCACAGTGCATAGAGTGGTAGGCCTGGAATTAGGAAACATGCATTCAAATCTAGGCTTAGACTCTTATTATTGGTGTGATATTTGACAAGTCACTCATCCTCTATTTGCCTTAGTTTCCTTATCTGTAAAATGGGGAAAATAATTGTAAGCTTAGTGCCTGACATGTAATAAACACATAGAAATTATAACTGTTGTTATAATTAGGTAAAGAAGTGCTATCTTATATGCACAGAATTATTTAGTTATGTGTAAGGTGATACACCTCTCTCTTTTTAACAAATTTCTATCTTTAAAAAAATAACAAGTATTAGATTCCTTAGTTTATCTCCTTCCACAGCCTGCACTGTGAAAATGAGAAATACTTCTACTCACTGCAGTCCAACAAATCTCATTAATCCTCACTGAATCCAGTAACACATGTGAAAACACTTTACAATTACAAGCATCCATTGTTGCCACTAGAGGTAGTATTGTTATTTCCCACAGGGATTCCCAGAATATGAGACTTCCAGGAACCCCTGGCGACAGTGACTTAGCTACAGCCTTGCACCGCCTTCGTCTACGCCAGCAGAACTACTTAAGTGAGAAACAGTTCTTTGCCGAGGAATGGGAACGTAAGATGCATGTGTTGACTGATGAGAAAGAAGAGGCCAGTGGTTGCAGCACCCCTACAGGGAGTTTTGCCTCTCTCTGCACCAACCAGTCTGAGGTCACAGACCTCAGTACCAGTGCCAGCTGCATTCGAGCTTTTATGCCAGAGAAGCTGCAGATTGTCAAACCCCTAGAAGGTGAGCAGTCTGTGATGAAAGAAGAAACCTTCCCGAGCTCTGTTTCCTACTGTTTTCTTCTGTAGGAAATGATGCTGTGGTTTAGTCATTGCTATTAAAGAAACTCTCTCTGAAAAAGAACCCTTGAGTCAAGCCTCTATTTGAGATTTGTTCTGATGCTGTTTAAAGTATACATGTGGAGGGAAGCAAATATTCTGTTCTTATCCTTTGCTAATGTGCTCTTTATTTTCATTGATGGTTTTTGTTTTTACATCACCTTCATTTTTTTAATGTATTCTTTCTTCCTTCCCTAGCCAGAGAGCCATCCTTTGTAACAAAGAAGAAACAAAAGTGGGGAAGGGAAATTTTTGCAAATTGACTGACACATCAACCAAATCTAACATGTATAATATTATATCCCCTTAGTCCCCCATGTCTACAAAGAAAGCATGGAGGTGCATTTTCTCATTCTTCTACTGGGCCAAACTTGGCTGTCATAATCTGACAGCTCTGGGGTTTTGTTTCTTTTGGGGGGAAGTTCTCTGCATTTATATTATTGTGGTCACTGCATGTGGTGTATTTGATTCTGCTTGTTTCACTTCCCATGAATTCATATGTCTTGCCATACTTCTTTGAATTCTTAATTTCATCATTTCTTATGGCTCATTACTATTCTGTTATGTTCACATATTAGAGTTTGTTGAATTATTCCTCAAAATTGGCATCTACTTTGTTTTTGGTTCTTTGCCACTACAAAAATGATTCTGTGGATAGTTTACACAGAACCTTCCTTTCTTTTCATCTCCTTGGGTTTATGCCTCTACCAGTGTGAACTCTGACTCAAAGGGTACGTAATAATTCTAAGTTGCTTTTAAGAATAAAAAGACCATGGAGTATAAGAACAGGCATTAAAGTAAAATAAGACCAGGAAGCTAAGTTGGGACTAACTTGTGAAGAGATTTGAACATTAACGAAGTTTATATTTAATCCTGATGGTTGAGAAGAAGCCGCTAAAATTGAAGTATACCTATAAGAAAATCACTTTTTTGGCCCTGTGAAGCATATAGTAGAGCGTGGAGAGACTTAGGGCAGGGAGACCAGTTAGAAAGCTATTCCATTCATCTAGCAAGAGGTGAAGAGGTACTGAAATCAGGGTAGTGTCCATTTGGGTGGAAAGAAGGGAAGAGATGTGAGATGTGATGTGGAGGTAAAATAGCAAGATATGACACTTGATTGGGTGAGTCTGCTGGATGATAGTGAGTTAAACATGACATCAGGGTGGCAAATCTGGATCACTAGAAGGATGGTAGTGCCCTTGATAGTAAGAGGTGGGTTTGAAAGAAAGTTGTTTTGGGAAAGAAAGAGGGAACGTAATGAATTTTGTTTTGAGATGCCTACATCTAGGACATCCAGTTTGAAATATGTAATAGACAGTTGGTGGTGTGGAGATGGCACTCAAGAACGAGATTGGGGCTGACTCTGTTGATCTGTAAGTTACTTGTGTAGAGATGATAATTAAACCACTGAAGATACCAAGTAAGAGAGATAAAGAATATAGGGCCTAGGAGATTTGGGGTACACTCATAATTAGAAGATATGATTGTTACAGATCATAAAAGAGCAAAAGAGCCCTCAAAGAAGCAATCAGACCTGTAGAAAGGCACCCAAGAGAAAGCAATGTCACAAAAACCTAGGGAGTATCAGATGCCACAGAAGGATAAAGATTGAGAACAAGCCCTTCAGTTTGCCAGAGATTTTTGCCAATTTGATGGGTGAGGTGGAATCTCTGAATTATTTTTATTTAAATTTCTATTATCAGTGATTTAGAGAAGTCTTTCATATGGTTGTTTGTAATGTGTAATTCTTTGAGAACTGTTTGTTCATATGCTTTAACAACTTATCATTTGGAGAATGACCCTTGGTTTTACGTATTTGTGTTAGTTTCCCATGTCAGTCCACTCTTGAATATCAGTCCACTTTTTTTTCCCTGGTCAATGGCTTGTCTTAACCTAAGTTGCATTCAGTTTGTACATGCTAAAACTTTTCAGTTTCATTAGCCAAAGTTACTATTTTATCTTTTGTTATTGGCTCTGTCCTTTGTTTGATAAAATGCTTTCCCCTAGCCACAGCTGTCAAAAGGATCTGAATTGGTCCTCTTCTGATTTTTTTATTATGTGACCTTTATGATACATTGGTATCCTCTTTGAATTTATTGTGGTTGATTGTTTGAGTTATTGCTCTAAACCAAATTTTTGCCATGTTGCTTTCTGGTTCTCCCAGAAATTCTCATCAAGAAGGGGATTTGGGAGAGAAGATAATGAATTCAGTTTTGAACGTGTTGAGTTTACGATGTCCATAAAGTATCCAGTTCAAGATATCCAATAGGCAGTTGGAGATACAAAATGGGACATCAGGAGAGGAGTTAGGCCTGGATAAACAGATCTGAGAATCATGTGCTTGGAGATGATAGTTGAATTCATTGGAACTAATGAGATCATCAGCAAAATAATAGAAGGCCCAGGATGGAGCCATAGGAGATACCCATGGTTAGTGAATGTGACCTGGATGAAGATTCAGTAAAGATGACCTCTGCCTCTATCCTTGAAATGGTTCAAACTCCTCGTGGAAAATATACTTGTCATTCAAAATTAATTTCAAATTTTTGTAGTATAGACACTATCCTGAAATCTCTCTGCACCATTGATCTAAAAGGGATTCCTTCATCCAATGAAAAAAAAGTAAATAACCCCATTCCAACTCTGATTTTGTTTTGTCTAGATATGATCAGTACTAGTATATATCAGAATAGTAGTGCTTAGAATGGAATGAAATGAGATTCCAGAGTTCTCAGAATTACCTTCGCAGTTGGATATTGTGATAAGAATATGGAGGATGTTTGATCCTCATTACCTCTTATTCCTCAGACATCCAGGTTGGAGATGTACTGACTGGTTTGGGGCTTACAAGAACAGAGGCATAATAAAAGACCAGGAATTCTAGATCCATATTCCCCACCCCTAGTTGCCTACACTTTCCTTCAGTGAGTTGAGTCTCATACATCTAAGAGTATTTTTTTTTTTGGTCTACATCACCTTCATAGTTCAAAAGTGATTGTGGAGATAGACTGCTACACCATTATCATCCTCTCCTAGTTCTGTTTCACTTTTAAGAATTTCATGGCACTCAACATTCTTCTCATTTTGTTATTCCATATTTGTTTGATTTTACTACCAGCTTCTCTTCCAAAGTAAAAGATACTGATGCCTTTAAAAGCTTCTCTTTTCCCACCCAGGATCTCAGACTCTACATCATTGGCAGCAACTTGCACAACCAAACCTGGGAACCATTCTTGACCCACGGCCAGGTGTCATTACAAAAGGCTTTACATTATTGCCAGAAGATGCTGTTTATCACCTTTCTGATTTAGAAGAAGATGAAGATGGGGGCATAACATTTCAGGTTCAGCAGTCTTTTCAAGAGGAAGGGAAATCTTTGGTGTCTAAGCCAGTACCCAGTATCTTTCTACCACCTCTTACTTCGGCAAGTGTGCCACTTACAGGTAATGTAGAGCTTTGGGTTGAATATAATTATTCTTAGAAGGCCTAAGCCATCAGCCTTGACTTTCTGGGTGCTTACTTAATTTTCTGTGTCAAAATTCCACTGGATACTGATAGATCTGTTTAGGTATGAAATGAGGCAAGCCATAAAGTTGGTAATTTGGCCAGTAGAGCTGTTGTTTTTTACAGACTATTATGTTTCAATATGAGGTTTATGTTTACTGATCTGTAATATCCTGTAAAAGACAAAAAGAAATTCTTGATCCAGGAAGATTTAAAATACAGAGTGAATTTTCCCACAGCTAGAGGAATAAAACCTAATTTCTAAGACAACTGTTCACTTTGGCTACCCGATAAAATGAGAAGACTAAGCTTTGATTTCAAGGTAAAAATTGTTACGTGATATAGCAGTATATTGTTCAGTCAGTACTGTGACCCATACATAAAATTTCATGCATATTAAGTTTCTGTAGTCTTTTGGCATGTAAACATAAGAGACAAAAGCATTATGAAGAAAAATAAAAGTAACTTTGTACTCTTTGTGTAACTAAATGAATATATTTTGATTTCCTGTTTGGTGTCCTGATCTGCAGTTTTGCTCATGTTACAGCCTCAAATCCAGGAAAATGTCTATCCTCCACAAACTCCACGTTTACCTTCACCACCTGTAGGATATTACACCCCTCTGATGTCACTCAGGTTACCCCAAGGTAAGCGTATTCTCGATAATCTGTGATAAGTTTTCTGTTTTCATTAAGGGATTACATTCTTTGTCTTAGAGACACAAATTCAGAAGTAGTTGAAAAAGAAATCAGCACCAAGCGGCCAACGGTGTTTAACAGTGAGCTCTGTATCACTTTTTGATTCACCAGAAGCTATAGTGATCAAGAACATATCTATTCCACAAGCAGACCTCTGACAATGCCAGAGTCCATCAGGTCTTCCCAGCTGTTTGATAATTTTCTCACTACTTTCACAAAAGGTTTCAATCCACAGCATTTTTTTTCTAAGGAAGGAAAGTCTATTTTCCCTTTACTGTTGTCACCTTTTTACTTCTTTTTAATTTGTCTTATTTTTCAACATGTCTGACTTCTAACTCTTAACAGTTTCTATGAACAAATGCGATTGTCAAGAGGGAACATCACCTTCTCCTATCCGCTTTTTTTCATTGATTTATGCTTAATATTTGATGAATCCTAATTTATTCATTACCAACTTTTCCTTCTATTGTAAGCTTTGAAGAGGTAGAGGAGTAGAAGAAGATATGGGGCACATATATACCCAAGTATGTTATCAAAAGGGTGATATCAAAAACTTTTGTTTTGTTTTAAAGGTAGTGTAAACTGGCGAATTGCTGTAATGCAGAGAGAAGTTTTTAATTTTGGCTTTATCTTTAGTTTATTTGTAAAGTGTTCTAGTGTGCTTAAAGGGACTTCTAAATATTGAATATTAATGAAATTATGCTTATCTGTGAGGCTTAGAAACATTTATAATTTGTGTAAATTGCTCATAATGATCTTAGTTATTCAGCAGGTAAAGCTTTTGCTTTAGAATCTTCCATCTTAATGCCAAATTTTGACTAATTGTTCTGTCAGTTTATTTCTCAAAGATCCCCATATAAAACAGCTTCTTGATCAGAATTATTCAAAATCCAAAGTGTGCTTTGTAGTTAGGAAGGTGAAGCCTAACTTCAAACACAGTCCTGTTTTCTCCACAGCTGTCTGATGTATATATTCCTTTGCTAATTTTGATTTTTAATTTGAAATTACTTTATGGCATAACAATATGCTATTTTAAGTTCAACTTAGAATTTACCTTTTAAAATTGTAATAAACTGTCTAAGAAAAATCTTCTTCTTCCTTGATATCCTTTCCAAGCTTTACATTGGTCCAAGACAGAGCCTTCCCTAAGATTCTTATGCCTTTCTTTGATCAAGGACTCAGAAACAAAAGCTTTAAACAGCATAAGTGTTTGACAACACATACATACATATATACATAATATCTTTCTTCTAAAATTTTTCTAGCCAGCACATGTTTCAAAAAGAAAGAAGACTTGTAATGTCTGATAAGCTTATTGCTTTTCATTGCCTTCCTTTTGACTATGGTCCAGAGACCAAAGGTTGAGCTTAATTCCCTCCACTATCATGGGGATCAGGGTTCTAAGGTGGGGTTGAAAAATACATCCATAGAGGGTTATTTAAACTACCTTTCAGTGGAGTAGTATAAGGTTACGTATAAATTTGGGTTCTTTATTTCTGGGAGAAAATCACACTCTAACAAAGTTGTTAGTATAATGTCACTCAGCATTATTAACAACAGACACATTCCTTCTCTAGGAAGTGATGGAGGTGTTTGATTTTTTTTTTTAATGTTGTTTGAAAAGGGAGGATGCTATCCATATAAAAGGCATAAAAATAATCAAATCTAATTTTATTTATTATTGCATTTCGTTTATGGAAATATTCATTGAAAGTGGCAACATTTATTTTATCAATATATTTATAGAATAGAAATGTTCTCTAAAAATTGGCTATATAGAAAATTTCCACAAAGCAAATTATTTACGCCCTGGTTTTTCATCATAAAATTAGAAATATATTCCCATAGAAATAACTTCTAACCCTAATAGACTAAAAGTCCCACCTCAGAACAGCAAATATACAATGGATTTTTACAAATTAACCAAATCTCTAGAGTAGTGATAATGATAGTTAACAGTTACCTTATGTGCCAGGCACTGTGCTAAGAGCTTTAGAATTATTATCTCATTTAATCCTCACTGCAACCCTGGGAATTAGGTGTTATTATTATCCTCATTTTACAGATGACAAAAGTGATCAAAGAGATTAAATGACTTGCCCAAGGAACCACAGCTAGAAAGTGTCTGAGACTGAATTTGAGTTCAGGTTTGACTGAAGCCTGGCATTCTTTCCACTCTACCACCTAGCTGCCTCAATGTTAGAAGGTATTATCTAGGCCAAGGGCTCTTAACATTTTTTGTATCATAAATCCCCTTGACAGCCTGGTGAAGCCTATGGCCACCCTGCCTCTCTTCATGCAGCCTTAGGTCACATTTGGCTGACAGATCACTCTGCTGGCTCATATCCAGCTTGCAGTCCACTAAAACCCCAATATTTTTCAGATGCATGGCTGCCTCATCTTATGTTTGTGAAGCTGGTTTTTGGAAACTAAGGATAAGACTTTACATTTTTCTTTATTAAATTTCATCTCAGTTTCAACCTGATCTTCCAGACTGTTGATCTTTTTGGATCCTGATTCTGTCATCCAGTAGGTTAGCTATAAACTTGATAAGTACGCCATACCTTTATCCAAGTATTGATAAAAATGTTAAAAATACAGAATCTCTTAGAGACAATGCTTGGGGCACTATTTTAATCTATTTCACATTTCTCCCCAAAGCATAGCATGAGATTGCCCCCTTCCTCAAAAAAGAGAGTCATTCTTTTCTTTAACGCAACAGGAAGACCAGAAGTCACGGGAAGGCAGGACAGCTTTGAAAATTACATGTGGAATCAGTTTTATATTTAAAAAGGAAAGCAAACTGTACATAAACAAATTCATAATTTTATGGAAATCCTCTTTTTCTGTTCTGTTTATATGAAAGTGCTCATTTTATCTGGTGTTTAAGTCTAGATTTTTAAAAAGTTTTAAAAAATAAAATCTGATTTTATTCATTTATTTTTTAGCTTAATATTGAACTAAACTTAAAATTTTAACTGAAAGAATTAAGAAACCATACAGTATATATAATATTCTTACATTAACATATATAACATTTATGTACAGTACTAGACTTTTAAAGTATCATAACAGAATCTACCTATATGCCTTTGTAGCTAGTCTCATTAGTGTGATTATTTTTATAAGTACATATTTTTGCACCTAAAAGATATGTTTTGAGTGAGATGCATCTGTAAAAAGTCAAATGTTGACAGTAATTATAATGATTATGCTACCAATTATCTGTGTTTATTTTTAGCTCCAAGTTCCCATCATTATCCTGTGGAAGTACTGGTAGCAGTACACCTAGTACAGCAGTGAATTCCCCTGCCCGGTCCTACAGGCTCAGCATCGGGGAATCTATCAGCAGCCGACGAGACTTTACAACCACCTGCAGCAGCACCATGAGTCTGGCCAAACTTCTGCAAGAAAAAGGCATCTCTGCTAAAGTATACCATAGCCCTATTTCAGAGAACCCTCTCATCCTACCAACTAAAGTCCCAGCCGTTCCCTCCACCCCACCAAATTCTCCATCCCATTCACCTTGTCCTTCTCCTTTGCCTTTTGAACCCCGAGCATGTCTCTCTGAAAACTTTCTTGCCTCTCGACCAGCTGAAACATTCCTACAGGAGATGTATGGCTTGAGGCCTTCCAAGAACCCCCCAGATATTGGCCAGTCGAAGATGAACCTGGTGGACAGACTAAAGAGACTTGGAATAGCCAGGGTCATCAAGACCCCTGAGATGAAGGAAAACAGAAAAAGCCAAGGGACAGACGTTGGCCTGCGAAGACCAGATTCTGCTGCCTTTTTAAATGCAAGTAGCAATTTGTTGGGTGGACTCAGGAGGAACCAGAGTCTTCCAGTTATGATGGGTAGCTTTGGAGCCCCCGTTTGCACATCTTCCCCTAAAATGGCTATCTTGAAGGAAGACTGAATTTGCATGTGAAGGATAAACTTGTAATGATCAGAATAGCCTAATCTGAAAGAAAAGAAAGTTGCAGAAGGGTTGTGGATGTGAGAAACAAAAAGGAGAATAATGAAGATGAGTGTGCTTACAAGGTCTAGGGTTTGAGCACTTATAACTGAGAAATAAATAGGTAAAAGAAATGGATACAGGTATTAGAAAGAAGAGACAGAGAGCACTCCTGGAGCCTCAGGGTTTCTTGACTTGAACCAAAAAAAAAAAGGCAAAGCAAAAGCAAAATTCTTTAATAGTAGAGCATATCCGAAATACGTTGTGGACTTGTATTCTCATCCCTTTCTGACTGAGAATCACAAGCAGGGAGAAGTCAATTTATAGAGGCAGAGAAGGAGAGCAACTTCCATTGTCATTTGGAAATCCATTCTTTTTTTTCAAGGCTGGTGCTTAAACCAGGGATTAAAGTGACAAGACCAGGCTGTTACTTAGCAGCAATGCGAAATTTCATACATTTTTCCCATTTGCTATTTAGTTAATAAGCATGTCCATCACCTGATATTTTCACAGTTGAAACAAACAAAACAAAAAAAACCAACCTAGCAGTTTTACCTTTTTGTCAGATCAGAAGCCCGTGTTTCTTTCTGCCTCACATCTACCAAACAAATAGGAGAAATACACTGAGCACAAAAACTAAACAAATTCTTTTTATATTTTCAGCCACCTCTACAGTTTTTAAAAATTTTGTATTTTTGTACTATGCAAAAAACCAATGCTCTTAGAGATTTCTTTGTTATTTTCTTTTTCTACTTTAGCAAGCTTAGTGAACTGGAGCCAATGAAATCTATTATCAGAATTTCCTTTTGGAGGAGTGCAATGGTCAAGACATATGGACATAATTATGTGTGTCCCAGGTCTCCTTGGAGGCTGGGAAGAGTATACAGAAGTGCAATCCATGTGAATTGGGGGATGTATTTTTTTTTTTTAGTAAAAGTTTATTGCAACTTTGGAAAGGAATCTTTCCAGAGTGGGCTATGCATATTTTTTAAATATCTGTATTTGCACAAAGAAATTCTCAGGCACGTTGAATTGTTAGAAACTGAAGAAACACCCAGGTGCTTACTTTGGGGTTGTAGCTTGATTTGATTAAATCTAAGTGAAAAGTGTAACGCAGAGACCAAACAGGAAGTTGTTGTACTGTGCTGTGTGGTGGTATCTACCCCTTTCTCTAAAAATAAGCTTTTTAAAGGGTAGATCAAATGAAAGTTGCTGAGGCAGGTTGCCTTTGCTCTTCCAAATGTGTTCGCTTTATGTCTGTTGGCATCAGCAGACGCTTTGGCATTGGCTTTCAGATACCAAAATGAAATGCAAAGTTGTGACAAGAAGAAGCAGATCCGTTTCTTCCAGGCCCACTGAATGACTTCTGCACCTCCATACATTACAGTAGCATCATTTGAATAGGACAGTTTGAAAATCAATGGAACCACCTAAGAGACATGGTTGATTTTGTAAAAATGAACAGAAATGAGTTATTGCCCCTTCTTTTTGTTTCCAGATGGAAAAAGCACAAATCTCTGTGGTGCTGACTTGCATGGATCTTACCACTTTGCCTCTTTTATATGGGTTAATTTTGTTGATGACCCTGATTTACTGGAAAGAGGACTTATGTGGGTGAACTTTTTGCCTAGAATAATTATGCTGTCTGTGGGACCTGTAATTAGCCTAATTATCAACAACAGATCCTTCACCCCTTTGGCTGCCAGAGGCTGCTTTCCCAATTTTTGAGGAGTGGTGGACTCAGCCATGAGTGTAAAAATCTCAGATGATATAGGTTGGGAAAGGAAAAATCAGCTAAACTTGCACATTATCAGTTGTGAGTTTTTTATCCTTTTAGTGTTTTTCTGGTATATTTTGATACAACTTCAAATTTTCTAAATGATACTTTTTTTAAAAAGTGAGAACAACTTCCTCTTCCTTCCATTTTGTGCCTAAAGAGTGCAGTCACATGTTCAAAGAAGAATCTCAAATATGGGCATAAACTGATGTAAACATGTCCCCTAACTGTAAGGATGCTAAAAGAAAAATCCTAGTGGCTTATATTACAGCAAACAAACAACCCAACCCCCAAATCCCCCATTTTTCAAAAGGGCTTTTCAATTTGTTTTACTTAAAGTCACTATGTGGGCTTCTTGCTTTCTTTATAGTCAGATTTTTTTTTTCCTTTTCCCTCAAATGAACCAGATTTCTAGCGTGTCCTTTTGCTAGGATATTAATGGTTTCTGAGAGGTGTCAAGAAATGAAGCAGCAGCAGATTAGAGCAGCATGGGAACCAGAAAACTGCATTAAGTGTCAAATGTCAGGTTTCTGTAGTCTATTATATAAATATCTATAGATTAAACTAGATCTTGAAGTGTTCTATATTGAGGAAATTTTGATTTATATGTACCTTCCCCACCCTGCCCACTAGCCTTGTAATGATCTCTAGGTAGTCGTTAACAATTAGCTAAATTAACAACCAAGTAAGCAAAGGTTTGGTTGAAGACAGACTTGTCCAAAAGCCAGAGGGTCAAATACCAGTCCATGTCAGTCATCAGAAAGTGGGTCTGTGTAAGAAGTCACATGGAAAAAATTGCAAAAGCCTGTCAAATGTTATTCTGGTACCCACAGTCTTGAGAATCTGCACTATATCAGGATTTTGCGATGAGATGAGTTTTCAGTGGCAAGAAAGCCTCCTCGACTTGTCCGTCATGCTGCTGTTACCATTCAGATGTTTTTTGCTGTCTTCACCATTTCCATGTTGGACTTGAAGACCAGTGTCAAAAACCAAACTCTTCTTTCTTTCTAGCCTTCAAGGAGGTTTTCTGTGTGTATACCTCTTGAGTAGAGTAGTTCCTGTTAACAGGCTAACTACCTAAACTCAAAATAAAAAGTGGCCTCTCCTACCTTTAAAGCTTCTGAAGAAAAGTTAATGACAATATTGGAGCAGGGTAAGCACTTGGTTTAACTGCTGTGCATTCCAACACAAATCTGGCATTGACGAGCAGAATCTAAGAGGGGAAACACAGAAGAGGCTTACTGAGAGCTGACTCCCTGTAATCTGTGCTTGATACAATATGAAAGTATTATTAATTCTGACCAATGAACATATGCGTGCATTCTCCGGGTCCAGTCTTCAAGTCTGATCATCTCTCCTTGGATGTCAAATGTATACATTTACTTCCCGGGCCTACCACAGCAGAGAAATACATTTGTGTACACAGGCGTAATGCAGCCAAGAGTGTGGCAGACAGCAATTGTCTGATGTTTGGGAATGCGGGCTTCTGTCAGACAGCTTTGTGCACTTGACTTCATTTATGGCATGGAATAAAGATAATAAACAACTTCCTTTTTAAGTTCACTTGTTCTGCTCTGGTTTTGTCTTAAATCTTTGTCTCTTCTTTCTGTTTATAATTGGGTTGGGTACTAAATGTTCACCCTACCCCATTTCTGTTTGCTGCGCTCACCCCTCGCACCCCTACATGAGCTACCAAACTTGGGGGGCAGGGGGGAGAGAGGGGAAATGGTCAAGTGGAAAACCTTTGGATTCATAGGAGTTGTGGATGTTGGACAAATCATTGAGTGTCTGTGCCTCTATGAACCAGAAATCTGTAAACTGGGATTAACATTTCCTACCTAGTTGGTAAAAGATTTGTGAAAATAAAATGAAAACTCTTGGGAGGAGGGAAGATACTTAACTCATTCAGGGTATTTATAAATGTATTTCAGTGAAAATGCCTGTATTGAGGCGAAAATTTGTGTCTCAATGAAAAAGAGCATGTCACAATTTGGTCTCACTATCTTTAGTGGTCTTGCAGTTCATTGGGAGTTGGACAGGTTAGGAGAGAAAAGATCTTGTCAGCCTGTGCCCCTGTGTGTTCTTAGTGGTAATTACAAGACAAAAACTTGAGTTTCAGGCAACAAAGGAAAGGAATGGCAAAGGGAATATTAAATCTAGCTTGGTTAAGTCTTAGCAAAATAAAAATAAAATCCATTTTTAATTTTACACCTTGAAAATATAATACTGTAACATATTCAGCAGTCATTGAATATATAGGTTGTTTCCAGCTTTGTCTGTTACAAATGAAGCAACTGAAAATTTTCAAAACAGATTTGTGGCTGCTTTTTCCTTAAGGTCCTCCTCTCTTCATTTGTGTTTACCTCTTTGTGACCCCATTTGGGGTTTTCTTGGCAAGGATACTGGATTTCCTTCTCTAGATCATTTTACAGATAAAGAAACTGAGTCAAAGAGGAGGAAATGACTTATTTCCATAGCTAGCACATAGCTAGTAAGTATCTGAGGCTGGACCTGAACTCAAGGCTTTCTGACTCCAGGCCCAGCACTCTATCCACTGAGCGACCTAGCTGCCATCATCTTCTCTATTACACATGGACTGAAATTTTGAAGGACCAGACATTAAATGCTTCCCTATTACGCTTTCTGTTAAGTATGGGAAGAAGAGTGAGTGGTGATGTGATCGTGTTTATACATATGCTCACAGGGAATAGGACTGCTAATATTATGTTGTTTGAAAAGGTGTCAAGTTCTTTTGGGCTTTGTTATTATGGGGTTTTATTGGTTTGTTTTATGCATCTGTAAAGCTGCTCTATTGTCTCCTATTTGTGCCCTTGCTTACTAAATAAGCTAGGCTCCCATCTTGCATAATGAACCTTTAAGTGGGCCATTTGCACATATAACTGGATATAACCTGCCACCTACTGGACAGTGACTTGAATATGTGTATGTCCACTGAATTGTCTTTCAGAAACTTGTTTGTCTTGGTATATTCAGTTTACCAAAAGGAAACATTACAAGAAGTTATTGCTATGCATTGCACTTAATGAACATTTGAGGAATGAATGAATGAGGGACATGAGCCAAGATGGTGGAGTAGCAGGGATTGGCACAGTTGAGTTGCCTGTGATCACACAGTTAGTGTCAAGTAAGG
Organism: Notamacropus eugenii; assembly: GCF_028372415.1. Lineage (NCBI taxonomy): Eukaryota > Metazoa > Chordata > Mammalia > Diprotodontia > Macropodidae > Notamacropus > Notamacropus eugenii. Next base: position 297,504,088 of record NC_092877.1, on the reverse strand, counting down.
AGGAATATGAAGCCAGGTCTTCTGACTCCCTGGTCAGTTCTGAAGGGAACACTACAACATTCAACAAAATTCTTTGATCCTTTGAAGTAAGGAGGAATATGAAGCTGGGTCTACTCACTCCCTTGGCAGTTCTGGAGTGGACACCACCACATTCAAGACAAAATTCTTTGATCCTTTGAAGTATTGAATAATGACACTAGAGGGCGCTATGATCAATGCCTGACCCCTTTCAGAGGCAGTGACCAGGATATGTGCCTCAAGAAAACACTCCCCCCAACTCCCAGTTGTCCTCAACACCGGAGAAAACTCTGAAAGTATGAGCCTGTGGTTCTCAGGGTCTCATCTTCTGGAGACTGGCACAGTCTTCAGCCTGTCACTTCCTTTAAAGCTACCCTATTATACCACCTTTACCTGGATTTAGTTTCCTGATCTCAAGAAAATATATTTAACTCATTCCTACTACAATGTACATTGTAGGTAACAACTTACCTTGGTGAAGTATCACCCATTCCAGGAGAATTTGTACTCTAACCGTAGTCTAGGTCTTGAGCTAAAAGAATCTTTCCTGTGGGAGAATTAGAAGCATCAGAAGATAATTGGAAGTTGGCAAAGGTAGAGAAAAGCAACATGATTTATTAGAAATTACATTGTACTGGAAATCAAGGGACTTCAGCTTGACCACTCATTAACTGGTAGCCACTTTCTTTCTCTGAGATTATTTTCTTATCTGTAAAATGAGGTTAAATCCCCATGCTTCCTTCCTTCTATCTTTTAAGTTCCTGAAATGTTCTAGCACCTTCCCCTGAAAATCTACCCCTAGAATGTTTATTACCCAGGGCTTACTTCAGCCCAACAGTTTTTGTGCTATTTCTTTCTCATTACTGTGTGGCAGAGCTGATGATTTAAAAACGAACAAAACACCAGCCCAAGTATGTAAGCACAGAATTGTGACCAGTGAACAATGACTGGCTGTCCTAGCTTGGGGTAGCCCACCCTTGCTCTGAAAACCTCTTTATGAAAAAAAGAGTTGTCCAGGCAATGGAGAGTGTTGGGGGAGGAGAGAAAGTTTCTATAGTAACGATAGGAACCAATGAGGAGACTGTTTACAGAGAAGAGCTATTTCCAAGGTTCTTTAACTCCTTTCAGGGGCTAGAGGTCGAAGTGGAAACCTGATAGGAAGCCACCACCTGGTCTTTGACTTCCTTTTAAATCCTAAGAGACTAAAGTGTTGACTTGGTCTCTTGGGAAAGTGTCTAGTGTAAGGGCCAAGCCCTGATCTACCCAAAGTTTTTCACTGCTGGTGAGGGGAGAGGTTCTTTTTGTTTTTCTAAAGCACTTCTCTCCACCCTCACTCCCCAGTTCCCTCTAAGCTTCATAGTCTTCCAGAGGGTTCCATTTTTGACAGTTAAGATAGCTAGAATGGTTCCTCAGCTCTTGATTTTAGGGATCCCTAGGGTTTGAACCCTTTTGGTTTTTATATGGGGAATGATTTCTGCCAAGAATTAGGCTTGTTTTGCACAACTGAGCTTTGAAAGGGTCTGGTGGAAAATACCCAGTTTTGTTCACCCAATAGTGGGCTACCCCAGAAAGTCAACTTATATGGATCATTTTATGGGGCCCTGAGGGTGAAAGGATGTGGGAGTGGGATTTAGGGTAGGGTAGCAACAGAATCGATATGTTAATAACTTAACTAGTAACCTATTCTCCATTGCTTTAGAAGAATTCACTGGAACTATTTCTTCATCTACCAGCATATTTTGGTGCAGCATCTCAGTGACGGTAAACACAGCAAGAAAGTTTTTTGAAAAAAGCCAGGTAAGAGGCTGGAGAGGGTATCATTAAAGCATTAGCTTTCTATTCTTAACACCAGTTTGGCTAAGTGTGCTTTCCCCTTCCACCAAAGAAGAGAGGGCACCAAGACCCAAGACATAAACATAACTCATATTTTATATAGCACTTAAATGTTTGTAAAGTGTTTTCCTTACCATAAGCCTGTAAAGAGGCCGTGGAAAGAGCACCAGAGACTGGAGAGAGATGACCTGGGCTCAAATCCTGTCTTTGATACTACCTATGTGACTTTGGGCAAGTCACTTAAATTCCCTGGGTCTCAGTTTCATCAACCGGAAATAATGAGGCAGTTGGACTAACTGGCCTCAAGGGTCCCTTCTGGCTTCAGATCTGTGATTCCAGGTCAATAAAACAAGTACAATTTAAAGAGATGGAAACTGAGAACCAGAGGTCCACAGCTGGACAATAAGTGAGCATCAGAGTTAGGATGGGGAAACAGATATTCTGACTGCAGGTCCAGTTCTCATTCCACCATGTTGCTGAGTTCATTGTCAGCGCTAAAACTGATTGTGACCTTAGGCAAAAAAAGAATTAACTTGTCTGGATTGAATTCTCTGCCTTTAAAATATGAATGATGTACATTATCTTTCAGTACCCTGTGAGGATGGTGTATACATAAAAGAACTGGGAGATTAGCTCTGAGCTTTTTGGAGGAAAAACAATATTGGAAAATACTTTTGTGGGTCAGTTTTCTGCTATGATGAACATCAAACTGGTGACAGTTACTTCAGTTCTGAGGGTTAGGCAAAGGTGTGGGTCGCTTCCAAACCTGGCAGGGAATGATGCGCTTAGTTGGGCTGAAGGGAGGAGATGCTTTGAAGGTCTTCTTGCCTGCTGCTCCAGAGCTGTTGTAATATATACCTATGCTGTTATCATCCTAGAGTTCACATCCCCCCGTTATTTCCTCAGAGCATAAAGCAGTTATTGCGGTTGCCCATTTTGGACTGTTCTCCTTCAGTGTTACCTTCCATCAGCAGTATCTCCCTTGCAGATGCTTCCTTGGCCCTCTTCTTTCTCTGCTCTTGTTTACCCCAAAGCCAAGTTCTCCTAAACCTTGCAGATAACATCCAGTTCTTCTGATGAACTTACTGTCTTCGAGTGTAAACCAGAGAGTGAACTTTCCTCAGGGTTCTCTCCCCAGTTCATAACCCATGTCATAGCCTTCCAAGAATGATGTCATCATTACTTGAGTTTCCTATTATATGAATGTATCAGTTAGATGTTTGTAAAGTAATTAAAATAATATGAAAGCATAAACCAGCACAAAGTTGGTCTTAGAAATTCTATAAATATTTCTCCAAAAATGTTATATTATAAATCATTTTGTATTATAATGATATATCACAACAAATATATATTATAGTAAATATTACGAGAATATTATTACTATGAGATATTATAAGAAGTGGCTCTTGGCCCTTGAAAGGCTGCTGATCCCTATTCCAATGCATGGCCTCTCCATTTTCTCTCTTAGGACTCCACAATAGTGAACTTTCTACTCTAGTTACCACAGTCTCCATATTTCTTTGACCATGAGATTCTCATTCCTACTCTATACCTTTGTTACTACTGCCTGGAATGTTCTCTCTCATGTCTGTTGAAATATGAAGGTCTAGGTATAATCCCAGCTCTTCCTGATGTCCTTTAGAGTACTTGCTGATTTTTACTACTGATTTGGACACTCAGTTACATATGCTGTCTAATGGATTCACATATTAATTTTTTAGTTTTCTAATGAGATAGAATACTGGTTTTCATTGTATCTTTGAATCCTCAGTAGTACAGTGCCTTCCTTACACATGGGTAGACTTTGTTGACTTGGCTTGGATTTTCTCTCCCCAGAGAGATATAGCACTTTCTGGGGAACAAGGGACCTTGTTACCTACCTCTCTCACCCTCACCCCATGACTACTGCCATACTTCCTTCTTCCCACTTCTGCCCTTCTAATTTCATTCACACACTGTCTTATCCCTCCCCCAGATGACTATGCATAGTGCTTACTGTATATAGTAGGGCCTCAGTAGATACTTGTTAAATGATTAAAGTGTATGCATTAACTGTGAGAAGATTCTCATCATTCTTGGGAATGAACATTTGGGTTTTCATGATGATTCAGAATTTACTAGGTCACTGGGAGAAAAAATGTAACCCATAAATGTGATCCTTTTCAACTAATTTTTATTAAATGCATTAAGCCTCACTTTGGAAACCATTCTTTACACTTAGCAATTTGTGTTAAACATCCTTACAGTATCACAGTTTTGCTACACTATTCATTTTCAGGAATTCCACAAGGGAGCTAGAGAGCCAAAATCCATAGATACCAATCTCCACTGTAGTAGGTAAGGTCAGAGAGACTTGTAAACTACTTCTTGGGATCATAGTAACAAACAATTTATGTAGGGTGTTAAGGTTTCCAAAGCACTTTACGCACATCTCATTTGCTGTTCATAACTCTGAGGTAGATATTCTTATTGTCCCCATCATTCTGGTGAAAAAACCAAGGTCAAGGGAGATTGCTCATGGTCATAAGGACAGTAAGCATCTGAAGTGGCTTTCAAACCCAGGTCTCCCTAACTTTTAAGTCCTTGGTTCTGTCTACTCTTCTATAATGTCAGAGCTGAAAGGATCTTTAGGAGTCATCTGGTCCAATCCTCTCATTTACAGAAGAGGAAACTGAGGCCAAAGGGGTAAAGGGATTTTCTTTACATCACACTAGTTAAGTAGCAGAACCAGAAACTAGCTCAAGTTTATTGGACATGTAAATAAAGAGCTTGGAACAGAACCTAGAAAGCAATCATTTTGAGTCCCTGGAGGTGGGAGAAAGTTCTGGGGGTAAGATGGAGGGATGGTGCATCCCAAGGGGTTCAGGTAACAACATCAGGTAATTTCTCTGTGACCAAGGCAAGTAAATTAGAGGAGGGTATCAGATGGCAGGATATTCATCCCTGCTTGGATATTATAGGAGCAAATGATCTCAGAGATGTCTCTTCTCCTGCAGGCTCAGCCTTGGGCTCTGCCCAAATCCTCCCCAGCTCTGAGTTTAGCTAAGTGTTGCCCAGCTGTCTTCAGCTCTTCTCCCACACAAACCTCTCTTCTACTTCACCATTGCATCACAACCTTGGAGCCAACTTCTCTGCCATGTCTGACTCTTCTTTGATATACTGCAGCTGCTGGGACCCTCGGAACTTGGGACCAAGGAAGCTTGTTAAGACTTCCCTAATCTCTCTCTCTGCAAGAAAACCCAAGTAAGGAGTGGGAAGGGCAGGAGGCTCCTTTCAAGGATGGTGATTGTTTGTTGGCAGTATGCTGTCCTGGACAAGTATTTGTTAAATAGTAAACATGTCAGTGAAAACTCAAGAGGGCAAAGACATTCCAGCTTGCGAAATAACCTCTTGCAAAGCAAACAGGAGTTGTTCCCTGCATTCCCAGGAACCTTGAGCATACTTTGGTCTTGTCAGACTTACTCCCATGCAGAATACTCATTAGTAGCATCTTAAAATATTAAAGTATGTGACCCTGCCCAGATCAACTTGGCTGTGCCCTAAGGCGAAGGAACTTGCTAAGACTATAAATTGGAGAGAGTGTGCTAATCTGAACCGGTAAAAGGTTTATTTATCTGGGAGTTCCCTATGCCAGTGAAATCACTGATCCAGTCCCTAGCCTTAAGTATGGAAGCTATGTTGTTATTGAGTCAATAAGTCAAGTTTGACTCTTTGTGGCCCCATGGACCAATTGTTCATGGGGTTTCCTTTGCAAAGATACTGGAATGGTTTGCCATTTCCTTCAATGATCCAGCGGATCATTTTGGCAGGCAGAGGTTAAGTGACTTGTCCAGGGTCACCAGCTAGGAGTGTGTGAGACTGACTTTGAATGCAGGGCTTTCTGACTCCAGGACCAGGTCTCTGTCAACTGAACCAGCAAGTGATATAAAAATGAGTAAATGAGAGGCAGAAGAGGTTAAGGAGGAGGAGAAAGAGGAAGGGGAAGCAATAGGAGAGGGAGAGGGAGAAGAAGAGGAGAAAGGGAAAGAGAAGGGGAAGCAGAAGGAGGGGGAATAGGAAGAGAAGAGGGAAGGAAAGAGGAGGAAGGGGGAGAGGGGAAAGAGAAGAGCTCTAAAGAAGGACCTCACTCTTGTAGGATTTGGAGGCTAAAGGGATCTTGGTGACCAACCCCTTCATTTTACAGAGGAGGAAATAGATTTTTACACCACCAAGATTACATAGGTTCCAAATGGAAATGGGTTTCATACTCACATTTTGTGACTTCAAATCTATTGGGCTTTCTAGTACACTTTATAGTAACACTACTTAACTTATTCAGTTAAGGGAAGATTTCCTTACAGGGAAAATTCTGCTTCTTTGAGAATGATAGACTTCATTTTGAAGAGCAGAATGAGCAGAATTCCCCCTAAAATACCTTCCAGTCTCCCCTGCCTATAATTAGGTGGGTGTTGGTGGTGTCTCCAGCCCCAGAATTCCCTGAAATGGTGTGATGACCTTGACATTTAGTGCTGAACTGTGTCCATGTGTTTAAACCAATTTTTCTCTTTTTAAAAATGTGTTTTGAACAACCAGATTAAGCCCTATATCATCTGCCTTGAAGGAGCGAAATTACTTCTTACCACCACAAATTAAACCCCTCAGTGGCCCAAGGTAAATATTCCCACCTGCTTGGAATGGTACCGATTGCTACTGATAAAAAGAGTAGTTACTACCCATGGGCTTCTTCCCTCCTGCCTGATTCTTACTTGTTGTTGTTGTTCAGTCCTTTCAGTCATTTACAACTCTTTGTGATCCCATTTGGGCTTTTCTTGGCAAGGATACTGGAGTGGTTTTCCATTTCCTTCTCCAGCTGATTTTCAGATGAGGAAACTGAGGCAAACAGGGTTAAGTGACTTGCCCAGGGTCACACAACAGTGTCTGAGGCCAGATTTGGACTCAGGAAAATGAGTCTTCCTGACCACAGCCCTCTATCCACTGTGCCACCTCACTGACTCCCTTGTTAGTCACTATTTTTTGCATTGTGTTGTATCATCTCTGAAGGATGTGTTCAGTTTTTCTGCCTTGTCCAAAGAGTGTTGATGAGAAATCTGTATATTCTTTAATTATTTTTATTGAGAAGAGACCACAAGTACTCAAATCTAATTTTTCTAACAGTGTATGTTTATTTTCTTTTTTGTTCACCTTTCTGTTAGATCTATCCAGTTCTAAAATAAGAACAGTAAAGTCTCCTGTAGTTATTCTGTTACTTCTTTTGGCAAAGCTTTTCTTCATTAATTTAGTTTTATACTAATTTATAAAGTTTAATAATACTATTGTTTAGTTAAATATTTTGTCTTTAAATATAATGTAACTTGTATGTTTAGCTCTTTTAACATTGTGGACTTTTAAAATTGCCTTATTTGATAGCATGATTTTAACTCTTTCTTTATTGATGATGTATAGTAAATTCTGCTCCTATTTGTCATTTTCATGTTTTTAAATGTATTTTTGTAGGTAGCAAATTGTTGGGGGGGTTCTTATCTAATTGGTTATTCTCTTTAATTTTATGGAGAACTTTAATCCATTCTTCACATGTGAAGTTATAATAGCATTTTCCTCCTTTTTGCATTGATTTTCCCTTTTCTCTTTCAAGTCAACACCTTTGATGAGGTTTTGAGGGATTCAGGGATTCCTCAAGGACTGAGGTGCAGGACAAGGTCTTCTGAAAAGAATTCATGGACTCAAGCATTCTTTAAATCAAGTTGGCAAAGATTTATTTTCACACTTTTCAATGGGCAAAAGTTCCTAAGGAACCTGCAGCCTTAGAGGGATACACTTAAAGTTTATATTGGAAAAACTATAATAAAGCATGTGCCAAGTAAGTTAACTAGGTGATTCAGGGTAGGATTAGGTGGAATGGTTAAGGAGTGTTTAGTTCTTAAAAGAAGATGCACTTTTTCTATCTACTACACAGGTGTTTTACCCAGAGTTCACCAGGAAATGCTTAGGAATAGGAGAGATGAGGATGGGGATGGGTACAAGGAGTTGAGGTTTTTAGGTCTTCTTTGTTACTAAGTTAACTAGTAGTCATGGCCGACTGAGCATTGCCCAGTCTGCCACCAATAAATATCTTGTTTGCTAAGATAGATGTAGGGAGTATACATATATCTAAAGTCTAGGATGCACATAATGAGGAGTCCATGATGTATATAATGAGGTAGGGAGTTGGTATAGATAGTCCAGAAGGTACTGAATATCTTTACAAGTCAGTAGAAAGCCAGTTCAAGCTAATAATCCCTACATGCAGTTTGTTACTGTACCAGGAAGAGGGAGAGAAGTGTTTTTCTGGGGCCCACTCATCAGTAATTGCTGGGTATAGTATCCTTGGGCTGGGGAGAAACTGCCAGGGATAGTGTTTTGAGGCTAGGGAGAAATGTGATCTTGGAATTGGGGTCCAAGCACAGACACCCAAGTACCCAGTCATTTTGACACTAGGATTAATTCTGCTCACACTAATTTGATCCAAATCTTTGCACACAGGCTGTCCATCCCACTTGCTTTCCCATCCACCATCTTCCTGCTTCCTGTTTACCTTCCCTATACCAAGTTCCTTGGACTTACTTAGCTTGTTAGTCTCCCTTTCTATTTCCTTATATGTCCTTATCCACTATCTCTTTTTCAACTTTCTCTATCCTCACTTCCCTGTAAGCTGTCCTTTACCCTCTTCTAGTCTTATCATTTGAATAGCATTTATTTGTGGCATCCTTTTCCAGGACATCACATGATTAATGACCACCTTTGGTGTCTAAACATTCACTTAATTCTGAATCCACATACCTGTACTGCCATGTAATCCATATTCATCTTGTCCACAAGAATAGCATGAAAGAGTTCATCAAATACTTTGCTAAAATCTAGGTAGATTATATATATATAATTCACCTGAACTACCAGTAAGAACAATAAAAACAATAACAAGATTAGTTCAACATAACCTGTTCTTGACAAAGCCATGCTGGTTCCTCATGACCACCCCTCCATTTTTAGTTATATGTTCTACACTCTATTTTCTTCCCTGTTTTGGAAGCTCAAGACCACATTGTCTTCAGCGACATAGCATCCCAATCATTCTCCATGATTTTTCAAAGATCAATGACAGCGCCTTTACAAATATACCCCTGGATCCTCAATAACTAAAGATGTTCTTCAGGGCTTGGTGGTGACTTGAACTCAATGAGGACAGTTAAATGTTCTCTTTCTGTCTTTCCACTTATCTTGGACATCAGCTAGCTCTACACAAGCCACTTGTGCTGTCCTCTTCAGTTTGTGAGGGTGAGTGCCATAGTGGATAGAGAAACATCCTCGAAGTCAGGAGCACCCACCTACTGGTTCTTTGACCCTGGTCAAGTCATAGATAGGAGAAACCTCTTTCATCCTCATACAGGATCTTCCATCCAAATTTCCAGGGATAAGAAGCTGCCTCCAATTTCTTTAGTGCAAACAAAGGTCCCTGATGCTTGTTCTATTAGGCTGTTTTTAGAGAGGAGGAGGAGGAGGAGGAGTAAGTAGTAGTAGTAGTAGTACTAGTAGTAGTAGTAGTAGTAGTACAGTAATAAATAGCAATATAATAAAGAATCTATACTTTTGCTGTATCACACCACCATCATGATAGATTTCCATACCTAGCGGGTACTCTGAGAAATCTGCAGGGGGCAACTTTTCTTAGGGATTTGAAGCATAGGTCAGACAAAAAGAAGAGACTTGAGAACTTTGTGTTTGTCTGTAGCTCACTGACAATCTTTTTCTTACAGAAGACAAGTGCTCTCCAAAAAGAGTACATTACAGAAAGAAAAGAAAGCCCCTGAAGTGAGTAAAACGAGTGATCTTTTTTATCAAATTATAAGTCAGACCTTAGATATCAACTAGTCCAACCACCTGATTTTACAGATGAGGAAAGTGAACTCAACCCTTAGCCAATTAGACACTGATTGACCTGATATAGGTAGTGAGTAGCAGAGATAAGTTTTGAACCGAGATCTTCTTGGCTCCAAATTATCTGCTCTTTACCACCATGTTGCTTTTTTAAAGGTCAATATTTTCTCTTAATTAGGGAAAAATACATGTGATTATAGTTCAGATTTCCTCTGGAGCGGGAGACTGAAGATGGGACTTAGCAATGCTGTCTATGGTTTTATTTTTAATTAATTTTTCAATTAACAAGAATTTATCTTCCATCCGTTTCACTTCCCCAGCCCCCAACGTTGGGAGGTGGGGAGGAAGAAAAAGAAAACTCTTGCATCACAAATGCAGAGGCAGGCAAAACAAATTCCCACATTGGCTATGTCTAAAAATGTATGTCTTATTCTACATATTAGTCCATCTCTCTCTCTCATGGGATAAGTAACATCTTTTCATCATTGATACTGGGCCTTGCATACTGTTTGCCAAAATAGGAGGCAATAGGCCACAGTCATGGTTTGGGAGAGTTCCTAATTCTTTAAAAGTTACTTTGTTTTAAAAACATTGTTTTTATTTATTTTATTTTATTTAAAACACTGTTTTAATGGCACTGTTATTATTTAATTTGTTTGCCTTGTTCTGCTCACTTCGCTCCGCATAACTTCATACAAATCTTCCCAGGTTTCTCTGAAACTGTCCCTCTTGTATTTCTTTTGACATGATAATACTCCATTACATTTACATGCCATAATTTTTGTGTAATGTTCTGTCTTGGGTACTAACCTAGAAAGTAAATCATTTTACACAGAAGATAAAAAAGACCTTCTTAGATTCTTCTTGAAGGAGAGATCCCTTTCTTGCTTTTTCTAGAGGAAGTAGACAGAGAAGGTCAAGGGGAAATGGATTGAAGACTTGAAAGAACTGTAGAATTCAGAGCTCTTATCTGACCTTATCATTTTACAATCCAGGACACAATAAAGATCTCTCCTGGATTTACCTACTCTCGAAGTGATGAAGAAATTTCAGTTATACTGGGAGATGAGATGTTTGAAAGGTCAAAAAAATCTAAAGAAGAGCAGACGGTTAAGCTCATGCTGCCCAGGTAATGCCCTTGACAAATCTAAAGGAGGGGTGGAGTGGTCAGTGGAAGACATTTGAAGCTGCTTTTGCCTACTCTCCCCATGAAATAAACTAGAATCCAGCTTTATTGCCATTTTATGGTAAAGAGGATCCTGTCTTAGGACTCTAGCAAGCACGTAGCAGTTAACCTAGTTATCCAGAAGTCAGATGGTCAATATGCTGATTATCCATCTCTATCAAATTTTCTTCTCTTTGGCACTGATCCTAGAGGGTGGAGAGGAGGAGCTCAGATCATATCAGTCATGTGATCTGAGGAAGGGGATGACATTAGAAAAGAGGGGCACCTCAGGGCCCATGTGCCATGTCCTATGTCCTAGGTGTTGCCAGAATTTCAGGAGCAGCTCCAGATTCATACTGCACAGCATGGCCTCTAGAAGCCAATTCAACTTCTGCTACAAATATATACATCTATTTATGTTTATATAAACTCTATTTTGCAAGATTAATGAACTTTATGGCAATTTGAATTTGACTGATAAGAATTGATAGAAAAGAATTCAGTTTCTGGGAGGGAAGCCTGGATTGATATTTCTGTTTAATGATGCATAAAGATATCGTAGATCAATTCATGTACCAGGGTTTTAAAATCATTATAGTAAACCCCCCCCAAAAAAAGTCTGAAGAAAACAAGAATAAACATTTGTAAGAATGGGGCAGCTGGTGGTGCAGTGGATAAAGTGCTGGGATTGGAATATGGAGAACCTACGTTCAAATCCAACCTCAGACACTTAGTAGGCAACCTGGGCAAGTCATTTAACTTTTATTTGCATGGGTTTCCTCATCTGTAAACTGGGGAATAATAGCACCTACTTCAGATTTTTTTCTGAGAATCAAATGTGATAATATTTGTAAAAGAGGTCAACTCAGTCCCTGGCACATAGTAGGTGCTTTATAATCCTTATTACCTTCCCTAAAAAGAATCAGTGTAAAACAAGGGATAGCTGTAGAACGGCATCAAACTGGAAACTGGGAGTAATAATAACAGGGCACCTTTCTAGCATGTTCTACAGATTATGATGCCCTTTCCTCACAAACAGCCCTAAAAAGTATGTAGGTCAAGAGCTATTATCCTCTTTTTACCAAGTGTGTCTCTGAAAGTTTAAGGGATTTGCCCATTTAGAACTGGAGCTTGAGCAGATATCTTCTCAATCAATCAATAAACATTTATTAACTGTCTCCTGACTCCATAGTGCTCCCCTCTCTGCCCTTTCTTCCTTGTTATCTGCAGAGGCTGACCTGATGTTACACCAGTCTGGGTTGGGTGACAAAGGTCTTCCATAGTTCACAGGGGCCCAGGAGGCCTGTCCTGACCCAGGTCCAAGAATGTGCTAGGACATCAGTTCCCAGACTAACAGAAAAGTTATGGTACAGCAACAACAATACTACATCATTTTATGTTGTGTTTTAAGATTTGCGAAATACTTTACCAATATCTCATTTGGGGAGTTCCCTATTTAGTTAATAGTACCTAGGAGGTAGGTACCATTATTATCTCTATTTTGTAGATGAAAAGACTGAGGTAGACAGAGTTAAGAGACTTGCCCAGAGTCACATAGTTTAAGTGTCTGACACCATGTTTGAACTCAGCTCTTCCTGAATCTAGGCTCAACACTTTGCCAAAATGGGTCCAACATAGCCCTTAGAGTTGTCTTACTACACTGGAGTCTGAGGCCTAGAATGTATGGAGCTGGGTCTTTCAGTGTCAGCTGGCGTCAGGTTTGTCCTAGTCTCAGACCAGTGATCCAGAGATAGGCTGAAATTCCTGAGGCTGCAAGTTGCAGCCTTCCCAATCTGGACCTCCACTATTCAGAGGGTTGAACTGGGATAATACTCTTTGCCCCGCCACATTCAATTAATCAATCAAACAAATGTTTATTAAGTACTTTCTATGTGCCAGGTACTATGCTATGTGCTAAAGTTACAGAGAGCAAAGCAGAATAATCCTTGCTCTGCAAGAGCTTACGTTCTGACAGGCAAGAAAACATACACATAATCTGCATATACAGAACACATACAAATGAAATACAAGGAAACCCTGAAGAGGAAGGCACTGCCAACTAGAGGGAGAAGGAAAGGCTTCATGAAGAAGATCATGTGAGCTGTTTTGATGGTAACCAGGGATTCCAAGAGCTGGAAGTGAGGAAGAAGGACATTATAATCATGAGACAGCCCCTACAAAGTCTGGGAGATGTAGGAGAACACCAGAGTCAGCTGAGTAAGGAGGTAACGTGGTGCTGTGGAGGATAGATTGGAATGGGAAGAGTGCTAGAGGCAGGGAGACCAAGTAGGAAGATTTGGTAGGCTAGTTGAGAGGTGATAGCCCTGAGTTATAGTGCTGGCTGGCTGGTTGTTGTGTTCTTCCTTCCTTTTCAAAGAGGACCATGACATCAGAAAAATGATAGTATGATTTGCACTGGACGTTGTTTTGAGTGAGGGAGGGCTGTGCAGGTCACCAGCCTCACTTTCTCCTCCTGAGCCATCTGAATCCAGTGACCCGATATTCCTCAGGATGCCTGGAGATGGCCCAGGATGCAATGGGAGACTTTAGCCTTTTAGGCTGGCCTTTTCAGGTGCTCACTTAGAGGGAGGTAACACCCATTGAGTAAATAGTCCTCTTTAAATAGTAGTCAGGGGGATGGCTCCTTTAATTGAAAATAATAAATAAATCACACTGGAGGGGGCAAGAGCCTCAGGGTTGTTGTTTCAAAGAAAAGCTGTTACTGTTGTCATTCACGCTAAGCCAGGAGGGACCAAAACCAGCCATTGAGTGGAGGTTGGGCAGGGACCTTTCCTTATTGGCTGGGTAGCTAGGGAAAAAGGAACACATATGAAGGAGGAGCTTGTGAAAACAAAAAAGACAAGATTTGGCAGCAGATTAGATAGGAGTAAGACTGAGGAATGGAGGATAAAGACAAGGTTGAGGACCTGATAGTTCCCTTAAGAGTAATAAGGAAGGTGGGAAGAGGGTTGGAGTTAGATGAAAGATAATGAGTTCTGCTCAGGACACATTGAGTTGGAGATGCCTATAGGACATTCAGTTTGAAATGTCTACCAGGCAATTGGTTGTTTAGGACTTGATTATAGCAGAAAGATTGAGTAGACATATAGATCTGGGAATTATGTGCATACTAATGATAATTAAACCTATGAGAAGTGATGAAATCTAAAGTACAAAGAAAAAAAGAAGACTCCGATGCGAGATATTTGAGATATACCCACATTTAGTAGATACAAACGACACAGATGGTGATCCAACAATAGAGCCTGAGAAGAGTGGTCACACAGGTAAGAGGAGAACCAAGAGAGAAGAAAACCAAGAGGTACCCAAAGATGAGGACAGAGAAAGGGCCATTGCATCTGACCAACTATCATTAATGACTTGGAAGAGAGTCATTTCAGTTAAGAGATGAGATCAAAGCCTGATTACTGAAGGTTTGGAAGAGTGAGAGCAATGTAAATGGAAACAAAGGTAGGCAACTTTTTCAAAGAGTTAATTGAAAAAGGGAGGAGAAATGGTAGTATTTAGTAAAGGTTTTTTAAGATTAGAGGAAAATTAAAGAGATTATGTTGTTGTTGTGTTTGTTCTTCGTTCACAAAGAGGACCAAGACATCAAGATGATGACATGACTTGCAGTTGACTTTGATCTGAGTGAAGGAAGGTTGTGCAAGGTCACCAACCTCACTTTTTTCTCCTGAGCCATCTGGGTCCAGTGGCCTGATATTCATCAGGATGACTGGAGATGGCCCAGAATGCAATGTGGAACCCTTGGCCCTTTCAGACTTAGGTCTTACCACTATCTTACTTTGAGTGAATTTTTTAAGTAGTTGCTCGAGGGAAGACATAAGAAATAAGGCAAAGAATGGCCTCTTGAAATAAAAAAGATCTAGGAGGGCAAGACCCTCAGGGTTTCTGACCAAAAGAGAAACACAATTGCTACTTACATTCATTCTGAGCCATTCAGGGCCTAAGCAATGACCAAGTAGGCCCTGACCTGGGACTTATTATTGCCCAATCAATGAGAGCCACGGTGATTTGGGGTTAAGGATCGGTGATTTGGGGTTAAGGATCAGTGATTTGGGGTTAAAGATCGTCTATAAGAGGAAAAGAAATCGAGGCAAAACTTATCTATACGAAGTGAGAATCAACTTTGGTAGATTACAGAATAACACACAGGCCATAACTAGAAGGTTTGCCCTTTTCCCTCCATTGCTGCTCATGTTTTGGGCTAAGAATTATCTTAAAATTTTTTTTTATCAAGATCTTATTATATTCTTAACCCTGGTTGCCTCCAGGAAAAAAAATTACTAAGTTGACATGCTTCTCATTCTATGCAATCTTTGGCCAAACCTGTACATTCACAACTCTCTGGCTGATCGTTGGTAACTCACTCAGAAGCATCTGAAACATGGGTGGTGGAAGAGTTTGCTGTAAAACAGGCCACAAGCGTGGTGGCTGCTCAAAAGCAGCAATGACATTTTGGAAAGAACAGGAAGGGATGGAATCTAAGGACTTGTAGAGAGGCTGACCTTGGCAAGGAGAAGAGCCTGCTCTTCAGGAATGAATGAAAAAGCATTTGCTAAGCACTTACTGCGTGCCAAGCACTGTGTTAAGTGCTTGGGGAGACAAATGCAAAAAACAATCTCTGCCCTCACAATTATAATGGGGACTGAAAACAAACATCAGAGAGACACTTTGGTCTAAGAAAGTTATGGAAATGATGATTGGGAACATAGGGGAGTATATTGACACACTCTTTCCAGGTACAATATATGAGAAACGTACTCTAGAAGGGACAACATCCGTTGTGAAGCCAGGAAAGGTTTTATTAATTTTTACATTCATTCCTGAATGAATGCACATAGTTCCTAACAGACTACTACACTTGCTTCAGACAACTGCAAGGTTTATATGCCCTGCTTTCAATACGAGTTCCCTGCCTGCCTCTCATTGGCCAGCATTCCAGGGTTCACTAAACTCTACCCCACATTCCTCATTTTCTTTATAGAATGACATGATATAAATTCTTTTAAAGGAATTCCCTTAATCGACGTGCAATCATTCTGATGTCGACCTGAAAGTTTAGTTAAAAAGACAAAAAGGCGAAATAAATGATATCTCAATTGAATAGGTGGTAAATGCAATAACATAAGAGAGTTGGCAAAGTGACAATTGAAATTATGACCCAGGATATCTGTGTTTTCTTTACCATTAATATACCATAGTATAGTATGTATCCATAAAATATTAAGGAGAAGTCCCATTATTCAAGTGTCTCAGGTTAAAGGTCTTATAATGAATGTTGAGTCAGCCCCATCTGACCTTGTTGACATAGGAAGAGGGAATTTTCTGAGTTTACTCAGAGAACAAAGAAGCTGTTGGGTCCAGGCTCTTCTTCTGGTTGGTTAGTTCAGGCTCTGGCCCTTATTGAGGTACAAAAATGATAACAAATGATTATCACTGATATTACAGATATTACGTATTTTCTGTGAAACATAAATTCAATTCATTTCTTACAAATAAAAGACTTGATTTGATTGTGGTTCATGGTTCCAGAACGGGGGGAGAAGTGGAGGAAAGACTGCAAGTGCTGAAGCAAGGCCATTGGTGAGACTATGGAAGAGATGGCTTCAGAATGGAAAGTTACAAGCATAGTAGCAAGAATTTTTGTGAACTAATTATCTGGGAGAGATAGTCATCTTACCAGTCTGGACCTCAGGAGCCCAGGGCAGCCAGGTGGGTTAGTGAGGCTGAGCATCCTGGACGAGACACAAAGCAGTCCTGAAACAGTGGGTCTGGGGGAAGTGACCAGGCCTTCATTAAGGCCATGGAAGGCCTTCTCCATGGAAGAGGTGGCCAAAGAAAAGGTGGAAGAGAAAAAACTGGAGAGAGGAGAAGGAGAGAAGAAGGAGCTCCCTGTGGAAGGACCAAGTTTTCTTGGGAAAGTAGAGGATGAGGTCTTTGGCTGAAAGGGGAGAAAAATAGTGCTGCTGAAGGCTTGAGGAGAGAAAAGAAGATTTGGAGCAGACACTGCAATAAGCACCTTGTTTTCTTTTCAATGTTGTCCCATGATTCCATGGTAATGGAGGAAAACGGGCAATGCAGTGGAGCAGAGGTAATACCCATTCCAACTCTTGGTCTCACAGTACAAGTCTAGCCAGCTGTGGTCAATGGCAGTTCCTCACAGCCCATTTGCTCTTTATTTTGTCCCTAGCACCTAGATATAGAATGAAATGCGAGTATTGAATGTACTGTAGATACAGTTCAAAGAAGGTGACTTTCTTATTTGTTTCTTCTTAATTCTTTTATCCTGTCACCATCACATCCCATACTACCTCCTATCTTTTCTTAACCAGTATTTTGTTCATTGCCCTATCACGAATTGGGTATAATTAGCTGAAGATTAGTACAGCCTTTTAAGATGGTAGACATGTCTGCCACATGTTCAGTTATCCAGAATGCCATTTATGGACAATTCCCTGACATGTAGACAATAAAGCAGCCCAGACTCCTGACCTTCAGAAAACTCCTCTTGGATCCTTTTCTGCCCTAGCCCCAAACTTAACTATGACCCCAGTCTCACTTCAAGCTGCTCCCCTCCCCCCATCCCAGTGTGTGTCTTGGCCTGTGTCCCCATTTTCAGCAATAGTCCTAACTCCAAACCCTCTAACCAGCTCCATTTCTCCCAATTTTCATTAATCCAAGTCCAGAACAAATTCTTGGCATATTCCCATTTCCCTCTAATCAAAAGGGTCCCATGCCTTCTCTCTTCTTTTTGAATGATTTAAACAAGAATACCAGGCATGTGGTTAACCAGCCTATTCCTCCAGTGCTGTTATCTCAAGCATGATGAGCAGAAGGCATGATAACTAGTCACCAAACCAGCCCTCATCTTAACCTTGCTAGCTCAGCTGTTATACTCTAATGTCTCTAACTGGGCATGGAGTGGTAAACCATGTGATAAGAGAACCATCTCTGCTTTGCAGGACAGATGTCATTGCTGACTTAGAAAATCAGATCACAGAGCTAACCACAGTGATAGAGCAAATGAGCAGAGATCATCAAAATACTCAGAAACTGGTGAGTTGTCTTTTAGTCTACTTGGTCAGCCTTGTTTAATGAGAACAAGCAGGGCCATAGTGGAAGTCTACTTCAGGAAGGACATTTTTATCCATTGGCTATGAATCTGTTCAAGATGCATCCAGTGACTCCTTTTTATGGCGAATCCCTGGGTTACGATCATATAGAGGACTCTAGTTTCACTCAGCTATGTTGTGGATGCCAAGGTCCGTACCAGTAGAAATACATTGTAACCACTTTCCCTTCTCTTCTGATTCCCCCTACTTAAAATGGGTCAATGGAGACATGAAGTGTGTTCTGAGGATTTGGTGGTGTTCACTGATGCATGGTCATGTATGGAGCATCAGCACACACTTTTTATTCTAAAACCAGTCCCTAGGACCTTTCACCTTGAGTTAAATCAGTAGAGAGGAGGAAGGATCCATTCACTTCTTCCAGAATTCCTATATGACTGAGTTGTCTATTCCTGTCAGATCAACCAATTATCTGTTTAGTCAGTTAATCAAATCAATCAAAGTCTCACTGTGTGTTCTGATGACAGCTCAGCCAGCTTGTGGTATTGATGGAGAGCCCCTTTGAGCTACTATCAGAATGGCTTTGTGCCCCATCACTATCCTTTTTGACCTAATGTATTTTATTACAATATCTGTGTAAGTTCAGAATCATCAGAATACTGCCTTTCATTTAGCATCTCACGTTTTGATTCTCAGGGACATAGATACCATCCAAAACTTGTGTGCTATAGACGTTAAGTTTGAAGGGGATTTAGAAAGAGGAATTCCCTGTGGGCCAGAAGCTCCACCAAAAAGATAGATCCTGAGGTGGGCCTTGAAGGAGGGGGCTGTATGTCTGACTACATGCTGCTAAAGCCATGCCTGTCTTTCTAGCTTACAGATGAAATGGAACACCGGTACAATGATCTTTACAAAGAATTTGAAAATAACAAGAGGTACAGCCGCCTAAAGGGAGGGGCAAAGGGAAAAGGGAAGAGAGGGATGTGTGTGCCTGCCTAAGGAGGAGAGGGCAGTTGAGTTCGGAGCTATTCAAGGAGAGCATGCTCTGTTTTTCTCCTAGTGCTCCAGTCATTTGGATGCCAAGAGATTCTTGGCTACAGTGGAACTTTCTCACCTAATAGGCTCTTTCATTTTCTAGGAATTCCTTCCTTTCCTTTAACATCCTTATAATAGAGGGTCGTCCAGACAATGAACTCTAGTGAATAGAGATCTAAGCTTGGAAGCAAGGAAATCTGAATTCAAATACGATCTGTAATATACATTTACCTTCTCAATGCTCCAAGCAATGGTCACAGGAGTGGGGAAACTGTGGCCTTCTAGGTCCTCAATTGTGGCCCTTTGACTGAGTTCAAGTTTTACAGAACGTATCCTTTTATTAAGGGAATGTGCTCTGTGAAGTTTGGATTCAGCCAAAGGGCTGCGCTTGAGGATCTAGAGGGCCACATGTGGCCTCGAGGCTGCATGTTCCCCACTCCTGATCTAAGACCATCACTTGTAGAAAAATTGCTAATTTATACCAGTGGAGAGAATCTGCACAAGAACAGTTTCCAATACCAAATTACAAGTTAAGACCAAAAAATAAGGGGGAAAGAGAATAAAGAGGATCAGATAGTATAGAGGAAAGAGAACTGGATCAAATTCCAGCTCTGATACTTGACTAGCTGTGTGACAAGAGTGATTTATCTAACCTCTGGGAGGCTTTTTTTTTCTAGAAAGTGGGTATAGATACTTAGTAGCTGTGTGACCCTGGACAAGTGGCTTAACTCTATTTGCCTCAGTTTCTTCATCTGTAAAATGAGCTAGAGAAGGAGATGACAAACTGCTCCAGTAGCTCTGCCAAGAAAACTCCAAATGGGGTCATGAAGAATCAGACACAACTGAAAACTGAATGAACAACAAAAGTGGGTGTAAAAATACTTTCATTCACTACCTCACAGGGTTTTTATAGTGAACATGTTTGGCAAATCTTTAAAGCACTAAGGAAATAAATTCTATGGACTCCAGTGGTTTCCTGTCACCTCTAACTGAGCCCCAACATCCCTTCCCAGGCTTATTATACTTTACTTGTTTTTCACACACTCTTGCAATACAGGCAAATGGAGCTTCTTATATGCCTCATGTGCAATAGTCCATATCCTGTCGGTCATGCAGAGGTGTCCTCCTACCTGCCTCTGCCAGAGTTAAGTGACTTGTCTAGGGTCACACAGCTGGTTTCTTTAAAGGCTCCATTTAAGGATCTGCTTCCACAGAAAACCCAGCCAGCTACTAGAGCCTTCCTCTCAGCCCTGTTCCACCCCACCTCTACCAATTCTGTATACAATATCTATTTTTGTATAATTGTATACAATTATATATGTGTGTGTTGGCCATCCCCAATGGAATGTGGGCTCCTTGAGGGCGGGGCCTGTTTCCTTTCTGTCTTTGAACCTCTGTACTAAGGACTCTACCTGGCACTTAATAAATGCTTGTCAGTTGATTGGTGTGTATACCTTGTTAAGATTATTTCCTCTAAAATAACTAGTAAAATTATCTGCCCCGCACTCAGCAATTTGTCCCTCCCTACTTCTATTGTCCCTTCTCTCCTCTGTAGCGCTAGCTGCTAGGCAGGAAACATTCATAGGAATAGTTGTGCAGGTGGAGAAGCATTGGGAAGGAAGAGGAATGGGTCCCTTTCTGAGTTGTTGACTACCCACTCGCTTTAGCATTCGCAGTAGTTTCAGGAGAAAGGCAAGTCTGAACCCATGCTTTTCCCTTTTGGTTTTAGCTGTTGCTATCTAGAATAGAGGTCTCCAAGTGGGGTCATTTTGGGGGGAGTTTAGGTTTGGAGGATGGGAAGATGGACCACATCCCACCTACCCCAGGGTTGTCAGTGGAGTCTTGACTCCTACACAGGCTTTATACTCACTATTGCCCCACACTCAGTACCCTTCCTGTACCTCTTCCCTTTGGTACCAGGCATGGGCCTTTCAGAGCAGTTGTCATCTACCCAGAGCACCAATAGCTGAATAGATGCTTTTGAAAGAACTCTTGTCCCCAACCCACCTCTCTCTTCTCCCCCACCCCCCACAAATTACCATCCTCTCGTGGATCAGCAATCTCCTCTCAGCTCTCTCTGCATTTTAGGGGTGTGACCAATTCATAAGAGTCCATCGTCTCCTTTTTCCATTTTCAATGAAGAGGTTGAGCAGGTATGGGTGTTTCTCAATCTCATGTCATAATCTTTTCTCTCAAACTCACCCTTTTGCAAAAAACTTTAGCTAGTTATTCAATTTGGGCTTTTTATGACTTCCCTTGATGCATTATCCTAAAGATAAAAGGCATGACTAATGAACACAGATTTTTCTTTTTTAAATTTTATTTGTTTTTTGTTTTCAACATTCAATTCTATAATTTGATTTGTAAATTTTCTCCCCCTCCATCCAATTCCTCCCTCATTAAGACAGCATGCAGTCTGATATAGGCTATGCATGTACTATTGTATTAAACATATTTGTACATTAGTTATGTTTTAAAAAAAGAATTAAAACCAAAGGGGAAAACCATGAGCAAAAAGAAACAGACAAAAAAGGAAAATAGTCTGCTTCAATCTGCATTCAGACTTCATAGTTCTTTCCCTGGATGTGGCTAGCATTTTCCATCATGAGTCTTTTGGAACTGTCTTAGATCCTTGCATTGCTGAGAAGAGCCAAGTCTAACAAACTTGGTCATCACACAGTGTTGCTGTTAGTGTGTGTACAGTGTTCTCTCTGGTTCTTCTCTCAGCATCAGTTCATGTAAGGCTTTCCAGGTTTTTCTGAGGACCCCTGTTCATCATTTCTTATGGAACAGTATTCCATTTGAACACAGTTTTTTCAAAAAAAACATAAATACAATGTAACTTAAAAATTGTCAAAACTCATACATTAGGGTTTTAAAGAACAATCATGACAAAAGACTAATTATAATGAAACAGATCTTACCTTTTGGTAGAGAGGTGGTAGACTAGAGGCACACAATGAAGTACACATCCTCAGATATTGTTAGTGTTGATTCATTACAAGAGAGATCTGTGGGCTGAAAGTCTTAGTAGGCTCATAGGTAAGGAAAGATATACAAAAAAGAATCAGACAAACATTTTTTAGAAAAAATAGAGGAAAACAAAGTGCAGTAGGAGATGCAAACAAATAGGTTAAGTGTATTATTACCTAGTGTTTTACATAAATATATGTATATATGTCTTTAAAAAAAAACCATGTAACAGTAGTCCACAGATTCTTATACTGTCCTCTTTCAAGTTCTCTGCCTATTGAAATATTTGTGTTCAATGATTATTTTTAAGTTCACAATAAAAACTGTTTTTTTTTTTAATTTAACTTTTAACATTTATTTTCACAACATTTTGGGTTACAAATTTTCTCCCCTTTTATCCCCTCCCCCCCCAAACCCAAGCATTCTAATTGCCCCTGTGACCAATCTGCTCTCTCTTCTATCCTCCCTCTCTGCCCTTGTCTCCGTCTTCTCTTTTGTCCTGTAGGGCCAGATAGCTTTCTTGACCCCTTAACCTGTATTTCTTATTTCCCAGTGGTAAGAACATTACATTTGATCCTAACACTTTGAGTTCCAACTTCTTTAGCTCCCTCCCTCCCCACCCCTTCCCTTTGGAAGGCAAGCAATTCAATATAGGCCAAATCTGTGTAGTTTTGCAAAAGATTTCCATACTAGTTGTGTTGTATAGGACTAATTATATTTCCCTCCATCCTATCCTGACCCCCATTACTTCTATTCTCTTATGATCCTTACCCTCCCCATGAGTGTCGACCTCGGATTGCATTCTCCTCCCCATGCCCTCCCTTCTATCATCCCCCCCACCCTGCTTGTGCCCTTGTCCCCCACTCTCTGTATTGTGAGATAGGTTTTCCTATCAAAATGAGTGTGCATTTTATTCTTTCCTTTAGTGGAATATGATGAGAGTAGACCTCATGTTTTTCTCTTGTCTCCTCTCTTTATCCCTCCACTAATAAGTCTTTTGCTTGCCTCTTTTATGAGAGATAATTTGCCCCATTCAACTTCTCCCTTTCTCCTCCCAATATTTCTCTCTCACTGCTTGATTTCATTTTTTTTTTTTAAGATATGATCCCATCCTCTTCAATTCACTCTGTGCACTCTGTCTCTATGTATGTGTGCATGTGTGCATGTGTGTGTGTGTGTGTACTCCCACCCAGTACCCAGATACTGAAATGTTTCAAGAGTTACAAATACTGTCTTTCCATGTAGGAATGTAAACAGTTCAACTTTAGTAAGTCCCTTATGACTTCTCTTTGCTGTTCACCTTTTCATGGTTCTCTTCATTCTTGTGTTAGAAAGTCAAATTTTCTTTTCAGCTCTGGTCTTTTCATCAAGAAAATTTGAAAATCCTCTATTTCATTGAAAGACCATTTTTTCTCCTGAAGTATTATACTCAGTTTTGCTGGGTAGGTGATTCTTGGTTTTAGTCCTAGTTCCTTTGACTTCTGGAATATCCTATTCCATTCCCTTCGATCCCTTAATGTAGAGGGTGCTAGATCTTGTGTTATCCTGATTGTATTTCCACAATACTTGAATTGTTTCTTTCTAGCTGCTTGCAATATTTTCTCTTTCACCTGGGAGTTCTGGAATTTGGCCACAATGTTCCCAGGAGTTTCTCTTTTTGGATCTCTTTCATGCGGTGTTCTGCGGATTCCTTGAATATTTATTTTGCCCTCTGGTTCTAGAATCTCAGGGCAGTTTTCCTTGATAATTTCATGGAAGATGATGTCTAGGCTCTTCTCTTGATCATGGTTTTCAGGTAGTCCCAGAATTTTTACATTGTCTCTCCTGAATCTATTTTCCAGGTCAGTTGCTTTTCCAATAAGATATTTCACATTATCTTCCATTTTTCGAATCTTCACGCTATGTTCTGTGATATCTGTCTTTCTCATAAAGTCCTTAGCGTCCATCTGTACCATTCCAGTTTTGAAAAATCTATTTTCTTCAGTGAGCTTTTGAATCTCCTTTTCCATTTGGCTAATTCTGCTTTTGAAAGCATTCTTCTCCTCATTGGCCTTTTGAACCTCTTTTGCCAATTGAGTTAGGCTAGTTTTCAAGGTGTTAATTTCTTCAACATTTTTTTGGTTCTCCTTTAGCAGGGAACTGATCTGCCTTTCATGCTTCTCTTTCATCCCTCTCATTTCTCTTCCCAGTTTTTCCTCCACCTCTCCAACTTGACTTTCAAAATTCTTTTTGAGTTCTTCCATGGCCTGAGCCCATTGGGTGGGCTGGCACACACAATCCTTGATTTCTGTGTCTTTGCCTGATGGTAAGCATTGTTCTTCCTCGTCAGAAAGGAAGGGAGGAGGTGTCTTTTCTCCGAGAAAGTACCCTTCAATAGTTTTATTTCTTTTCCCTTTTCTGGGCATTCTCCCCAGCCAGTGGCTTGACCTCTGAATATTCTCCTCACACCCACCTCACCTCCTGGTCCTCTCAGCCAGCGTTTGGGGACTGAGATTCAAATGCTGCTTCCCGCCTTAGGGCTTTTGGCGGGGGCAGGGCTGCTATTCAGTGTGAGAATTAAGTTCAGATGGTCAGGTCGGGGCAGGGCCGCCTCTCAGGCCCAGTTCCCTCAGGGGGTTTATGCACAGACCTTCCACAATGGATCCAGGCTCCCGCCCGCTTGGGGAGCCCCTGTCTGCAGCCGCCTCTCAGCTTCTATCTCCCGGGGGGGCCCGAGCCATGGGGGCACCCCACTCCCCTCTCAACCCGCCAAAGAGACTCTCTCACTGACCCTCGTCACCTGTGGGTGGGGGGGCTTGTGCGGCCGCTGGAGATCCCGTCTCTGAAGCCTGCTCGGATCTGTACCTCTCAGAGCCGTGGCTGCCGCAGGTCCGGGCTGGGCTCCGCGTCTGCAGCGCGATGGACCTTTTGCGAGAGGTTTGCAGGTCCCTCTGTGGGTGGAGGGACCCTCGTGGCCGCAGGATGTCTCGTCCCCGTAGCCCATTCGGATCTTTTCCTCATGGTGTCGCAGCCGCTGCAGGGCTGTACTCAGCTCCCAGTCCCGGCGCCCAGTCCACAGCGCAAAGGACCCCCCGCGAGAGGTTTGCAGGTCTCTCCGGAACAGAAATCTCCCTCGCTCCAATATTCCGTGGCGTCTGGGTGCAGAATTCGCCCTGGCTTGGTCCCCCTCTAGCCGTTCTGTGGGTTGTGAGTTCGGAGCTATGTGTATGTGCGTCTTTCTACTCCGCCATCTTGGCTCCGCCCAATAAAAACTGTTTAAAGAATTTTCACAAACATCATCTTATTTGATGCTCATATCATAGTTATGAAGTAGGTAATTCAAATAATATCATATTCTACTTTATAGATAAGGAAACAGTCTCAGAGAAATAATGATTTACCCAAAATTCTACAAAGGGGGGAAGACTTTAATCTAGGTCTTGTGATTGCAAATCTAGTGTTCTTTGCAGCATAACATGCTTTCTCAAATTATTGAAAATTGATTTACCGTAGTAGAGATTCTCTCCTCTATAGATAACAGAATTTTAGGATCCTATTTAAGGTTTCTTTACCTTTGATGAAATATATGGCTAAAATTGAATCTATTTCCCAGATTTTGCAACTATAGTGTATGTTCCATTAGGGCTTAAGTTACTTCAGTTTTGTGCTTATTGGTCCATTAAAATTTAAGCCACAATGATGAATTTGGAAATAGGAAGACTAAGAGAACTCTAGTTTTGCAAAGATTGCATGATGATAATTGTCCAAAAAGCTCTTCTCAGATGAATTTGATAATAGACCTATTGGGTCTAACCTAACTGAAAAGAAAAATGGCACTTTTTTTTTTAACTATGGTAAATCAAGATGAAAATTAACTTAATCAATTATAATTTTAATTGTCCATGTAAATTTATGGATTTAATGTTTAATCTTTGGTTGTTAATACAAACTATCATGGAAAATATATTCCTAAGTGTCTGAACTAATATAACTTTGGTAAAATGAGTAATCGCATGACAAACTGTAGGGGTAATTTCAGCCCTTTCTTTGCCCAGTATAATCAGGCAAAGTTTCATTCTTATGGCAAAGCCAAAAGGATCCTATGAGTAATTTCCATTCTTGAAAAATTAGACTTTTATCTTGTTGGTCTCCACATCTTTGCCCTCTCATGTTGCAAATACTTGCACCAAAGCAACAGTATTTTTTTTAAATACTCATTTCTTTTATTTCACATTCTTTGCCCTTCTTCAGTTCCCTTCACCCACTGAGAAGACAGCAATATGAAACCCATTATATATGTGAAGTCTTGCAAAAATCTATTTCCATATTAGCCATGTTGCCAAAAAAAAAAAAAAAGCAAGGAAAAAAACTGAAAAAAATTATGCTTCAGTCTGAACTTTCATCAGTTCTGCCTCTGAAGGTAGATGATAGTTTTCAATGAATCCTTTGGAACTGACATGGATGATTTTATTGATCTGAATAAATAAGTCTTTCACAGCTAATTATCATTATAATATTGCTGTTACTGTGTACAATGTTCTACTAGTTCTGCATACTTCACTTTATGTCAGTTCATATAAGTTTCCCCAGGTTTTTCTAAAGTGATCCAGCTCTTCATTACTAATAGCACAGTAGTATTTCATCACAATTATCTACTACAGCTTGTTCAGCTGTGCCCCACTTGATGGGCATCCCCTCCATTTCCAGTTCATGGCCACCATAAAAAAACTGCTATAAATATGTCTGTACATATATATCCCTTCCCTTTTCTTCGATCTCTTTGGAATATATACTTGGTAGCAGTTATTGCTAGGTCAAGAGTATGCACAGTTTTATAACCCTTGGGCATAGTTCCAAATTGTTTTCCAGAATAGTTAGACCCGTTCACAACTCCATTGCATTGTTATACCTATTTTCCCATATCCTCTCCAGCATTTGTCCTTTTCCTTTGTTGTCATGTTAGCCAATCTGATAGATATGAGGTGGTACCTCAGAGTTGTTTTAATTTGTATTTCTCTAATCAGTAGTGATTTTTAGATAGCTTTGATTTCTTCTTCTGAAAAACAACCTATTCATATCCTTTCAGCACTTATCAGTTGGCCCGGAGGGTTGGGGAGGTAGGAATGGCTCTTGTTTTTATAAATCTGGCTCTGTTCCCTATATATTTGAGAAATTAGATGAGAAACATTCTATAAAATCTCCCCCACACCCCCACCAGTTTCCTACTTTCTTTCTAATTTTGGCTTCATTAGTTTTATTTGAGCAAAAGTTTTTTAACTTCATGTAATCAAAATAATCCATTTTATCTTCCATGATCTTCTCTATCTCTTCTTTGGTTATTAAACTTTTCCCTTATCCATAGGTCCGACAGGTACATTTTTCCATGCTTCACTAATTTGTTTACATCACCCTGTATGTCCAAATTATGAACCAATTTTTGACTTTATCTTGGTATACAGTGTGAGATACTGATCTATCCTGTTTGCTGCCAGACCACTTTCCAGTTTTCCTAGAAATTTTTGTCATATGGTGAGTCCATGCTTCAGAAGCTTGGATCTATGGGTTTATCAAACACTGTATTACTGTGATCGTTTACTACAGTGTACTATTCCAGTGACCCACCCCTCTTCTTCTTAGCCAGTACCAGGTTGTTTTTGTGATTACTACTTTGTAATGTAGTTTGAAATCTGATACTGCTAGGTTGCCTTCCTTCACTTTTTATTTTCATTGATTTGCTTGATATTCTTAACCTTTTCTTCTTCTAGATGAATTTTGTTAATTTTTTTCTAGCTCCATAAAATAATTCTTTGGTACTTCGATTGGCATTGGCACTGAATAAGTTAGTTGATTATCATTTTGTTATATTGGCTGGGCCTACCTATAAGCAATCAATATTTCTCCAATTGTTTACATTTGTCATGATTTGTGTGAAAAGTATCATGTAATTGTGTTCATACAGTTCTTATGTGTCTTGACAGGCAGACTCCCAAGAATTTTATACTATCTGCAATGACTTTAAATGGAATTTCTCTTCCTATCTCTTCCTCCTAGGTTTCACTGGAAGTATACTGAAATGCTGACAGTTTATGTGAGTTTATTTTATAACCAAGCTGTTAATTCTCTTTTATAATTTTCTTGCATTGCTCTCATTTTCTTTCCCAGTTTTTCCTCTATAGCTCTTCTTTGGTTTTTAAAATCAGTTTTTGCTTTTCTTTAATCTCTTACTTTAGCTCTTCTAAGAATTCTTGTTGGGCTTGTGTCCAATCTTTATCTTTCATTGAAGCTGTGCTTGTTTTCACAATGCTGTCTTCTGAGTTTGTGTCTTGAGCTACCCTGTCACCATAGAGTCAGGTTCTTTTGTTATTGTTTACTCATTATTTTCGGCCTACTTCTTGAAGAACTTTATGTTAGAACTGGGCTCTGGGTAGAAGTTGAAGTGATGGGAGAGGTCACTGTCCCAAGCTTCAGGTTTTTTCACCCTGCTCTTTTCACAGCTAGTTCTGGCAATCTGTAATTTTTCAGTGCTTCCAAGGTGGAGTAATCTGGGAAGAAGCGTGGTCCAGGAATGACCCCCACTCTCTTGTGACCACAAATTCCAACACTCTTCTCTGCCCTGGAACTACAATCCAGAACTTACTGATGAGCAGTGAAGTTGCCGTGTGGCATCCATCTCTGTGTGGTACAAGTTCCTGGCACTATCTCTGCTGTTGCTATTGACACTGCCACTACCTCTGCCTCCAAGACTCATAGCTGGGTCAGAGGCCTCCCTCCAGGTCAGCCTCCATCCATAGATCTCTGCTTCTAATCTCCTAACTTGTCCTGGGCTGGAAAAAATGTCTCATACCAACTTTTTTTTGGATGTGCCACTCCTGGATTAGATTTGACACATTATTTTAAAGTTGTTTGGAGGATAATGTTAAGAAGTTCAGCTGGAATGCTCTCACTTCTCCACTATCTTGATTCTGCCTCCCTACCCTTCTTTTGAACTCCTCTTATGGTTGAGAGCATTGTCATCCTTCTAGCCACCTAGGTTTGCAACCTCAGGATCACTCTTTATTCCTTACTCACCCTACACATTCAATCAGTTGTCAAATCTTGTTTCTACTACCACAGTCACACTCCCATGCATTGCTTTCTGTCTCTATACACACAGCTACCACCCTAGTTCAATTCCTTATCATCTCTCCCCAGGATTATTGTAATACCCTCCTTATCGGTCTGCCTCCCTCCAGTTCCTCACCTCTTTAATCCTCCCCAAAGCTGCCAAAGTGATCTTCCAAAATGCAAGTCTGACCATATCACTCTCCCACTCAGCATGCTCCATTGGCTCCTTATTAACACTAGAATCAGCAGGATTTCATTTTTATATCAACATTTCTGAAATTCTATTCTTGTATAAGTTTTTTTTATACAAGTAACTCCTGTCACTACAGTCATTGTGGTCATTGTTGTTTAGCCATTTCCAATTGTGTCTGACTCTTTGCGTCTCCTTTTTGGGATTTTCTTAGCAAAGATACTGGAGCAACTTGCCGTTTCCTTCTCCAGCTAATTTTGCAGAAGAGGAAACTGAAACAAGGTTAAGTGATTTTCCCAGGGTCACAAAGCAAGTCTGAGTCCAGATTTGAATTCAGGTAGTCATGCCTCCAGGCCCACATGCTCCACCCACTGTGCCACCTATATAAATTATAAATAGATAAATATACATATTTTGGAGGTATGGGCTCAAAAATGTTTACTGATAGGGTATACTGTCAAAAAAGCTTTGAGACCCCTTATCTAGATAATTGCCAACATTATGACTGGCAAAGAACGGAACTCTCAGCAAGCCAGGGGAACTACAGAATCTGAGGCTGGCCATGGGTTCCCCAAGCAAAAGATTTCCAAGCAACTGGCCTACCTGATGTATTTAATATAGTTGTCCTTCCAAAGTGTCAGATTCTCTTAATGTCAGAGTATGAATATGCCCAAAGGGCCCTTGGAAAACATTTTAAGATTTTGAGATACCTACCCCTCTGACCTTCTATTAGGGTTAGGGTTAAATGTTAGTCAAAGTATGGCCTTAGCAGGGTAGTCAAGGCTCCCTGTGGCTGCCGTGTCTTTTTAGCACTGGTGAATGAGGAAAAAAACAACTGTATTCAAACCTCCTTTCATTGATGAATTTTTCTCCTGTGGTGACTACACAGAGAACTCAAGGAGGCTCATGATAAAGAACTGGCTGCTTTGGAGGAAAAGTATAAAACAACCCTGAAGATAGAGAAGACTGTCGCCCAAGGAAAGCTAGGTATGGTCACAGTCTGGGCAGAATGCTGCTTCTGTGATGTCGAGAAAGCCCAGTGAGCATGGCAGGGGACACAGGTTAATTGGAAAGGAGATGCCGGGTTTTTCTTGGGATTCTTCCTAAAGCTTAGAAAAGGAACCATGCTTGTAGAGAGAATGACTAAAAGGAGGGAAATCTACTCACCAGCATTTCTAACAAGAGAATCAGAGAAGGCTGATTGAGTCCCAGCTCCTCCCCTCCATAGCCCAGTGACTTTGGGCATAAGAATCTTTTCCCTACCTACTCGCAGGGCTACTGTGAGGAGGAGTAATAATAATGATGATGATATGCATGAAAGTACTTTGGGAAATATAAAAACCTTATACC
Organism: Notamacropus eugenii; assembly: GCF_028372415.1. Lineage (NCBI taxonomy): Eukaryota > Metazoa > Chordata > Mammalia > Diprotodontia > Macropodidae > Notamacropus > Notamacropus eugenii. The sequence continues at coordinate 297,473,433 of NC_092877.1, read as the reverse complement.
TATGTTAGCTAGTAGTCATTATTATTCACCATGTGATGGAGTCTTCATGGAATAGTGATGACTGTTTATTTTCTCTTAACTAGAGAGTATGGTGAAGGAGTATAAATATTTGAAGAATATGTTCCGAATGTACCAGGTGAGATCTAGTTACTTTGAACCATTTTCAAGCATAAGGGAAGCTGGGCCACCAATTCCAGACTTCATTACCTGGCAGATAATCCATGGTGGAGCAATCCAAATGGAGTATTGGATGGAAAATTACTCCTGGGAGACAAGGTAGCAAAGACCTGGGGTGGGGATGTCTACTCCAGCAAAAAGGGTCTGGTACACAGCTTTGAATTAAATTGCATCGATCTATTCAGTACTGGCTGGTCACTAACAGCGTTAATAGATTGGTGGGGCTGCTTGTGCACACAGTGATTCTCCCAGGCTTATTCTTTATTCTCAGTTTTTTTGGATGAATGTCTATGGAAACAGGGAAGTATATGTTTCCTCAGGCAGATAAAGCAAGTTGAGCAGATTGAAGTGTTAGTGTTCATTGCTTTATAAAAAAATTTAATTACGTATTTGTATGTAATTCATTCATTTGTTCATTCATTTATTCAACTCTTATAAGCCCCTGCCAAAGAGAGTTAAAGGAGCTAATATATTTTCACCACTTTTAAATCCTAATTTTGGAAACACTGCCGTGTTTGTGTCTAGATGTGTGTATGGAGAGAAAGACAGAGAGAGAGAGTTCAGACACGTGAAGCAAATTCTTTGTGAAAGGTGATAAAAGTCAATAAGAGGACTTTTGGAGGTTACTCCAGAAGGTTTCCCCAGCAGAAGAGTCATCAGAATGCCCAGGAGACAGATAGAAGAAAAGTGTTCAAATTTCCAACAAGCACCAGGGAGCATTTCTAGGACAGCAGCTGCCTTATCCAAGAGAATTCATGTTCTTGTTAGGGCTTGTTAGGTCATTTTCCATGATCCCAAATAGCTGTCATTTCTATCCTTGCACAGCTAACTCAGGAGCAAAATGACCAGTGCTCCTGAGAGCTGAGCTCCTGCCAAGGGCACCAAAGGACATGGAGCAAAGAAATGAGGGCTGATATTATGTCCAAAGTCTCTTCAGATCCCCATGAAGGAGTCACAAAGAACTGACATTCCCATGGGGCTTTGTTGTTTTCAAAGCACCTTCCTCATAGTCACATTGAAGGAGGAGATACATGATGCTACTAGTCCCATTTTACAGAAGAGGAAACTGAGGTTCACCAGGGTGAAGTGATTTGCTCCCCCTCACATATAGTAAGTGTTAGGACCAGGATTTGAAAGCAGGTCTTCTGACACCAAGCTCAACACTCTTTCCACAATACTACCTCTATTTCAGGGGTTCTTAACTTCTATTGTATGATGGACCCAGTGGTGTGCTGGTAAGTGTTTAATCACTGGCTCTGGGGATGGGCAAGAGGAAATGTATGTATATACAGCGCACATTTAATTTTAATCTGTATTATTGACATTAGCTCCATCACTTTCTTAAGTATAGACATCTACAAATCAAAATCTAATTTGTGTGTAGAGTTGCCTGATTTCCAATGTGTAAATACTAACACTGAAAATTTAACAATCAGCTCACAGACCAGTTGGAGCTGGCTCCAGCACATCTCTCCATGGATCCCTTTGGCAGTCTGGTGAAGCCCATGGACCCCTTTTTCAGAATACTGTTTTTAGGTACATAAAATAAAATATACAGGATTATAAAGGAAGCTAATTATATTTAAACACAGTTATGAAAAAAAATTTAAATTCACAGACCCCAAGTTAAGAACCCCTGCTCTATTTGATTTTTCTTCCTTTGAAGAACATACCATTGTTTCCTAAAAAATGAACAAACCAAAAACACTAACTAATAGATCTTTTTACCCACTTCTTTGATGGTCCAATGGGATTTTCACCTGATTTATAATTCCAAGAGAACCCTTAAGTATAGTGGTAAGAAAAAAAAACCAAGTAAATTTTGTGTCTTTTCATTTTTTTTCTTGAATGAATTCTTTAAATATTTCAAAGACCAAAGCTGGAAAATATTGAAGTTTGTTTCCTGTCATTTCCATTTTCCCATACATGTCTTTTTCCAGACAGCTTATCAGTGAGGATGGTGTGGGGTTTTCCAGTAGAGAACACTACTTGAACAAGCACCATCCACTCTCTACATCCCACTCTTCCATTTCAACACCACCATGTGATTTTAGGAAAAAAATTTTTAAAGTCTCTCCCTTCGCTTCTCCTTGATTTGTAAAACCATGATGTCCATAGATGTGAATGGTCCTCTCTATCACCCTAGGACAGTATCTCAGATGAAATGGAGGAGAAGTGGTCGAGGCGGAAGACTGAATGGGAGAAGAGTGAGAAAATGGAACGAGAAAAAATCCTATTGCAGCAAAGTAAGTAGAGAATCTTGAAATGTTTTAGGCACATGAATGATGTAGATTTATTGAAAAGAAATGCAGTCAGATGGAAAGATTGGAAGGACGGTAGCCTCTGCATTAATTTCTTGTTTTTTGTTCTTCATTCTCCAAGAGGGCCATGACATCAGGGAGGTGACGCCATGACATGCAAGTGAATAGGATTTAAGTGAGGAAGGGCTGTGCAAGGTCACAGCCTCACCTCTTCCTAACGAATTTGTCAAAGTCACAGCATACCCCACTCGTTTCCATTTTTATTTTTAAAACAATAATAGTAGTTTGCTCCCCTTTTTTTTTTTTTACCATGAGGATCTCTTTTTAACATAAAAAATATTTGTGGATCCCCACATCGTAGTAACTGTACTATTGGTAGATAATTGTGAAAGTTTGACCCATTATGTTATTAAGTATTTTGTGTTTTCCTCCTTGTATTTTTTTCAATCCCAAATATACTTATGAGAGTATACATATATATACACAAACATACTTTATTCTGTGATTCTCCATAGAATACAGACTAACAAAGAAGTTTGAGGTGGATGTAGAGGAAGAAAAAAGAAAAATAGAGAAACTCCATATCCAAGCCTGTGAAAAGTTCAATAAGGAGAGAGAGGTAATCCCCCAGAGGAATAGATAATCCTAGATCTACTGTAAAGGCAAGAAATAACGTTGTGTGCCCTGAAATGATTCATGGATGCTTTATATTTAATAACTAGTAGCTTTTTAGAAGCAACTCGAATTTCACTGGAATTATTTAGATGGATCCAGGGGTCAAGGTACCTGGTTCACAACATTGCAATAATAACAATAGCTGGCATTTATGTAGCACTTTATGGTTTGCAAAACGCTTTACAAACATTGTCTCATGTCGTGCTTGGCCATTGTGCTGATTAGGGCTCTATAACTGTTCTGCAGAGTGTGCCAAGTTGAACAAATACCTTTATTCACCTAAGGGCTCAAAATCGTTTTTCCAAAGACAGTATGTGATACTTTAAATTAAAAGTCCATGCATTACATAAAACAAAGGGCTTTGTAACAATCAGTGAGCTGAAGAGTTAGTTCTTACCACTTCTATGATTTTGTACCTCACTACTTAGATGCTAATGTTATTGTCTCTTTTCTCCCTCCCTCCTCCCTTCCTTCCTTCCTTCCTTCCTCCCTCCCTCCCTTCCTTCATTCCTTCCTTCCTCCCTTTCTTCCTTCCTTTCTTCCTTTTTCTTTGTCCTTTTTCTTCTGTCTTCTCTTAACTCTCATATGCTAGGTTGGGGAGGGGGATGGGTTGGAGCTCATTCTCTTGTTTCTGTTTTGTCTTTGTGAAAGGAACATACTTTCTCTGTGCTTTCTGTGTCTGATTTAGTCTTGGCAGAGCATAGGATCACAGAATTGAATGGGACCTTAGAGGACCTCCCTCCTATCTTACAGATGAGGAAACGGAGGTCCATGGAGTTTAAGTGATTTGAGTAAGGTCACAGAGCTGGAATTTGAATCCAGGTCCTTTGTCACCAAAATACAATGTTCCTTTCACTGCACTGTGCTGCTACATCTGAAATAGAAATTACATAAGATTCACTTTCAATATCCTATCACTTTCAGGCATTCCTGAAACAACATGAAATTGATATGTTGAATTTAGAAGAGCTGCAGAAGGCCAAGGAGGTGAGATTTTTCTTCCTTTGGGATTTCTAAACCTTTCCTTCCCTTCCCCTTCCCCTGCCCTCCCCCTTCCCTTCCCTCTCCAACTCTTCCCTTCCAGTCATCCTCCCCCCCCAGGCCACTGCACCCTATGGCTCAAACACCACTGGGCCCCTGCCTTTTCTGGACCCTCCTGGTTTAAGAGTGATTATCAATAGTAACTGTGCTGTTTCCCTCCCAGCCTGAAGTCTTTCTTTCCTTTGCCTCATTAAAGAGGCCATGCCCTGGCTACTTCTTAAACAGGCCTATTCAGTGAATGGGCATTACCTCACCCTAAGTGAGTACCTAATTGGCCTTGGTCTAAAGGGGCCAAGGTCTCCCATTGCATCCTGGGTCATCTCCAGTCATACTGATGAATATCTGGTCACTAGATTCTAGAGATGGCTCTGGAGGAGGAGAAGTAAGGCTGGTGACCTGCACAGCCCTCCCTCACTCAAAAACAAAGTCAAGTGCAAGTCAAGTCATCATTTCTCTGGTGGCAACGAAGGAAGAATACAAGTAAACAAAATGAAAAAATGAACCAAAGTTGATTGACTCAATAATGCCATTCCTCAAAGAATCGAAATCAGTGAACCACATCTGAGCTTTCTGGGGATTTTAGAACTTGTTACCCAACAAAGCCTTTAGTGTACTTTTAGACCCAGGATTGTCCTTAAGTATGTTAGTTATAAGTCAGCTTAATGTATGACTTCTGTAGACCAGTTTGATCTAGAGCTTGTTCTCCAGCTCCACTAAGTTCAAACAAGGATGTGTACTTTAATCATCACTAACATTACCCAGTTCTACCTTTGAGCTCCATATATTGCAATAATATGTCCTCCTTGGAGGCCTCCTTGAGGGAAAAACCCTCTCCACTGCCATGGCCAGATCTCTGCTCAAGCCCAATTTATACTTCATAGGAGCTGGAAGGGACCTCAGAAGTCATCCAGTCCAAACCTCTCATTGGACAGATGATGAAACTGATACCAGAGAAATTAAGCGATTTGCCCATGGTCATAACACAGACATTAGTAGCAGAGCCAGGATTTGAACCCAGGGAAACTGATGCCAAATCCAACATTCTTTCCACTGCACCAACAGTGCTTCAACTTTTAACCTGCACTATAGGATATGACTAAGGCATTATGACATTAATTTCTCAAGGGGTTCTAAAGTTTCTTCGCCAATTGTGTGATTTTAAGGTTTGTCACCAAAAGCTTGAAAGTCAAGTGCTAAATTTTTTATTTGCCAGGACCATCTATTCATTCAAGGAGAGGAGCTGGACAGTGATCTCTGTCTATGAAGAGAGTGATCACATTGATGAAGTTATAACTCCTAGAAGTATTAAAGAATTGTTCATGATAACCAAGCACATGAGCTGATTTGTATTGCCCCTTCTGCTGAAAACTGACCATGAGTCTTCGATTGTAGCGTATTTGGACACCTTGCTGAGGTATAGACCAATAGCTCACTTAGAGACCTCAGAGAAACAAGGAAACCAATGCAGTATGAGGGTTAAGTATATGTAGCACATGAAATCACAATATAAGTCTATTACTAGACTAAAAGTTTGTCCATATCTTTTATACATTTTGCATTTTCCCCAGCCCTTAGCACAGTGCTTTGTAAACAGTAAGTACTCCATAAATGCATGTGGTATTGAATTGAGTCTCTTTCTCCTAATAAAGGCTGTGGAAGGAGAATTGCAGGCACAGTCCCTTATTTTAGAGGCGCTGAACACATCACTGTACCAGAGCCAAGTGGACCTCCAGAAAGAGGTGAGTGCCAGTGGAGGAGAAGGAATAAAGCAGGAGAGACTGACATCTGGAAAGAACGTGAGCCCATCTAGTCCAGTCCATTTGTATGCAGCACAGTAGGCTGCCTCCATTAATGTACTGTGGCTGTCTTACTCTGCTGCTTGCCTAGGCAGAAGTTATAGCCAGCTTTTGAAATACCTTTCAGAAAAACCATGCAGCTAACATGGAGAAGGTCCTCCAACAGAAGCTCATTGAAGTTGAGGAGAAATACAAACATATGGTACAGAGCCTGACAGATGAAAATCTAGACCTGAGGTATGTCCCCATAGAGAACATGAGAATGAGAACACTGAGTGAGGAGTGTTTGGGTGAGACTGTGGGGGGAGGAGGAAGCTTATCTGAAATTGTTCTAGAAGCATCTTTTCCAGTGAAAAAGAGAGAAGATTATTTAAGCTCCCTAAAGCTAGTTTGTAGAACAGATTTGGAGATGAAATTTCAAATAAATTTGCTAGTCTAGACCATGCATTTTCCTGATTCTCATTAAATTATATTTTTATTACTATTATCTCTTTTTAAAAGTTAATTTATTCTTCATTTTGAATTTAATTTTTTAAATGAGCATTTCCCGATAGAGAACAGAACAAGAAAAGAGGATTATGTATAAAATCACTCCATCCCCCAACTTGGGACATTTTTACTGGCTATACTCCATGTTTGGAGCTGGCCCCCTTCATCTGAACCTCCTGGCTTCTCTAGCTTCCTTTAAATCCTAGCTAAAATCTCGTTTTCTGAAGGAAGCTTTTCTGACCTCCTCTAATTCTAGTGCTTTCCTCCTTACTGATCATCCCAACTCCCATTTTTCCTATTAACAACTTTCTCGTAAAGAGTTTTTCCATGAGATCTCCCCCACTGACTGTTAGCTCCTTGAGAACAGGGCCTGTCTTTTACCTTTCTTTGTTTACCCAGCTCTTAGCACATTGCCTAGCATATAATAATCATTTAATAAACCTTTATAGCCTTTACGTGACTGGCATAAATCTTCATATCATAATATGTGCTTTATTTTTTAAAAAGTATAAAATTTCACACATTACTTTCAAAACTGTCCTGTTTATCTGTGCTTTCTTCTATTATTTTCTGTGATTTAAATTTTTTCCAGTGTGTTCATTCTTTAGTTAATGAAGAGCCCTAACCCTAGATGATAATTATTTTCTCCTTCCCTTTCTTTTTCTAGTTAATTTGTAACTAGTATCTTTTTACTTTTAATAATTAATCATTCATTTTTTCCTCTTGTCCCCCTCCCCCATCCACAGAAAAGAAAAAAAATACAGAATTCCTGAATTACATAAGCACAATCAAGCCAAACAGTTGTATTTGGGTCACTTTGAAAATGAATATCCTATTTTGCCCATTAGCTCTTCTCTCTGTCAGGAGGTGGGCAGCATTCTTCATTATCAGTCCTCTCTCTGGAATTACAGCTGATCAGAGTTTACAGCGTTCTGGTTACTCTGTAAATTATTCGTGATCTGCTTACTTTACTCTGCGTCAGTTCATACAGATCTCCCAGGTTTCTCTGAAATTGTCTTTCCCCTCATCTCTTACAGCATAATAGTATTTCAGCACATTCATATGATACAATTTGTTCAACCAGTCCCCAGTGATGGCCATCCCTTTAGTTTCCAGTTTTTCTTACCATTCAAAAGGAGTTGCTATAAATATTTTTGTATATATAGGACTTTTCCTCTTTCTTTGATCTCTTTGGGGTATAATAGGGCTAGCTGTGGTATTGCTGAGTCAAAGGGCATACAATTAACTTTTGTGTGACTTATCTCTTGTTGGCACTGATTCAGATTTTATTACAGCCTAATGAACTTCTGCTCTTTTCAGACCAGCATTTATACTTCAAGTAAAACTACATTCCAGTGATGTAAATGAAAACGCTAAAACCCTGAATAATTGTTTTAAAAAAAAATCCAAACAGTATTGCTCCCATAGTTTCCTCACAAGTAAGGCAGAATGTTGTATATTGTCAGATGTGGACATCAATAAAACTTATATTTTTAAGTTTCCAAGTCACCACAGTCACTTGAGAACTCATTTCCTGTCCTCAATATTCAATTAAAAATAATATTCCTTTTTAAATCTGGGGACATTGCCAGTTATAATTAAGACTCCACCTGGGCAAAAGAATGGGGCCTTGTTGTCTTACGCATGAGAATCCTACACATTCTTTTTGTTTATGTCTTTTCCTTCACCCAACAGGCATATGCTAATCTTAAAGAATGAAGAACTTTTCACAGAAAAAAGCAGGAGAAATACCAGGGAAGATTCTTTTGTCTATCATGACTTACTTAGTGAGACTGATGAAGATCTGGATACAGAACAAAAAGGCTGACTGTCTCCCAGGGCCTGGAGAATTCACGTGAAGAGCGTCCTCTCAGGATTGCCTGAGACTTGTTCAGTTCTTGGGGTCCCATATTTTTGTTTTTGTTTTCACAACTTAACTTTATTCAGAGTTGTTGGAAACATAAATGTCTTTGAGCAAAGATTTTCTTTCCCCATCTACCTCCACTTTGAGGTAATCCATGAACCTTACTATTCATTTAATTTTCTGCCTGAGTATGGCTAAGCATTTTGATGATTATAATGTTTTCCCTTAGCCAACATTTACATACCATTAAATTAATTTTTCATTCTGCCCTTCCTTACTACACCAGAAGAGGGACTCTCCTTAAGTTCATTCTCCTGCTAAAAAAGATAAATGTGTGGTTGATTATATCTTCCAAAATGATAAGATGTTAGAGTTGGAAGGGGTCTTGGCACTCTTCTAGTCCAGGGGTGTTGGAGCCTGTGGCCTTGAGGCCACATGTGGCCCTCTAGCTCACTAAGTGCGGCCCTTTGACTGAATCCAAACTTCACAGAACAAATCCCTTTAATAATTTGTTCTGTAAACCTTGGACTCAGTCAAAAGCCTGCACCCGAGGACCTAGAAGACCACATTGGCCTCAAGGCTACAGGTCCCCATCGCCTGTTCTAGTCTGTGCTCCTCATTTTCCAGATGAGAAGAATGAGGCCCAAAGACACTTGTCCAAAATAACACAACCAGCTAATGGTAAAGCCAAAATTAAGCCTTAGAACTCCCACTCCCAAGTCCAGTGCTCTTGAGACAATGTCACACTTGTACACTACCCTACCTTTCCAGAATCAATGTTGGAAAACAATCTAATTTATAAATTGTATATAAAAAATGGAGCCCTGGATCTAGAGTAGCATGGTATAGCAGAGTAGGTACTAAATTAGATGCCAGGTAACCGGAGTTTAAAATTCTGGTCCTGCTGCTAACCTTCTGGATCATCTTGGGGAAATCACTTGACTTTCTCTGGGTTCTAGATTATCTATGAAATGTAAGTCTTGGACAAAATGACCTCTAAGTTCTAATGTTTTCTTGACTGACCCCAGCAATTTATAAACTATGGCTTGGCAAGAAGTTTTTGTGGTCTCGTTATCCAGAAATTTATGACTTTGGGAAAACAGTCATTAGCAGGGGCCAAAGTTATGATGATTGACTCAGGAAATTTTGATGTTGGGAATAGTCTGTGGAATTGAAGAAGTCTCCCAGTGGATTAGATACCTACAGTGTTATTCCCTTCCAGAGCCCTGGTTATATCTTCATACACTTGAATTTTAGGTTGAAAAAAAAAAACCTTGACCTAAAGCCAAACTGCGTTATTCCAGTGGTGATAAGGAAAATATGATGAATTCTTCAGACAAAGTTAATTCACCTCAATTCAATTCAATTAAGCATCTACCCTTATCCCAAACAATTATGCTAAGTACTAAGAATACAAAGACAAAAAAGAAAATAGCCCCTGCACTCAAGAAGCTTACATTATTCTGTGGGTAGAATAGTACTGGGGGTGGGGGGTGTGGAGATGACAGGATCAGGAGGAACTTCTCCAGAAAGGGACATCCTTCCACCAGGTCAGGGAACCTGATGGAGGGAGGCAACTTACAGAAATTAAAGCACAATTTTTATACCCTATTGCAGAGAATCTCACCTCCCCACTATCCCACCTCTCCATTGGCTGGGAGGCAGGCTCACAATCTAAGCTCGATCTTCACCTATCCCAACACAATTACCTCATCTAAAATCTAACTTAACTGCTGATGTGGCTTTAGAAAAGAGGGGAGGGGGAGAAGCAGGCACTGGTAGTGCTGATGTGGCAACAGTACAGCAAACAAAGGGGAGATCTGAGTAACTTCCAAGTTTCAGCTACAGCCCACAGCACTTTCACAAAGAAAGCTGGTAGCTGGTAAGGGTGAGAGGGGGGCAACTGACTGTCCACAAGCCCTGGATACCGGAGAGAGGCCTTACAGAAGAGAAATTTTATTTAGAAAATCCAATATTCCCCATATTTTTATTATGAAAAGTCTTCACAATCTCCTCATCTCACTCAATCCCTCCTCTTCTCTATCATGTGAAGAGTTTCCACACCGCTACTAATACAGATTATCTGTTAATTGATCTTCATTTTTCATACTTAAATACCACTCCTCCTTCATGCTTTAAAGGAGAAGACCAAGTTTGGACAAAAACATGGGCAATCTCTAATATTAAATACAATCCTCACATTCTTTCCCCTATACATTCTTCCCTTCATCTATCCCCTTTTATATGAATATAGATAGAAAGCAAAGTTAATCAATACATTGACAAATTACAAGGGAACTTTCCCCATGTTATAAGTACAGATACAGAGATTTAAGATACAAAGGTAGATCAATGAATTATCCATTTCAGAGGTTCCATCTGATGCAGTTTTTCTGATCTAGATGCTCCATCAGGCCATCTTCAGCACAGCATCTCTTCATCTTCTTCCCTTTATTTTCATGTAGAAAATCCAGATGTCCACTCGCCTACAAAACTGACCTTAATACCATTTTAGATGACCATTCTTAAGCTTTATACACTCATCACTCTACAAAACCAAAATTGGGACTTTGGCCAATTGTCATATTTAAGAAATCCACATTAGAACCCAGTATTTACATCTTACATTCAGATCTTTTAAAGCATTTACAACATAGGCCACAAACCATTTTTCTTTTAACCAACTGAGACAAAATAATGATTAACTATGTATGCTAACCTCACAAGCCTTATTAACCTGATGGTCTCCACACTATTACTAGAAATTATAAGACCCAATTTCTTGTTGGTCTAAAGTCCTAAACCTGATAGCTTAATCTTAGACTTAACCTCAGATATTTCCCTACCAACAGTCTGTTATTTAATAAATCTAATATTAAACTTACAAAACTTTTGATTATAGGAAATTGCCACTAAGAGTAGGGACATTGCAGGGAAACAATATCTCCCTACATGTCAATTCCAGGCAGGAGCAGATTGTCAGCTGGCATTCAACCAGGCTTAAAATCCACCAGGTGTCAGTGGGGAAATTGAGTCAGGAGAGTCCTACCTCAGCCCAGGCTGAATAGCCACTCTCCCAACTTTACCATGAGATCACCTCTTGCAGTTCATACCGGCATCTCACAGGCTTACTGACATCATGGATTGGAGGCTCAGCCCGCCTTTCTTGCTATCCATACCTGGACTTAGACTCAGATGCATGTCAATTAACAATCCCATAAAATCTTAGAATAGCAAGTTCCAATAATCAGATTTCAGATATGACTATAATTTCACATTGGCTAAGGAACATCTTTTGAAGCAAATCTGAAGGCTTGCTTACATCTGCTTCCTAAGCTTCTCTATACCTTTATAACCCTTCTCAGTCTAAGAGAATGAGCTACACATATGACAAATTCAAACACTAATTTCAATTTATGTTCATGAAATGAATTCGAATCAAAACAGAAACATTTAACTTTTCCATAAATGCCAAATTTTACCAGTGGTTACCTGCCTTCAAGAAACTTAAACTAAAATTCTTTTCCCTAAACTAAAAATGTCTCTGATTTTAGTCTCAATAATTAATTCAGTCAATTGTTTTAATACTAATTGCCTTACATCACTTTGCAACATGTAAAATCCTTATCCCAAATTGGGACCTTTGTCCATTATCCCCAAAGAGTTATAGTCCCATTTATCTAAAGGGCCCTGGAAAACCTCACTTTGTGCCATATATACTAGCTCTCTAGTGGCCCACAGAGGCATATCACTATGCCCTGTTCCAGGTTACTGGCCACTCCCATCAAGACCATGCTGGAAACCCCTAAAACACCTGCAACTACCCTGGACTCCTTCCTCAGTCCCTCTATCACAATGGGGAACTAAGCCAGAAGGATCCCATCCCAGGCTAAGGACACAATTTTCCCCTGAGGTTTGTCCATTAGATAATAAACTTCACTTAATCAAAAATTTTACCAGGACTCACATCTTTAATTTTAAATTTGTCCTAAAAGCCAATCACTAAAAATTATTTATCACCAAAACAAATTCCTAGTTTAGGAATTCCATACACAGCTTACACTTCACATAAAGATTACAACTTTAACAATGTGAAGGGCCATACCCCTTAGGTGCTCATTTTAGGCTCTTCATATCTTAGAGGCCCCTAGATAGGGCTGGGGCCACTCCTTTCCTTCACAATAAGAAATAGTTAACATCTCTTCTCTGAGTATCTCCAGTTCAAATTAGATCTTAAGAAATCCTTCTGTAATGAATGAACTTCCAAATAAAAGGAGGGGGATGGGACCAGGAAGCTTTCCCAAAATTTTCCAGAGAGCTACCTGGAACCATAAAATCCCTGGTCTCCCTTCTTATAACAGATTAGCTTACAAATATAAATTTGATAGGTAAACCTTTCAAAAATCATACAAAAGATTTTATAAAGTATTTCTCAACACAACAAATATTTTCCTCTTTTTAAGGACAGTTACCAATTTATCACAAAACCTTCATGAAGCTTAATGACAAAAATTACAAGACCTAAAACCCAGGGTCTTTTCACATTTAGTCATAAGCTTCCTTTTACATACTTTGTAAATGCTTTATTCATAGTGTTGACCTGAAAACTTTGTCAAAGAAAAGGCAACAGGCTAAATGCATACATTTTATGATTTAATTAATTAATCAGTTCCCCATAAAGAAAAGTTACATAGCGCTATGGAGTCAGAGGTGACTCTGACTACCTAGTACGGAAATCATCTGTCTTAAGTACATTTTGCCATGAGAAAGAAACTCTCCTAATTAAGCAAATCATAAATTCAGTAAGACAGGACAATTAACAAAGCAATGTCAGTTAAGTCTTGAGATTCCAAGCTGGGTAAACATATGTCTCGGAAATCCCACCACTAGTAAGTGGCAGGCTTCCTGCCCCAAACAGATAACTGACATAGGAAAGGGTAAACAATGTTCAATAGAAATTAGACCTAAGATGTCTATATTTTCTTTACCATTGATATGTCATAACATAGTATGTGTCTGTAGATAACAAGACACAAAGGAAAGTCCCATTATTCAAGACAGCGTCCCAGGTCAAAGGTCTCCCAAGGAATGCAGAGTCAGCCTTGGTTGGCTTTTGCTGACATAGGAAGAGGCATTCTCTGAGTTTGCTTCAGAGAGAACGAAGAGATTATTCCAAAATTTTATATTAAACATTATCAATAGCAAAAACCAATTTTAGTTAAAATTTTCTTAACAGATATAAACTTTTTAATCTACTTGATAAATCCTTAGATGGAACAGATTTAAGAATCACAAACCAATTCACTTTTAATTTAACAATGTATTTTCTAAATGCCAAATAACAATATCTTTCTGCTTGATCCTGATAGGAAGAGTATTCTTAGATGCTGCCTATTGTTCCTTCAGGACAGATTTTAACTTGAAACCATATCAAACCTAGATTTATATTAAAAAATAAAACCAAAACATTTTAACCTTCCTCTTTTTTTTACTCTACTCCCTTGAAGAGCTAAAGAGCCCTCTTCCATCTCCCTCCCCTCCCAAGTCCAGCAGACCAGCTCTCGGGGTCTCACTCCAACTTTTAAATCATATGGTGGGAGGGTAACTTTCCCTTTGTCCACATACTCTAAGCACATGGACAAAGTTAATACTTTTGAAAGAAATCTCATCAAAATTCTAAAGTGTATTTGCAATTTTTTTACACTTATAGCCTTTTGGTATCAAATATACTTATCTAATTTAAACATAAATTACAAAGTTTAGCTTTTAGATCTCATTAAATCAAAACTCAGCTTTTCACTCCAGACTACCTGTCTTTTACTCTGCTAATTTCCATTACTGATCTTTCTTCAGGTAAGGTAGAGAATTGCCTGCCACTCCCATATAATTAAAAAACCTCCTTACCCAGGCAAAAGGGACTAAATAATTTAATAATACTTACAAATCACAGCAAACAATTTTTAAATCCAATAACCTTCCATAACTTTTGTCTGTTGGTTTCCTAATCAAGCTAAGCATTTTCTTAAATGGGAAAAGGAAGGAGGGAGCACAAAGTCCAAACACATCCCACGCATATTCCTCCCTTCCTTTTGTGTTTTGGAACCAAATACTCACTACCTCTTCCTTAAAAAGAAACTTAGAGGTTAAAACCCTAACCATTTAATTTAACTTCACTATTTAACTAATAGAGCCACTATGCAAGTACTCTGCAAAGTACCATAAATCTTCCTTTTCAACTTCAAAAACTGGCCACGCATTGGTAACAAATTGTAGTTTAATGTTCTTGGGTTTAGGGACAGCATTCCTAATGCCAGTTATAATTAATTCTCTCAAGTCCTGCATATGGATTCTATGGGCTTCATTATTATGGTCCCACCAAGAGTCTTGAGTAGGGTATTTTTGGTCAGCTGGTACTACCCCAGCCACAGGTGGGTGCCAGCGTTCCCATTCTATCATAGCAGCCCTTCTTATCATGTCCCTTTCTTCTTGAGACAATAAGGTATTTAAGACATTCATTAATTCACTCCCAGTATATATTTATTAAGTCCCCAAAAACTGATCTAATTGCTCTGATAAACCCTATGGGTCTGTCATTAGGGCTTTTATTTCTTTCTTAAAATTTCTTACCTCAGCTGCACTAAGAGGTGCATTGACATAAATCAAGTGTCCTTGAACTGACCGGACCTCCCAAAGAAAATAACTCAGTGGATGTTTTTTGGTTTCATTTTCAAGGGTAAATTTTCCTGATCTTTTAAAAGTTGCCCCAGTTCTCTAAACAGAAGACCACATAGCTCAGTGGAACTACATAAGTCCTCCTCCACTTTTTCTTTAGGTTCAGAGAGGGGCGGAAAGTTTAGCCACCAAGCCCGCAGCATAGGGAAGAGGGAGTGAGAGGAGCGGATCCTTTCTCCTCTCCTTCCCCCTTTTTCCCTTTCAATACCATCTGTTGGGTTTCTGACATCCAAAGGGCAGCATAAGTGCCTTCCTCTGAATTAAAGGGGTTTTTAGCATTTAAATACAGATTCAATTTTTGGCCTACCCAATCTTCTAAAGACCCATATTTGGGCCATATTACTCCTCCTACATCTGCTTCACCCCAGATAAAACAACAATATCTTATCATTTTTCTTTTATCTTTCCCCTTATATTTTGGTAATTCATTCCAATTCTGAAGTCTATTCCCAAGGGGCTATTTACCAGTATATCAATATCATTCAATTTTTGCTCTGAAGTAACAGGCTTAGACTGCTCTTTTCCCATTGGACTTCAAGTCCCTCACAAGAGCTACACAACGAAGGTTTTTCTTTCCCTCAAGACAAAACCTTCTGGGAGAGGTCGCCCTAACTCCCAACAGTCCCCGTGAAGCCCCTCAGCAGCGTCCTTCCATTGAGGTTTTCCTGAATCCTTTCCCTAGATTCCAAAAATTTAGACAGAAGCTGGCGCTGAACTTCCTGAGTCTAAGACTAAACGAATAAACCTCCAGACCCCTGAGTGCTTACCTCCGGGCTATGCATGCACAATTTTCAACGACTGTCTCCTCCACCAGCCACCAGTATTTGCTTTCACTTCTTCACCTCACTTATTTTGAGCCTTTACCCTTTTTCTTACCATTTCAATTCCTTTTTCTTTTTCTTTTTGTTTTCTGTCTGTTCCTCCAAGTACCTCTTTGTCTCCAAGGTTTCTGCCCCCTCAGGCAGGAATTCCTCCCTCTTTGGTCAGGGACTATCAGAGAAAGCTTTCTGACAGGTGCCTGTCCCTGATCCAAATGGGAAGGAGTTGCTACTAGAGGGCATTCCCGGCCAAAGCACCAACTGTGTGGGATAAAAAGACCCTTACTCAAAATCTTAAATAAAGAGGCTTCTCAATAAGAACAGAAAGAAAAGGATTTATTACAATTCTCGAGAAAGGGATGTCCTTCCACCAGGTCAGAGAACCTGATGGAGGGAGGCAACTTACAGAAATTGAGGCACAATTTTTATACCCTATCACAGAGAATCCCACCTCCCCACTATCCCACTTCTCCATTGGCTGGAGGCAGGCTCACAATCTAAGCGTGAAATACTATACAAACCCCCCGGGAAATCTTCACCTATCCCAACAGTTACCTCATCTAATATCTAACTTAACTGCTGATGTGGCTTTAGAAAAGAGGGGAGGGGGAAAAGCAGAAAACTCAGGTATCCAAGGATAGAGGCCTTATGGAAGAGAAATTTTATTTAGAAAATCCAGGGGGCAGAGCCAAGATGGTGGACTAGAAAGACACACTTACTCAGGGGCCTCCCCACAGCCCATAAAATACCTGTAGAGAGGGACTCTCAACAAATTTTGGAGCAGCAGAAGTGGAGAACAACAGAGTGGAGGAGATTTCCAGCCCACAGTGACCTGAAAGGCCCAGGAAAACGTTGGTTGGGCTGGACACGGAGCCGAGTGAGAGCCCAGCCCAGCCTTGGCCAAGTGGCTTGTCTTGGTACAATGTGAGGAAACTCTGGGAGGAGGACACCTCGGGGGTGGAATCTCCAGTCTCAGTAGCGGGGCCTCAGATCCCTCAGCCCACAGGCCCCAAAGGTCAGTGAAGGGGTTTAATCAGCAGGCCAGGAAGGGAGAAGGGCTTTCCCATAGCTCCAGCAGCAGGTAGCGGCCACAGAGCCTGCACAGCAGCCCATACAGAAGCTCCATTGTTGGAGTGTAAAAACCCCTAGGGGCATTGAAGAGCTCAGTCTTACCTCAGCCCTGGGTAGAGGCCCTGGGAGAGCTGGTCTTTGCCTCACACGGAATGGCAGCCCTGCCCATCCAGCTTTATCTGAAAATCAGCCCCCAGTGCTAACTTGGGAACTGGAGGCCAAGTGGCTGTGGAGAGGTATCTGCTAAGATTCTGGGCACAAAAATCCCTCTCTGCATCCAGACCAGTACACACTTCATTGTGCCACCTTGGAGGAACTGAGATCTTACAGATTCCTAGAGTATACCGTACTCTTGACAAAGGACCCAAAAGTCAAGTAACTGGTTGGGAAAATGCCCAAAAAAGGGAAAAAAAGTAAGACCATAGAAGGCTAATTTCTTGGTGAACAGATATCTCCTCCCATCCTTTCAGATGAGGAAGAACAATACTTACCATCAGGGAAAGACATAAAACTCAAGGCTTCTGTATCCCAAACACCCAAAATAAATATTCAGTGGGCTCAGGCCATGGTAGAGCTCAAAAAGGATTTTGAAAATCAAGTTAGAGAGGTGGAGGAAAATTGGGAAGAGATGAGAGAGATGCAAGAAAAGCATGAAAAGCAGGTCAACACCTTGCTAAAGGAGACCCTAAAAAATGCTGCAGAAAATAACACCTTTAAAAATAGGCTAACTCAATTAGCAAAAGAGGCTCAAAAAGCCAATGAGGAGAAGAATGCTTTCAAAAGCAAAATTAGCCAAATGGAAAAGGAGGTCCAAAAGGTCAATGAAGAAAATAGTTCTTTCAAAATTAGAATGGAACAGATGAAGGCTAATGACTTTATGAGAAACCAAGAAATCACAAAACAAAACTAAAAGAATGAAAAAATGGAAGATAATGTGAAATATCTCATTGGAAAAACAACTGACCTGGCAAATAGATCCAGGAGAGACAATTTAAAAATTATGGGACTACCTGAAAGCCAGGATCAAAAAAAGAGCCTAGACATCATCTTTCATGAAATTATCAAGGAAAACTGCCCTGAGATTCTAGAACCAGAGGGCAAAATAAATATTGAAAGAATCCACTGATCACCTCCTGAAAGAGATCCAAAAAGAGAAACTCCTAGGAACATTGTGGCCAAATTCCAGAGTTCCCTGGTCAAGGAGAAAATATTGCAAGCAGCTAGAAAGAAACAATTCAAGTATTGTGGAAATACAATCAGGATAACACAAGATCTAGCAGCTTCTACATTAAGGGATTGAAGGGCGTGGAATAGGATATCCCAGAAGTCAAAGGAACTAGGACTAAAACCAAGAATCACCTACCCAGCAAAACTGAGTATAATACTTCAGGGGAAAAAATGGTCTTTCAATGAAATAGAGGACTTTCAAGCATTCTTGATGAAAAGACCAGAGCTGAAAAGAAAATTTGACCTTCAAACACAAGAATGAAGAGAAGCATGAAAAGGTGAACAGTAAAGAGAAGTCATAAGGGACTTACTAAAGTTGAACTGTTTACATTCCTACATGAAAAGACAATATTTGTAACTCTTGAAACTTTTCAGTATCTGGGTAGTTGGTGGGATCACACACACACACACACACACACAGCACAGAGTGAGTTGAATAGGATGGGATCATATCTTAAAAAAATGAAATTAAGCAGTGAGAGAGAAATATATTGGGAGGAGAAAGGGAGAAATGGAATGGGGCAAATTATCCCTCATAAAAGAGGTAAGCAAAAGACTTTTCAGTGGAGGGAAAAAGAGGGGAGGTGAGAGAAAAACATGAAGCTTACTCTCATCACATTCGACTAAAGGAAGGAATAAAATGCACACTCATTTTGGTATGAAAACCTATCTTACAATACAGGAAAGTGGGGGAGAAGGGGATAGGAGGGGTGGGGGGGATGATGGAGGGGAGGGCAGTGGGAGGAGGGAGCAATTTGAGGTCAACACCCTTGGGGAGGGACAGGATCCAAAGAGAGAATAGAAGCAATGGGGGGCAGGATAGGATGGAGGGAAATATAGTTAGTCTTACACAACATGACTATTATGGAAGTCATTTGCAAAACTACAGAGATATGGCCTATATTGAATTGCTTGCTTCCCAAAGGGAATGGGTGGGGAGGGAGGGATGAAGAGAAGTTGGAACTCAAAGTTTTAGGAACAACTGTTGAGTATTGTTCTTACTACTAGGAAATAAGAAACACAGGTAATGGGGTATAGAAAGTTATCTGGCCCTACAGGACAAAATTGAAGATGGGGACAACGGAAGGGAGGGATGTTAGAAGAGAGGACAGATCAGTGATAGGGGCAATTAGAATGCTCAGCATTTTGGGGAGGGGAAGGGGAGAAATGGGGAGAAAATTTGGAACCCAAAATTTTGTGAAAATGAATGTTAAAAGTTAAATAAATAAATTTTTAAAAAAAGAAAAGAAAATCCGGTATTCCCCATATTTTTATTATAAAAAGTCTTCACAATCTCCTCATCTCACTCAGTGGAGAGGAAAATTTTACACCAAATAAATAGGTTTTAACTTTAGTGTTAACATATATACAATTTAAAGTAGTGCCAGCAATTCTAGTTAATGGGAAAGACAAGTTTTTTCCTAAGGGTGTATTTAGGTTGTGGCATCTGCTTCCCTTTGTTGTTCTGGTCCATTTTTTGGCTCACTTCAGAGTTTACTTCTGTGAGAATGTCGAGAATAGGCACTCCTCTGAAAAACAGAATATCACAAAGGAATTAACCAAAGGATGAATATATACTGTGGTAAAATGGGGAAGGAATCCTATTCATAATGCCATGGTTCTAACATGGTCAGTAAGGTCAGTGGGTTCACATAGTCATGTAAGCTAGTGGTCAAACTGCTTTACCCCTCCCTCAGTAAGGGTACCCTGAGGAAGAGTGGGTTGGAATGTTATATATTAGAATTTTTGTTTCTTTACAATACTCTAACCATCCACTAAGTCTTGGACTGACTCCAACCTCAATTTCTCTATCTGTGTGATGAGGAAAAGGACATTGGACATCATAGAGTTGCCTGAAAGAACTGTTTACAAAATAGTTTCAATTCCTCAAAAGAAAGCACATGGAAAGGGTGGCATAATCAAGGAGGAAAGGTTCTATATGTCCACCATGAACATGAAGCATTTTCTCAATGCCTGAGGATATCAGGATTGCAGGTTTGGGTAGGCAGGTATTTAGAGGTGAGTGCTAAGGTCAGGCCAAGAAGAGCAGGAAGAAGGGTTTGAGAAGTTCATAATTACCGTGGACATTTTTCCTTCAGATTCTTGCAAAGGGACTGTATGTACCAGGTTCCCTCCTTTGGGTGTCGGTAAGAGATATAATTCTCCACAGTCGCCATCCCAATCAAAAAGTCGGCCTCATCTGCAATGCATTCACTCTGAAGAAATGTATCTATTTCCAGAGATGCTCCTTGCTGCTGTGAATCTGTATCAACGGTGATCCCACTCTGGATAGTCTTGCCTTGACAAGCTTGAATAAAGAATACTTTGGGTTTACCAGCAAGGGACGGACAATTGGAACTAAAGAAATATGATGTCAGATCCCTGATGGCCACCTCCTCCCCATCGATGCCGTAGATGGTGCCTCTATCCCCATGAGACAGGAGGCAGCAAACAAAGCAATCTTGGCCTTTATGGGTCTTGTCCCGGAAGTTCTGTAGGTCCTCACGTATTTGCTTTGCTGTGCGATCTTGCAAATGTATAGTTTCAAAATGAAGCTCCTTGAAGGTGTTTTTCAGAGCCTCTAAGAAGGGAAACAGAGGAAAACACCTCAGTGAAATAAGAGTGGAGGCAAAAAAGAATTTGAAAACAAAAGCTACAAATCACATTCCACTACATGGCTTCTTCAAGCTACTGTTACTTGGGTTTAGCAGATGCATCATTGCCCCAGAATCCAGATGGATAAAAGGGAGGATGATGATCTACCATAAAACACATTCTGCAAGTTCCTTTGTTGCTGTTTAGTAGTTTTCAATCACGTCCAATTTTTCATGATGCCATTTGGTGTTTTCTTGGTCCAGATACTGGAATAGTTTGCCATTTCCTTCTCCAGCTCATTTTACAGGTGAGGAAACTGAGGCAAGGCGGTTAAGTGTCTTGTCCAGGGTCACACAGCTAGTAAGTTTCTGAGGCCAGATTTGAACTCAGAAAGAGGAGTCTTCCTGATTCTAGGCCCAGCGCTCTATCCATTGTGCCACTTAGCTGCCCCTAGTCTGCAAGACCATGTGATAAAATATTAGGGTTATTCCTCTGGGCCATCACCAGTTGTTCTGATCTATCTCTGGCCACTGGACCCAGATGGTTCTGTAGAACAAAGTGAGGCTGGTGAGTTTGCACAATCCTTCCTCACTTAATTCCATTCATTTGCATGTCATGGC
The DNA here is from genome assembly GCF_028372415.1 of Notamacropus eugenii. Taxonomy (NCBI): domain Eukaryota; kingdom Metazoa; phylum Chordata; class Mammalia; order Diprotodontia; family Macropodidae; genus Notamacropus; species Notamacropus eugenii. The sequence goes on along the minus strand of NC_092877.1, from coordinate 297,452,067 downwards.
ATCACCTCTGTGATGTCATGGTCCTCTTCCAGAACAAAGGACAGACAGCAACCCATCTTTCCATTCTTCTTACATCTACAATGTACTGTTCAATCCAGTGGCAACAGCCTCTGGGCTGTTCCATTAACAAGACACTCATCTCTTGGCTCAGGGCATTTTCTCCTGCTGTCCCCCATGCCTAGAATGCTTTCCTTCCTCATCTCTGACTGCTGGCTTCCTTGAAGTCTCAACTAAAATCCTGCCTTCCATAGAAAGCCTTTCCCATGTTGCCTTCCCTCTGTTAATTATTTCTTATTTCTACATATCTGTCTGCTTACTATCTTTCCTGTGAGATTGGGAGCCCGAGCGAAGGGGCTGCTTTTTGCCTCTTTGTGTACCCCCAGTGCTCAGCACAATACCCAGCACACAGTGAGCACTGAAGACGTTTTGCCTCTGTTGGGTGCTAATGCTGAGTGGTTGGGATACACCAAAGAAAAAGACAAAAACAAAAACAGGGCTCCTGACCTCAAAGACTATATATTCTAATGGGGGAGACAGCATGCAAATACTACATACATATAAGAGATAGAAGGTAATGTTAGAAAGGAAGATACAGTATCTGGGGAAGGGCAAAGGGCTCCTGTTAAAAGGAAGGATTTTGCTATTTTTGATTTAGCTATGCGGGGTGAAAGGGAGAGAGGTGTTGAGGTTGACACAAGGATGTAAGTCTGGGTGATTGGGAAGATGGAGGTGGTTCCAGTTCAGAAGAGGAAAGGGTGTGAGAGGGGAAGATGACCATGAGTTTTGTTTTGGATACGTTGAGTTTGAGATGCCCATGGGACATCAAGTGCTAGACAAAAGGCAGATGATAAAGAGGAACTAGAGTTCAGAGAGAAATAAGGAATAGCTATCTTAATCTGGTAATCATCTTCATAGCGATAATACTTGAACCTGTGGGAGCAGATAAAATCACCAAATAAGAAATTACAGAGTGAAAAAGAAGAGGACTTGGGGACACAGCTTTGGACCAAGGACACTTGTGGTTGGTGACTATGACTTAGAAGAAGAATCCATATGGAGCCTGAGGAGTGGTAAGCAGTCCAGCATAGAAGTCCTCCCAGCCCTAACCACTGAAGGTTTCCCAGCAAAGCTTCCTGCCCTCAGGTGCCTCTGATTCTGTTGTACCTGCATCTATATCAGTCCCTTTCCTGTCCCGTATGTTCTGGTGCTCAGGCTTTTCCTTCCGTGCTCTTTGGAAGTCAAAGTTGTTGATGATCAAGCAGTATCCCCGAGGCTTGCTGGTCATTTTGTAAACTTTGTCCTGATCCTGAAAAAATGAAGATACAAAACAAACTTCTCATTCTGTGAGCCCCAGTCCAAATAGTTCATTCAGAACCTCATTTGTAAAACAAAGAGGCTGAACTAGATGGCCCCCAAAGGCCTTTCTCCCTCCAATATGCCTTTTCTCACCCATACTGCTACATATCCCACACTCTTCCCCCAAAATGCTCCCAGTGCCATTCCTCTCACTTTTTCTATTTCCTCTCTCTCATTGCTATCTTTGTACATCTAACAATAATCCCTTATATGCACTGAGCACTGGACAGATCAGGGCACTTTTAGCTATATGTTAAATGTAAATATTATGTATGTATTGATAATCATTTAATATCATTTTTGGACCTCAATAAGGGCCAGGGTGTGAATTAATCAACCAGAAGAAGAGTTTGGACCTAACAGCTTCTTTGTTCTCAGTAAACTCAGAGAATATCTCTTCCTATATCAGCAAGGCCAGATGGGGCTGACTTAAGAGCATTCTTTCCTCTGTTTACAAGGCCCTTAACTGGAGACACTATTTTCAATAATGGAATTTTTTCCATATCTTAATATTTATGGACATATGCTATGTTATGGCATGTTAATGGTAAAGAAAACACAAATATCCTGGGTCATCATTTCAATTTGTACTTTGTCAACTCTCTTATTGTATTTATCATCTATTCAATTAAGAAAATTCCTTTCTCATAATATGGTTAATCATATATAAGGATCATAAATTTGAGTGACACAGATATGCTAAGTTGGGATTTGTTCTAAAACATATCTAAGCCTGGTCATTCTTGTATCAGACAGTCAGAACTTATGTTTTGGCTCCATACAGCATGTATCTTCTAGCTTTAAGGGAATAAACAACATGGATTTACCTATCACCTAGCCTGTTTGCCTCATGTAACCAAACTTTCAGGTTGACAATATATATGTATGTGTATATGTGTGTGTGCATGTGTATGCATCTGGGTCGGTTTGTTTGTTTTGGGGGGGGTGGGAGGTTGGTCCAAACCTACAATTTTATCATTCTGTGGTTGCGTCCTTCACGGAATAAAATCAGTAACTCATCTGCAAGCTATAATGTTAGATAGAGACAAGACTTGAAGTGAGATTTTCCTAATTCTAAGGCCCGTACACCATGCCACGTTGCTTCTCAGACATGATCTCTACCTGAAAAACAACTATGGGAAGTAAGTAGAAAAGTTGGGGTTTTTTTTTAAGATGATGAAACTGAGACTGTTGACCACTATCTACAGTGTACTTGCTTGCCAAAAAAGTCTTATATAGTTAGAACCCACCTCCTATGCCTCCAAGTCAATAGCTACTGACAATGCGTTCTCCTTCTCAGAGGTGTGAATGAAGCCAGCTGAACCAACTGTCAGTGTGGGCCTGTACACCTTGGAAACTGGCAAATGTTACAAATCAGGGCTTGATTTCCTGTTTTACTGATTGACTAGACTTCTAAAAGTGATGGACTAAATGTGAATAATGTAGGTTAAACTTTAAAAGTGTGCCAAGTGAACATTGTTTTTCCCTCCAGAGAGCTGGTGTTAAACATTTACCAAACACCCCTGCCTATAACACAAGGACTTTCCAGAGACAATGCTTCCTGGGACATCTCATGCTGGCTAAGGAGATCTTCTCAGGCAGGATGGCCCTGTGGCATGGAACTCAGATCCTGTCCTGTCAAATGCTAGGACTGAGAGAGGTGGCCCTATTGCTCCTATTTATCTGTTCAAAAGGGTGCTTTGCATGCTGAGTTCTGGACTCTGGATGCTCAAAAGGGACAGTTGGTATTTAATTTGTATATAAAAGAAAATAATTGCTTCCTGCTTACTAAGAGGATGAAGGGACTACCTGGCTAAGCAAGAATTCTGGATCCTTCCAGAAACCACAGCAGCAGAATTTGGGGGTCCTTGAAGGATCTGAAGAACCGACTATTACAGTCAGGCATGCCATGGGGAGAGGTGGAAAGCTTTGCTTTAGGGCCCTGCCATTAATCCCTGATAGGGGAAACAAGGTGGGACAGTGGGTAGAGGACTGAGGCTGAAGTCAGGAAAACCCTTAGACACTTCCTAGCTGGGTCACCCTGGGCAATTCACTTATCCTGGTTTGCCTCAGTTTTCTTATATGTAAAATGATCTGGAAAAGGAAATGGCAAACCACTCCAGTATCTTTGTCAAGAAAACCCCACATGGAATCACAAAGAGTTGGACACAACTAAAATGACTGGAAAACAACAACTTATCCTGACAGCTCATCTTCGATACTCCTTCACTATGGGTTGGAAGAGAAGAAAATCTGGGGTGCTTTCTCTGTCTATCCTACAGCTCTGCCTCGGGTCTCAATATACAGAAAACCTTTTTATGTTTCTCTCTCTCTACTCATCTACAATTATAAAAATAGAAAACAATAATGAATACAATATCGAGGGGAATGGGGAAGGATGAGAAAGGAAGTCTCATATACCTTTTCTCCTGGAAAATCTCCAGAGGTTGCCTGAAGGTCACTCATCATTTCTTCAACTAAAAGCAAGCAAGAAAGTTAGAATGAATGTCTGTCAAGTGTAACTGAATTGTATTAGGTTTAAATACAAAAACCTGAACTGACAAAACAAGAGGTGAGCAAACGCCCTCTGAGATCAAATAGAAACTCTCTGTTCAAGCATGTAAATCCCTTAAAAACTTGGCTCTGATCTACCTTTTAGGTCTTAAATGCTATTACCTCTCACATACCCTTTTCTCCAGCAAAACTAGCCTGACTTCTGTTCTTTACCCACAACACAGGATCTCCTACCTCTGAACCTTTGGACAGGCAGTCCTGGGATGCTCTCTCTTCTCATCTCTTGACTTTTAGAATCCCTTGTTTCCTTCAAAACTCAGCTTAAGCACTAATTTCGACCTGATGCCTTTTCTGATTCCCCAACCTAATCTGCTTATGCCCTCCCAATTTCTTTGTATTTATTCTGCATATATTTTGTGTGTATCTACTTATACACGGTATTCTCCCCAATTCTCCCAATATAACATCAACTTCTTGAAGGCAAGTACTATTTGATTTTTGCCTTCATATCCCTAGTACTTAGCACATATGTGTCATGCACTTAATGAATACTTGCTGCTGATTTATGATCAGATTTAACATTACCTTGGCTTTTATTTAGAGTATGATGATCTACTGTCCTGGGATCTGTGTGGTGTCTCTTTGCTTGGGAGCTGTAGGCTGCCATAGAGACCAACACCCCCTCCTCCCTTCTACCCATCCATATCAGCCTCATTCCTGCTGTGTTCCTAGTCTACTCTTGCCTACTCTTCTGTTAGGATCTAAGAACTTGGTTCGATTATTGACAAGTTGCCTTTGTATCAGACCTGTTGATTGGTTGTTGTCCTTCATTCTCAAAGAGGACCAAAAAAACTACATGACAGTCAAGTTACAATGTCTCCAACAGTGGCTGATCAGACCCATATGAACTTGGAATCTCTACTATAGGTCAGTCACAAATAGTCCATGTGAACCTTTGAGGTGGAATTAGACCTTTAACCTCCCATCAGAAATTACTTTGCATATATATTACATACATATTGTTTATACATGTTGTTTCTTCACAATAGACTACAAGGTACTTGAGGGCAGGAACTGTCTTATTTGATCATTGTGTTCCCAATACTTGGAATAGTTGGCATAAAAATGCCAGTTGTATTGAATTGAACAGCAAAAAGAAGGAGAACAGGTAAAAATAAGTAAAATATAGGTGTCCCCCAAACTTATCTTTATTTATTACCATTCTGGATTTCCATCACTGGAACTCTTTCTGTGCTTCTTTCCACTAGATCTAAAACAAAAATCAACATTTGGTTAGAGGCCTTTGTAACAATAATGATGTCAAATCATGAGCAAATTTTGACAAATAAGAAACAAGACTTTCCACCTCTGCTTGATTCATAGTCTTCGATTTTCTTTAGCAGGTTCTTATCAATGACATCACAAACTTTCTTCAAGTCATCCAGGTTTCCTTCTCCTAGAATTCCCCGTTTCTCCATCTCAATGAAAATATCAATCAAGGTCTATTGGAAAGGAGAGGACAATCAAGGAAACAGCAGCTGAAAAGACCAGACTGTGAGCTACATGTTCTTCAGATAGTAACATTTTTTCTTCTTTCTACATTCTCAGAATCAAGGACACTTTTTTAAAAAAGCAATCATCCCCTCCCGTCATTTGGATTGGCCAAAGATCCTTTATCTTTAAAAGTTTTTAAAGAGTCTTTAGACAACCTGTCCCCTATTTGCTGGGCATGTTCTGGCCTGTAAAGATAATGACAAATGGAGAGGGTTCATCTCAGACTCCACATATTCTTTAGCATCTCTATCATGAATCAGCTCAGAGATTTCAGTTCTATGGGATAAGTAAAGTCCAGGGCTGAGACAATGGCATCAGACCTGGATATAGTCATGACATGGCTGACTCTGTCCCTCTAGTCCATTGCTAATTCTCCAAACCTATGGCTCATCCTAGTATCTGATTAAACTAGAGGCCAGAAGAAAAGCAATATGGCATGTGTAGATACAGTGCTAGATGGATAGCCAGGAAACCTTGTGTTTGAGTGCCCTAATCTGACCCCAGCTATGTGACCATGGACCAGCCACTTAAAACTCTCTCAGCATTTCCTGAATTACAAAATGAGCAAGTTGGACTAGATCCAGTTTGGGGAAACTGCAGCCTCAAGGGCTGGACTATTTGGTCTTTTATGGTCCTTCCTGCTCTAAATCTATGATATTATAGTCACAGAGAACTGAGAACTGAGAAATATCCATGGCAGATCAATTGTTCCAGCCCTTTGGAGACTCCCCTTTTTCTCATCTCCAAACATGGAACCCAGATAACTTTTTTGTACTCCTGACCACAGCCAAGATCCTACTGTACCATAAAGGTCCCACCACCTGATACCACTCGTCCCAGTCAAATCTGCCTGAGAATTAGATGGTGGAAGACTGTCTTCTCCTCTTGTCTTCAATCCTCTCTACCCCAACCCATTCTCAGAAAGCACTCTGGTTCACAAAGCACAGCAATACCAAGTCTTACCATATTATCTTCTAGTTTGCACTTGGGAATCTTGTGACTCAACATAAATTTGATAGATTTCAATTCAAATTTTGCCACATCTTCTGAAAGATTAAAAAGCAGGACCCTGGGTGGGAAATTAAGAAACATTTCAAAATGTTTCCTTAAAGTATTTTATAAGTTCCTACCATCTTTTTCTTTTTTAAAACAATCTGGATTTAACAAAGAGCAAACAAAAGGGACATTTCTATATACATAGTAGAACAGAAAAAAAGATTGTACAGAATATTGTAGCTTTCTTTTACAAACAGCTTGCTAGTCTTTTAAGAATCAATAGGTTCAACCTGCAACTATCAACATTGTCCTGTTTGTCTGTGCTTCTTTCGAAGCTTTCTTGTTTTCTCTTCTTCATTTTAAAAAATGATTCAATGACTTTTCTTCTCTACCTCTTTTTGTTACTGTAATGGGAGCTAAAAATCTTCCCCTCCCATTAACTAGGCCTCAAGAGGGGGTATTAAGGGAAGGTTGATTAGGAGAGGCTTGTTTTGTAGGAAGGTCCATATCTTTTGTTAATTTCTAATGAGGCACTGGGTCAGGACCCTCCGGCTCTAAAAAGTGTATATATACTCTGAGATGAGGTTTTGCTCTGGGGGCTCAAATCACTGGAAGAGTGTTTGCACGATTAAGCCAAATAAGACTCTGGGTATCTGCTAAGAAGTCCCTCAGCTTTGAAAACCCAGATGTTAGTGTTTCTCTCTCTGTAATAATGTATGTATTGTCTATGGTTGGACAGTTGGAAGCCCTGTCTGGTCTTTCTGTTTGTAATTTCTGTTTGTATTTTCTCTGAAGTTCAGGGTGCTGACTTTTTACCCCACACTAAGTGAATGATATATGTGCTTGATTAAAGTAAGATTGTTTACCCCTTTTAAGGTTGTTTTCCTTAGAAAAGCAGATCTAAGAACCTGTGCAGCAGGCCTTACTGTGCTGGCCAAGGTACTTGCTGTTACAGTTACTTTATCCCTAACCATTCTCCTCACTTTCCTTCCACCTGTACCATGGATTGGGAGGGGGGGCGGGGGGGAAGGAGGAAATGGAATAAGGGAGAAACAAATTCCTTATAACAAATATGCAAAATTACTCAAAATAAATCCCCACAATATCTGTCTTGAAAATGTCTTACATTGCATCATGGAGTGCCTATAGATATTTCATGGGACTATACAGTCAGACCAAAGGGCAGTATGATTTAATGGAAAGAGAAGGTCAGGGGACCTGAATTTAAATCCCAGCTCTCCTACTTACTCCCTCTATAAACTTGTATAGGCCATTTAAGCTTTCTGGGACCCAGTTTCCGAATCTATAAAATGAGGAGGTCTCCTCCATTTCCAATCCTATGATGCTGTGACTGGGCAACACTTTAACACTAAATTGGGAGATTCATTCATTCATTTATTTATTTGTTCATTCATTTATTTGGTCATTTATTCATATATTCATTCTCTTTTTCATTCATTTGCCATTCATTTATAATGAATTATTATTTATACATTTATTATATATTATTTATTACTATCACTAATTAATGAAATTATTCATTCATATGCCATTCATTCATTCATTCATTCATTCATATTAAACTGTAGGCATCCATGGCATCCTGGAGTATGTTTCTGTTTTCTACATCCTGATCATGTAATTCCTATTAGCCAAAAAATGCTTCATGAGAGGGCATAACTCTCAGTCTTCAAGGTATTCCCTGATTCTTACAGAAGTATTGAACATGAGGTTAAAGGCAAGGGTTCAAATCTCACCACTGATAGTGTTTGACCATTTGTAAGTCATTTAACTTCTCTGTTACCTCACTTTCCTCATCCATAGGATAATGATACAAGTCTTTACTTTACTGGCTTGTTGTAAGGCTCAATCATAAGCTCTTTGAGGTCTCTGCTTAACACAGTGACTGGCACATAGTAGGTGCTTACAAAATGTTGACTGATTGACTGGAGGTATAATTCTTTATAATTGTTAAAGCACTACATGATCTAGAATGTGAGCTCTTCACATCAGGTGAGCTCTGTGAAGGCAAGAACACCATGTTTTTGCCTTTGTATCCCCAGTGGTTAGCATATAGTATGTACCTGTTGAATGACAAAAAATGTCAGTGGTGAGTATGATGATGTATTGACCCTTCTTCCATGAAAGTCCTCCTCCAAAGCCTCCTACAGATATGAAGTGACCATGGGACCTTTTGTGTTTAAAGGTTTGCAACCTATTTTATTTTACTTTTTCAGTTAACATTCTTCCCCTCTCACCCCACCATTAAAAAAAACACACTCAAAGAAAATAAAAAAACCATACCCCCTGGTATGGATTGTCAAATAAGGAACAAATAAGGATTGTCAAGCAAAACAATTCTCATATTGGCTATATCTTGACCCTGCCGTCTTAAAGACCATGAAAAGCTCCGATGAACCCTACAAAGCTAGAAAAGTTTCAAGTTCAGGTGAAGTATGGGGCCAGCAATGGACTGTCATTTGAGGACCAGCCCAGATAAATTTAAGGATGCTCTTTACCATAAGACTGGCCCCTAGCTCTATAGCAACCCTCTTCCCTCAGGTGTATCTGGGACTGCCATCTTCCTTAGTAGAAGTACCTACAGAGATAAAATCACCCTCTTTTTGAAAAAGTAGTTGTAAATCAGGAGCAAGTAAGCTCCCAGGAAATCCCTGAGGTTAGGGATCGATTCATATTTTCTGTATTTGTATCTCCACTGCCTAGCACAATGACTGATTCATCACAGGACCTTAATAAATTCTTGTTGCCTAAATGACTGATTACTAGTACCATATGTTTACATTTTGACTTGTCTCCACATTTTGGAAATTAAGAAGCCTGAGGCATGTATTTGTGAAGCCTGCAAAATGTTACCTGATGTCTTACATTCATGGTGTTAGGCCTTAGCCACAATTCAAACAATTTAGAGAGCCAAGCTTAGGACCTAAAGCCAAGCTTTAGGAACACCTCCTCCAAATTCTAACCTCTAAATTCTGAGGCTCCTGTTCCTTAATCAGGCTTAACTAATAAATTCCTTGCACTTGGAACTCTCTTTATCTCTAAATATCTATAATCTGATTTTCAAATTTTATTTAATGTTTAAACAAGCCAAATTCTACTGCTACTCAACCCCAAATTAGGCTGGCTCTTCTTAAGAGAATGAAAGAGTATTAATTAAGTACTTAATATGTGCCAGGCATTGTGCTAAAAATCATGAAAATCATAAAAATAAATTACAGATCGGGATAGGAAAACAGAACTGGCTCACAGTAAGATAGTGATCTGAGAAATTAGCTTCTTCAGTACCTTTAATTTCCCTCTTTTTGATGTTACTTTCCTTTTTTTGTTTTCTTCCAGTCATTGACTTGAGGGCCTGAGAGCCTTTGTCTACCATCAACACCTGCTCTTAGTAAATTTTGGGATATGAATTGTGAAGAAACCACACTGTAACTGACAAACACTTTTGTTCAAGGTATGAAACTTACCACAAAGTGCCAACTTTAAATGAAAAATTAACTACTTTAGAAGAGATTTTTTTAAAAAATCATATCAAGGAGACTACTATTCGACTATAAGAAGGCAGGGAAATGTATTATTTCACATTTTCTTAATTGCTCTTTCATCATCACTGCCATAATTATTAAAGCATCGTGAATAATGGAGCACCCATTTGTCTTCAAACTAAATTGTTGTAGATTGATGTGCTTTTTGAGTTCTTATGTCTAACTTTTATCTTTTCCTGTTTCACCTTTACTTGTCAGGGTGTAGACTATTTCGTTTTCACTCTGACTCATTCTCACTTCCCCTATATCCAATCAGTTGCCTAGACTTGTTATTTCTTCCTCTTCAACATTTCTTCTATCAAACCCTCTTCTTCCCTCTAAAACCATCCTCATTTCAGTCCCTGATCTCTTTTCACCTACATTATTGCAATAGTCTTAAAAATAGACATGCTGTTGTATCCTCTTCTCTACCCCTGCCCACCCCCCAGTACACTATAAACTCCTTAAAGACAGTGGCTGCTTTATTTTTGTCTTGGTATCCACCTCCCAGAGTTTCGTACAGTGGTTAGCACATAACAGGTACTGGACAAATGCTTATTAATTGAGTTTTGTTATTGTCTTAAAAAACACACTCAACATGTTGAAAGAGGGTGCCTGTGATAGCCAGTGCCACCAGCCCCAAGTCTACTTTGCTGTTGAACCCAGATGTCCCATGTGGGGACCCTGGATGGGTGACTCATCGTGCAGTGAAGAAATGTAATCTGCCCTACCCTTGTTGTTGGGCAGGGCTGTGATGTCTGGGTAACCCTCGAGAATGGCTGCCTGGTGCCTGGTAAGGGAGAGGAATTATCAGGCAGGGAAGTATAATCCTCTGGAGGATTAGGAATCTCAGCTTCCCAGGATGTCAACATCTGGGCAAAGCCTCAGTTACCCTTTACCAGTCATTATACTTTGTTACTACTCTGGCTGGCCATTGGAGATCAGAAAATTATACTTGTCTGCACCAGCATCTGAGAGAAGTGAGACTGTTCTGGTTTGAAAAGACAGCCTGTTTTTTTCACTTGCCTGAAGTAAAAAGAGAGAAGAGATCCTTGAGAGAAACAGAATGTGAAAGAAGAGATCAGGGAGAAAATCAGATCAGCCTATGATCTGGAGTCTGAGTGGGTTATTTCAAGCATGGATACTCTGAGATGGGAAGCAGCCAGCACAGCTGGCTTTTGAGGCACACACTCCACCCCTATGACTGCCATTTTCAGACTGGCTGTTTGAATTGTCATGACTTTGTCTCAGCTGAGGGCTCCTGAACAAGATTAAAATCTTATTGATTTTTCATGCATAAGCTCCCCAAAAATCAGATCACAGAAATGAGAGAACAGACTTCATTTGCTTCCCCGCTCCACCCCCAAGGCAACATGATATACGGCACAGGTCTTATAATTATAGGGCATGGGTTCAAATCTTGGTTCTGCTACTTATTACCTGGATAACCTTGGGAAAGTCATTTACTATCACTGGGCCTCAGTTTCCTTATCTATAAAATGAAACATTAGACTAGCAGATATCTCAGTTATAAATCTATGATATTCTCATGTCTAACAGCAGGGGTGATAGGGAAGTCAAATTTTTAGAAAAATTTAGAGTTAATAGCAGAAAATATAGAAACTATGTTTGGTATTTTTATGCACTAATGTTCAGATACAATTAATACCAGTCATGTAGGGTGGATCAGATATTATTCTGAAAACATTAATAATATACTAGATCAGGTGTGGGGAACTTGTGGCCTTGAGGTCTCATGTGGCCTCCTAGGCCTTGGGTGTGGCCTTTTGACTGAGTCCAAGTTTTACAGAACAAATCCTTTTATTAAGTTTGGATACTAGATCAGGAGTGGTGAACCTGTGGCCTCAAAGCCACATGTGGCCTTCTAGGTCCTCAAGCAGGGCCTTTGACAGAATCCAAACTTCACAGAACAAATCCTTTTATTTGGATTCAATCAAAGGGCCACCCTTGAGGACCCAGAGGGCCACATATGGCCTTGAGGCTGCAGGTTCCCCACCGCTGGTCTAAGATAAGAAATTTTAGAGCAGGTACCTAATGTTCTTAAGGAGATGGAATCTGCTCATTGAAAGTCTACCTAGCATTTATCTCCTGTGATCCTGGTAACTAAACCAGACATACTGTTTCACTGCTCATGGAGAGCAGTGTAGATCTACCCAGGAAGGACCATGAAAGTGTTCAGACTCTTTCACTTCCTGATTCTGCTCCTAGGACTATACCCTAATAATATGTTATTGACAGGAAATTTTTTAAAAAGGACCTATTCATACAAAAATATCCCAAGCAGCACTCATACCAAGAAATGTGCAATCTATGTGTCCAAAAGCATTAGTGTGATTTTAAACCTGAATATCCTATGGATAGGTACATAAAAAAATACATGTTTGGCAGCTAGGTGGTACAGTGGATAAAGCACTATCCCTTGAATCAGGAGGACTTGAGTTCAAATCTAGCCTCTGACATTTACTAGCAAGTCACTTAACCCTAATTGCCTTAAAAAATACATATTCACATTTAAAATAGTGTTTATTGCCTTAAATCATGTGTAGGCATTTTTACATATATAGACATTCAATACTTAAAAAACAAATTATAATGACTAATGTAAAAAATGTGTTTAATAGGAATGTATGTGTAGAGCCCATAACAGGTGGCATAACATCTTGGGGAGGGAGTGGGGAGGAAGGCAAAGAAAATTTAAAACTTATGGAAGTGAATGTTGAAAACTAAAAATGAATAAATTGGAAAAAAATCATAAAATGAAGTTTACAGCACTATGTGCAATCATTTACAACCATTTAACAAAATGTTTCTTATGTGTTTAATACTTCTGTGAATGGGTGCAGAAAGGAAAGAAAAATAAAAACAAGAACACTCTTACCTCCAGTGTCTTTGAAATGACCTAAAGAAATATTATTCATTTTAGCCGACTTGATTCAGTAGGTACATAAGTGAATGGGATCTAATTTTTCACATATGCCTTGTTAACTGAAAGGGCTACCAAAATGCAGTTTTGTTGTCTGCATGGAAATTTCTTTTAATTTGAGTTCTCTTGTGAGAGCTTTCCTCTACAAACATACAGAACCGTTGCTTTAAGTTAAGTTGAGAGGTAGTTGAGGAATGGAGATGAAGGGTCTTATCCAGGGTCCTATAGAAGTAGCTATGTATCAGGTCTTCCTGACTCCAAGGCTAGCTTTCTGTCCATTACCCCAAAGTACCTTTTGCATAACCTTTATACAAAGAAATCCCCAAATCAAGAGACCAAATCATTTGTCACACCTGGTACCAGTCAACATGACTGCAGTCATAATCTCTAGGAGAAAATATTTATCTCCCTATCAGATGTAATTCAAACTTACTAAGAACAAATATCACAATCAAATATACTTTGGTGTAAATTTGTCAATGCCTCACTTCTCTCGGGGGTGTTTGGATTTCAAGCACTATATTTCTAATTGTGAAATGAAAAGCTTTGGAACTCTGATCAACATAATAAAACTAATCACATTTGCTCCAGAGAGAGAGCTGATGAATTCAAAAGTCCTTTTTTTCTTTTCTAACATGGATAATGCAGGAATTTGTTTTGCTTAACTATTCATATTTGTAACAGATTTTGTTTTTTCTTACTGTCTCATTGGGTGGGTGAAAGGGAGGTAGGAGGGAAAAAATTCAGAACTGAAAGTAAAATACATTTGAATTTTTAAAAAGAAAGTCTTTACCTTCCCTTAAAAGAATTTGAGGCATTTGAGAACAGGTGGGGAGCAATCCTTTTCTTCAGGGACCAGGGAGGAGGGAGTGGGAGGTTTTCACATGCCCCTGAGATCCTCACATCATCATCACTAGCACAGCACATTAATGTTTGCCAAGGTTTTACATATACCTTTGGCATTTGAAGTAGTCATCTGTTTTGCCTATGTACAAAGTTAAACCCATCTATCAAAAAAAAATGCATCCAAATAACACTCATTTCAAAAATCATAATGTTAAGGTGCCACCAACCTGTAGGAGGAAATCTGGGCTTTGGTTTGGATCTGACACTTCACCTCCAGTTTGCTAGTGTCCAGGGCATGTTGGAGGAGATCTATTCGGTTTACATGGTACAGCAGTTCCTTCAAGAAGGACAGATCGTTCTCCTCCAACAAACCCTTTTCCTCAAGTACCTTGAAGAGTCCCACAGCATCCTTGATAAATTCCTGTTTCTTCAATGGGATATGATCCAAGCAGAGGAATTTCAGACCAGCCAGATCTTGACTGTCTATTTCTTCTGCAATGTTGTACAGAACTGTGTGGAAGTCCATGACTATCAGAAAATGAGTTCTAGCCTGAAAAAAGAAACCTTTCATTTAGTTGATGAGGCTGATAAACTCTTAGCTGCATAGAACCTAAAGTGTCTTTCAGGGAGGGTATTTCTCACAATATTCAAAGTCTATACTTTCTTAAATATAACGAACTTTAAGATACTCTTCCCAACTACAGCCACGAGGATCAGCAGCATCTTTGAATATCCCAGAGCACATAAACACATAGTTATTTCTGGCACATAGTTATTGCTTGATAAATGTTAGGCAGATGAATGAAATTAATATTGACCTAGGCATTCCCAAATCATTCTGATGCACATTCATCTTCTTTGTTTTCCTAGGACACTTCTTTTTGGCCCAATCTCAGAAAGGACTTTACACGATTACTTAACTGTTTCACCTTTTCCCCTCAACTAGACTTTAAATACCTAGGGGGTAAGGATCATGTCTTTTAAAAGTTAATGTCATCTTAATGGGGCAAATCATAGTAGGGCAAAGTAAGCACTTGTATTCAGAAGACCTGGGTTCAAATCCATTTACTAGCTGTGTGATCTTGAGCCAACCATCTTGCAAGACCTCTGAGCCCAAGTTTCCTCATCTGTGAAATGCGGACAAGAATATTTCACAGTGTTGTTAGGAGGATCAAATGATATATTGTATGTAAAATGTTTTGAAAACCTTAAAATTCAATGTAAATATGAGTTGCTATTAGTAGAACTATAATGTCCAGGATGCCTGCAATGTTATGTCCATAACTGCAAGTTAGAAAAGATTACTGAAAAATGTCTTCACTCGTTGATCTATGATCAGATCATCCACACCTCACAAGAATCCAACGTACATGAATCATGCAAACTTTTATCAGGATTGCATCTAAGCCTGTAAAAACATACTTTGCTCAAACCTTTTAGAAACCTATAAATAGCCAGCCATAGTAGTACATACTTATAATCCTTGCTATTGGAGATAACTGAGGCTGATGAATTGCTTGAGCTCAAGAGTTCTGAAGTGAAGAAGATTAAACCAAGTGGATATTTGCACAAAGTCCTGTAGCAACATAGTGAGTTGTAAATCAAAGATCTGAACTTTCCAGCTCCCTTTCCAAAGCAACCTAAGTTCAAATTGAATAGATTTCCAGTTTTTCTAACAATTCATATATGTTTGATTGAAAGTGAAGTTAATGCCATCCCTTTACCCCCTCCACCACCACCACCACCAGGGATGAGGGTGTTTGCCCCCATCCTGAGAAGTCAGAAGAAAAAAGCTTCACCCAACAGTATCTTACCCCAAGAAATAAGTCCAGGCTTTCTCATAAATGCAACAGTTCAGAGAAAGGGTTGAGCACCTCCAAGCAGCACAAAAAATGCAGATTAATTGAATGGCTGAAGTACAGTCTAACCAGTAACTTCCTGTGTGATGTAACATCCTGAATTTAAAATAGGACTTTTTCTTCGTTCAGCAAAATCAACATTTCTCCAAGGCTTTTCTAGACTCATTCAGGAATGCCTTCCTCCTTATACATAATTGTTTTAAGAAAAATAACACACACAAGCCTCCAAAACCTTCCCTCTGACTGCCTTAACTCACTTTGAACTCTTCTTGAGGGCCCCAAGGGTTTTCAGCATCTAGTGTCAGAAGTTTTCACACACACACACACACACACACACACACACACACACACACACACACACCAGACCCATTTTCATTCTTTCATTCAGTTATAGCACATAGCACACATTCAACTTTCCACTCCCCCCTTTTTTTAACATCTGTACCTCTAATGTAATACTTCTCAATAAATACAAATGACCAAATTAAATTAGTGAGATATCACTTACAAGTCTTTAACAAACTCCAAAGAAACAAAGGAACAAATAAGAGGCAAAAAAAAAAAAAACAATAGGTTTGCTTTGGGCACGTTTTCAAATTGATTTAAAACTTTTGACTTTTTTTCCTTTCTAAAAAAGTACAATTTTAGTTAATGTTCTGATTCTATTCAGTTTATTTTCTATCATTTCCCATAGGTCTTTCTTTTTTCCATTCTGTTTTATATATTTGCCATTTTATGTAACCAAATATTTCATTATATTAATATACTATAACTAATTCAAGCTGAATTAATTCAACCATAATTATACCATAATTAATTCCCTTAATCAATTAGGCAAGCAAGTATTTCTTAAGCTCCTACTGTGTGCCAGATTGGGTTTAAAGCCAACTTTTTCATTCTTCCCCGATAATCTAAGTGGTTTTGTAACATGAGAGGCAGTGTGGTATAATGGCTAGAGAACTGACCTGACAGTTGGGAAGACTTGAGTTCAAGGTAGGCCCTTGACACATACTGGTCTGGGACCCTGGACAAATTATTTCACCTTTCAATGTCCCAGGCAACTCTATAAGACTAGAATGTGCATACAGGAAAGTGTTAATCTGCCCTGGGAAAGGGAATATTTTCACTGAGTGTTCCTCATCTAGGCTTGCTCAAAGTTGGTTGATTTTTCTGAATTTTTTTGTGTCTCATCTCCTTTTTTCTTTTTTTCGCCTCTCTCTTTAAAAATGACTATTTTTCTTTAAGATGATTCCCTGGGATGGGGGAGGAGAAGAGCTATTTGGAGAAATCCTGGTGATGTAAAAAACAAAAGTTATCAATAAAATATTTAAATTATTACTTTAATTACTTTATTATTATAGTTATAACTATAATTATAATTATATTAACAATTATAACCATACCAATCATTATAAACATTATGCTTATTATATTGACGGTGATTTATTGTTAATAGTCATGTTAACACTTATTTCTATGGCAGAGCCAAGATGGTAGCATAGAGGGAGCATTCCAGCCAGACTCTCCTAACATTCTCTTCCAAACAACTTCAAAATAAAACAAATTCTGTAGCAGCAGAGCCAACAAAAGGATGGGATGAGACACTTTCCTAGCCAAAGACAAGGTTGGAAGAATGTTGGCAACACCAGCTGTGGGCCTTGGAAGCTATGGCAACTCCATAAAAGTATGTTAGTGGGGAACCTCAAGTTACCCCCTCTCAGAACTAGAAAAATCTAACCATAAAATAAATAAGAAAAACATTAAAAAGATGAATAGAGTTTCAGAAAAGTTAGATATGATAGACTTCTGGAGAAAATTGAATGGAAATAGAAGGGGTATGCCTTTTTACTCAGCTGTATATGGTACCTTCACAAAACAAGTGTTAGGACATAAAATTCTCACAAACACACACAGAAAAGCAGAAATATTAAAATACTCTTTTTGTTCCATAACATAATAAAAATTACATTCAATAAAGGGCTTTGGAAGCATAGATTAAAAATTAGTTGGAAACAAATTAGTCGGGATGACTAATGTGAACTGATGAAAAATGAAGTGAGCAGAATTGGAATGTCGTACAGCAATGTTGTAAGAATAATTAAATGTGAAAGACTTAGCTAATCTGATAAATACAATGATCCACAACAATTCCAAAAGACTCATGATGAAAAGTGCTATCCACATCCAGAGAGAAAACTGATGATTTCTGAGTGCAGATTGAAGATATAGTTTTTCACTTTCTTTATTTTTCTTGCCCTTTTTTGTAATGTAGTAAATATAGAAATATGTTTTTATATGACTTCCCATGTATAATTCACATCCTATTGCTCACTTTCTCAGTGGGTGGGGGAGTGACTAGAGAAAGGAATAGAATTTAGAACACAATATTTTAAAAATCAATGTTAAAAATGTATTTCTCTGATTATTAAGGGAAATTGAACATCTCATCATGTGGTCATAAAATTTTTGTATTTCCTCTTTTGAAAATGATTTGTTCAATGAAGCTTATTACAGTTTCAGAGGGTTGAAGATAAAGTATGCCTCTTGCTTCTCAGAAGAGAAACTATTGACTAGCTACAGGTACAAAATGAGGCCTATATTTTACAACATGACCAATGTGATGTATTGAGCTGCTGGAACATTTTTGTTACAAGGGAAGATTGATTGTATTGGCAGGATTAGGAGCATTGACATATATATAATTTTCTGATTCTAGATTTCAAACCTTTATCTGATGTATTTCCTAGAAGTTTCAATTTTTTTTTGTTTTTTAATTACTGATCAATTTCTTTTTATAATACAAAATAATTTTATCTTTGCATAGTCACACTTATCAGTTTTGTCTCTGATACTTTATTTTACTTTTTTTATAAAAATTTTCTTTCTGGAACTATTCTGTTTGCTTCTAGTTTTTTCCTAAGAAATTTTAAAATAATCAGATCCAAATGGAATTACTGTGTGAAAGATAAGGTTATTCAAACCACAGTAATCCATAGCAGTTATCATTGAATAATGGTTATATTTCCAAGTGTTTTTTCAATCAATCACCAAGCTTTTGTCAGGTACCTGTTAACTGAGTTGAGAATAGAAATACCAAACTGAAATAGTCAGGCACTCAAGATACTGATATTTCAGCTAGTGAGATGCATCATGTTTACTGATTAAGTGAGAGGCATGTCAGAAAGACGCCTGGCTAGAGAGTTCCCAGTCCTTATCCAAATGTTGGCTTCATGACACTGCTTCCAGAAACTCCTAATATAGAGAAGCCTTTTCTCTCTATTTCTAAGCAGATGTAGGTATTCTCTGACTATTGCCTTTTGACCTATCTCCGCATAACAACAAAAAAAGAAAGCTTCAGAAGGCTCATGGAGAGAATCTCTTTCCACACCTAGAATCTTAAAGCAGTTCTTGCCTCCTTCCATAGCAAGGAAGAGAAAGAGAGTTGGTTCATTTGAGCCTTTTGTATGCATATATGGAGCATGGGGCAGTTAGGTGGCATAGTGGATACAGCATGGGCCCTGAAGTCAAGAGGACCTGAGTTCAAATTTGACCTCAGATGCTTGACACTCACTAACTGAGTGACTCTGGACAAGTCACTTAACCCTGATTGTCTCTCTCACACACATACACACACACACAAAAAGAATATTAGTGCATACTTGAGTCATCTGTGTTTTAAGCATTTCTTTCCTCATAGAGAAAATAACATTCTCCTACACTTGATAGGTACTGTTTTGTACACTGGATGACTTTACAGAAGGACCCTATAAATGTCAGCACACTAAAAGAGAGTTGAATTGGACTCTACTCCTTACTCTGTTACTTACAGGCCTATTCAATGAATGGGCGTTGCCTCACCCTAAGTAAGTGCCTGCATAGACCTTGGCCTAAAGGGCCCAAGGTCTTCCAGTGCATCCTGGGTCATCTCCATTTATCCTGGGGAATATCATGTCACTGGATTCAGATGACTCTGGAGGAGAAGCGAGGCTGGTGACCTGCACAGCCCTCCCTCACTGAAAACAAAGTCAAGTGCAAGTCATGTCATCATTTCTCTGATGGCATGGTCTTCTACAGCAATGAAGGATGAACACAAAAAAAACCTCAGTCATATCAAGTAAATTATTTCCCCTCTGTGCTTCCCTTTCTTCATAAGTAAAACAAGGGGGTTGAACAAGAACAGGGGTGGGGAACCTTTGACCAACCTCCAGGCCACGTGTGGCTCTCTAGGTCATCAAGGGAGGCCCTTTGACTGAATCCAAACTGGAAGACCTAGATGGCCACATGTAATCTCGAGGCTGCAGGTTCCCTATTCCTGAACAAGAGAGTTTCTAAGGTTCTTTCCAGCTTTTTGAGATTTGGGCTATATTTGATTCCACAGTAGCTCAGTCTCAATTTTAGTAAGAATTGAAAGAGCCTTCCTCTGTGACCTTTGACAAGTCACTTCCTTCTCTGGGGGCCTTAGTTTCCTCCCTCCAAAAATAAAAGAATTGGGCTGAATGATTCTTTAAGGTCCCTTCTAATTCTAATATTGTGTCATGGTACTTTGAGAGTTGTTTTTTGAAGGAAGACAGGGTGTAGGGGAGGAGAGGTTCTTCCTAAAAGCATCTTATATATTTGTTCCAAGAGTTACCACTGCACTCCCACCCCCCATCCTCCATCTCCCCCCCACCACACCTCCATCATTAAATTTGTAGGAGGGTGAATGTCAAGAAACACCTGCCACTAGCATCTAGTTATAGTTATTTTAAAATTTTAGTTAAAATAAGAAGCTAACAGATAGCATACTTCTTCTCCCTAGAGGCATTTTCCCCAAGTGTGGGACTCCCCAGCACTAGCCTCATGATACCCTAGGGTTTCTGTCCCTTCTCCCCTCAGGGTAGTGACTATTCTACCCTATGGACAAATAATGATGCCTTTCATGGTGCTTGCCCATAGGTATAAATTTCCTGGTTCTAATTTAGCATGTACTTTAAGTCACATATATGACCAAATCACCAAATCAAATTATTTTTCTGATTTCTCATCCTCCTGGATCTCTCCATAGCTTTTAATACTTTTGACCATCTCCTCATCTAGGGGTTGTTTGCTCCTTTGTTACCTTCAGGGGCATCATATTCTCTTGGTTTTTCCTCTCTCCTTTCCTCTTTGACACTGCAGAGAGTGATCTGCAGAGTCAAAAGCTACAGAAATGTCAAACAGGCTGATAATTGAGAAAAAGCCATTAGATCTGGTGATTAAGAAGTCACTGGTGATAATTCAGGGTCATGTGAGCAATAAGATAGCAGATTTGACATTTTCTCTGATTCCCATGACTTCTCAAACCTCTCAAAACCAGAAATTAAGTACCAAAGATAAAGCAACTTCTACTATCTCCATGGCCTAGGAATGGGGCATCAAGAATCTAAAAGGTTAAAAAAATGAAAACAAACCCAGGAAATGATCCTTATCATCCTGAAATCATTCAGTACTCCACTGAACTCCCAGCTACTGACAGCCAGGCTGTGAACATGACGCAAGCTTACAAAAAAAACCCAACCACCGCTATTTCCTGGTCCCTCCTCCTTTTACAATGTAGCAGAAACCCTAACTCCAGGCTTCAAAATTTGCCTGAGTCACAATAGCAAACTTGGCAACAGCCCGTCAAAAATAAAAGCCTGCCAAGACACCCAGGAGCATTAGTTCCTGGAAAAGCAGGTTCTGAATTGCTGGTGCTGGATGAGAGAACTGAAGAACACAGGGAATGAGACAGGTCACCAGAAGAGGAAACTGTGTGGGTGGGAGCTCTGTAACACTCTACCAAGTCTAAGGGAAGAGCACAGCATTCAGCTAGGACCAGTTCTGACTACCCAAAAGTCAAAATAGGCCAGAGACCTAAGTTGGTGAACTATGCATTGTCAGATGTGAGAGGAAACTGAGGACATTTTGAGATTTAGCTCCCAAGGAAATCACAATCAGAAGGGAAGGAGTCAGAAAGTGAGTGATAAGGAAACTAAGAAGGAAAAAAGACTGAAAGTACCAAAGACGCAATGAAAAAGGCAACTCAAAGAACCTGAAATATAGAAAGATAAGTCAACAGGAAAAGTAGTAATGACAGAAGGAAATGTGTTTTCAGAGCTAGTAAATAAGTTCTGTCATCTATGAATAAATACTACAAGATAAAGGAAAACGATCCAACACTTGGTAGGAGACAGAGGACAGAGTGGAATATGAGGAGAACATACAACCACAACACACTATTCCTGAGTGGTTCAAAAGAGATAGGAGAATTTTGAGAGCAAAATGTATGTCCTGAACAAGAAAAATAATAAAATAGAAAAGCTTGAATCTGTCTCACCAAGGAGACAAAAAAAAGAACAATACATTGGGAACTAAAGAACAACCTAAAAATAGAGAACCAAAACAAACAAACAAACAACGTAAAAAAAATATGCTCACTGCAAGCAAAACAAAATGAGCTTGAAGATAGGACTGGTGCTCTATCTACCGTGCCACCCAGCTGCCCCCAAATGTAAAGTGAATGAACCTGAAAGGAGAGGTGACTGAGTGATGGTGATAGAGTCTGAAAATGGCAAAAGGGAGTAAAAAACATGACAGTAAGGAGAGGCAGAGTAAGGGAACAGGGTAATGAGTGAAATTGTAAGCAGTGCTAGAAAAGGGAAGCTGTGCAATCAGGAGGGAGCCTGGTCTCTATGAGCACAAGAAGATGAAAGGAGTGATGAAGGAAAAGCTTTAAAGTGAAAGCAAGCTTCTTAGCTAACGAGCACAGGAACTTCTTGGGGAGTTGGGGGTGGGGATAGGGTTTGGTTTGACTGGAATAGTAATAAAGGAGTAGTTAGTAGGCAACAGAAAACAGGTTAGAACAATGATAACCAGAGGTTTAGAATCACTGGGATGGAGATGGGAGGGGGAATGATTGAGTGGGGATATTTTAATAGCTTGCTGTCCTTTATGCATCATGTTCTCCCATTAGAAAACAAGCTCCTTAAACAGCAACAAAATAAATACTGTAAGACTGACTGGCAAATAAAAAAAAAGAAAGAAAGAAAGAAAAAGAAAATAAGCTCCTTGACTTCAGAAACTTGTCTTGCTTTCTTGTATCTATATCCCCAGTGGCACAGTGCCTAGTATATAGTAAGCACTTAATAAATGCTTTTTCTATCTACCAAGCCATATCGTTATTTTTTTTTTAATCTGGCTATCTATCTAAGAGTACAATAACAAGTTTTAAAAGCAGTCCCTGTCATTGAGAACCCTACATTCCATTGGGGATTTCCACATCCTAGATCTATGGGCCTGACCAGTCTGGGAATTCCAAACTCAAGTCTCTAACTGCTAAGAGCATATTCCCAGTTGCACCTTATGTAAAAAGGAATTCAATGTGTAATTCTCCCTAAATGTGCTCCTCCTTTTTCTTCATTGTTTATACGCAACCTACCTTTTTTCTTCTTTTCCCCATTCACTACTCTAAGCAAATCCATTACCAAAGGCAGTAAATTGTTTCTCCTCAGATCCAACTCCTATCTTTTCCATTTTTAAGTGTGAATCTTCAATCAGTCAATCAGCAAGAAATGTTTCTCCCTGTATTTACTTAGTGATCTATTCAGCTCTCTTAGAATTAATTACCATTTCTATGCTGATGATTCTCAAATGTACTTTTCCTGCCCCGATCCCCAAATGCCTTTCAGATATTTCAAACTGGATGTTCATCTTAAATTAAATATGTTCCGAAAAGAATTAATTATCTTTCCCTCTAAACCCTCTCCCTGCCTCCCCACTCCTGCGTTCTCAATTGCTGTACAGAGTAACACATCCTTCTAATCCCACAAGCTCAAAACCTAGGAGTCATTCCTGACTCCTTACTATCTTTGAGGTTCCCCTTCTCTCCCTCCCCCTCAATATCTAATCTGCGGCCAGGGCCTGTCATTTTCACCTGAATCAATTTTTTAAAATTATTAAACACCTACTATGTTCCAGACAGTGGGCTAAATGCTGGGGATACAAAAAGGGGCAAAAGGCAGCCCCTGCCTTCAAGGAGTTTACAATTTAACAGAGGAGACATTCAGTTGTTTTTCAGTCATTTCTGACTCTTCATGATCCCATTTGGGGTTTTCTTGGCAAAGATACTAGAGTGACTTGCCATGTCCTTCTCAGTTCATTTTATAGATGAGGAAACTGAGGTAAATGACTTGCCAAAGTTTCACACAGCTAGTAAATGTCTGAGGCCAGATACAAACTCAGGAGATGAGTCTTCCTGACTCCAAGCCCAGAGCTCTATCTACTGCCCCACCATGTCCTGCATGGGGGAAAGAAAACATGCAAACATCTACAAAGCAAGCTATATACAAGATAAATAGGAAACAACTGACAAAGAGAAGGCACTAGAATTAAGAAGGGTTTGAGAAAAGGTTTTCTGTAAAAGATGGGATTTTAGCTGGGACTTAAAGGAAACTGGTGAAGTCAAACTCCTACAACATCTCTTCTTCTCTTCTATATACCACCTCCTATTCACTGCCACTGCCACCACTCATAACCTCATGCTTAATTATTGCAACAGCCTCCTTGGAGGGGGTATGTGTGTGTGTTCATCCTTCATTGCCGAAGAAGACCATGCCATCGGGGAAAGAGGGTCTGCCTGCTTCAAGTCTTCAATCCACCTTCAATTCAGCCACCAAAGTGGTTTTGCTAAAGTTCAGGTCCAACCATGACCCTCCCCTCCCTACTCCCTTTCTCAGACACTTACTAAACTCCATTCCCTATTACCTGCAGGACCAAGTACAAAATCCTTTGTTTGTTATTCAAGTCCTTTATGACCAAGTTAGTAGTTTATTAGCACACCAAGGCAGCTAGAAGTTGGGGTACAGCCGGTGAAAATTGTAAATCATGCTTGTTCAGTCATGTCCAACTCTTCATGACTCCATCGGGGGTTTTCTTGGCAAAGATGGTTTGCCATTTCCTTCTCCAGCTCATTTTATATATGAGGAAACTGAGACAGACAAGGTTAAGTGACTTGCCCAGAGTCACACAACTAGTAAATGTGTGAGGCCAGATTTAAACTCAGAAAGATGTCTTTCTGATTCCAAGCCCAGTACTAAATCCACTGAGCCATCGAGATTAAATTGATCATCTCACCTTCTATATAACTATACTCTGAGCAACAGGTCTAACTGGCACACTTTTTCAAAAGAGCACTCAGTCCAACTCATCAAGATGTAGCTGAAGAAACTGAGTCTCCGTACTTTGCTCAGGATCACAGAGAAATTTCAACTATTCATTTAAATAAGGGCATTTGTTGCCCATTTTATGTGTCTCCCTAAGCTAAAAAAATTGATTGCTTAGTATCCAGTTTTCAGGTCCTGAAAGTCTGTTGTTAGATAGACTGACTCTTCCTTGACCAGAAGATAGGTTATCCTTCACATACACAGTCAAAATCACACATTGGTAGAATCATTCCAAAACCTTGCACACTGCCACCATAGACTTTGAAAACCTAGAGTGACCTCCATATTGCGATGAGACACTGGAGGGGGGATTTTGTGGAGGTCTGGTGGATTATGAGCCAAATTTAGTGGCAGGAAATACTACATCCCCGAGTTCTCCATTTCTTATAGGTATTGAGGTATATAATTGTCAGGAGACCTTTCCTGTTTTTCCTCTTCCCATCTCCTCTGAGATTACTTTCCATTTACACTGTACAGATCTTGTATGTACATAGCTGCTAACATATTTTCTCTCCCCACCGGACCGTGAGGTCCCTGAAAGTAAGGGCTTTGTTTGTACGTTTCTTTTTACTCCCAGTGCTTAGGACAATTTCTGGCACATAGAAAGTGTTTAATAAATGCTAGTTAATTGATTTATGTTAAAATGCAAATAGTCATCAAAGGGGTGACCAAAGTCACCAACTTAAGTTGATAAACTGGCATAGTGCGACTGACTTTCAGATCTTTTCCTGCTAGCAGATTTTGATAGAAGATTCGAGAAAATATGAAATTATTAAGGGCCTTGAGAGGAGTTCTGTTATATGGGGTAAGTTTTGTTATGGAGAATACAGTGAAAATGGAAACTGGAGGTTCGTTTTACAAATTGTAGTCATTCAACTCTAATGACTTTCCATTGATTCTAAGATAAAAACAAACTCCTGTTTAGCTTTTAAAGCCCTTTACAACCTGGCCCAAAATATTTGTAACCAATATGACCTTCACTGTAGTTTTATACTTCTTCTAGCATTTGTCCAATTTAGATTTTTAAGCAGTTATTTTCTTTAGTATTTTTGATCTCTGTTATCAAGCTGTTAATTCTCTTTTCATAATTTTCTTGTATAGCTCTCATTTCTTTCCCCAGCTTTCCTCTACTATTTTTATTGATTTTAAAAATCACTTGTATGAGCTTTTCTTATTTCTTTTTTTAAGCTCTTCCAGGAATTCTTGTTGGACTTGTGTCCAATCTGCATTTCTTTTTCTTTGAGGCTTTGCTTATATCTGTTTTCACATCATTGTCTTCTTCTGAGTTTGTGTCTTGAGCTTCCCTGACACCATAGTAAATTTTTATGGCCAGTTTCTTTTTTTGTCATTTGCTCACTTTTTTAGTCTATATCTTGACTTCAAACTCTATGTTAAAGTTGGGCTCTGCTCACCTATGGTAGGGATAAATGGCCTGAGCTTGTGTCTTTTATGTCCTCTTGCTCCTTTCACAATTCAGCCTGGAGGTCTGTAGATTTGTGAAACTTGCAATATAGAGAAATTCAGTGAGAGAAAGAGAAATCTGGCTACTGCCCTTCTGGTCTATGCTCTCTTTGATCCTTACACAGGAAGGGCTCCTATTCCCTCATAACTTTGATCTCTCCACCTAAAACTGGGTAATGAGCAACAGTTGCCAAATGTCATCTGATCCTACACCAAGAGCTAGTACAGAAGTCCTCTGGTATCTCTTTCTAACCCTTGATTATTCCTGGGTACTGCTAGGCACTGTTCCCTAGGCTGCTATAGCCCCATAGACCACAGTTAGTGCCATTTCATGCCTCATTCCCAGCCAGCTCCCATCCCAATGTTCACAGATCTCTCTTTCTGTCTTCCTAATATATCTTGGGCTGGAAAAAATGACTCACTGATTTTTTCTGGGCTTTCCTACTCAGAATTTGGGTTGGTGTTTTCAGTGACCATTTTATAGAAAAGGTTTGGGAGAAGGTTTGGCAAATGTGATCTTTGATTCCACCATTTTGACACTGTACCTGTATCTGTACCCAATATTACCACCAAAAATCTGATACCTAAAATATAAAGGGAAACGACAAAGTTGCACAACACCCATGGCCATTCAAATGTAGAGAAATAGTCAAAGGATATGAAATCACTTTTCAAAAGTAGAAATGCAAACTGGAAATGACCATATGAAAGCATGCTCTAAATGACAACTAGTAAAAAGAAATGTGAATTAAAATAACTAAGGTTTTATTCACACACTGTACAAATTTGGTAAAGATGAAAACAGAGGAACAATAATTGTTTGGAGGAGTTGTAGCAAGATAGACATGCTGGTGCACTATTGGGGAAGTTGCAAAGTGCTCTATTTTGAATTTCAGTTTGGAATTGTAAAAGAAAAATAACTAAACTATCTATTTGTCTGTAAAA
Source organism: Notamacropus eugenii (assembly GCF_028372415.1). Classification (NCBI taxonomy): domain Eukaryota; kingdom Metazoa; phylum Chordata; class Mammalia; order Diprotodontia; family Macropodidae; genus Notamacropus; species Notamacropus eugenii. The sequence goes on along the minus strand of NC_092877.1, from coordinate 297,424,832 downwards.
GAAAAATGACTAAACTGTAGATCCAGCAGTTCCAAAGACTGTAAAAAATTTAAAGACTGAAACAAATATCTAATATATACCAAAATATTGACAGCAGCACTCCTTTTTAGCAAAGAACTGGAAACAAATTAAGTGCTCAATGATTGGGGAATAACTGGTAGAAGAAAAAAACAATTATGGTATTAAAATGTAATGGAATATTATTATGTAGAAAGAAATGACAAATGAGAAGAATTCAGATCAACATGGAAAGATATGTGAAGTTTTGTTTTTTTTTAGTTTTGTGGGTGCTGGGTTTTTTTGTGTGCGTGTGTGAGACTGAGTATCCATATTTCACCCAGTCTGGAATTGTAGCGGTCACTTGGAAGTGCACAGAAGTGCACTTCCCACTCTGTTTCTTAGCTAGGCAGCACCACTTCTACCCCACTTCCTGGAGATACATCATATTGATGTGGGACTTTGGTAGACACCAGGTAGGCCTTAGCCCAACTACAACTAAGAAACCCCGAACTCTAGCAATCCACTGACCTCAGCCTCCACTAGCATCAGGAACTACAGACACGTACCAGCATTCCCATTTGAAAAGATAATGCATTAACTGATACAAAGTGAAATCAGAAGAACCAGGAGAGCAATAAACATGATGACTACAACAATGTAAGTGGCGGGGAGGGAATCACTAAAACAAAGCTGAACTCTGAGTATAGGCAAAACTAGTGAAGGTCCTGGAGAGGAGATAATGAGACTTGTCTCATTCTTTATGAAAGAGAGTTAGTTGACTATTTGCATTCTACCACAAGGTCTGTGTATCAGATATTTTAATCTAATTTTCTATGTGACAAGATAGAGGAAGGGTAAGAAATGAATGTGATTAAGAGAGTAGAGGCATCAATAAAATATATTTTAATAATAAAACACATATGGGGAAATGAAATCAGCATGATTCTAAGCAGTTTCATTCTACTGTTTTGGTTGAACAAATACTGTAGTGCCAACAGCAAAATGCATAAGGAAATCACCTGTCATTCTATACTCAAGTTTAAATTCTTGGGCTAAAGTTTCACATTGAGGCATTTTCTATTTGTAAAGCTGTTTTTATTAGTTATTGTCATTTGCATCATCATTGTCTAGATTTATTTTTTAAATTAAGTTCTCTGTATGATATAGACTGGGGAAGAAAGTCAAAAGCTTCAAAACTTATATTGAACCACACGAACCCTTCGACATATACACATGGAATTCATGATAGGGCGATGCAACTTTAGCTTGTTAGAAAAATGTTTAACACTTGTGACCACAGCCAGTCACTCTGCTGAAATCATCAACTATTATGCTAGATTTGGTGCTTTAAAAAAAATGCCAAAGGTAATTTTAAGACTTTACTGTGCCACTTGCACTCCTTTTTTTTTAATTTGACTGCTCCAGATTTAAAAATATCCTGAGAAGTAAATCACTTGATGATTTAATGGTAGCTTACCTCTATTTTCCTAAAATTTCCAAAGCTGGTTACACTGTTCAGATTCTTTTAGTTTCCTAATTCATGAAAGTGGAACAAAAATTTAGGCTGTCTAGACCAGAACCATTACAATAATTAAACTTACCTTTACCTTTCCAAAAGTTTAATTTAATTTGTTGAATACTGATCGTTAAAAATGTCTATAACTTGTGATATGCTTCAAACTGAATTCATAGTATATACTTATAAGCCAGAACCAGAAAAAAATTAGGCTGGCTTTAAAATACTGACATATAGGGTGAGTAAAGCCAAGATAGTGGAGCAGAGAATCATTCAGCCAAGCTCTCTCATATTATCCTGAAAATAACTCAAAAATAATGCCTCAAATCGAATTCTGGAAAGGTGGGACAAACAAAAGATTGCATGAAACAACTTTCCAGCCCAAGACAACTTAGGAGGTGGGCAGGAAAGGTCTATCTCAACCAGATGGTGATCAGACCTGGAGTGCAGCACACCTGCATGGTCCCAGCAGGGGTGCTTGAAGGCAGCTGCACTGTCAGCACCAGCAACTTCAGGAGCTCTCAGCTCACTGCCAATGGCAGAGTTAGAGAACTAATAAGAAGGAAAATACAAGGGATCCTTTGCTGGCTGGGTCCAAGACTATGTTGCATTGCCCAAATACAGTTCCTAGTCACAGTCCCAGGCCAGAAGGAGCAATAGTACTTGTGGCTACCAGGTAACAGGAGTCCTGGTCACAGTTCCAGGATGAAGAGGAATGCTTGTGGTTATTCACAAGGGAGTCTCATCCTGTGAGACCTCACCCTGGTCTCAATTCCAAGCAGAGAGGAGCACTAGCAATTGTGACTGCAAGAGAACAGGGAACTTAGTCTGGATCTGTGAGTAAAAATAAGGGGCTGGAGCAAAATCAATTATGCTTCAACAGAGGTTAAAAAAAAAAGCAGGGGTACCAATCAGGATCTCAGACAAAGCAAAAGCAAAATGAATCTAATTGAAAGAGAGAAGCAGGAAAACTACATTTTGCTAAAAGGTACCCTAGAAAATGAAGTAATAGTAATAGTAAATATGTGTGTACCAAGGCCTCTTCCCCCAAAGCAAACTTAAACTGGGCTCAGGCAATAGAAGACCTCAAAAAACAAGTCAGCAGCTTCCTAAAGGAGAACCAAAAAATGCTGAGGAAAATAACAGCTTTAAAAGAGGCTAACTCCATTGGAAAAAGAGGTCCAAAAAGCCAACGAGGAGAAGGAGGTTTTAAAAAGCAGAATTAGCCAAATGGAGGAGAAGGTTCAAAAGCTCACTGAACAAAATAATTCGTTGAAAGAGAGAATTGAGTTCAGGGAAACGAATGACTATAAGTTAAACCAAGAAGTTAGTAAACAAAACCAAAAATCTGAAAAAATAGAAGATAAGGTGCAACAACTCATTGGAAAAACAACTGACCTGGAAAATAGATCCAGGAGAAATGATTTAAAAATTATTGGACTATCTGAAAGCCATGATCAAAAAAATACCCTAGACACTATCTTCCATGAAATTATCAAGGAAAACTGTCCTGATGTTATAGAATCAGAGGGCAAAATGGATATTGAAAGAATTCATCGATCACCTCCTGAAAGAAACCCAAACAGAAAAACTCCTAGGAATATTGTGGCCAAATTTCAGAGTTCCAGATCAAGGGGAAAACACTGCAAGCAGCTAGAAAGAAACAATTTGAGTACTATGGAAATACAATCAGGATAACACAGGATCTGGCAGCTTCAACATTAAGGGATCGAAGGGCTTGGAGTGAGATATTTCAGAAGTCAAAGGAACTGGAATTGAAGTCAAGAATCACCTACCCAGGAAATCTGAATATAATACTTCAAGGGAAAAAATGGTCATTCAGTGATATAGTCAAATTTCAAGATTTCACGTTGAGGAAAAGACCAGATTTGTATTTAAAAATTTGACTTCCAAAGACAAGAATCAAGAGAGGCATGAAAAGGTAAACAGAAGAGAAAAATCATAAAAGACTCTGTAAAGCTGAACTGTTTACATTACTACATGGAAAGAAAATATTTTTAACTCTTGAATCTTTTCTCAGTATTCGGGTAGCTGGAAAGATTGTGCATACACACACACACATATACACATAGATAGATAGAGAGTACAGGGTGTGTTATATCAGAAGAGATGATATCCACACACACACAAAATAAAATAAAATAAAATAAAAATTAAGGGGTGAAGGAGGAAAATTCCGGGAAGAGAAAGGGAGTAATGGAATGGGGCAGACTATAACTCATAAAAGAGATAAGAAAAATCTTATTCAATGGAGGAGATAAGGGAGAAGGGGAGAGGGGGAAAAATAAAGCTACTCTCCCCACATGTGGCTGAAGGAGAGAATAACATGCTCACTAAATTTGATATGAAAATTTATATACACCACAGAAAAGTAGGAGAGCAGGCGACAAGTGGAGCAAGGGGAATGTTAGAAGGGAGGGCAAATGGGAGAAGGGAGTCACCAGAAATAAACACTTTCAAGAAGTGACAAAGTCAATTGTAGGGGGGAAAAATATGGGGGGATTGGGTAGGTCAGAGAGCAATAGAATTAGTATTACACAACATGATTACTATGGAAGTCTTTTGCAAAACAACACATATTTAGTCTGTATTGAATTGCTTCTCTTCTCAGTGGGGCTGGGGAGGGAGGGGGGAAGGAGATAAGTTGGAATTCAAAGTATTAGAAACAAATGTTGAGAATTTTTATTGCATATAATCGGGAAATAAGAACCACAGCGAGAGGGGTATGGAAATTTATCTTGCCCTGTAAGAAAAGAGATAAGATGGGGATAGGAGAGGGGTGGGGTGTGATGGAGGGAAGGGCACATTGAGGGAAGAAGTAATCAGAATGCAAGGTATTAAGAAGCGGGGGGGGAAGAGAGGTGATGGGGAGAAAAACTGGACATATCACAAAGTGATGTAAAAGCAATTAGTATTAAAACAATAGACTGAATTAATTACTGAGAATAAATCAATGACATCTTTAGTTTGGAGAAAAGAATTTCAGTCTAAATTTCCTAGAGGAAGGTAACCTCAGGTAAAATTTGGCATTGATGGAAAAGTCAAGGTTTTAACAGTAAATTTGATTTTATGATTGCCATTTAATCAGGAACTAGAACATGTATAGAAAGGCATGTAAGCCACTTAAGACTTGCCTAAAAGATGTTCCTTAGCCAAAGTGAAACTATAATCATATTTGAAACCTGAGTATTGGAACTTGCCATTTTTAGATGCTATGGGACTATTAAGTGACTGTTCTTCTGAGTCTAACTCCAGGTATGGGGAGCAAGAAAGGTGGTCTGAGCCTCCAATCCATGATGCCAGTAAACTGATGAGATGCTGGTATGAACTGCATAAGATGATCTCAAGGGAAGGGTGGGAGAGTGGCTGTTCAGCCTGGGCTGAGGTAGGATTCTCCTGACTCAATTTCCCCACTGACACCTAGCAAACTTTAAGCCTGACTGAATGCAAGTGGATAATCTAATCCTGCCTGGAATTGACATGAAGTTGGGGTGATATTGTACCCCTGCAACGTCCTTACTATTGGTGGCAATTTCCTATAGTCAAAAGGTTCGTAAGCTTAATACTAGATCTATTCAATTATAGATTATGGGTGGGGGAACATCCAAAGTTGTCTAAAATTAAGCTATTAGGCATAGGACTTTAGACCAACAACAATAAGTTATGGTTCTTTAATTCTTAGTAATACTGTGGAGACAATAGGTCAAGAGCTTGTGAAGTTAGCAACAAATATTTTTTGTGTCTCAGTTAATGTTTAAAAAAAAAAATTTCTTTTGTGGTCCACATTGTAAATGCTTTAAAAAGAAGTATCACCTGTCCAAAAGTTGGAATTGCTTTATCTGTTATAAACTGTGTTAAAAAAGAAATAATAAAAATAAATAAATAAATAAATAAAATTAAAAAATATATATATGTGTGTGTGTGTGTGTGTGTGTGTGTGTGTGTGTGTGTGTGTGTACCAAATTGTATAGCATCCAAATTCTTAAAGGAAAAGTTAAATGAGTTACATGAAGAAACAGACAGTAAAACTTTACTACCCAAATTTCCCCTCTCAGAGACAGACAAATCTAACTATAAAATAAACAAGAAGATAGTTAAGGAGATGACTAGAATTTTAGAAAAAGTCAGCTATGATAGACCTCTAGAGAAAGTTGAATTGGAATAGACAGGAGTATACCTTTTTCTCAGCTGTACATATCACCTTCACAAAAATTTACCATTAGAGCATAAAAAACTCGCTAACAAATACAGAAAAGCAGAAATATTAAATTATCCTTTTGAGAACATAATGCAATTAAAATTATAGTCAATAAAGGACTGTGAAAACATAGAATAAAAATTAAATGTAATCTAAATAATCTAATCCTAAGTAGGTCAAAGAACAAATCATAAAAACAATAAATAATTTCATTAAAAACAATAAGAACGAGACAACATACCAAATTGTATGGGATACAGCCAAAGCAGTACTTAGGGGAAAAAAATTTATCTCTAAACACTTACACATAGGGTAAGGAAAATAGGGAAAATAGGGAAAGAGCAGATCAATGAATTGGGCATGCAACCAAAAAAGGTAGAAAAAGAACAAATTAAAAATCCCTAATTAAACACCAAATTGGAAATCCTGAAATTGAAAGTAGGAAAACTAATGAAATAATAAATAAAACTATGAAAAAATGATAAAATAAACCATTGATTGATTTCATTTTTTTAAAAAAAGAAAACCAAATTACCAGTATCAAAAATGAAAACGTTAATGCATCACCAATGAAGATAAAATTAAAACAATCATAGGAGCACTTTGCCCAATCATATGACAATAAATCTGACAATCTAAGTGAAATGGATGAATACTTATAAAAATAGCAATTGCAGATTAACAAAAGAGGAAACAGAATATTTAAAAAATCCTATCTTAGAAAAATAAATTGATCAAGCCATCATTGAGCTCCCTAAGAAAAAATCCCTAGGACCAGATAGATTATTAACTCCAGATTCAGCTATTCTTCATTAAGACAGACATTAAAGAGATTTGCAAAACTATGTGAAACAGTGCCAGTCTCATCATTAATATTCTTTTGTTTTGGAAAACAGTAATTTTCATTAAAATATTATTTATGTTAACATAATGACTTGTTATTTTTAAATGAATGAATTAATAATTTTTTTTAAATCAGTAGATACGATCCACACAAATCACAGCGTTACTCAGGGGATGGGATGGAATTTCAACACAAGCTATCTTTCCCTTGGTGCAGACTCCTTAGGTGTACATGTTACCAGTAAGCTTTTCTAGGACAGAGTCATGTCAAAGTGCATGTGGATTATGCCAATTTCATCATCCCTCTCCATGCTAGAAAGAGTTTGGTTACAGATTAATAATTTTTTTTCTTAAAAACCTTTTCTAGCAGACTGATACATGTATTATATAAGTGCCTACAGTATTCATGTTTTTCTTTGATGCTTTATGCAGATTTCGTCATTGGTTCTTTCACTTTCATAGGATGATAGATTCCAGAAGTAGACGAGATCTTCCAGGTCACTAAGTCCAAAGAAACTGGGCAAATTACACAACTTGTAGGTGTCTGGATTTGAGCCCAGTTCTTTTTGACTCCAAGTCCAGTACACTATCTATCCAAGGGTAGGAAATCTATAGTCTTGAGGCCACATGTGGCCCTCAAAGTCCTTGAGTGAGGCCCTTTGAATCCAAACTTCACAAAACAAATCCCCTTAATAAAAAGAATTTGTTCTGCAAAACCTGGACTCAATCAAAAGGCCACACCCAAGGACCCAGAAGGCCACAGGTGATCTGGAGGCTACAGATTCCCCACGTCTGCATACTGCCTTTCTTTCTTTCCTTTTAATCCTTCCTTTAGATCAACCTTCCTAAGATGAATTTGATTTGCTTGTGACTATTAGGGACAATAGCTCTTTGATAAGACCACCTGACAAATGGTAGAGAGGTTGTGATCAGCATTGGTGGAGGGGTCTTCTCATCAGGGAAATTATAGATCCTTAAAGTATTGGAATAAACATTCCTTACAATAAGCTTATCATCATTTTCTAACATTCCTTTTGCCTCTCTTCAATCCTCCCATTGCTCCCCTTCCTCCAGTTCTCTCAGCTGAGAAGCTTGCCTCCTATTTCACCAAGAAAGATTGAGACCATTCACAAAGAGCCCCCTCTTCTTCCTTCTTCATCTCCTATCACTCAGATGCCTTGCACTCCTATTTCCTCCTTCACCACTGTCTCACATGATGTGACCCTTCTATTTGCCAAGTCAAAGTCCTTTACACACAAGTGATCTCACTCCACCCTGTCTTTTCCAGCAGATCACTCCTCTGTC